>NC_136366.1:13000000-14200000 GCF_037039965.1 Doryrhamphus excisus
AACCGGTTAGTTTTAGTAGCATGGAGTTGAAATATTAAAGAAAAATATGCTATTGTTCAGAGTTATAATATAAAAAAACCAAATAACAAATAAAGTTATCATTTTCTGGAAAATTATGTAGCTGAAAAAGGCAAAATATTATGGGAACAAAGTCATAATTACATTTAAAAAATAATCCAAGACGGAAATTGAAATAGTTGAGAAAAACAGCAGAAATAAAGATAATATCTGTAATGTAACACAAATTAAGTCAAAATATTAAGAGAAAAAAATGCTGCAGTTTTATGAGAATAAATTAATAATATTTTATAGAAAAATAATGATATTTTAGTAGCATGGAGTTGAAATATTAAAGAAAAATATGCTACAATTGAGCTAGCTAAAAATGCTAAAGCCATATTATTATTGTCCTTTTTTCTTTTAATCCAGCCTTACACACACACACACGTCTAGCTAGCCGCTAGTCTTAACGTCACTCACAGACAGACGTTACGAGGACTGGGAGCACGACTTGTGCTGGAAGACACAGCCATCGCAATGAGAGCACACATTGAAAGTGTTGTATCTATTGGGCTAAATCCCAATGACTTGCATTGTTAGCTAGCTCATAGTACACTTGTTTTCTGGCTTTATAATGCACAGAAAAGGGAAATAAATATGTTCATGTTTGACATAAGATTGGATGAAGATGATGGGCAAAAAGTGCACTTCCCCTTTAATTTGACATTTAGCACATGTAAACTGGTATAGTATATAGCACTGTATGAAAAGTTCTATAAGATACCTTGTAGGTAAAGTTTGGTTGTTTGGTAGTAGTTTTCCTAATGATACCTGGAACACGTTGCCCCCTGTTGGTTTGGAGGTGAAGTTGGTGCTGACTTGTAAAATGATTCATAGGTTTTGTCAGTCATTGACAATGAATACGTACTCAGAGCACTTATTATATTTTCAGTCAGGTTTGATTTTTATTGCCAGTTTTTGCGTTTTTCGTTGTGTTTTACTACAAATGAGTATGAGGCCACCAGGGAAAAAAAGATGAAAATTACAAGAAAAAAATTTGGTTATAAAATACAATTCTGTTTTTCCGAGATCAAAAAGGAGTCCTACTTTTTTCCAATAAAAAGATATAATATTGAGAATATAGTTGTTTCCTTTATTGTTTGGAAAAAACATATTTTTTTAATATCATAAAATAATCATTGTCATTAAATTACAATTCTATTCTTGTAAAATTACATCATTTTATCTATTCTTTTGCATGACTTTATTTTCATATGCTTATTCACAGCATATTCTTATGCTGTTTTTTTAGCATTAATATTATTACTGTTTTCAAGTTATTTTCTTTCAAATTTCAAATGTGGACTTTGTTGTAAAATTACAAATAAGTAAATAATTGGCTTTTCCACCTGATATGACAATTTTATTCTTATAATGACAGCTTATGACATCTTTTCATGGTGGCCTTCGTACTGCTTTGTATTATTCCACCCTGCATGGTACTCCCAAAAGGTTGATGGTTGGCAGGGGTTAAAGGTGAAATCACTCGGGCCAGCACAATTTCATCATAAAAGGTGATTTTGTCGATGGTTGGGGGCCCCTCCCCTTTTTTTTTCGGGCGGGCTTGCGTCGCCTTGCGGGACGTCCTTGTGTTTTCACTTCAGTCGTTCAGGTTTTGTTTTTCAACCATGCAATTCTAAATGCTCTTTGAGAAGCTAACTGTGATGTGCATTAATGATTTTATTTGATTTTTTGTTTGTTCTTTGCATCGACTGGCTAACGAATAGCGCTCCTCCTCCTGCAGTGACCTTTGCCCCCCTCCTCCTACCCCTGCTGTCTTTATGTGAGCCTACAGTACTAACAGTTTTTTAGACGTCTTGTGGACGCTTCAGTGCTGTGTCGTTTTCCCTCTTTTTAAAAAAAAAAAAATTATTATTGCACTCTACTGAAGAAGAAAAAAGTCACATTATTTTTTTTTTCTTAAAAAAAAAAGCTTACTATATCGATGTCTTTTTTTTTTCCTCTTGTAGATTTTAGTTGCCTTCCGTTGACACTTTTTAATCATTAGTCACTTTTATGTGCTGACCTTTTTGCAGCATCCGCCAGTCTGTCTTGAGCAGTTCCATTGCTTCATATTGTGATCGGAAAATTTTATACATGTCATAATACTTAATATGTACCGATTAAATATTTGGATTCCACACTCTTGTCTTTGTTTAAGGATTTTGACAAGGTACATAGTTTGAAATAACATTAGCGGAGCTGTAAATATTGATATATTTATGATTGTTGATTTAAAAAAAAGTCATGCAATTACAATATTACAACTTTATTCTCATAAAAGTTTTTTTTTCTAAAATTACATTTTTCAACTTTTTCCCTCACAACACCATAACTTTTACCACTAGTTCTGTAAAATTGCATGTTTTTGTTACTTGACTTGTACTGTAATGTACAAGAGCCCCCTAGTGGTAGAAATACGCAACTTTCAGGAAGCTAATGTAAATGTCCAATTGTTAACGAATAACATTGACTAAATAGGCTAATTCAAACAGTGTACTGTCATGTGTTGGTCATTTTCCCTGAGACTAAGAGCCCCCTGGTGGTAGAAATACGCAACTTCCAGGAAGCTAATGTAAATGTCCAATTGTTGACAAATAACAGTGACTAAAAAGGAGGTATACTGTCATGTGTTGGTTCATTTTCAGTGAGACTAAGAGCCCCCTAGTGGTAGAAATACGCAACTTTCAGGAAGCTAATGTCCTATTGTTGACAAATAACTGACGAAGTAGGCCAATTCAATGTATAGTAGCCTAGTGGCAGAAATACGCAACCTCCAGGAGGCTAATGTAAATGTTCAATTGTTGACATTGACGAAATAGGCTAATCCAGTGTACAGTATACAGTAAGATATTGGGTCGTTAGGCTTAGAGCCCCTTGTGGCAGAAATACGCAACGGGAGGCAATTCTTTCCGCTTATGAGAGCTGCTTTTAAACATCTCTAAATATCAACTTAAGGTACAAACGTCATCGGAACATCCATATTTTTCATTGTAATTTGTGATAAGGTGGGTATTGACCTGTTATGTCATGACCTTGATCTTCCCGTTGCCAGCTCATTATGTAATCTCCATGCATGCAAGAACGGCAAATACACATAATGTAACTTTTTGGGGATTGTTTTATTATTACAGAAGCATAATAGGTACCACTATGCGTGTGAACATCAAACCTAGCATGAAACAATATGAGGAATGCAAACTAACTCCAACCATAACATCACAGTTTCTTATCTTCTAATATATCCTTCCTGACTTCCAAAAGCAGGCTGAAAAATCATAATAATAGAATCAAGATAAACATGGCAGAAAGAAGCAAAAGCACTTTGGATAATTCACTTTCCTTTCCTTTCCACACATGACACTATCAGTCACTCTAAGTACCAATGAATGGGGCTGTTGTTAATCATGACATTATTTGTTTCCAACTAATGTTAGTGCTACACAATAAAAGTGGTCCCCCTGACATGTTTTTGCAAATAGGACATTAAAAAAAAAGCTGCAGTACCCGAGTGTAAAAACCTGATGACCATTTTTTTGTTGTACATTCAAACAAACGACGTCCACCCATCAGTAAACACGCTAAAGCAAAAAGCTACACATACGACTACAACAAATGCACCAGCTCTCCCTTTTCCACTCAACTTACGCTCAAAAAAATCCAGAATAGCACACAACGAAAATGGTGATGAGGGAGGGAAGAACACACACAATGGGTGGAAGAAAACAAGGGGAGGTTTGGAGGGGTCTGAGGGTGGGTTACTCCTCGTCTGAAGAGTCCCGGTCAAAATTGTAGGCCATGAAGAAAACATCAGGTCGAGGCGGGACGAGGGCATGGCCCGGTTTCACAATCTCAAAGCCCAGGAAACTGAACGTACGCACCAGTTGGGCTGCAAGAACAACACAGGAGTAACACGTCCATGTTCGAGACACATGACCTTGTTTATCATGTGTGTGTGTGTGTGTGTGTGTGTGCGAGCACATACCGCGATCATCCCTGTTCTTGTAAAAGCAGACAAACACGCTAACGACTTTCAGATGTTCTTCAGCATACTCCAGCAGAGCCGCAAAGCTGCATGGAAACAAGACAAGTGTTTTTGTGATCCCGACGCTCAACTGTCCTGTCGTGCTTGGAACAATGTACGGTGGCGGACCAGCACAGCGTATCCCAAAGGGCATCTTGTGTGTTCCTCACATGCCAAGGTCACTCAAGTATTTTCCCGAAAGATGGTTTCAAGTCATAAAAATACATTTTTTGTTGTTTACTAACATTACATGTCTAACAATATTCAGACTTCATATTGTAATTTTATTCACAAGGTAAAAAAAGGCCAGTAAATTGAGATTTAGCAAGACGCTAGTTGGACAGCACTCACCTCTCCTTGCTGCCTTCAGGAAGTGGGTCAAGAGAGATCTCCACAAAGAGAGCACTGCTGCTTAGGACAGCATCCCATTCAACTGTCTTGCTGATGGTTAGACGACTTTGGAAGTGGAGTATACTGGGGCGACTGTTACCCGCCGGCTCCTCGCTAACTGTCAACTTATGGTCCTGGATGGGGGTGGGGAGAAATAACATGAAAATAACTAAAGTTGGAAACAGACATTGAGAAACTTTTTGGTATGATGGTGGGAGTTGTGCCTACTGAGTAGAGCAACCGAGCTGAAGGAGCGTGATCCCGTGTGCCATTCCCTCGCCCACCTGGGATCTTCAGGGGTGGGAGAGGGGCATCAGGAGCACCACAGAGGCCCTGGGCCGCGGGTACTACTACAGTGCATGGACAGACTGGGTGGAAGAACACAAAAAAAACAGTTTATGCATGTCCAAATATGTTTTCGATTCTAGTTTATATCACACAAACAGGAAGTGGAGCTACACTGTAAAATAATGTCTGCACAGCATTAGTGTGCTTTAAACATCTCATAATTCACCCAGTAAAGACAATTTAACATCCATACACAGCATATATTAAAATCTATTCTCATTTGTTGCCAAAGGTTTGAGAAATATTGTGTTGAAAGCATTGCAATGCTGGATTATAATAGTGTTTACATTGCTGTAGTACATCTTGTCTAAGCCCCTGCACAACAGGATGTGGTGAGCAGCAATCTCGCTAGCACTAGCATGCTGCTACATGACAAACAAACCCATATTTTATGTTCCTTAATATTATATATTATTACGATATTTGTATTAAAATGACTATCCACGTCATTATTATCCCATTTTATACAAAACCTGTTAAAGGGCTCTCTCTCTGACTCCTTATTCGTTCTAGTTTTTCGACCATCCATGTCAGCTTTTGATGTTTATGATCTGGCTAAGTAGCGGGCCCGAGCACTAGTTGGCTAGCGTCACTGGGCACTGTGACGACGACGTGATGACGTCACATACAGTAAGTCTTGTTACGTAAAAGTCAACCTTGACTCCACCGTGTCAGCTCACGAGACCGACGTGGGCCTGAAACGTGGGCTTACCTGGCAAATCACGCACACTGCTTTAATTTATTCATATATATATATATTTATTTATATTATATAATTACGAACGATTATTTGATTGGGCTGGGTACAACATAACTTGTTTTTATTACGTTACATGTGTGACGCAGTTTAGGTTTAAACACCACAAGAAAGAGGAAGTTCGTTGAACAGCCACAAATAAGAATGAATACTTCTAAAAAGGATACTATTATACGCCGTGTTATTTCTAAGATAGCGTTCACCTTTCCGTTAACTTCTGCGTACCCGATGTGGCTAATTAGCTGACCAACATATGTGGTGAAACAGTAGTATCTAACGTTATTCTAAACTAGCCAGCATTTCTAAGAAGGAGATTAAACTTATTTAACATTCTACGTGACATCCAAATGTTCACTTTATGTATTGTACGTAAAAGTATACATTATTTTCACTTCCGCCATCTGAAAACCCACCCCTCCCCCACACACCGTTAGCATTGGCTAGCTTGGCTAAACGTTTTTCTGTTTACTTACTTCCCAATCATGTCACAAATACCGCTACTCAAATCCGCCATGGTTGAAAGAGGCTGCTGTTTTCCTTCCTTTTCGCGAGCAAAGCAATGACTGTTTAGGATCCGCTGGAGGTTGGATTTTACCATCCGGCCTCGGAAAGAGACACGACCAACCGACTGCTCTCTTTGCTATGCTCTTGTTGATGGTGAGTGATCCAGCAGTTCGGAAAGAAGACGTCAAGCTTCTAAAGCGATTATGTTTCTACTTCCGGTTATTTTCAGAATGCAATAAACAGCTACAATCTCTCGGCGCTTTTCTCACCCTCTTCAATAAGCACATGCTTTTATTATGAAAGTACAAATATCAATCGTTACCTCCTGCCACTTGACACTACTGACAAAAACGTCAAATGCTAACGATGCTAACAAACGTGACGACTTCTCCCCCTAAAAACCCACCAATAATAACCTTTGTAACTGACAAAAGACGCATAAAACGTCGAGGTCAAATGTGTCTTCCACCACTTGTGCCGCGATAAGAGACGCCTATTCCTTATGACTCACAGGTGTTAATAAACATCCAGCTTTAAGGCACAGGCTAGTTAGCCTACGTTAGATGGAAAAGTACTGAGGGTAGAGGAAACCGACCTGAAAACAAGTCAAATGTTTGCATTTGGATTCTTGGAATTGATGACAAACTCTGCACAAAGATAACAATCTACGCTTTAGAAACTCAGTTCTGTCACTGGAAATTGGTCGGTGCACTGTATACAATCTATTGAAAGATCTGCATCAAAAATAAAGTTACAAAAAACTTTTTGTTTGGCACAGACGGATCATTTTTGATAAAAAACAGAATAACAGAATACAGCGCTGGCACTGGACCTAATTAGATCGTGCATTGTATTATATTTCTTGCATTGAATGCAACTGTGATACAGAATGTATTATCACTTATCGTGATCTGATTGTTGTCAAAGGACAAACAAACATATATATATAGGTGATTATCTCGGATCGGTGTATTGCAGTGGTCCTACAATGATATCACAATCATAATTCTAACATTTCTGTTACTGCCTATGGTCATCCATTCATTCATTTGCATTTTCTAACCAACTCGCCATAAAAGGGGTACCTGCTATACTCGTTTTAACCACTAGATAGCGACATAAACAAACATTTAAATTGTTAAATCACAAGATGGCAGAGTGAGTGTTTTGCAAGTTTGAAGTTTTTAATCCCAAGTCTCAAGTGACTCAATTGTAAGTCTAACTCAACCATGACCTAGTACAGGGGTGATAAAAGGTCATCCTGATCATTTTTATTGCCGTCGCCATAATGTAAAAATGTATTCATTAATAATGAGGTATATATTACACATTGCTTTGTCACCTATTACACAAAAGCTGCGATATATACGTATACTTTATATACTATATTATAAACAAAGCATAGCATATATGTGTGTGTCGTCATACAGCATTGTCGTCAATCAAAAATACGTGACAGAAAATAACTATCGCTTTGTTTCGTAGTAAAAAGCGTTTTTTGCCCTCTTTTTGTGACGCGACAGAGGCCCCGCCCACCACGAAGTTTGTTCCTCCTCTCTTTCCGTCGCCCGTCCAGGAAGGGGAAAAGAAAGCAGCGACGCCTGAGAGCGACGCTTGCAAGCTGATGTGTCGCTGGCTGTAAAATGGAGAGCGACACCACTGTCCGGAGAATAAAACCATCATCACTGGGGACACATAATAGCTATGCAGGGGCGGGCCACCGGCACGGTTGGGACAACGGCTGGAGCGGCGGCGAGCCCAAGAGGAAGCCCGACGTGAGCTTGTACCTGCTGAGAGAGGGTCTGGCAACTTCCCTGGTGTGCTTGTTTATTTTGCTGCTGTGGGGACTCGTTCATTTGTCGCTCCAGCAGCTCGTCATTGGGAAGCCGAGCGCAGAGTTCAACGCGGAGAGAGCCAGGTGAGTGTGAGAGAACCTCTCCCATCACGGTGTCGGCGGCTAACGGTCCCACAGTCACCTTTCCTCCGGTTTGACCCCTCCTAGAAACCATTACCCCATCAATTCCCCTTGATACCTTGATACCTCACCTGCCAGGTAAACGGAAGTCATTGACAATCCTGTGTAATGGCCTCTTTTATAGGTTGTTCAGGTGTGTCATATATCGTATTTATACAGATTGTGCAGGTGTACCAGAGTTTTGACAGTCTTTCATAGTTTTCCACTGCTCTTTATGACCCATGACACGAAAGCACAAAAAAATCATGGACATTGTGGTCACTACGATATGATGACACTCATTTGCTTTCAAATATAAAAACACTGATAAGCAGGCTTGGCGTAATGGAAGTAGAAATGGCTCTTTTTCAGGAGAAGCAAGGATTATGGTGGTCAGCTGTTGAAAGTTGTGGCCTGAGGGATTAGTCAGTCATTTTTGACCACTTGCTCCATTAAAAAGAATTAGTTATGCTTTTGCATTTGATTTAAAAGGGCATGCATGGATAACCATCTGTTAAAGCCAAATCTCATGAGAAAAGTACCGATAACCATAGAACAGTGATTATTGCCATGGATTCGAACTGAAATTCAATATATTTTTTTGTCATTATTACTGAATACTACTCCCGGTATTGACTTGAAATTTCTCACACAGATCAATGCACCTTATAAAGCCAAACCTCATGACAAAAGTACAGATAACCATAGAACAGTGATTATTGACATGGATTTGAACTGAAATTCAATATTTTGTTTTGTCATTATTACTGAATAGGGCGGCACGGTGGCCTAGTGGTTAGCGTCCAGACCTCACAGCGAGGAGACCAGGGTTCAAATCCATCCTCGGTCATCTCTGTGTGGAGTTTGCATGTTCTCCCTGTGCATGCGTGGGTTTTCTCCGGGTACTCAGGTTTCCTCCCACATTCCAAAAACATGCTAGGTTAATTGGTGACTCCAAATTGTCCATAGGTATGAATGTGAGTGTGAATGGTTGTTTGTCTATATGTGCCCTGTGATTGGCTGGCCACCAGTCCAGGGTGTACCCCGCCTCTCGCCCGAAGACAGCTAGGCTCCAGCACCCCCCGCGACCCTCGTGAGGAAAAGCGGTCGAAAATGAATGAATGAATTATTACTGAATACTACTCCCGGTATTGACTTGAAATTTCTTACACAGATCAATGCACTTTATAAAGTCAAATCTCATGAGAAAAGTACCGATAACCATAGAGCAGTGATTATTGCCATGAATTCGAACTGAAATTCAATGTTTTTTTTAGTCATTATTACTGAATACTACTCCCGGTATTGACTTGAAATTTCTCACACAGATCAATGCACTTTACGCGATATCATGTCTCCATGCAGATGGCACCTGGAGCGCATCACCAGTGTCGGACCTCGGCCGGTGGGCAGCCACGAGAACGAGGTCCTGACCGTGGTCTACCTGCTAGAGCAGATTGAGAAGATCCGCCAAGAGACGGCACAGGGCCCCCATCAGCTCACCGTGGACGTGCAGCGGCCCACGGGCTCCTTCTCCATCGACTTCCTGGGCGGCTTCACCAGCTTTTACGACCGCGTCACCAACATCGCCGTGCGTCTGGAACCCAAAGGCGGCACGCAGCATCTGATGCTGGCCAACTGTCACTTTGATACCGTGGCTAACAGTCCAGGTCAGTGTTTATTTTTTTCTTTTTAAACAATATCTTCATTCATTTTTTTACAAGTCTTGGGCAAAATAAAAACAACCAGCCATCTTTCAAAGAACTGATCTTTCCAAGCACACAGAATATTGTGTTCTACGTAAATATGAACACGGAACCTATCAAAAGAAAGACTAGACTCCCATCTTTCATCTGGGGGAAAAAATGTGTTTCTACCTTTTTCCGTTATTTAGTAATCAGCAGGTAAGTTTCAGGAATATAGGAGTTTCTGACTACAAACCAGCTTTTTTGTGACTTTGACACAAATATTTTTTGCTACAGCTGAAATATTCAAACAATACAAGCGCAAAAAGGGGTTCTATTGATTATTTATTTATTGCGCATTATTGCAATATTATTTAATAGTGAAGCTCTCATGTATATTTTTTATATTTGGATGATGTCACAACCAGTGCAGAGTGGCATTACGTCAGCTGGCATAGGCTCCAGCATACCTGCCACCCTAGTGAGGATAAACAGCATAGAAAATGGATGGATGGAAGCTACTAAAGACACTGAAAAAAACAAAATTGAGTCCTCGGTGTTCCAAGGAGCTGTGACGCCTGCACGCTAACCACCCGACCTCCTTGCAGCCTGGTAGAATATTCATTCATTTTCTACCGCTTATCCTCACGAGGGTTGTGGGGGGTGCTGGAGCCTATCCCAGCTGTCTTTAGGCGAGAGGCGGGGTACACCCTGGACTGGTGGCCAGCCAATCACAGGGCACATATAGACAAACAACCATTCACACTCACATTCATACCTATGGACAATTTGGAATGTTTTTGGAATGTGGGAGGAAACCGGAGTACCCGGAGAAAACCCACGCATGCACGGGGAGAACATGCAAACTCCACACAGAGATGACCAAGGGTGGAATTGAACCCTGGTCTCCTAGCTGTGAGGTCTGTGTGCCTGTGTGCTAATCACTCGTTTGCCGTGCAGCACTCATGCAGCCCCAAACCATAACGATGATGGACTTGATTATTTACACATTATTGGTTGTATTTTCCCGCCTAAATTAAAAGTGGTGTGTTTGGATACGGCCCGCGAACCGATCACCGTGTTCAAGCTGTTTTTTGGAGTTGGGGTAGCAGAGGATTTGCAGCTCACATGAGAGACCGAGAGACATTAAACCTTCAGTCCACAAAGCCACAGCACATGATTGTCACCATTTTTTTTAAACCCGTTTCTTGTCGCTCCTCCGTCTTAAGCTATCTGTATCACATGCCCACCTCTTTTCCTCTCATGGGTCTGGCCGGCTTCCCCCTCCTGCCCTTTTTCCTTCGTTCTCCCCCTCGCCATCACACAATGCAACAGGAGCTGGATCTCAACCAGGTCGGCGCATTCCTGGCATGTTTTTACACACGGCCTCCTCCCTTTTATCCCCATGTAGTGTATTATTTGTCCTAGGTCAATGCAAACAGCCCTGAACAGTTAAACAGTTATAATTAGATTAGATTAGATTAGATTAGATTCAACTTTATTGTTATTGCTCATGTCACTGGTACAGGGCAACAAAATGCAGTTAGCATCCAACCAGAAATGCAATTTTATAAGTACCTTAGTAGTAAGTAAATGTCAAAAAAATGGACAGATCTATGTAAAAAAAACTAACAGGCTATGACTATAATACAGTGAGGATATGTACAGGGATATAAATGACTATAATATGGCTATTGTAGATTATACAGATTATAAACAGTATGGATGTGACAATATATAATAACAGTAATATGTACAGTATTGCAATGAAGTGACTAGAGTATGGTTATTGCAGATTATATAAATTATAAACAGTATGGTCTATGAATGCAACAAGATATTATAGTAATATGTACAATAGATGCAATATCACTATAATTGAATTATTTGTCATTTATTGAAATAAACACCTTTTAACTCACTTAACCAACATGGTTCCTTGTACGTGTTTTTGACGTCTCTATTTGTCTTTTAAGGTGCGAGTGACGATGCCGTGAGCTGCGCAGTCATGCTGGAAGTCCTCTACTCTCTGGCCAACCAGTCTACTCCTCTCCAGCACGGCGTCATCTTCCTCTTTAATGGCGCTGAGGAAAATGTCCTGCAGGTAACGCGCCTAGTTAGATATCCGTCTGTATATGCAATGCTTTGGTGCTTCCATTTTAAAAGCCTTTGTTTCTTTTAGGCTAGTCATGGTTTCATCACTCAGCACCCGTGGGCCAAACAGGTGAGAGCCTTCATTAACCTCGAGGCTGCGGGCGTCGGGGGCAAGGAGGTGGTTTTTCAGACAGGTAAAATACCATTTCATAATAATAATACCAGAAGAGTAGCTGAACTTTTCTTAATCTTCAGTCAATTTTGTGCCAACAGGTCCAGAGAATCCATGGCTGGTCCAGGCTTACGTGCACGCCGCCAAACACCCATTTGCATCTGTGGTGGGTCAGGAGGTCTTTCAGAGCGGCGTCATTCCCTCCGACACGGATTTCCGCATCTATCGGGACTTTGGTAACATCCCAGGTAATGCCGTTTACAACACAAATAGCTATTTATTCAACTCCAAATTGTCCATAGGTATGAATGTTGAGTGTGAATGGTTGTTTGTCTATATGTGCCCTGTGATTGGCTGGCCACCAGTCCAGGGTGTACCCCGCCTCTCGCCCGAAGACAGCTGGGATAGGCTCCAGCACCCCCGTGACCCTCATGAGGAAAAAGCGGTAGAAAATGAATGAATTAATATTTTACCAGGCTGCAAGGAGGTCGGGTGGTTAGCGTGCAGGCCTCACAGCTAGAAGACCCAAGTTCAATTCCACCCTAGGCCATCTCTGTGTGGAGTTTGCATGTTAAGCGTCATGAAAAATTGATGCATGGATATGTGCAATTGATTATAATGTTTTGTATTTCATTTATTTGCCATGAATATACATATTTAATTTAAAACCTACAACTATTACTGCTGATGTATGTGGTTTAACCCATCATTTTGAGTCTTAATGTTATATTTCTGTGTTTAGTTAAGCTCAGTTGGAAACATACGTTACAATAAGGTAAACAAAATGACAGTACTTAATGAGGAAGGAACCTCCCTAACCACTAATTAGCGTGTCATTAGTTCCTCAGTAAGTACTCAAAATGTATGTGCTTTAGTTCCTGAGTAATTACACATTAGTTGCTCATTAGTCCCTCAGTTACTACTGTACTTTTGTCTACCTTATTGTAAAGTGAGACAATCTTTTTGCAGGCATCGACCTGGCCTTCATCGAGAACGGTTTTATCTACCACACCAAGTTCGACACGGCGGACAGAATCCTCACCGACTCCATCCAGAGAGCAGGTATGCAGACAACACCTGTCATGTGATTAAAAACGACGAAGGAATAACTGCAGATAATGTATATGTACTGTATATCCACACTATATGGATATAGTATTTTGCACCTGCTTCCTGTTTCAGCGCGTTCAGCGCTTTTCTAATCTCACCATCTTCACATGCAAGATGCGCACATCCGAGCGTACCTGCCGGCGACTCCCATTACCTGGCGCTCGGAAGGATTGTGCTCGACTTAGCAGACAATCCAGTCTGTCAGCATTATAAAAACAAACACACCCCGCCTCCCTCCCTCCCTCCCTTCCTCACTCACTCGCTACTCGCTACTACTGGAAATCTCATGTGTGCACATGAATTATTAGGGAAAGCGAAGAAGCAAGTATTTTTAGTCTGGCATGAAGAAGGCAGCCCCTGCGAGCTGAGTGTTGTGCATGAGCCCTCCTCGCTTTTTCCAGCCAGCCACCCGCCTGTTTACGCTGCAGGAACAATAAGCACATTGTCTTGCCTGCATGTGTTTACTGTGCTTTTTAACCGTGCGAGCATGCAGGAAAAGCAGGCCTCAGGCTGTAAAATAAACCCTCCCTCTCTCTCATGTAAGCCACATTTCTCTGCTACTACTACCACCTTCCATGACATGCTGAGTCACACTGGGAGGTGTTCATAATGTTTTGGCGGCCCTTATTTAACAATGTGAGTTATAACGGAGAGTAAGATGTGTTTAATGATTGATGCGATGACACTGATTTTATTGAGAGTAGGGAAATGCAGTCATTAGAGGAGGATCAAAGGTCACTGTCTCATGGGTTGTTCAAAGAGAATTGCATATTTTTTCATAAGCAAGGAGGCATGCATAGAAGTGCATTGTCTATCATAGCCAATAAAGTTGTTAGCATTTACACAACATACTAACACCCTGGATTTTGTGTTAAATGACGCTCAAGTGGTTAGCACGCAGATATCACAGCTAGGAGACCAGGGTTAAATTCCACCCTCGGCCATCTCTGTGTGGAGTTTGCATGTTCTCCCCGTGCATGCGTGGGTTTTCTCCGGGTACTCCAGTTTCCTCCCACATTCCAAAAACATGCTAGGTTAATTGGCGACTCCAAATTGTCCATAGGTGTGAGTGTGAATGGTTGTTTGATTATATGTGCCCTGTGATTGGCTGGCCACCAGTCCAGGGTGTACCCCGCCTCTTGCCCATAGACAGCTGGGATAGGCTCCAGCACCCCCGCGACCCTCGTGAGGGAAAGCGGTCGAAAATGAATGAATATTCATTTAGGCACAGCGGGCAAGTGGTTAGCGTGCAGACCTCACAGCTAGGAGACCAGGGTTCAATTCCACCCTCGGCCATCTCTGTGTGGAGTTTGCATGTTCTCCCGGTGGGGTTTCTCCAGGTACTCCGGTTTCCTCCCACATTCCAAAAACATGCTAGGTTAATTGACGACTCCAAATTGTCCATAGGTATGAATGTGAGTGTGAATGGTTGTTTGATTATATGTGCCCTGTGATTGACTTGCCACCAGTCCAGGGTGTACTTCGCCTCTCGCCCGTAGACAGCTGGCTCCAGCACCCCCGCGACCCTTGTGAGTAAAAAGCGGTAGAGAATGAATATTCCATTTATTTCCAGGTATTAACCTGGTACACAATAATGAATACTCGTGTCATAGTAAAATGCTATTACACCTGTTTTTTGAGGTGTGACATAAATTTTAAGTGGATGACTTCCTGCTTGTAGGTGACAACATCCTGGCCGTCCTCAAGCATCTACTTATGTCTGAAAAGCTGGCCGACTCCTCGGAGTATCGCCATGGCAACATGGTGTTCTTTGACGTGCTCGGAGTGGCCGTGGTGGCTTACCCAGCACGTGTTGGCACCATCATCAACTACATGGTCGCCCTGGCAACTTTCGTCTACCTGGCCAGGAAAGCCTCTCTGCCTGGAAACCGGGGTTGGTTGAATAATGACAAACACGTCATTATTATTAATAGTAGTATTATTATTAATATCCTATTTTGGGAATATTTGCATCATTCTGCCGCAGGTGGGCGTTATGTTCGAGATCTGACCTGTGCCACAGGCATGGTGGTGCTCAGCTGGTTGGTCACCCTGCTGTCGGTCCTGATCGTGGCTGTCCTGGTGACGCTGTTAGGGCGCTCCATGTTCTGGTACAACCATTTCTACGCCTCCGTCTGTCTCTACGGAGCCGCCGCCACAGGGAAGATGGTGCTGGTGCACACGCTGGCCAAGAACCTCTACTATGGGGTGAGTCCTTCTCTCTTTGATGGAGCGTGTGAAGTCAGGATGGCGCCATGTTTGTCACACAAATGGGAGTTTTGCACTAATCACAAATACCTATAATGTTGTACAAATACAATAGTATATTCATTGCGTTTCAGCATCTTTTTTACAAAATTTGTTTTATTCAAAACATGTGTAATTTTTGCTTTTTTAAATGTATTTTTGTTGCATTTTTGTAACAAAAAATATATATATTTGAGCCAGTAATTAACCCAATATATAACAATTTTGCTGTTTTTTATTTTAAAGAATTTAATAATTTTTTTAATAATTTTATTATTGGTTATTATGTTTGGGGTAGAATGTTGGAATTTGGTGGTTTTAGCCAATAAGTGTTTTGTGCTGTTTATTTCATTTAATAATATTTTTTGGTTACAAAGGCATGAATAAAATAATAGCAACAAAAAAATGCTCATTTTATTTTCACTTTAGTCTCCGATTATTATTTATAATTTACTTTTTTGTTCTTTTAAAACGATCAAATTTAGGAATTAATGTATTATTATTTTATTAGTATAAACAAATGGACTTTCCCTTTAAAGATCATCAGTGTAGTATAACACACTTAAATTAAAAAAATAATAATGCAAAATAGAAAAAGCGGTAGAAAATGAATGAACGAATGAATATTTTTTTTTCTACAAATAATGATCTTTAAAAAACATACAATATCAAAAGAATATGGCGTCATTTCACAGATAAGGAAACTTAAGAATAAGGGAAGTTTAGTGCAATCATCAACTAAGGCGAAAGATGAAATGAAATGAAATCGAATGGTTTTCTTTTTCGTTTTCACCGAAGCCTGAAAGAATGTGGTCTAACTGGAGCGGATAACTGATAACTGATAACTTCCTCAACAGAATGTTCCTTCATTGCCTTGTCGTTACAATCAAGGTGAAGACCCGGTCACATTATTTTGCGAACCATTGATAACTCATGATGACATGACATGATCCTCGCGCTGCAGTTGTTGGTTCCTCTTCCTTCATGCTGGTGCCTGGACATACCCTGTCATTGTGTGTGTGTGTGTGTGTGTTAAAAAAGATAGGCATGTCTAGACATTCAACAACAGCTCCATTGAACAGCGGGATGATGTCTTTGCTGCATGGAACTCAACAATGCACTATTTAATACCGGCAAAGAGCTGAAGTAGTTATCCACCAAGACCTTCGCCAAGTTCAAACAGTCTTATACGCGCCTGTCTGATAAATTGAATTAAAAAATGATAATGTTCAGAGCAATGTTATTTCACCCCAAACCTGTTATTACACCCCAAACCTGTAAAACCAACAACAAGCTGCTTTCTTTCACCACGGTGCCATCTGCTGGATCTGATGGGTCACTGCCCCCAATTGACCAAACATAAAATAAAAGTAAATACATTTCCTCATCTTAATTTGCAACAAAAGGTAACAGCTTCTTATTTTGCGCCACCACCTTCAAACATATTATATATATATTTTTTTTAGCTAATATTTTTTAGCTAAGCGGTTGTGTAACTCCAAGTGGCTAATTAACGAGTGAATTATCTAACAAACCAAGTAACAGGGTAAGTTTCAAACTAACTAGCTCAGGAGCTAAGTAGCTAACTAACTTGATTTAGTAACTAAATAGCTTAATACCTTCCTGACTAAACGGCTAACTGATTAGGTAAGTAGCTAAGCTAACACCTAACTGGCTAAATGGCTAACTGATTAGCTAAGTAGCTAAGCTAACACCTAGCTGGATAAATGGCTAACTGATTAGCTAAGTAGCTAAGATAACAGGGTAAGTGGCAAACTAACTAGCTTGGGGGCTAAGTAGCTAACTAACTTGATTTAGTAACTAAATAGCTTAATACCTTACCGACTAAACGACTAACTGATTAGCTAAGTAACTAAGCTAACACCTAACTGGCTAAATGGCTAACTGATTAGCTAAGTAGCTAAGCTAACACCTAACTGGCTAAATGGCTAACTGATTAGCTAAGTAGCTAAGCTAACACCTAAATGACTAACTGATTAGCTAAGTAGGAAACTCTCTAATTGTGTAACTAATAAGTAAAGCTTGAAAAATAACGAAGGTAATTAACTCGCAAACGGGTTCAGCAAGTAAATAGCTAAGTAGCTACACAAGTAGCCACAAGTAGCTACAAGTAGCTAACTAACTGAATAGGTAACTAATTAGCGAAGTAACTAGTTCTAATTAGCTCGCTAACAGCTCTAGCTAAGTGGCTATAAGTAAGTAGCAGTATTATCAAACTAGCTTAGTGGCCAACAGGCTAATTAGTCACAAAAGTAAATAGCTAAGTAGCAAAAGTTAATATTAGAATAGTCAAAATATGGGAATAGATTGTTTAAGAAGACAGAGGTACTATTTTGAAAATTAAAAAAAACAGCAAGAATGGGGGAAAAATGAGCAAATAGCAGCAAAGTTTATACTATTGTTGCTTTACAAAATATCAAAGTGGTCCTTGCATCCTATCATTTTTCAGTATATGGCCTTTGCTGGAAAAGGTTTGGACATGCCTGTACTAATATGTGTGTGTTTATTATATGTGTGTGTTTGTTGTGTGTGTTAGGGTGTGCGCTTGGTGGAGCTGGGAGACCTGTACTTTGACGTGAGCCTGCTGCTGTGGTGCTGCAGCCTGGTGTGGTTGACCCAGCGGGGCCTTTGCTCGGCGTACGTGCCCATGCTCATGGTGGCCTTCCCCCTGGCCACCAAACTGCTGCTCGCCAAGGAATTTAAGAACAGAGGCAAACATGTTTTTCTTTGAATGCAAATTCATATGATGATGTAGAGGAGTATTAGCTGATTGCTACTGTTGTGTTGTTTGTGTAGGTGCGTCATTTAAGTACAGCGTCCTCTACCTGCTCGGTCTGGCTTTGCCCTACCTGCACTTCATGTTCCTCATTTGGGTGGTGTTTGAGATCTTCACTCCCATCATGGGACGCAGCGGCACCGAGATTCCACCGGAAATGGTCCTGGCTGCCATGGTTACCATTGGGACTATATTGATCTCTTCCTTTTTTGTGAGTGTGCCTCCACAAACCAACCGATGATGAAATTGGTCCACTCGTAACTCCCATCATCTCTCAGATTCACTTCATCTACCTGATGCGAAGCACTAAGTGGATCTTGGCGGGCCTGGCATCCATCTTTACGATCATGTTCCTGCTGGTGTCTTGCAGTCTCCTCTTTCCTTATTCGGGAAGCCCCGACAGCCCACGGCCCAAGCGGGTCTTTTTGCAGGTTCCCTTGCAACACACACACACACACACACACACACTGATTTGTGCAATTCATTTGCAATGTTGAACCCGAGGCTCCAAAGCAATCTTCTTGACATTGCATTAGAATGCAAAACAAAAAGCGCATCCAAGAAATGTATAAAAAGTATAGTCAGGGGAACGTCACTCCTGAAACCAGGTCTCAGCTGGTGAGCGTTCAGCGCACCTTCGGCGCACTGTTTTGTCAGAAAATTTTCATTGCGCCAAAGTGAAAATGTGGACACGTCCCCCTGGTGTGCCGCCATATACGCATCTCACTGCCGCACCTCACTGAAAGCCATAAATGTTGGTATGCAGTTACAATGATACTCGTTACAAGCACAAAACAATTTGAAATGCATATAAATACATATAAAGGTATTAAGAACAAAAGATAGGTATACATTTTACCTCATCTTTTTACCTTCATTGAAGACACGACTTGTGACTGTTCCTAAAGGCATGACGCAGCATGGACATCAAGCACTACCACCTTCCTTTATCATGAGTCGTTGGTGGTGGCGGTTGATCTCGCTGTTGCACCGTGTCTTTGGGAACAATCCTGTCCTTCATTGTCTACAAATGAAAGTTCAAAATCCGACAAGTTTGTTGTATGTTGGCAGCACACGACGCGGACCTTCCATGATCTCCAGGGCCGAGTGGAGAGTCAGGACTCGGGTGTGTGGATCAACAGCTTTGACTACACAGGCATCCAGCACATAACGCCGCACATTCCCGAGATCAACGACAGCGTCCGCACATACTGCCGCGAGGATCGCCCCTTTTGCGGCTACCCTTGGTTCCTGCCCGTGAAGTTCCTCAGCAAGTCGGTGATGTTTGAACTTTGAACTGTCAACCTGGATGTCTCTTTTTAATCCTTGTGCTTTTTTTATAGGAGGAACTGGTATCTCCCTGCTCCTCAAGTGTCTCCTAGCTCTCCGGTGGAGTTCAGCCTGGTGTCCAAGGAGACGACGCCGTGGGGAACCATTAAGATGATCTTTGATGTCAAAGGTTTGAGAGTCATGTCCTTAAATAAGGCAGCTCCGGTCGTGCAATATGGTAACTGTATGTTTGTCCAATGTAGGTCCAAGTCACATGTCGCTTTACTTGATGCCTCGTAGAGGAGCCAGCCTCACCTCATGGTCCTTTGGCGATGGCACGCCCCGGTTTGACGTGAGCGGAGAATATTTTGTCTTCTATTCACATGGCTTGGACGCGCCCACGTGGACCTTCTGGTTTGAAATACAGGTATTGTAAATGATAAGGCAGTAAAGTAGGAGTCAGGAGTAATTGTGGAAATTCTTATTTTGTATTTCAAACCCACGGTTATGCTTTAAAGTGGGGCATGGCATTAAATTTAAGCACAGCTCCTTATTTGACTATTTCAAACACAAACATTTCATTTATCTAATTTCTGCTTAATTGGGCGCAATTGAGCCACGGTATCTATAGTTAAAGGGAGGATATTTATTGACTCAACTGCAGAGAGTACCCATCATTTATTAAGGGTTAGTTGTTAGGGCACAAATACATTTTATATGTAGTATTTACTATTAGAGCAGAGGGCATAATGAAAGGAAATACACTAACAAAATATAACTAACTTGGGTGGCACGGCGGTCGAGTGGTTTGCGCGCAGCTAGGAGACCGGGGTTCAATTCCACCCTTGGCCATCTCTGTGGGGAGTTTGCATGTTCTCCCCGTGCATGCGTGGGTTTTCTCCGGGTATTCCGGTCTCCTCCCACATTCCAAAAACAAGTGTTTATATGATTTGGGGGTTTTGGGACCCCACCCAAAAGGGGAGGAATTATATTGTAGAATTAATCTGTCAGGGCTGCATGGTGGTCAAGTGGTTAGCGCGCAGACCACCATCTCTGTGTGGAGTTTGCATGTTCTCCCCGTGCATGCATGGGTTTTCTCCGGGTACTCCGGTTTCCTCCCACAGGACTCCAAATTGTCCATAGGTATGAATGTGAGTGTGAATGGTTGTTTGTCTATATGTGCTCTGTGATTGGCTGGCGACCAGTCCAGGGTGTACCCTGGCTCCAGCACCCTCGCGACCCTTGTGAGGAAAAAAACGGTAGAAAATAAATGAATGAATATAACTAACCCATTTCTGTTGTTCATCTCCAGCCGCCCAGCAATCCGTCGGGCCCTGAGGGAATTATTTCAGTGGCCATCTCTACTCACTATTTCTTCGGTGAGGACCAGAGGACGCCTCAGCTGGAGGAAATCCTGCACAGGTTCCCCTCTTGGGTTTTCCCTTCATTTTGGGTCAGCACTTACGACATGTACAGATACTGAGGGCGCCGCCCATTCTGCTGCTCCCTGATCAGCTGAGATGTGGAGGAACTGTAAAGTGGTTCTTGCTGCCTTGACACACAACCCCCCCCACACACAAACACACATATACACACCCTGAGAGACCCCCACCATCACTGTGTCTAACCAAGCGAAGAAATCGTCTCACTTCCTGGTCGGCGCAAAGACGTGGGGAGGGGGACGTCCTCTTTATTTATCTCAAATCTGTGGTGCCTTTTTTTCACCATCTTTCTCTTTCCTACCCTGCCCCCCCCCTATATTTCTTACTGAGCACCCTCTGTTTGCACTCTCATGCTAACATGCTACCTCTCCTCTTCATCAGCAAAAGCATCCTTTCTTCCCTAACAACAACAAAATATCACCGCTATCGGCACTGCAGTCTTCAGCCTCTAACTGGAAACCTTTTTTTTATCTTCTATCTACTACACCCTTCATCCGTTAGCCTTTTGATACTAGCAACAAAGCTAATGGTTTGTGCACGAAGAATCCAATGCAGACAATTGTGCCTGGAAGTTAAAACAAAATAGATTAAGCTGTGAAATTCACTTGTTTTTGTTTTTTTTTTGTTGTTGTGAAATATCAGACCTGTAAATGTTCAGGTGAAAGAAACCAGCAAGGCAACATCGGACATTGTTGTTTTATCTTCATATGTCGTCACGGTAACAGCGCATCCGTGAATATCTTTATATACTATGCTTTTTGCTCGGCATGGGCATCGTCATAATGATAAATAATAATACAATTTTATAGATACTAATCATAACTGAGAAGTAGATTCCATCCATCCATTTTCTATGCCGCTTATCCTCACTAGGGTTGAAAGTATGCTGGAGCCTATCCCAGCTGTCTTTGCCTATAATATGTAGTAAATATTGCCCCAATAATAAAACATATATACATAATAAATAGCAATTCGCTTAATATCCTAATACATTTTTAAAATTGTTAAAAATACAATAGTTTGTAACAGTTTGTTCCTCAGTTGATAAAATGAGGAAAAATATCCTAAAAGGTCATGCCCATCCCTAGTATTTGATAATATGCATTGTTATTCTTGCCTAAGTGGGCCACATCAGCCGACACTGTACTGTCACTGACACTGTGTGCCACTTTAGTAGTAGTAGTAGTAATACTAAGTCATGAGATTACTGAACGCTGCTATGATTACTTCTTACTGTCAAAAATAGCGTGTGACTTCCTCCGTCCTCGCCACCGATCAGCCCACCCCCCCGGCCATCAATCACATGTCACATGACCCTGTCACCCAAACGCATCAGGAGATTGTTTGCACTCACTTGAAACACTTTTCAATGCTGATTGTTGAAACTGCTGACGTGGGCCTCCTCAGTGTACAGGACAAATACATCACCCGGACAAAAGTATTGGGACACCCGAGGTCAAGAGTTTGCTGTTTAAGCTTAATTGATTAACACGTTTAATCAATGTGTGTCGCAACATTTTTGTCCATACAGCACAAATTTGATTGTTCTAAATCCTTGCAACAGAAGGAGTACCCATTCTGATTGAGGAGCTAATTACTATATTGCTAAAGTGGAACCTCCAAAGTCGAAACCACACTAACAGCCTAGCAGGAAAATGCGATAATAACCATAGAAGAATAGTCAACACCATTTGCAGCCGTTACGGTTCGAAGATCGCTTCTTCAATATATTGCGTTTTTTCTAATACTACTAAAAAATACCAGAATTAAAAATAATAATATTGAATCATGCTTGGGCGGCACGGCGATATAGTGGTTAGCGCGCAGACCTCACAGCTAGGAGACCAGGGTTCAATTCCACCCTCGGCCATCTCTGTGTGGAGTTTGCATGTTCTCCCCGTGCATGCGTGGGTTTTCTCCAGGTACTCCGGTTTCCTCCCACATTCCAAAAACATGCTAGGTTAATTGGCGACTTCAAATTGTCCATAGGTATGAATGTGAGTGTGAATGGTTTTGTCTATATGTGCCCTGTGATTGGCTGGCGACCAGTCCAGGGTGTGTACCCCGCCTCTCGCCTGAAGACAGCTGGGATAGGCTCCAGCACCCCCGCGACCCTCGTGAGGAAAAGCGGTAGAAAATGAATGAATGAATGAATCATGCTTTGTGTGGTCATGTCTGAGGGACCACTGTACACTTACAATGCAATACCTGTAAAATGCCACTAGGTGACGGTATGACCCCTAAAATATCTTGTCATGGCTGAGTACTGCTGGATCTAATAAAGGTTATATAATGGTGACATTTTGACCCCGGAACAGTCATTTTCACTTTGGAGGTTCCACTGTATTTTTTGTATATTCTTTTCTTGTTACTGTAAATGGCAAAATAAATAAATGGTTAAAGTATCAAGAGTGTAAGCATATTAGATCTTTGTTATCGAAAACAAGGGGTCTGATATAAAGTCGTAGCACCATCATCTTCACGGTTTATCCACAATAACACAAATACAAATAACTGTTGATGAGAGCTATCCTAGGCTACATGTTGGAAAGTCTTAAAGCCTGTAAAAGTCAAAGATATTTGTTATTTCTATCCAAAAAGGTTTTATGTGCTTGGTTTTATTTTGTCGCCCTTTCACTCATTCCTCCTTCGATAACTTTTTGATACTTCTGTTTTTTTAATTTTAAATACTGACCATGTTTTTTTTTTGTTTTGAGTGTGTAATGGATTTGACACTTTACCTCTAACTGCTGTTTGTTTTTGGTTTCTTAAAATAAAAAAAATGCAGTTTTGAATTGAGTTGCTATGGACTGTTGCGACCTGGATTGTGGATTTAATACTTCATTGATTTTACATGATGACAAAGCTTGAAAGAAATGAGCACTTCTAATTAAAAAAAAATGCTTATTATATCAATGTTGTTTGACTGTTTGGTGCTCAACTGTTAGGGGTAAGATTTATTTATGAGGAGACAAATGTGTTTGCTAATAAAGATTAGGTATCAGTTTGAGGTGTGCCCATCTTTTAAGTTTTTAATTGAGGCATGGGGTTTGATTACCACTGCTTTAACTGTGAAAACAGTAAAAACTAAAAATTTTGTCCAAAAACATTTACTTGCTTTTGCCAGATCTTTACAGCCACAATGGAAATGACATGATTGCAGGAGCTCAATTTCAGAAGAAAAACATTCTTAAATACTATGCTAATGCAATAATACTAGAGTATAATTTAAATAAAGATTTGCGCCAGTTGAACCAGAATAAGTCTCAGGGATCTTCATGACGTGTGACACCAGGGCAACTGGTCTGAAGTTGAGGCCATATGAGATGGACTTCTTGGTCAGGATGTCTTCCATAGTGCAGGATCCTGTCATCCGTGGCAGCACATGTCCTCAGAAGCCAGGGTTGACTGCATGGCTAAATGTGTGTTGTGTTCAACAGTGTATGAAAACGTTACACTTTTTAAACAAACTCACATCTTTGAAGAAAATGCCGTTAAAAACATGTAATTTGCACACCTAACCGCCATCACCACTAGGTGTCAGTGCTGCTGCTGTCATGCAACAAGAGTATGGCTGTGACGTCACATGTCAACACCACACAAACTTTGGCAGCGGTAGCCAATCAGCGTCGAGTAGAAAGATGGCGTCGGTGAGGCACGTAGGAGTCAGAGCTGAACGTCTTGCCGTCCGTAAACACCGACGGTACGGACACCGCGAGGACTGATTAACCGGCGGGAGCTGACGTTTATCATTAAGGGAACTATTCTCCGGGTATTGGAGCGTCTACCCCGCTTTCCCGCTGGCTGTTTTCAGAGTCGCCGCTGCCTCAGGGAAGCTCATTAGCCTCAAGTTGGCTCCGCTAGCCCGTGCTAGCCGTGTAGCTTGATCGTTCATGAACCCACAGCCAGCACAGTTAATACTGTCGTCTTTCGCACTGTTCTAATTTATTTTCCACCTATGATCACGACCAAACATGCGGAAACTGTGTTGAAAACACTTGTAGCGGTGGAGGGTTAAAAAGGGGCCAGTCTGGCATTGCGACATTGTTTGGCCAGTTGAGCCGGAGCCACTTGGCCATCATGTATTTCCTAACCGGCTGGCCACGGAGGCTGCTTTGTCCCTTGCGGAATGCGGAGGAGCCCTTCCACATCCAGCCCAGCTCCCAGCGGTTCTACTTCGCCCTACTTTCCGAGACGCAGCTCAGCATCTGGTTCAGTCGGGTAAGTATAAAGTAAAAGTCATGGCGCTCCAGCAATGTGCACGGGCTTTTTTGCTGTATATTTACATTAGCATTATATACGTGTAGCATTTACGTGGGATTTATAGGGTTGTTTTCAAGTTTACTGACTCAAATGTAAAGGCATCAAATTCTGCTTTATTAGGTTTTTGCATCTCAATTGTTGTCGTGGCCACTGATTTATTTTATGGTAATGGCAATGGTTTTATTTCATTTGAACATGCATCAGATTACAATTGAGTGCATCACATAATCAGTTCACAGTTCCACATGTCCAAAAAGGAGTAGGAAGAAGCAAAGCTTATTAAATCCTACCCCTCCATCTGGTACTTTTACAATCAGTAACTGTTACATTTGTTCACTGCCTGCTCCTGCTTTCCATAATACAGTTGAAAGTTTTTTTAATTTTTTTTTATAATGCACCTCGTACCGAAGTAGGAGGTGATAGGACCATCCAATGACATAATGTGTACCATAGGAAGTGTCAATATAGTGATATATATATATAGCACATCATGACTGGTTCAAGACTCTTCATCTTTGTATTTAAAAAATATTTAAAAAAATCAACCGCTTGTATTGTTTCTTGAATTCGCTCATTTTGGTTTCAAATGTAAACGTATTTGCTTCAGTTACATTTATTTTTGCACAATTGCGTGTTTCCAATCAATTACACCCTAAATCAATCAAGTTGAATCTTAGTCCACATAAGGAATGTTTTAAGTTATGCCAAGACTGCCACAGTTAATCACAACATAAACAATTGTTGATAATCCATCCACCAACAAAGCACATTCACATGTATGGCTAATTTGGAATCGTCAAGTAGGCAAACATGTATGCTAGGAGGTACAGTACATGGAAGACCGGGAGAAAACTCATGACAGCTTCACAAGAGATGCTCCAACTGAGATTGAAAGCCTGAATAGGCTTGCTCATCATTATTCCACCATGCTGCTACTGTGTAACAAAAGCAAAATATTCGAAGCAGCCCTCAAGCGACAATAATAAAAATTTTTGCTTGTATTATCTGCTTATATGTTCTATTTATGTCCCGGTGCGGTTATCAAGCCACGTTTGTTGTTAGGTGACCTTTGAACCTGCTTAAGTAACTTTGGTATCTGTTGACTACTGCTAATAAATCTCTTTACAACAAAAACCAAAAGTAGTACAATTTGGAATTCCACCACCAGAACCTTCGGGACCAACAAACTTGCTGTTTGTAGAAACTGTTGATCAGCAAAGCCTGTGAATAGCAGCAGAACAGGATATTGCTCAGTACAATATAAACACAACAGATTCAACGTAAATATCATAAAACACTGCTACAGATTAAATATAAATATCATAAATACCTAAACACTATTCAAAGTGGGAGGATTTATACTTTGTTACATTATAATTCACAAATCTACACTTTTATGGCAGGTAGCAATATTATAATGTTACTTAAAATATTGCAAGTAGTATTCTGTAAAACGTAGAAGTAAAAATGAGGGATACTATTAGTTGATGACCAGTAAAGCTCAGAAGGGGGAGAAAAAAGGGATTGTAGGACATTGCCTCTGAGCGCATTGTTTATTGTAGCGAGTCGTTCAGTACCTTCAACAATGATCAGGGTCACTGTTTATTTCCTGAAGTTTCGCCACACACAGGATGTGTCGGTGTTTTGCTTCTCTGGCCTCACCAGCTATCAGTGAGGCGTCAAAAGTACAAAAAAGAAAATCTTCTCTTTGGAACACCTGCTCCTCTCCACAGATGTAACTCGTACATCTGTAAAATCCATTGTTGGATAATGTCGAGATTGATTGGGTCCACAAGATGAGACTTTAAAAGAAACTAAAAATCTAGGAAATTGTTGTGTAATATGAGTAGTTCCCCCTGCCTCTCTTGCCCCCCCCCCAACACCCCACTCTTCTTTCATTTTAAATATCAGTCAATGACAACACAACTTAACAAAAAACACACTTTTTAAATCAATCGTTTTTTATTAAGGTAGAGTCAAATATGGTGGTGGTAGTGTGATGGTCTGGGGCTGGTTTGCTGCTTTAAGACCTGCTGTGATGAATGGAACCATGAATTCTGCTGCCTACCAAAAAATCCGGAAGGATCTGTTGGTGACCTCAAGTTTAAACCAACTAGGGTACTGCAGTCGTACAATGATCCACAACACACCAGAAAGTTACACTCTGGACTAGAGTGGCAAAGGCCTGACCTAAATCTTATTGAGATGCTGTTGTATGTATTTAAAAGGCCCTTCCTGCTAGAAACCCCTCCAATGTGGCCGAATGACAACAATTCTGCAAAGATGAGTGGGCCAAAATTCTTCCACAGCGCTTTAAGAGACTCATGCAAGATATCACAAATGCTTGATTGCAGTTGTTGCTGCAAAGGGTTGCCCAACCCGTTATTAGGTTTAGGAGGCAATCACTTTTTGATACCATTATATGCTTGTCAGTCCCCTAAAGATGTGTATCAGTCAGCCAACATCGCCAACTACTGTCCTGGCATGCACATTACAACATTTCACCATAACAAACAACCGTTTTGACTTGAATTACCGTTCCCTTGTTTTTCGTTCCTGCTTTATAGTCACTGTCTTTCCCCCTCAAATCTTTTATTTCAATCTCCTTTAGTCCTGAACTCAAGCCAGCACCACAGGCTCAGCCCACAGTCAGTTCATTCAGGGTGTTATTACTAATCCATGTTGCACAGTAGCTTAGTCGTGTTCCATTCTCACACATGCAGCCATAAGGCGTACGATGCTTCTGCTCAAGAACTGCAATATTTTTGGCTTCAAGCAGTGCAATCTGTATAACTTTATTGTTAATCAGCTCTGCCCGTGCAGGTGACATTATAAAGTATTAATCATGGCAGCACAGAAACCAAAGATGGAGCCATATCGGCTTACAGTCTCATGTTATACAGCTGGAGATTTCTTTGCCCTTGGTCTGCAGAAAATTTGTTTTGCTTTGTTTAAAAGACATGAATGCTAAAGCTTGTCATTGGTAGAAATGGCACAATATCAAAATAATTGACATATTGACACATTCAATATGGTGGTGGGAGCGGACTGCAAGGCAGGGCATCAAGTTCACTGTGCAGGTGTTGCCTTCTAAATAGATTCCAGACATGACTTGTTTTCTTACTCCACTTTGTACCAAATGATCCTGAAATGTTCATATATTTATGTTTACAAGATTCTGCAATGTTTTTTATTCCATCCAGTCATGTATGTGTGACCTGCAGCCTATTTTAATGCAATTATTTTCTTTTTCTGCAGCCCAGTGTTTTGATTGTGAGCTACATTGAGTCTGCCAAGGCGGTCGCACAGTTTGGCTTCTACCAGAAGGCGGAATGGAAACCCGATGACTCCATGATCGCCGTGGCGGTAAGTGCACACGACAATGCTACATTATGTTTTGACTTGGAAGTCTTTATCCTATTTTATGCAGAGCAGTCAGTCCAAAAGAGCAACATGCAACGAATAAAAAGCAAAGAAGGACCGTCATAAATGTCCATCAAAACGCTCCATTGAGGCATTTAACCTGCTGTTGGCTCATAAAAGCCTCTGTTTGAAAGTTCAGAGGCTTTTAACAGTGTTTCTTTGTCTGATCTTCACCACAGGTTCGGTTGGTTCTTTTGTCCGGAATGTTCCATTGTTTAAAACTAGAATAAAGGTACCTCGTTGTTAGTCGTATTAATGCTGGAATTTAGACGGTTGAAAAGTGCTTTTTGTCGGCACTACTAAGGAACACACCTTTTTGTATGTACCTCGAATACTAATGAGCTGTTTGGCCGCACCCATCATTATATTATTCTATTATAGGGCAGGTTGTGCAGCAGACATACTGCAAAATATTTTTTTCCCCACATTGTTTCCGTGGCTCACTGGTGGTCAACGAGATGGGGGGCGAAACCTCATTGTTCCTCACACACTCATTGTTCCAGCAGGACCCCAAAATGGCAAAACAGTTGTGGTAGCTGGTGAATACATACAGCAGGAGCCCTAATAGTTTGGGTTGATGACCCTTGATGCTTTGTGTGACTGCATCAATGACTTGTACTCCTTATCTACAGTACTACTCGTCTACTGATAATAACTATGTAGTGATGTAATACATGGTAACAAACATGACCTCTGCAAAATTGCTGACAAAGATGAAATAATCAGGAAGGCAAATAAAATGCACCATATGTTGGAATTTGTGTAGTTGTTTTCAGTGGGTATGTTATCTCACTTGAATCAGTATGTGAGGTTGGCGGAGATGTTTTTCCATCTGCTGTTCTGTTTGGCGTTTTCATGCATCATCAGATTCATTCGGCCTAGATGTGCAGTGTGTTGTAAAACACACTGCATTTTTATTTTTTTGCATACCAAACAAAACACATTATGGGGTGTTTAAAGGGGCAACAGTACACTCAAGTCCTTTATGCTCCATTGGAATGCCGCTCACGTTCTGTTGTTTGTACCTTAATCACATCGTATCTTGGCATCTCTTGGTGTCCTGCTCTGGGTGTGCCTCGTGCCCACCACTTTTTTTCTGTTTCCATACTTGTGGGCTAAAATACACACAAATGAATGTTGTGAATGCGTCTGAGGAAGAAGGTCAGGCCCAGTTCCAGCTGGGCCCAGCCAAAATCAACAGGCAGCAGCGGCGGCGGCGGGAGTTAAAAATACCAGGGAACGCTCGCCTTGCCTCACTATTATTCTGTGTATATATATCAGGGAACGGCCCAAGGTAATTCCAAGTTGCCATTAGCAAGTTCAAGGATGGACTTATGGGATGGTTTTAGTGCTTGAAGGTCACTGAAGTCACCGTGCCCTCATGGAGCATTCTCATAGACAAAACTTTTAGCTATTCCAAAGCTGATTCGGAAAAAGAATACAGCAGGGGTCTCAAACATGCGGCCTGCGGGCCACAGGACACTAATTTGAGGCCCCCGCCTTGATATGAAAGTTTAATGTTAGTGTGGCCCACGCAAGTTTGATATGGATGCTGTATGGCAGGGGTCTCAAACACGCAGTCCGCAGGACACTAGTTTGAGGCCCCCGCCTTGATATGAAAGTTTAATGTTAGTGCGGCCCGCGCAAGTTTGATATGGATGCTGTATGGTATCATGTACCCAGAAAAAAATATTACGTTTGATTAATGTTCATGTTAAAGGTTAAATAACTGTTAATAGTTATCCTCCCTATCTGTGTGGAAGTGGTAAGTTTTTGGCTATTTATGTTTAAAGGAAATAACTTGAAGGCTACCGTTTAGGTCGCTAGCTCTCTAGTTTGCGAGTTAGCAAGACCCTGCAGTTGCGCAATATGTTGTAAATAAAAAAAGCATAAATGTGACTATAGTCGTGTTTTGTCATGTCTACAGGGCTCTAATAATGCTTTAATTTTAATCTGAAAAAAATAATTTGTCTACCCACCAACTATATGTGGTTTCTTAAGTTTTCATTATTTGCCGTTTTATTATTATTATTACATTTATTTATTACTGATTGATTGATTTTCTTTATTCTTGATTTATTTATTTTTCATTTTATTTTGTGCAGAAAAATAAAAATTAAGTTATTTGAGAACAGTGGAATGTTTTATCAGAGCTTTTATTGTAGAAAATCGGAACCAAAGCACTGAAAAAGTTTGTGTATTTTTCTGTTTTTTTTTTTTTTGGAAAACCTGATGCGGCCCAGCCTTGCCCAGACCCTAGCTCCAGTGGACCCCAGGTAAATTGAGTTTGAGACCCCTGGACTACAGTGTTTCCCTTTGCGAACATTGTTGTTTAATTAAAAAGTGAACTCTTTTAGTCCTGGTGCTCCCGACCAGCTGTTTCACAGATGTTTGCCTCTTCACACCCTGTGAAGCCCCTAAGGCAAATGTAATCCCCCCCACAGAACCCCTTGCTAAGACTGCTCATATGGCCGTGTTGGTATTGATTAATCCATATGTGAGCATATGTTTATGTGGTCGGGGTCAAGACGCGATGCACTACTCTTTTACATAGTAACATCACATCCGGTTTCTTGGCCCAAATGGTCCCTTCTATGTTATTATACAGTTATGCACAGGCACTATGGAACATTTTTTTCACTGAGGATTTTTTCAGCAACCAAGAATTTGCCGTTTTCACATACAGAGAAGCATGTATTATAGAATTTTTAGCCATGCATAGATTATAAATTAAAGGTGTGTTTTTTTCTGTTCTTTAGTAATCAGTGTTTCGTCAAAATATCAGTTCTCAACAATGGCAGCCACTGTCTCGCCTCCTGTTTGACTACTTGTCCCCCTTTTAAGAAAGACTTCCTATAGTTCACTCAAGGGTATGACTTTGAACGTCCGCACAGGCATGCGCGTTGTTGACCTGCGGAGCCTGTTCAAACATGCAGAAGAGGACTCGGAGTGCCGTCACTTTTCTCTGCTGACTTGGCGCTTTGGCTGATTCTGCTGCTTGCAAGTCCCAAGTCGCTTCTGCATTTCACAGGATTAGGTCAACACTTAATGTGGCCTTGTCACATGGCATAAAAGCAAAGGAAGTTGAAGGTGCCTGGCATCTCGTGGGTTATTTTATAGCTTTAAGAAAAGACTGTCGGACTCCCCTGTGTGTGTCCTGAAGGGTCCTCGGAGACAATGACAAGCACTTCCTGTCTGAGTTTATCTGCATATGTGAACACGCCAAGAAATGTCATCTCATGTCTGTTTTTGTAGTTAGCTGACAAGGAACGTCCTTTGTGCCTTTTTATTACTGTGAAAATCAAAACTTCGGTCTGTAAAATGTGGAGTCTGTTGACGACAACTTGTCACTGGCTCATCAAGACGGTTGATGCCAGCGTGTCTGATCGCTCACCTGTTAATCTCATTGCCATTTCTGGCATCTTCACTCTACCTGGCTGCCACGGTGCCTCACTTTGCCAATTATATAACATCAAAGTGAACAGTATATTTTTGTAGTTGAAGAGTAGAAAACCTGTGTATGACTTTCTCAATGTGATTTTTTTTTTATCATTAATAGAGCCCTCGTAAAATACATGAAATAACACCCCTATAATCACTGTTACACACATTACCCAATATAGTACATATAATAAGAAAATAAGACTGATACTCATACTCGTGTGTTTTAATAAATGCCTTTTGGACATTTTAGCTGGGGTATGGCCACAACAGAAGCTGGTCTTATTATTATTATTATTATGATAATAATCACAAATATTATTATGATCTTATTATAGGTCATATTGTGAGGGAAATAATTTTCATTCATTTTCTACCGCTTTTCCTCACGAGGGTCGCAGGGGTTGCTGGAGCCTATCCCAGCAGTTTTCGGGCGAGAGGCGGGGTACACCCTGGACTGGTCGCCAACCAATCACAGGGCACATATAGACACACCATTCACACTCACATTCATACCTATGGACAATTTGGAGTCGCCAATCAACCTAGCATGTTTTTGGAATGTGGGAGGAAACCGGAGTACCTGGAACATGCAAACTCTACACAGAGATGGCCGAGGGTGGAATTGAACCCTGGTCTCCTAGCTGTGAGGTCTGCGCGCTATCCACTCGACCGCCGTGCAGCTGGAAATAATTTTAATAAATCAAATTTTTTCCATAGTTAATCCATAATTAATTGCAATTAATGACAGATAGAATGGACTTCTTTGCCAATTCTAAAAAACAGCACATTCCTGTTGTGTGTTTATAGGTCATATTTTTGCAAAGTATATATTGTATATCCAAATGCACAAATGTAACACGTGATTTTGGTCACAGTCAGCAGTTCTGTAACATCTTTCCGATAATAAAAAATACAGAGATTGCTTTTTTTGGGGGGGATGCTTCTCTGCATCGTGTCAGCCCCGTCACACTGTTGGCGTCTAATATTTTATGACTGAGAGGAAGCTCACAATGCAGCTTTTATATAATTCGTGAAAAGAACCACAAAACCACTTGCTGAGGGTTCGGTTTCTGCTTAGTTGACGTAATCGGGTCACAAAACAACCCTGTTGGTCGTACAATCACCTTTTCAGACGTCTGCTTGGCATGTCAGATAGTATTGTGAACTATGAAACAAAGTTTGATAGTCTTTGTACTGTAACTCACCACTTGCTTTGTAGGCCATTGATTGGTTCTGCAGAACCCACTTGGCTGTGGTCCTCTGGTACAAGCTTCTGGTTTTTATCTTGGCTGTGGTAACGTTCTGATCTTCTACCAACAAGTACTGTCATGCAGGAAATCACTGGAAAAAAAGCTATAAGTTCACCACTTCACGGAGGACGGCTTTCTAACCAAACAAGCATCTTAAAATAAATCCCAAAGCTCTGCCAACTTTTTTTTTTTTCCTTCAGTAAATACTGTTCAAACACTGACTATTGCAGCGGTTGGAACTTAAGCTTTACAGATGCCACATTTTCTCTCAGTGTGTGGTTAAGACATCCATAGACAAATGTCATTTAAAGGCTATGTTTTGACATTATACAAAGTGTGTTTGTGAGTGGCCAGCACTGGAGTTTGTCCTCTAGTGTGTATCGTACACAGGATTTGTGCTATGCTGCATGTTATCAGTCATAACTGAAGATGCGTGTGACATACCTCTAAAATCAAACTTCCACATGGCCCCCATGTTTATAGTTTTTAGACTGAAGAAGCACCTTGAAACAATGATTGACTTTTTCTACAATAAGTAGAAAGGAAAATGTCTTCAGGTTTGTGTTTGTGTTTGTGTTTGCGTTTTCCCCAGACTGCCAAAGGCTACATTCTACTGTTCTCCGTGCTGGGCGGTGGGGATGACAAGTACCTCTATGAGCCGGTCTACCCAAAGTAAGTACAATCATTGTTTGACATTCCTAAATGACACACTAGCAGACAGCCGTGGGCACGTCAGGACATATCTGTTTTTGCGTGTTATTCTTATCATATGTGTTTGAACAGGGGGAGCCCTCGCGTGAAGGTAACCCCGGGTTATAAAGAGGAGCAGTGTGCCCCCGCTTTGTCACTCGAGATAAAGAAGCCTGTTGATCTGGAGGCCCCCATCACCAGGTAGGTTGCTGACTTTTTTTTATGTAATCACTGACCTTATCTATGAATCTTTGTTGGGTCTGTTCCATTCGACACACAAGTCTGGTGATCTAGCTGTTGATCTATCTGATATGTTGTAGTATTAGAATAGACCAGGACTAGACAGAGATCCTTTATGGCACACAATGCCATTCCCACAGACCGATACTGGGACCGCAGGACCCCTGCTATATATGCAGGGCTTTACATTCAAAACAAAAATGACTTTCCCATGGGGAATCCATAAGGTGAGAACTACTTACCCGAACTTGCCCCATGTAAAATGAAAAGACTGCCATAATGATATCATATATCAATATATGCTGATAATTCATCAGATAATAAATATTACTGATGAATTGGCCGAGTTTTGAACTGAACTCACCGGCTTCCGGTCCGTGTGCCGCCAGTTCAAGATCCCCGCACTAGACTGTATGCCGCGTGCTCATGCAGTGTTTTCCATCCTGTGTGGTGAACGCATTAACAAAGCAACCCCGATCTGTAGTTAAGCATGCACCAGCAGGGTTACTGATTAAAAACACAGACATCTGTTCCGTCGGATGAGAAGAAAGCAGCTTGTGGCTATTTTGTCAACGTTCGTCTTGTTAATTTGTAATCGTAGCAGCCCACATTCCAAATCACGTGACCTGACACATAGAGTCCACATAAATGTACACATGCAATGCTTGCCTTTTCATTACATCCTCTTTATTTGCTGACAAGAGAACTGTCACTTCATATCCTCCTGCAGCTATGTTTCTTACATTGTATCTGTCCCGTCACCCATTGTGTTCGTCTCCAACGTCTCATCATCCGCCCTCTTCATTTGACAGCCGTTATATAGCCCAGCCATTGTCCAAGGGGGACAGCTTGCTTGCGTGGGTGTTGAGTGGGCGTGTAAGTTTATTTTTTCACATTTCAACCGAGAGAATTCACCTCCCCTGCACAGTTCTCTTGGCCCTGATGTGTTATCTTTAGCTGTAATTCCCAATGAACAATGAACTCCTGTACTCTTGCACACTGTAATCTTTAGTGTAGAATATACATTATACATATGTCATCCCTGTTAATCAGCATTTTTTCTTCACGCTTCTTCACTAGTCTACAGTCCCTCCAAGAGGAGCTGCTGGTGTGCACCGCAGACGGCTACCTCCACGTGCTGCACTGGGACGGGCTCGGCGGAAATGGCCGCAAGGCCATCTGCCTCACCACCATCCCCTTCTCTCTAGACCTCCAGTCTGCTCGAGGTGAGACCAACTGCACAGATTTAAATCTTGTTGTGCTAAAGATGTTATCTCATTATCCCGAATGTTGTATATGTGTAGGTGGACCGTCTCTGGACCTGGAAGGTGTTCATATCCGCTGCATGGAGTACTGTGAGACCCTGGACGGCTTTGCTGCGGTACTGAGTGACGGACGTCTGGGATTCATCACACCCCTAAGCAGCACCATCACTGCGGATGTAAGAATGCTGGTACACAAAGCCCGTTTGTGTTGACATGCACACGTTATAGCTAAGAATGCATGATGAGGCTCAATGAGACAGCAGTGCTCATGCAGTCAGTACATAACTTCATAACAGGAACATGATCAGAGGCCTATTTTAACTGCCGACATATTTTTCTGTCGTGACATGTAGACAGAAACTAATGCGAGTCCCTGTTCAGGGCAAAGTACGCTTCAAAATGAAAGCATGGACCAGGATTCTACCACAGCAAGTAATGCACCCATTTTATTTAGTTTTTTTTGTATATATGTATAAAAGTATAAGTATTTGAGTATGAAATACCATATAAAAACAGGCAAATCAAAATAACAATTTGTACACATGGAAGCAAAATCTAATATGTCTGTGGCGAACGTCCCAAAGCAGTGGCTTTTACGGTTTTGGTTTTGAAAACCACTTATGTCAACATGAGTCAGCCAGTTTCACTGTGGCAGGCACCCTTTTTTTTTAGCTTTAATTGCAGACACAATTGTTTTTGATCTAATGTCTCTAATGCAGCCATATTCCCTGACAATATGTGTGTGCATGCAGTAGTAGCTGTTGGAAAAATATTTAGGAATGTTAAACAGGTAAAAAGCAAAAGTTCAAGGAAGAAGTGGATGTCATAAACCTCTGATTCGGTTGTGTTTTTGTACAATTATAAATAATCCATTCCTCTGCCATTTATTAACACATTTATTAACTTCACAGACCATTTTTACATTCTTACCTCTCATGCAAGTGTAAAAAGAAGTGAAGCAGGCTTCCCATGCATTTTGTAAACCCTGGAAAAGAAATGACCATTTTTCCAGTCATGGAAAACATGGGAAATTAGGAAAAAAGGTCAAACGTAAAGTGGAAAGTTTTGCTGTAAAATGATTAATACTGTGGGTAAAAGTTAAAAGTTCCATGCATGCATGTCTGTTGTCACCTTGTCTTCTGGGTAACATTCTCATAAAGCCTGGAGCTGGCACAGTGCCCCACATGACGCCACCAGCCAATCAAATTAGCATTTTCGCTTAGAGCAGTTGTGCATCTCAGTGCTTCCAAATGACTTTGACTTTTCAGACCCCAAAAGGTGTCGCTAATATTGCTGTGCAAGTGTGAGGCTTTTCTCTCCTGTGGCCACAGGGTCCTCTCTGTCATCCATTGAGTGACAGGCGGAGGAGAGTTATAATGGGTATGTCTGTTACTGACTTGGTTGTATGCAATGAGATGCAACATATCTGATTCCAGTAGAGCGGGAGCTTGAACTCTTAAACTCTTTAAGGGACTTAAACTCATTAATTTCCAATAAAAGAAGTTGTCAGCAGAGTGTGATGCGTGTGATTCCCACTGATAGCATAAATCAGTGCTTCTGAAATAGTAGGCGAGCATGAGAAGCAGGGAGGACTTTCAATATTAGCACAGACATGTATGAAGTTGTCTTACTCTGCATGCAATTTCAGCTCCAAAAGACACAGGACAGGGAAGTAGCCAGCGAACTTATTCATTCATTCATTTTCTACCGCTTAGCCTCACAAGGGTCGCGGGGGGTGCTGGAGCCTATCCCAGCTGTCTTTGGGCGAGAGGCGGGGTACACCCTGGACTGGTCGCCAGCCAATCACAGGGCACATATAGACAAACAACCATTCACACTCACATTCACAGTCACCAATTAACATAGCATGTTTTTGGAATGTGGGAGGAAACCGGAGTACCCGGAGAAAACCCACGCACGGGCAGAGCATGCAAACTCCACACAGAGATGGCCGAGGGTGAAATTGAACCCTGGTCCCCGAGCTGTGAGGTCTGCGCGCTAACCACTCGATCACCGTGCAGCGAACCCCAGCGTACTTGTAATTCGTGTAAACACAGCATCACAAGGAAGCTCAGCATTTTTATCAAGTCAAGCTGTGTTTGAAACTGAAATGATCAAGTCATTTCCAGCTCTGATATCACAGCAATTCCTGGAGAGATGTTCCCTGACTGGGCACCCCGCAAAGAACAAAATCAGGATGCTAGAAGAGAAAAGAGAGGTGGGAGAGCGAAGGAAAGCTCAAAGTCATAGAGCCAAATGCTCACTAAGGATTTATTTCCCCAAAGACAATTAGAGTATGTAGTGTTTTGAAGTATGTGGGATATTATTGTATAGCAGCCATAGCTAAATTCCTTCCTGCAAAAGTAACCAGGAAGGAAAGGCTTTGGTGGTGATTAGTATGTCTGCCTTGTCATATCCAACACTGTGAGCCCAAACTTAAAACAATACAATTATCAATAGAGTCGTACAGTGGGGGCCTGATAGAATTTGGTGCTATACCCCTGTCTGACATTACTCCTCGACCTTGGCGGAGGTCTGCACTTGTTAGAAAACTCTGTCCTCTCCAGATTTCACTCTTAAGTCAACTCTTAATTGCATATTTGTTGCGAGACACTAACTTCCTGTTTGTCATTCATCTCAATGTTCCATCCACCCCTCAATAACCACTCTCGTTTTATTTCATTCCTAAATCCAAACTCCTTTATGTCCAGCAGCTACAAGGCGTGTGGGCCGCAGATGTGAGCGACGGCACCTGCGTGGCTGTCAACAACAAATACAGAGTGATGGCATTTGGATGTGCCAGGTAAGGCGGTCGTTTGTGTGCATCACAATACAGTGTTGGAACTTGTCTGCTCGTGTGCCACAGAGGGGGATTGTTGAGCGTGCAGTATGTGTCCAGTGTGTGTCAGCCTATGTTTGCCCAGGCTCCCTAGTGTGTGCTTGTCAGAAATGTCTCGCTGCACTGGACATCTGCCAGTTGGACAGGCATCTCTCCCTCTTTCGCTCCCTCTGTTATACTGTACTCTTTGTGTGTCCCGTTATTGTCTGCACATACAGTACGACTTATTTTCATATATCAAAATGTGGACTAATCCAGCCTCCCTTTACAGCGGGTCAGTGCTGGTCTACATGATTGACACCGCAACAGGATCTATGCAGCTCTCCCACAAGCTGGAGCTCACCCCAAAACACTACCCAGGTATCCACTAGTCTCATTTCTTTCTCTCCAACACCTCCTCAGCAGTCCTATCATGACGGAGCTTAGAACATGTTTCAATTTTAACCCATTAAACGTTGCATATTCTTCTACAGCAGGGGTCTCAAACTCAATTTACTTGGGGGCCACTGGAGCTCGGGTCTGGGTGAGATTGGGCCGCATCAGGTTTTTCCACAAAAAAAACGCATTTATTAAAAACAAAAAAATTAAATTTGGTTCCAATTTTCTACAAGAAAAGCTCTGATAAAACATTCCACTGTTCTCAAATATCTTACTTTTTATTTTTCTACACAAAATAAGATGAAAAATAAATAAACAAATCAAGAATAAAGAAAATCAATCAATCAGTAATAAATAAATAAATATAATAAAAATAATAAAAACTTAAGAAACCAAATATAGTTGGTAGGTAGACAAATTATTTTTTTCAGATTAATATTAACAAAGCATTATTAGAGCCCTGTAGACATGACAAAACATGACTATAGTCACATTTATACTCTTTTTTTTTTTTTTTTTTTTTTTTTTTTTTAATTTACAACATATTGCGCAACTGCAGGGTCTTGAGACACATGCTAACTCGCAAACTAGAGAGCTAGCGACCTAAACGGTAGCCTTCAAGTTATTTCCTTTAAACTTAAATAGCCAAAAACTTACCAATTCCACACGGATAGGGAGGATAACTATTAACAGTTATTTAACCTTTAACATGAACATTAATCAAACATAATAATTTTTTCTGGGTACATGATACCATAAAGCATCCATATCAAACTTGCGCGGGCCGCACTAACATTAAACTTTCATATTAAGGCGGGGGCCTCAAACTAGTGTCCTGCGGGCCACATCTGGCCCGTGGGCCGCGTGTTTGAGACCCTTGTTCTACAGTATTTTTTTTTACCAATTTTATTTTTTATATCTATCTTAACTTCTTCCCATAGACATCTACAACAAGACGGGTCCAGTCAAGCTCATCTGCTGGTCTCCTGACTATAGTGTTGCCATGGTTACGTGGGAGTGTGGCGGCCTGTCACTGTGGAGCGTCTTCGGAGCTCAGCTCATCTGCACTCTCGGAGAAGACTTTGCGTGCGTGGACGTACCTGAACACAAACATGCACAGACACTTCCAGCATAGCTACTTCTTCTTATACTTGTTTGGCAGTCAGGCATTTTCTAATGCAGATTATTGCCCCCTTTAAGGATAGGAGTGGAACATTGTTGATTGCTCGGTTTTCTCGTGCAGGTATCGCTCTGATGGCACCAAGAAGGATCCCCTTAAAATCAGCTCTATGGTTTGTACCTTTTGGCCATTTGTTTATATAGTAGTGTAGTTGGATTCTTTAGCGTACTGAAAGATGCCTATGGTGCAGAGTTGGGGTGCAGAGGGCTACCACCTGTGGGTGTTGCCCACCAAAAGCGTAAAGAGGAAGCAACAGGAGCAGCAGCAGCAAGAGGAGGAGACTATGTCACCCCCCCAATTCCCCATGCAGGCCGGGATCCTGCAATTTCACTTCATCAAGAGCGCCCTCACCGTCAATCCCTGCACGGTAAGCCAGCAACGCATGATGCATTCGCTGTCCAGTCAAGACATAACCGGTTCTTTCTGCGCAGAGCAACCAGGAGCAGGTGTTGCTGCACGGCGAGGACCGCCTTTACTTGACCTGTGGCGATCCTGCACAGGCACACGGCAGCTCTGAGACCCAGCAGCAACAGCACACACGCTTGCACCCGCATGACGGCAGCCCACCGCACCACCATCATCATCACCACCACCACCACCACCCCAACTCTCCCCTTTCCCAGGGACTCAGCACTTTACTAGGCCACAAGCACTGGCATGTGGTCCAGGTTAGTTATTCAGTGACGTTCCGTCTCTTGTCAGCATTCATTGTTATTAATTGTATGTTTTTCACTATGCACTATACTATAGATCCATAGCACATACCTAGAGAGCAACTGGCCTATACGGGTAAGGCACTGTACCTTAAGTGGTGGGTAATGCGGCCTTCATTTGCTTTATGTTATGGTGATTTTTTTGTGTGCAGTTTGCAGCCATCGACACAACTGGGCAGTGCATGGCCGTCGCAGGGCGACGAGGCTTTGCACACTACTCTTTGTTCACAAGGAAGTGGAAACTCTTTGGGAACATTACTCAGGTACGTCCAGGAGTGCAGATATTTGGAATATACAAAACGTTTTTATTAGTAGTAGTCAGAGTACAGCTTGTATAGCAGTATCAAAACACAACAAGATCATTTTAACTAGTCAGCCAGGTGGTGGTAGTGTCACATTCCAGGGCTGCATGAGTGCTGTCCACACTGGGGGTTTGCAGTTAATTAAGTGGAAACGTGAATTCCGAAGATGTACTGATGTTGTCAAACGTGGGAAGCGGGTGTCCAAGGAACCCAAACACACCCCCAAGATGACAAGTACCTTGCTGAGGCCTCAAACTAGTGTCCTGCGGGCCACATTTGGCCCGCGGGCCGCGTGTTTGAGACCCCTGATATACATGCTGTAATAAAAATGCTTGCTGGAAGCTCAGAAATATAATCCATGGTCTGTTTGATTCCCCAAAGGAGCAGAACATGACTGTGACAGGCGGTCTGGCTTGGTGGAATGACTTTGTGGTGGTGGCCTGTTATAACTTCACAGACCAGCAAGAGCAGGTGAGACCTTATTCTCCCATCTGCTTTGAGGTGTTGTTGTTTCACCAAAGTGATTTTGTATTCCCACTTAGCTGAGGCTATATCAGCGCTCATCCAACCTGGACAACGCTTTCGCCTCAGTCACCAAGCTGCACTCCGACACGCTACTCCTCAACGTTTTCCGAGACATGGTCATCCTGTTCCGAGCCGACTGCTCCATCTGCCTCTATAGCATAGAGAGAAGGAACGATGGGTAAGAGATGTGTCCCAGTACTTTTGTTTTGGCCCTGTGACTTATGTTATCTTAACTCTTATTTCATGTTCTAGTCCAAAACCGACTGTAAGTGTAGAGATGCTGCAGGAAGTCTCCATGTCCCGCTACATCCCTCACCCTGGTTTGGTGGTCTCAGTAACCCTCACATCAGTACGCACGGAGACCGGGATCACGTTGAAAGCCCCGCAGCAGGTAAGTTATTCCAGAAAAAAAACACCCCAGACATTGAAATGTAGCCGTACCTTGGTCATTTGTGTTGGTCCACCTCAGGCCTGCATGGCGGAGAGCATCATGTTGAATCTGGCTGGTCAGTTAATAATGCTACAGAGGGACCGTTCAGGGCCGCAGGTACGAGAGAAGGAGACGCCTGCCAACAACAAGAAGCTGGTAAGACAGTTGCCCGGTGTGGTACATTGTGGCCGTGAACCACAAGCTCACGTCGCTTACTCTCTGATCCCTCCATCTCTCCGTCCTAGCTACCATTCTGCCCCCCAGTGGTCCTCGCTCAGTGTGTGGAGAACGTCTGGACCACCTGCCGCTCAGACAGGAAGAAGCGCCACCTCCTGGAGGCCCTGTGGCTCTCCTGCGGCGAAGCGGGCATGAAGGTGTGGATGCCGCTCTTCCCCCGTGACCACCGCAAGCCCCACTCCTTCCTATCCCGACGCATCATGCTGCCCTTCCACATCAACATCTACCCTCTGGCGGTGCTGTTTGAGGATGCCTTGGTGCTCGGCGCCACCAACGAGACAGTGTTGTATGACGGGCTGCAGGGCTCCTCTGAGCCACTGGAGGCGCTGTTTCCTTTCTGCACTGTAGAGAGGACCTCACAGATCTACCTCCATCACATCTTGAGGCAGCTGCTTGTTCGTAACCTGGGGGAACAGGTAAGTGCAGGCTTAAATAAAAGTACTTTATGCCAAGGATGAAACATATTTTCACATTTACTTACCAGAAATGCTTAAATTATGGCTAGGGAGTTTGTTTATTTAAATCACAAAAGGTGGGGTGTGAATTGGAAATCAACAATTGGAGAGAGGGTATTCAAATCTGAATCCCGTCCCTACAGGCTTTGATGCTGGCCCAGTCGTGCGCCTCCCTCCCTTACTTCCCTCACGTCATGGAGCTCATGGTCCACGTGGTCCTGGAGGAGGAGGCAACCTCTCGGGAGCCCATCCCCGATCCTCTGCTACCCACCGTAGCCAAGTTCATCACAGAGTTCCCGCTCTTCCTCCAGACCATCGTGCACTGCGCCCGCAAGACGGAGTACGCTCTGTGGAACTACCTGTTTGCTGCTGTGGGGAACCCCAAGGATCTGTTCGAAGAGTGCCTCATGGCTCAAGATCTGGACACTGCTGCCTCCTACTTGATCATCCTGCAGGTATGGTGCCTGTGAATGCTAGCAAACAATATTCTTAACTGACTCGAATTTTTCCACCTTTGAAGAACATGGAGGTTCCGGCCGTGAGCAGACAGCACGCCACGCTGCTCTTCAACACGGCGCTTGAGCAGGGCAAGTGGGACCTCTGTCGTCACATGATCCGCTTCCTCAAGGCCATTGGCTCAGGGGAGATGGAGACTCCACCCCCTACACCCACCACACAGGTATGTCCAAGTGCACAATGTGGAATATGAGAACTGACTATATGCTGACTATATTGATAATGTAAAGGTGACTATATGGGTATTAATTCATTTAGACGATGGTAAACAGGTTTTCTATGCTGCAACCAATTCACCATGATAAACAAGGGACTACTGTAAAGGTGTTCCTGTTTGTTTGCTCTAAAGGAGCCCAGCTCAACCAGCGGATTTGAGTTCTTCCGGAATCGCAGCATCAGTTTGTCTCAGTCAGCAGATTCAGTCACCGTGGGTAAATTCAACCTACAGAAGACCTTCAGCATGCCCACTGGACCTTCAAGTAAAGGGTATGAACATCGCATATGATTACCGGTTTTAACACAAACATAACAATGGGAGCTACAATGCTAACATTACACTCACATTTTAACAGAGCATCATGTTAGGTAGAGCTGCACAGCGGGCGAGTGGTTAGAGCGCAGACCTCACAGCGAGGAGACCAGGGATCAATTCTGTATGGAGTTTGCATGTTCTCCCTGTGGATGCATGGGTTTTCTCCGGATACTCCGGTTTCCTCCCCCATTCCAAAAACATGCTAGGTTAATTGGCGACTCCAAATTGTCCATAGGTATGAATGTGAGTGTGAATGGTTGTTTGTCTATATGTGCCCTGTGATTGGCTGGCCACCAGTCCAGGGTGTACCCCGCCTCTCGCCTGAAGACAGCTGGCATAGGCTCCAGCAATCCCGCGACCCTTGTGAGGAAAAGCGGTGGAAAATGAATGAATGAATGAATGAATCATGCTAGGTAAACCTTTTTGCAGAAGAAAACAAAAATCAATAAACCTGTAGCTCCCTTGTCTTTAACTGATGGTTTTTTTATGATACAGTATGAAGCACAGCCTGTTTTAAAACATAATTATTTTTTTTTTAAAGGTAACAAAGCAGGCTTCGCTACACATCTTAAAATAAACTCTAAACAAGGAATCATTTCAGTGTTCTTTCTGTGTTTGCTTCCTGCCAGGCGTGACGGCGAATGTGCAGAGAACATGTACATCGACATGATGCTCTGGCGCCACGCACGCCACCTCCTGGAGCAGGTCCGCCTCCGAGACTTAGGATGCTTCTCTGCACAACTGGGATTCGAGCTTATTAGTTGGTTATGCCGCGAGAGGAACCGTGTAGCCCGTGTGGACGATTACGTCCTGGCCCTGAAGAGACTCCACAAGGACTTCCTGTGGCCATTCCCTGTCATTCCCGTGGGGAACCTCAGCTCGCCGCTGAAGAACGGACGCTGCCCTCCTGGTGAGGAACACAGGGATTCCATTGTGACGTCATTCGAAAACAGCACTTGCTGACATTTTGTTTTGCGCTTCTCAGTCCTGAGCACACGGCTTCTAAAATCCCAGTCCGCTGACAGCCTGCTGAACATGGACACGGCACCACCGCCAGTGGCTCCCACCAACCGCACCTGGATGGACGGCCTCAGCCAGACGAGCAAAGACATGGACGCCGCCTCGTCCGCTAACTCCACCCGACACTCCCCGCAAACGTACGACGCCTTCCTGTCGCTTCTCACCAACAAAGGTTAGTAGACTCCACTGGAATGTCTCTCATTGGCTCTCCACCAAGGCTACTTCATTAATCAAATAGAAATAATTATATATAAACAGAACATCAGTTACTTTATAGTATACTTTATACTGGTTATGTTTTCACTTTTATGACTTACTTCGTAAGTACATCCTAACCATCGTTCTGCTCCAAGGCCTTTCATAATGATCTTGTCCCCCTTCTTAGTGGAGGAGTACAGCATCGGCTCAGCCACAGACTTAACAGAGAGCAGCTCGGTGGTGGACGGCGACTGGACGATGGTGGACGAGAACACATCCACGCTGAGTCTGAGCCAGGCCGAGCTGGAGCACATCTCCATGGAACTGGCCAACAAAGGGCCGCACAAGTCGCAGGTGCAGCTCAGGTAACGAGAGGTGCAAGATGGCCGCCGGCCCGTAACTAAGGAACTAAAAGTGTTTAATTGACGCTCCTGTGCTGCCTTCAGGTACCTGCTGCACGTCTTTATGGAGGCGGGCTGCCTGGAGTGGTGTATTGTCATCGGTTTGATCCTACGAGATGCAAACGTCATCAAGCAGGTCGTTGGTCTCCTCGACAGCCCGGAAGTTCCTGCAGAAACCACGCAGAGCATACGAAGCGGCCTATTGGCCGTCGACACATGGGCCTCCACTGACTGGTGAGTACTAATCAATTAGTCAGTTAATTTGATTGGTTGTTAGGAATTTTGTTACTTAGTGTTATTAGTATTGACAAGACTGTCTTGAGGCAATCAACGTAAAATATAATGTGGTGCCGGCAACAACCAGCAGAGGGTGCTAAAACACAACTTGTAGTTTAAGTACTTAGCTGTATTGCATTATTGTCCATCATTGGTGGGGAAAAAACTTAAAAAAAACACAGAAAAGTGCACTACATCACCTAAATAAATAAAACTATTTCTAATGTATTTTTAATTACTAATACATTTTCCCCCCAGCTTGGGCTACAAACCCTTCCTGAGCCTCATCCAGCCGCATCTACAGCAGCTGATGATGGCCGCCTCCATGGCGTCCGAGCAGGTGCAGCCCGAAGCCTTCCAGCCGTCCGCCTGCCAGAGCTCTAAGCTCGGCGTCGTGGAGGGAGGCTCAGGCGGTGCCACTTTGGCTCGACCCGAGGACGGGAGGTGCGTCGCCGCTCCGCTGGGACTTCTGGCGCTCCCTTCTCTGGAGCCCTCCGGCGGGTTTTCGAGGACAGCTCCCACGGAGGACTTCCGGGCCCCCAGTCAGACAGAGGAACGGGGGGAGGAGGAAGGGACCTATGACTGCACCTTATCTTAAACCACCCTGACGCCTGGAAGCCTTGACCGGATGCTCACCTGGGAACCTGAAAATACACTTTGTTTGTGTGTGTCTGTGTGTGTGTGTGTGTGTGTGTGTGTGTGTGTGTGTGTGTGTGTCCACCTTGGTATTTTGGAGTTGACATTTCAACGTGACCTCATAAGGAAAATTCTGGGTGTGTTTGTGTGCTTGATGTTCCAACTTTTGTAGACATTTTGACTAGTGCACACAAGGAAAATGCTACCTCTTTGGCCATTTTTCTTTGTGTAGACATTTTTTGCATGGACATTTTGACTGTTCCACACAAGAAAATGCTACAACTGTGTGCGTGCACGCATGTGTGGGTATTCTTCTATTTGGCAACTTTTGCCATTTTGGGTTGTCCACTCAAACGAAAAGTGTGTGTGTGCACATACGCTTGTCTTTGGCGTCCAAAATTTGTGAGGTCATATTTTTGTGAGGACCTTTTTAGGGTTGGGGACAATTTTTGTATTGGCTTGTCCAGACATGGAAAATTCAGTGTGTGTGTGTGTGTGTGTGTGTGTGTGTGTGCGCGCGGAGGTTCTTCCTCCACTCAGTATTACATCCACTCTGCTTTCAACAGGAGAAGGAATTTCAGTCTTGATGGCTCGTCTATTTTTTTAAGGACAACAAAAAAAAAGAGTGCCGTTAACATCTTTATTTCCCTCGGACTTTGTACTTTTTGGACAAGAAAAAAAAGAGTGCGGTGAGGAGGCGTTTGATACTTTCATACCTCATATGGTTTTAAGCATACTATTTTTTCAATGATGCAATAGGACTATTTTTCTACACTAGCAAATCATGTTATGGATTCTAAAGAAACAAGATTTCTACAACTTCATTTCCCACAATGCATTGCTGGATTGCTTGTTTTTTTTTTACCACATTGTATTGAGCATGCAATGACTGTTATTGTAATGGTCAACATTATTATTAGGGTTATTTATTGGAATTATAGCATCATTCGCAATCCATTAGCTTGTTTTTATGACCCATAACACACTTTTATTTGGGGAAAAAAAGTTCATCCAGGTGGTATAAACGTCAGTATTATCTTGTGCAATGTAATGAAATGTTACTCAGCTTTAGTTTGTCTTTTTTCGGCCAACCCCTTTGTTGTTGTTTTTTTTTTCATTTTAACTTGACCAAAATGCAAAATTGTATGTGTGTGGTTTTCCAAAAGTACGTCATCCTAGGTGCTTGGAGGTGACCTATGACCCCTGTGACTAAGGCCTGTACAGTTTTACTTTTAAGGCAACAGCACAATGTCATGGAACAAGCAGAAAAGGTGTACTTACAGTATAAATAAGATGTGCGGCAGAGGACGGAGCTGTGAGCTTTACTTGAAAACGGTTACTTGATGAACCAAAGACTTTTTAAGTCCAGAGGCCTTCTGATTTTAATGATGATAATAATAATAATAATAGAAAAAAACTCCATTGCTGTCACTGACACTAACAATAAACTCAGCAGCCACAACATTAGGTACACCTGCATTTCTATCAACAATTCCACTAAAATTCTGAAGTGGTGCAGGTGTACCTAATAATGTGACTTGAGGTACTCTGGTGTTCAGCCAATACGGGCACCACCATACCATTGCAATGTGTACAGTCCTCATCATGCTGCAGATACAAATATGCTCTCATTTCTACTCAGTTTTGTTTTTGTTTTTTTTTGCTTGTACATACAGACAATAAATTATTTTTTAAAAAAGCTTCACTCAAACTGAATTGGTCATGTTGTCAGTATAAGGACGCCATATCTCTGAATTTCATGGAATAGAGGTATCAGTTTGAAGGTGTGTTATTACCTTGAACACACTCAAACTGTACGTTTTGTTTTTCCATTTTTTGGTATTACAAAATGCATATATAATAAATTAGAATATGCACAGTTTATTTATTTCACTAATTTCATTCAAAAAGTGAAATGTGTGTAGTATATACATTCATTACACACAGACTGATCTATTTCAATTGTTTATTTCTTTTCATTTCGATTCATTTATACTGAAAACTAAAGAAAATCTCAAATTCAGTCCAGCGTTCCCTCGCTCTATCAGTATGAAAGCTATTACAAGCTGAGCCTGTCACTTTAAGAATAATTGCATTGTGGGAAGTGTCTTTGTCTTCCCGCTTCTTCTGTTTGCCGCTCATTGTTCTTTGCATCCAGATGTACAGATCTACAGCCAATCAATCTCCTTCTTGCTGCCCCGCCATGTTTTCTGCGTGTCAAGAGAAACATGGCGGGGCAGCAAGAAGGAGATTGATTGGCTTGTTAAAACATATTTGCATATGTTCCAACAAGGATACAAAAAAAGGATACAAAAATGTGTCATCCCTTGCTTGCTAGCTTGCTTGCTAGGTTACTACCTCGCTAGCTTGCTTGCTTGCTTGTTAATGAATCTTCCATTGAGGAGCACTGCTTGTTGAAACATATTTGCATATGTTCCAACAAGGATACAAAATGTGTCATCCCTTGCTTGCTAAACAAGAATACAAAAATGCTACAATACAGCTGAACGGCGCCAAGACGAAAAGGCACATCACAAGACTGAAATATAGGTGAGTGACTAATAATTGAAGGTTTGAACTTTTTTGAGAGTGTTTACATAAGAGAGAAATGTCAACATATTATTTTCTGTCAACAGTGTATAAAATGTATGTTGTGGGGTTTTACAGTGTTACATATAATAATCAGGGAAAAAACAGCCCGTATAGGGAAAGTCATGTTTGTTTACAATTCCTAAAGATGCCACCATCAGACACAAGTGTTTGGAGTTCCTGATCCTGTACCAACAAAAGAAAACTAGTTTAATCATACATTACACACAATACATTAAAACAGACCTGTTTCCGCTGAGTAGGTCCAGATTCTGGAAGAACTAGAAAGCTTTCTGTGCTGGTTATGGTGTGTAGCGGCTCAAATATGAGCATAATAGGTCCCCTTTCAGAGTCCCTCCCCTTTTAGCTTGATAGTCACCAGCATGCAACTTTCCATTCAAACTAATAAATGTCTGTTTGTGTTTGTGTGCATATAATAACACTTGTCACCATGTAAACACTTCATCGCCTCCTCACTCCACAGCAATATGCTCAGTAAATGTATTGCACCTCTTCTAATCTTTCCTCCTCAGGCCTCAAGCTAATCCACACATGGGTGTGATGATTGCATTTTCATCCGGTCAATGTTGAAGTCAGGTGAGTGAGCAGATGTGCTCCTCCTCTTCCTCCTCCTCCAGCTCTCTCACTCTCCTTTTACTTTTTGTACGTAGCTGCAGCTCACCGACGAGGACTCCGAGGCTGAGGATCACCGATACAGCTAAAAGGGGACCCAGAGACCATGCAGGTACACTGCCTGTTTATGTCACTTATTTTGATTTAACATTTAATAATGAAGGATTGATTGAAGACTGTATTCCACCAGGTCTTATACATTTTGTGTTAAGTTGTGAAGTTTATGATATCGAAACTGTATGTCGTTTACAATACACTGGACCATATTTTATTCAATCGTGAATTGTGCTGGATGTCTTTAAAACACTTTTGACTCATTATTTATTCATTATCTAAAGAAAGGGGGGAAAAGACGAAGAATATTTGTATTTTTTTTTCTGACGTCTTTTTATTAATATATATATAAACCAGCGGTTATCAGTCACCTCAGCAAGGCAGCATCTTTTATTGATGCAATTTTAAGGAGTGTGAATTATTGAGCAATTCCGCCGCCCCCTCCATGTTCAAAGAGGGGGACCACAAACAAAGAAGAAGGAGTCTATAAAATGATGTAAGAGGATTTGAGAATTTAAAGCGATAACACGGCGTTTAAAAAGGAAAGGGACCTAGTCAGAAATAGAATAGAATCTCCCAGACAGCGTCACTGAAATATTCATCTGGATGTAGAGAGACCCTGAATGTGCTCCAGTGTCAGGTGACGTGATGAACTAACAAGAAACCAGATTATTTTTAGAAGTGCTGCAGTCACAGAAATATTAGATGTCTTCCAATGCTTTTGTGTCATTTTCAAGATCATCCCTGTGATTTATTCTTGGCCATTAGTGCCCATCATCAACACATACACATACATACACTTAGATGCACAGTATAAATGGTCTAATTATAGCCAGGGGCGTTTATTTACCTATCCCGCACAGAGGACGGAGGCCATCCATTTTCTATACCGCTTCTCCTCACTAGGGTCGGGGGTATGCTGGAGCCTATCCCAGCTGTCTTCGTGAGAGAGGCGGGGTACACCCTGGACTGGTCGTCAGCCAATCAAAGGGCACATATAGACAAACAACCATTCACACTCACATTCATACCAATTGGAAAGTCACCAGTTAACATTACCCGGTATCTTGCCGATTTCCTGACATGAAACCACTAGGCCACCGTACGGCCACAATGATTTGTGGCGCATATTCATTTATTGACCACATATTCATTTATTAACAAGCCCTGTACATTGCACAACAGAGTAGCAACATAATAATATATATGTAATAATGTCATAATAGCGGTAAGGCAATTGATGAGTTCACTGTCAACAACACACAAGTTTCATGCCAGTAGCTCAGTACCGACATTTTAAAGAGCATGCAGAGGTAGAAACGCTTGTCATTCTTCGAAAACAGGGAGTGCCATCTTACAAAAAGCGAAGGATGCTCCAATCAGGGTCATATGATGCTGACTCTGATACCGATCATCCACAAGTGAGATCGGCCGATACCGGTACCAAGAAAGATCACATGGATTTTGTACATTTTTCATTCATTCATTCATTTTGTACCGCTTATCCTCATTAGGGTCACGAGGGGGGGCTGGAGCCTATCCCAGCTGTCTTCAGGCGAGAGTCGGGGTAGAGGCGGCACATATAGACAAACAACCATTCACACTCACATTCATACCTATGGACAATTTGGAGTCGCCAATTAACCTAGCATGTTTTTGGAATGTGGGGGGAAACCGGAATACCCAGAGAAAACCCACACATGCACGAGGAGAACATGCAAACTCCACACAGAGACGGCTGAGAGTGGAATCGAACTCTGGTCTTCTAGCTGTGTGGCCTGTAAATAATAAAGTCATGTATTAGTTGTGTCTGTTAAATTTAATGGGACGGGAAGTGACTCTTCCTCTTCGGGCACAGCTGATTGGCCATTCTGTGTTTTTCATATGTATTCCAATTTATTTATGATGATCACGTTTGGTTTTTTTTTTCATTTATATCAGTGGCCAATTGATCAGAGCATCCATACAAAAAACGCACAAAGGAACCAAAACCAAATAGTTTTTTTTGAATAATATATTACAGAGGAAGAAGCAGAGCCGATATTTTCCCTCACTGAGTCTATTCTTATGTGTCTTTTTTTTTTTTTAGCCTGAAGACAAGGAGGTTGATGGCGGCCTGCTACCAGACAGCAAAGAAGCCATCCCCGGTGGTCAGGCGGAAGGCTCCAAGTGGCAGAGGCCCAGGTTTTCGCGAAAGTCGCTGATGAAGTGTTGTCTTGTCAAGTGGATCATCGCCAGTACGACACAGCAGGGACCAGGTAGAAGAACCATAATGTCAGGTGTTCCAATACTTCTATAGGAAGTTGTTAAATGGTCAGTGAACACAGCACGGCCATGTTCAACAGAGGATGTTGTACTGAATTTAAGACAAAAGGTTACTGTGGTTTAAAGACACATTTTACCAGACAAGAAGCTAACTAGCTGCCAGGAAAAATGTGTAAACAAAGATGCCAGAAAAGGAGAACGGCAATGAAACTGTCATTGATCAGACATGCTGTCATCGATGTAATAGACTTTCATGGTAATAAGGGACAAAGCGCTTCCCTCTTCAACTCAATTTCTTTCAAAATATGGAACAATTCTGTTGTTCGAAGCACGGTTGGCAATCCCTACCTTCAGTACATGTTTAAAATCACATCATCAGCAATGTTTATGTGTCACACAGACTGGTGTTGTGCATCCTAAAGTATTTCGCTAGCGTGCCGACATCTGCTTCCTTTATCTAAATTATTGACATTGACCTTCTGTGCGCTCAACAAACAGGACAGGCCTTTTTCTTTCTGCATGTCTCAGCAATATCCAGCCCTCTGAATACGTTACTTTAACTCAGGCAGGCACAAATTACCAGTCTAAAGATTACATGGGTAACATTATTATCTGATGTGTGATAACCTCATTGTTGGGTGGAGCAGTATCCTCTAATATTATCTGAAATATGCATTGCTGCTTGATTGCCATCTAGTGGTCGGAAGGCAAAGCTATTGTAGCAACTCAAACTCCAGATGAGGATTTGACATTTTGACATAAATCAAGTCAGGTGTGTAATATTGATCAGAATACAATGAATCTACATAAGGATGGCCAACCATGCTTTAAAGGTGCATATGTTAGACTTCACCCTAGTTAGTAGACCAACCCCTGTACTCTGTATTTAATAGAGCAAGAACAAGAATAGATTCAGGATGCACTTAGGACGCATTAAACACTATTATGTTTCAACAACTCATACATCTTGCATGTTACCGTAATAATGACGGAGCGTGTTTCTGTCTGTTACTCATGTCTGTCTCTCAGCAGCAATGTTATAATATGACTCTTATGGAGAGTTGTTAAAAATGTAGCTTCATCAGAGGCTTTGGTTTCGATAGCTACCTGCACTAGTCCGAGTTGCTAATACTGTATGACAGGCGTTCCCAAACTTTACCAACTCAGGGCCCACTTGAAAATCTACAAAATGTCTGCGGCCCGACGAAATGCTGTGTTCTCAGAGCACTTAACTTAATAATAATTATTATTATAATAATAATAAATAATAAAAATAATAATAATTATTATTGTTATTTTTTATTGTTATTTTTATTTTTATTGTTATTATTACTATTATTACACACAAGACAGAATTAATTCTCATACTTTTCATAACTGCATTCAAGACTGGCATGATGACCAGAGAGCTACGTTCCAATCATAAACTATATAAGGTTCCTAAAATATTGTGACAGGTCAATAACACTCAATTGGTTATTACTGAGGCCTATAAATATATATATTTTTATCATGCAATAAATATTTTAAAATAAAAATATAATAATAAATAAAACAAAATAAAATAAATAATAAAAAATAATATTTGCAAAAATGAATCATTAATCATTAATGACCTCTCATGGCCCACGTGCAGTGCTACCACAGCCCACCAGAGGGCCACGGCCCAAACTTTAGGAATCACTGCTGTATGGTATAACTTTCCTCCTCCTGAAAAAGGTTGTTTAACTCAGGGGTATTCCCACTAGCCTCCTGGAAGCACTGGTGTCAAGCATGTTTTTTCTGGCGATTAACAAGAATGACGCCACACTGGAGGTGTGTGATGTCACACCTTCTTTATATGGGCTTACACTGTAGGCCAGATACTCTCTGTGTTTACGAGGCAAGCTCAGGCAGAAGTTATTGGATCTAGAGAAAAATATTGTTATCTGAACATGAGCTCACGGCTTGTGAGCTCCACAGCTGCAGCAGTGCTTCTGACAAAGTGTGTACGACAATGAGTGCTCCTCCTCAGACAGGCCAGGTTGGAGCACCAGCGGTGGCTACTTTTTGACTTCATACACGGTAAGTCAAGGGTCTCCAGCCAGTAGTTTGGGAGTGTGACCAATCGTAGCGGAGTGGGAACCGTGGGTGGAATAAATTGAGAGACCGTTTGTGGCAGTAAGCACAAATCCAAGGAAAGTGCGTGTAGTGTGCCTTCAACTGTGTGAGAAATTTCAAGTCAATATAATTTATTATGGTCAAACTTTATTTTTGCTGTATTTGTCAGAAAAATAATATCATAGACAAATGTTCCTTCAAAATATTCTACTGTAATGTCGGCTGTGTTTAACTCTTTTCAGGTAAAACTACATTTTTGTTAAACACTTCCTGCCTATTTGGAATCTCAACAAAATGCACCAGTCCACTTTCTCTCCTCTGTCCAAGACATAAGTTATCTTACCAATTGATTTTGCCCGCCACCCCTCTTCTTCATATTTAAACTGACTCCATTATCTTATGCAGAGTCATCAACCACGCTCATCTGGAGCATGGAATGGAGCACATTAAAGCCATGTGGGACCGGCACACATGTGTCAGGTGGAGAGTTAGGGAAGCGTCAGTGTGCATGCTGTGCGGTAGTTGAAACAAATGAGCCTTTAAAGAGGCGTGTTAAATGTGTTTTAAGCTCATGGAGTTATTGACATGCCGGTAGAAGGGGCAGGGCGGCCTCCTTCCACTCTTTTAAGTGCTGTTCATATATCCCCAGCATCAGCGGATATGGATCATAGTTTGTTTTTTTTTTTTTTTTTACAGCTTTGCATCCTTGAAATGACTGAGCAAACAAAGCTCACACACATATACAGATTCATGCGCACACACGCTGATGAGGTCCACGTAGATGAACCAAGGGGTCCTGATGTGAGGTTCCACCTTTAACAATGAAGGATCATTTTTTTATCGCAGCTTTTTTGTTGTGCTTTGTTTGCTTGAGTGGATGATTTTAGTACGTCGTCACCACCTCTTTGTTTTTTGGAAAGGAGCTTCAGGACTGGTAATATCCAATGAAAGGTCATGATGGGATTGGATGGCATGGAAATTATTGCCATTCTAGTTGTCGCTGGCATGCTCTATTTCGTGCTCAAACAGTTTGGCATTTGTGACCCTATGTCACAGGAAGGTAAGTTGGATCGTGTAGTATTGCTTTGACTACTCCAGTGTCAGTCTAGATGTGCAAAACGTCTCTTGACATACTTGACATACGTTTCTTGATATACTCCAGTTTTGTAATACTACTACTAATACTACTCTACGAACACTATAATAAACATATTGTTACATGAATAAGTCTGCGTGTGTACCTAATGTTGGAATGTACTTAAATGTCTTGCTCCTTTTTTAATTTCTTCATCTCAATCTCCCTGGTCTTGTCTCTTTCTACTTTCCATTTTCGTCTTGTTCTCTTTGTAAAGATGGTGAGTATGCCTGTGTTGGTATTTCTCTGTAGTAGTTATTATTATTATTATTAAGGCCATATTTTGGCACTTTTGACACAATCCTCTCCTTTTTCATATTGGACATTTTGAATTTAGCAAAAAGTCTATTACATTAGAAAAAAATATTTTAAGCCCAAGATTGTGTTATTTTTACACAGTTTAAAGAAATGTTGCCCAACATGGACACATATTTATTTCTCTTTCTGTGTATTATAACAGGAGAAAGTTAATAACGAGCTATCTAACAATGCATGTCATTGGGACACACCTATTTTGACTATGAAGCCCTCTAAAAAAAACCTCTAACAACGTTGCGTGGTTTGATATAGTACATGCTGTAATCATGCATTGATTACATGTGCAGTGATGATAACATGTCATAGGTGCCGTATTTTGATGACATATAACACGATATAAACTTCTTTTCGAGGCACATTGATACACATACTTATGCTACAACAACAGCAGCATAGATACTGCGACATGATGGCTGTGTCTTCCAGCACAAGATGTGTGCTCCAGTCCTCAGGAAATGGAGAGCGGAGATTGAAGTGCACCTTAAAACAAAATGTAACCTCACATCAATAGCGATGGTCGGCTTTATTATTGTACATCCTTTCCGCTTTGTACTCAGTCTTTTTCTTCCCTGTGCCATTTTTAAATACGTCAAAACAAATAAAACAAGGTTGCAAACTGAAGAAATTATGTTTGTTGTACATGACTGATATTCCACACTGATTAGTTCCAGTTCCGACAACAATCTCGCCATTGTTTACTACTACTATTACATAAATCGCTCATCAGACAAGAGATTGGAAAACACAAGTCACCAAAGCGCTATAACAGAATCAATGCAGTGACTACACTATAGCATAACATTTCTTAACTCTGCAGTTGTCAAATGTCATATAGCAGAAATAACATAAGTAGGACACAAACGTAAGCAACATTAACTAAGCTACGTGACTTCCATTGCTAACATTACAGTCACATTCTAACAACAACATCATGCTAATTTTTGTCATGTTTGGTGCTCATAAGCAGATTTTAGGGACACATATTACTAGGGATGTCCGATAATTATCTGTATCAGCATAAAAATGCGATATCGGTTGATATCGGTAACTGATTTTTTTCCTGATCATGAAAACTGATGTTAAAAATGCTGTATTTAACACATATGTGTTCATTGCACCACAGGAGATATGTCATGTTACAGGTATCGGTATTGGAAATTGAGAGATGGACATATCAGACATCCCTAAATATGACCAAACATCATTCAAAAGTCACTTTTGGGGGGACCTTAAATGTTCAATTCACAAGCAACGGAACTGTATCCAAAGTGTCCAAAATGAAATCCACAACTTTTATATATCCTTTTATTATTATAATTTAGACCCACCACTGAATGTTCCTCACACTCGTTGCATTTCACCTTCCCTCTACTTTTTGCTAGTTTTCCTTTCTATTTTTCTCGTCTTACTGTTGCATCCTCACGTTCCACTTTTGACTTGACAGCAGCGACAGTGACCTTGAGCTCTCCATGGTACGCCATCAGCCCGAGGGCCTTGAACAGCTCCAGGCACGGACCCAGTTCACAAGGAAGGAGCTTCAATCCCTTTACAGAGGTTTCAAAAATGTAAGTATAATGCAGTGTACTACTGTGCTGAGTTTGAGGGATAACGTAATTCGGAATTTTCAGTAATGTATGTCAGGAGCGAAAGGCTTCTAATGTGCACTAAAGGACATCAAGTGCAATTAAGCTGGAGTCAAAAACCACAAAGTAAAGTAGAATAGGAAAGTCGTGGTTAGCGAGCAAGGCATTGTTGCTTACAGTGGAACCTCTCAGGTCCTTCAGAATTGATCCATTCTTGTATCAAACTGTTGCCAACATTAAACCTGTATTAACTGTCCAGGCCAGATAAGATAAAATGATAACATATATCAAACAAAGGTACTGCTGTGTGTGCCTCTGAGATCAGCCATTTTTAGCTTTACATTGCATTCTTCCTTTGATTTATTGTTGCTTTAGCCCATTGGTTCTCAGTTATTTTCTATCATGCACCCATTAGGGGACAGACGTTGGCAGAGGGCCTGTCTATATATAGGCGGTCATCAAACAGGACCACTTAGTTGCTCACGGTGCAGCAAAACCAAAACAAAACACATCCACAGCAAGATACGACTGCTACGTAGGTGACTAAGCGCTATACGTAACACTTCATTTAAAACTCTTATGTCCAAACGCCCACAAGGCATGCTGGGTAAACCAGTAGTCCAGTGGCAACAATATGAACTATGAACAACAAAACATTGGATATGAAGAGAATGTTAAGTCTATTTTGCAGTCAAGCAAAAATATGCTAAACACGGCAAAATGTTGGGAGAAAGAGTACCGCATGCTACCCAGCATGCCTTGCGGCAAGAATATGTGGGTGGTTTTAAGCGTGGGTATTGTGCGTAGGTATTTATTTGTATTTCGTCATGTGTGTTGATGTTTTGTGTTGTCAGGATGTCTTTTTTTTGTACAAGCTCCAGACTCGTCCATGTTAAAACCTTTAACGTGGACGAGTGGTTAACGCGCAGGCCTCACAGCTGGGGGACCCGAGTTCAATTCCACCCACTGTGTGGAGTTTGCATGTTCTCCTTGTGCATGCGTGGGTTTTCTCCGGGTACTCCGGTTTTTCCTCCCACATTCCAAAAACATGCTAGGTTAATTGGCGACTCCAAATTGTCCATAGGTATGAATGTGAGTGTGAATGGTTGTTTGTCTATATGTGCCCAGTGATTGACTGGCGACCAGTCCAGGGTGTACCCCACCTCTCGCCCAAAGACAGCTGGGATAGGCTCCAGCACCCACCGCGACCCTCGTGAAGATAAGCGGTAAAAAATGAATGAATGAATGAATAATGACCAATTCCTTGTTTTCACTTTTCCTCAATAGGAATGTCCCAGTGGGCTTGTGGACGAGGAAACCTTCAAGACTATTTACTCACAGTTCTTTCCTCAAGGAGGTAAAGATCTTCATTGGATAATAGTCAGGAAAAAAATGATTAGCCAGCCTTTTTTCTTCAGTTTCTTGTTCATTTTAATGCATTGTACAGATATAATAATAATAATGCACAGATATAATAATGACTACAAAAATAGCTCATCTAGCCACAGCTATAATGTTGGATATTATTGAGAAAACCTGGAAATGGCTCCATTCCTATGATCTATTTTTGTTGTCAGTATTATATATCAAAAAAATGTACATTTAGTTGTACCAGACATTAAAATGTAGAAAAAAACTGAAGAAACTAGGATGATCTAATCATTTTTTTCAACTATGTTTTTATTGTTGTTACTTGCAACTCCTTTGCATCTTATTTGTTTCCTGTGATTATTGTTGTATTGTGATTGCACAATGACATTTATGTATTTCTTCTTCTTCTCAGATGTCACCATGTACGCACACTTCCTGTTCAATGCTTTCGACATGGACAGAAGCGGCTCTATCCGATTTGAGGCGAGTTCTTCATTACCCCGTGTTATCCCTTGGGAATACTTTTATTAACCTGTAAGGACCATAGAGGCCTCGGACACATATGATGTAACTCAACTAAATTCCTGTGACGGCGGTTATCAATTTACTTTCTCGGTTTTGTGCTCAATGCACGTTTGATGTCATATTAATCTACTTCTGCGCAAAAATGGAGCGATCCTGTTTGGTGTATTTCACACAAGAATACCAAGTCATTATTATGAAGCGTTATGAGGAGTTCAAAACAATTAGCAGTGCCTAAAGCAACACTGTCGCAACCAATAGAGCGAGGAGAAACGGTGACGCCATCGCCAAATGAGTTACAGGAGCACTTTTGTTGCTGATTATAAGCTGAACCTCTATACGTAGCTTGAGCGACGTTACCATGGTGATATTGCCGTGCTAAAATAGTGTTACAGGAAAGTCTGTCTTTAGACTCAATAGACCTCGCTTTGCAGTATTTACAAGACCATTAATGGCCTTCACAGGACTTTGTACTGGGCTTGTCGGTGCTGCTTCGCGGTTCCGTCACAGAGAAGCTTCGCTGGGCGTTTAACCTCTACGACATCAACAAGGACGGCTACATCACCAAGGAGGTTGGTGCGGCTTCTGTGTTTTGACTGTTGGAGGATCCTTTACGCTGTGTTTGTGAGCAGGAAATGATGGCCATCATGACGTCCATTTACAACATGATGGGCCGGTACACCTTCCCCAGTGTACGAGATGACTCCCCTTTTGAACACGTGGAGAAATTCTTCCAGGTACGATGCTCAAATAAAGTTCATGATAAAATCCACGACTACAACCGATCACTGCTTTCTAGAAAATGGATCGGAACAGAGACGGAGTGGTGACCATTGATGAATTCATAGAAACCTGCCAAAAGGTAAACCGAGAATAGAACGCACGATGTGGAGAGGCTAGTTGTTGGTGCTGTACACTATGTTCTGTTTTTGGCACAGGATGAAAACATTATGTCTTCCATGCAACTCTTTGAGAACGTCATCTAGGTTCAGCACAAAGATCTTCGCAAACTCTTTGAGACTAGAAATGATTGACATTAGCTCATGCAACACACCAGATAAACACTTATTTTTTTCAGTTAAAGTTTATCCATGCAGAGAAATAGTCACAAGGTCAGGTTCCCATCAACAGAGCATGAATGTGAGGCTCGGTAAAAGCATGTGATACCAACACAAACTCGCATTTCATTTTTCATTTCATTTTTATTACAGTGTATCTTCTCAGGGGACAATACTTCAGAAAGGAAACTTGAATCCACTTTAGAGTAGTCATTATATAGCTCGTACAGCAATATATCTAAAGTTTATCCGCTTTTCATGTCTACGGTATTGTCCCTCGAGACTTCAGTTTATCTTTCGGCGGCAAGGAACTTTATTTATGCTGTTTCCATGGCACAAGAGAGTCCTGTTGCACAACACATTCATAGAAAGCAACATCGTAATCATCGTCGGCCCTTTCATGTGAAAAGAAAATCACCACAAGAAGCATCACTTTGTTTGTTTGCTGTAGTCATTTGTTTTGTATGCTTGGTTTGTTGCTTAAACCTTGCAATGCAAACATGCAGAAATAAATCTACCTTCACCTATAGTGACAAACCCACTGGATCTATTTCATTATTAATGAGGCAATGTTCTTATTTATAAACAGAATATGTTCATAATCAGAGCATAAAAAAATATTATGCTGCATTATTAGAGTCCTCTGTACATTAAATAACAACCCTATAGTATAATAGGGGTGTCAGAAGACACCCAAATCACAGGCCAAGATTAGGGCGACAAGGACGAGATTAAGAATAGTACAATGGGCTGCACAGTGGAAAGTGGTTAGCGCACAGGCCTCACAGCTCGGAGACCTGAGTTCAATTCCACCCTCGGCCATCTCTGTGTGGAGTTTGCATGTTCTCCCCGTGCATGCGTGGGTTTTCTCCGGGTACTCCGGTTTCCTCCCACATTCCAAAAACATGCTAGGTTAATTGGCGACTCCAATTGTAATCGTTGTTTGTCTATATGTGCCCTGTGATTGGCTGGCGACCAGTCCGAGGTGTACCCCGTCTCTCGCTCGAAGACAGCTGGGATAAGCTCCAGCACCCCTCAAATACAGTCGAAGTCAGTTGTGGTCCCGCTAGCTCGCAAGATGAGGAAGAGTCATTCAAGTGATCCATTCCCTTCCCTCAAAGTATGGATGTTTTTCAACCCACCAAAAATAAAATCCCTGGGGCTTTCCTGTGTAGACCGGGCCTAATATTCCTAAGAACGTTGCTCAAAAGGCATTCAGATTGAGTTTTGTGCAGTTGATGTTGTTAATAGGAACAAATCTCCCACTGTCCACAGTTTCCCCCTCAAAGGGAACATGATACTGTCACAATTACGTGATTTCACTGGACAAAAATGTCTGCAAACAATCATCTTGGTTGTTCAACATCCTGTTGGACTTCACTCTGCTTGTGCAACACAGAAGCAGCTCTGGTTTGACTTTTAAGGTGAAATAACCAGATCATGATTTTTAATGAGTTATAAAGCGATATGAAGTATTAACTGAAAACATCTACTTTATATGTAAAGGTATATACACTAGAGTGTGTTGATGACTTTTTGCTGCGCATGGTCCTCTTGTCTGCATATCTGCTGAATAACACTGCGTGACCGTGTGGAATTGTCAGCAAAAATCATTCAACCTGTACTGTATTATTCATCTTGGACCAATAGCAATGCACAGCTTGTTGTTGGTGGTGTTGGTGGGGGAGGAGCTTAACTCGTGTTGCTATAGAAATAATTATGATGAAAAGAAACCTTCTGGAGCCAATGGATCGCCTCATCAGCATCACATCGTCGCAAAAGGTAAGCATGCTACACTATTGCTATTTATACTTTTTTTTTTTTTTTACTATAGTTAAAGTATATCTATGGGTATGTCACACTAAAATGATGTATTATATCATTTGCATGTTATATATATAATATATTATTACTGCATCATTTTGTTTTTAATTTAATATTATATATTACAGTAATTAGTTAGAATTTATTAATTTATTTGTGGTACTTTTTGCATGTTATATATAATATATTATTACTGCATTATTTTGTATATCTTATTTTTTACACCAAATATAATAATTTAATATATATTATTACAGTGAATTGTTTGAATTTATGAATTCATTTGTGGCATTTTTTTTGCTTTTAACTGAAGTATCTGTGGAGTTCACACTGAATTTTACACATTACAATAATGTGTTTATTTGTTGTTATTGCCTAAATGCAGTATATAGTTATTTTTATGATGTTGCATTCTAATAAAGACACTGAGATATGATTATATTGTTGTAGCATTGGTAAAATAACAATATTGTAAAGGTTTATTACGGCACCAAAGCCATCAAAATGGCCAACTACTGCTAATAAGTGTAATCTTCGAGACACTTCTTCTGTTAAATAATGTACTGTATGTGTGTTGTGCGTTTGCAGGGCCCAGCAGTGCAGCGATGACATGCTATCAGAAGCTTCTGTCGCTATGCTTGTTGCTGCTAGTCACTGTAGCATTGTGTCCAGGTGCCCACTACACATCCAGTAAGCGTGGGGGCGCACCCAAAGGCAAAAACAGCAAAGCGCCTCACGCCTCTCAGGGCCTCTCCAAGCAGAGCCTGAAATGGGCGGCAGCGGCAGCCGGCATGCTGGGAGGCACTGGGACCGGGTATGGCCTGGGTTTCCTCGGAAGGCCCAAGCATGGATCCAGGGGTCACGTCGGCACAAAGGTGGCCTATACTGAACAGCATCACTACGGGGAAAGCCAAAGGTTTAACAACCAGTCAAGATGGAGGGCGTTTATTAAGGCGGCGGCCCCGCCTGCAGACATCAATAACCTCTTCATCACGCTGGGGCACGCTGTCGCCGTCGTCATCACCATCTGGATGGGGACACTGTGATCCAAATGCTCTTAATTGTTACTGGCAGAGCATTGATAGTGAAAATATAATAAAGGTTTCTAAATCATTGCAATACTTTGCCCTGTTCATTTTAAGGAGATTCAAAAATATTTATATATAGCATGGGGACTTTGCACATTGCATATACATCATTACAGTGATTTGTTATTGATATTATATTGCATGTAATATGGGGAAAAAATATATAATGCTGCACTTTTTTGTTTTGCCCATCATTTACAATCCTAACACATACGTATTTCTTTCCCTTTTCTGTGCATTATAACAGCAGAAAATGAGTTAATATGAGCTAGCTAACAATGCACGTCATTGGAAGACACCTATTTTGACTACGAAACCCTCTAAAAAAAAACCTCTAACAACGTTTTATCGCTTTTTACACATACTTTGTATGTATAGGACACAAAGTAGGTGTGACGTGAATGTAAGCTAGCTCGTATTAACTAATTTTCTCACATTTTAATTCACAGGAAAGGAAAATATGTGTTTATGTTTCTCCTAAAGATTCTTCCAAATTGCAAAAAAAAAAGTGCAGTTCCCCAATAAAGTGTGCAAATCTTTCCAGAAAAATAATTTCTCCAGAGATAGTTGCTTTCTCGCAGAATTTATTGATCACATAACACATTTGACCGCACTTAATAATACACCATATAGAGGTTGTATCACTTGCAGGGAGAAGTCACGCACATGATGAACTTAACGTGTCATTCCAGAATATTCAACAAGTGCATTTGATTCCATAACTAAAACACAAGCATGTTAGAAAATTCAGAGTATGATTTCGAGATGATGGATTATGTATTCATACGAGTACAGAACTGAAATGAAAAGATGAATATTCTGTCAGTGTATATATTCTCAAGAAACAACATGTTTACAAAGTGCATTTAACATAGAAGGGACAGAACAAATGTTAGCCCATTTATCACCAGTGTGCTTTTAATTACAATGAGCTGGTACTTGGGAGGCAGTTAATATGAAGTAGGGATGCTCTGGTCCATTGTCCACCGATCAATATTTGGTGTCGCGTTGGGTTGCCAACGAAACGGCACACCTTGAGGCCAGTGTGGTTGACCATCAAACCTTTACGTGCGTACTTTGCAAGCTGCCGCTAGGAAAAGAACAACATTTCTCTCCAGCCACTGAGGGTGCATCTGGGTTAACCCACCTAGTTACATTTTGATAGGAGCTTCCCTACTTTGAAGTATCAATTGTATAGTACAGTTCAATTATAAAACTGTACAAAATACCTTACAATATTCAATATGCATTTAAACAATATGAGCAATAAAAACAGTTGCTATGAGAAGTGCAGATAGTAAAAACTAACCTAACTGCGCTAAAACATGTTTGTCATTTTACAAGGATAAAGTAGTATTCCAAGAAAAAAATGGGAAAAGTCATCATTTTACCAGATTTTTATTATAATGAGTGATTTGAAAAAAATATTTACGGAAATAAAGTGATTATATTACAAGAATAAAGTCATAAATGTATGAGAGAAAAAAGGGCTGGACTCATTTTTCTTATTATTACAAGCAGAAAATCCCAACTTTGTAAGAATGAAGCGCAAAACACAAGAAAAATGTAAAATTCAAGAATGTGGGGAAAAAAGTCATAATTTCAGCACAATAAAGTCTATTTATTGTGAAATTTATTGAGAAAAAATGGGTAATATTATGTGAAAAAAAGTCGTCATTACACGTTGACGAGTCATTAAATAGTCAATCTTAGAATATAATCATAATATAAAGAGAAAAACACTTAAGTCAAACTATTAAAAAAGGTTGTCATTAAAGTTGTAATAGTCCAGGAGGGGAAAAAGTGATATTACAAGTTTTTTATCATACGATTTTATATATATAATTATCATTAGACTTGCATTTAAGGAATGAAGTCGTAATATTACAAGAAAAAAAAAGTCAACTTGTGCAATTCTGGGATTTACAATTTCATTTTACGACCTTTTTGCTCATAATTTTACATTTAATCCCAAATACTCCTTCATACATTTGAATGCCGATTACCAATGGGGTGGGCAGGGATGTAACGCAGCTTTGCTTGCTTGCTTGCACATTGTTATTACATTGTTATTCCATACATATTACTCACATACATATTACATTATTATCATTTGATACAGCCAATTGCTCAATTGCTAATTCCATTGCTTTGTGTTGTCAGCAGTGTCTGGACCAGAATGAACATCCGAAAACATTAAAATTAGGTAAATTAAATTCTATTTCATTTTGTAGACTGAACGAATCATAACAAACAACTAGTTTATAATGATTTAAAGTGTGTTTTTTTGGGGACCCCCTGTATATACAGTGAAGAAAATAAGTATTTGAACACCCTGCTATTTTGCTATTTCTCCCACTTAGAAATCATGGAGGGGTCTGAAATTTTCATCGTAGGTGCATGTCCACTGTGAGAGAGATAAACTAAAAAGAAAAATCCAGAAATCACAATGCATGATTTTTTAACAATTTATTTGTGTGATACAGCTGCTAATAAGTATTTGAACACCTGAGAAAATGAATGTTAATATTTGGTACAGTAGCCTTTGTTTGCTATTACAGAGGTCAAACGTTTCCTGTAGTTTTTCACCAGGTTTGCACACACTGCAGGAGGGATCTTGGCCCACTCCTCCACACAGATCTTCTCTAGATCAGTCAGGTTTCTGGGCTGTCGCTGAGAAACACGGAGTTTGAGCTCCCTCCAAAGATTTTCGATTGGGTTCAGGTCTGGAGACTGGCTGGGCCATGCTAGAACCTTGATATGCTTCTTACGGAGCCACTCCTTGGTTTTCCTGGCTGTGTGCTTCGGGTCGTTGTCGTGTTGGAAGACCCAGCCACGACCCATCTTCAATGCTCTGACAGAGGGAAGGAGGTTGTTCCCCAAAATCTCACAATACACGGCCCCAGTCATCCTCTCTTTAATGCAGTGCACTCGTCCTGTCCCATGTGCAGAAAAACACCCCCAAAGCATGATGCTACCACCCCCATGCTTCACAGTAGGGATGGTGTTCTTCGGATTGTACTCTTCATTCTTCTTCCTCCAAACACGCTTATTGGAATTATGACCAAAAAGTTCTATTTTGGTCTCATCTGACCATAAAACTTTCTCCCATGACTCCTCTGTATCATCCAAATGGTCATATGCAAACTTAAGACGGGCCTTGACATGTGCTGGTTTAAGCAGGGGAACCTTTCGTGCCATGCATGATTTCACATCATGACGTCTTAGTGTATTACCTACAGTAACCTTGGAAACGGTGGTCCCAGCTCTTTTCAGGTCATTGACCAAGTCCTGTCGTGTAGTTCTGGGCTGATTCCTCACCTTTCTTAGAATCATTGAGACCCCACGAGGTGATATCTTGCATGGGGCTCCACTCCGATTGAGATTGACCGTCATGTTTAGCTTCTTCCATTTTCTAATGATAGCTCCAACAGTGGACCTTTTTTCACCAAGCTGCTTGGTAATTGCTCCGTAGCCCTTTCCAGCCTTGTGGAGGTGTACAATTTTGTCTCTGGTGTCTTTGGACAGCTCTTTGGTCTTCGCCATGTTACAAGTTAAAGTCTTACTGATTGTATGGGGTGGACAGGTGTCTTTATGCAGCTAACGACCTCAAACAGGTGCATCTGATTCAGGATGATACATGGAGTGCAGGTGGACTTCTAATGGGCAGACTAACAGGTCTTTCAGGGTCAGAATTCTAGATGATACACAGGTGTTCAAATACTTATTTGCAGCTGTATCACACAAATAAATTGTTAAAAAATCATGCATTGTGATTTCTGGATTTTTCTTTTTAGTTTATCTCTCTCACAGTGGACATGCACCTACGATGAAAATTTCAGACCCCTCCATGATTTCTAAGTGGGAGAAATAGCAAAATAGCAGGGTGTTCAAATACTTATTTTCTTCACTGTATATGTAGATACATACATATAGTATATATATATATATATATATATATATATATATATATATATACACACATGTGGAGGAATTCAGTGCTCAACAATATGGAGTGCAAATAAAAAGGACTTTGACCAGTGGTTCTCAAACTTTTTGCACACAAGTATCACTTCAGGAACTGTTTTTGCTAGCGCTACTTGCCGTGTTAAATTAAATGTGGCTTGAAAGTTGAATACAAAATTGCATTTCACAGAATTTGCATTTTTAGGATTATTTTATTGATATAAATTTGTATTTTTTCTTTTAAAAATATCTTTAGATCCAGCGTACCACCAGTTGTACTCGTACCACAGTTTGAGAATCCCGGCTTGTTCTACACAGTACTTGTCATTATGTTAGTATTGACTAAATATGAGCCACATTCATGGAGGTTGCTAAGGGTATCAGCATTAGTGTTACACGTGCAGCTATACTGTACTATGATGGAGAGCTAAAAGTCCTTACTGGAGCAGGAGCATGCTGGACAGGAGCATCAGCAGAGACGGGAAAAGCTGTGGCGCCCAGAAGCTCAGAGGACTGCTGCGACTCCACTGGACCTGCTGTTCGGGTTTGCGCTCCTGCAGGAAGCTCTCCGAGTAGGCCATGTACTCTTCCACACAGCGCCGCGCCTTCATCTGCTCCACAAGCGACGGGTAGCCTATTTCCTCAATGCTCACCGTGTCGTCATCCTCTTGAGGTGTGGATGAGCTGTTGCCCTTGTCTTTCAGGAGGTCCGTCCTGTTCATGCATTTCCCCATGAAGGCATCGTACGTTTCCGCCCGCGGGGGCATTTTATAGACGTAGTCGCGGCCATAGTCCTTCTCGTCGGTGGAGCGTGAGCCGTAACGGCGGTACATGTAATTGTTGTAGTAGTACTCCTCTTCGGGGTTACGGAAGGAGAAGTGCGGTCGAGGGAAGCGCCCGAGTCCGTACCCGACGGCCATACCGGCAACGGCGCCGACGCCGGCTGCCATGATGGCCTTCTTGGCAAAACCGCTAGATTTGGGTTTGTAGCCCATCCTCTGGACCGACTGAGAGAATGGTGACCCTCCCATCCCGTGGCCGCCGTATCCATAAGCGCCTCCCCCAATGTGGGGGCTCAGGATCTTATTATTTGGGTTACCTTGAGGGTAACCCCACCCCTGCCCACCTGCGGCTGGGTAGCCACCCCTGTTTGGGTAACCTCCGGCAGCTGGGTAGCCTCCGGCAGCTGGGTAGCCTCCTCCAACTGGGTAGCCACCCCTGTTTGGGTAGCCCCCTCCAGCTGGGTACCCTCCAGCTGGGTACCCTCCAGCCGGGTACCCACCCCTATTTGGATAGCCTCCTCCGGCACCTGGATAGCTCCCTCCAGCTGGATAGCTCCCTCCGGCTGGGTAGCCACCCCTGTTTGGGTAGCCCCCTCCAGCAGCTGGGTACCCTCCAGCCGGGTTCTGGTTGGGATATCCTTGGTTGGTACTACCTCTTCCCGGGTTCTGATTGGGATAGCTGCCTCCTGCTGGGTATCCTCCAGCTGCTGGATATTGATTACCTCTTCCAGGGTTCTGGTTGGGGTATCCGCCAGCGGCCGGATAGCCACCCGCAGGGTTCTGGTTTGGGTAACCACCCGCGGGGTTCTGGTTTGGATAACCACCTCCGGGGTTCTGGTTCGGATAACCCCCAGGATTGGTTCGCCCCGGAGACTGGTTGGGATAATTACCGGCTGCTGGGTTACTTGGTTGTCTGGGATAACCTCCTCCTGTGTTTCTGTTGCCCACCCCCGGGTAACTTCCACCAGAGGGGTACGGATTGGTGTTCCGATTGGAAGAGCTTCCAGGATTAGAGCTGGACGGTTTGGAATTTGTCCCGCCCCGATTACTCCAAGATGATGTGGATTTGCGGCCGCCGCTGCTGGTGCCCCCTCTCTTAGCCCATGTGGACTGAGTGCTTAGGAGAAACACAACAAAAAACCACACAAAAGCCACCTGGCGCCACCTCTTCATCATGGCCCTGAAAAGACAAATGATCCGAAAATCGAATTTAAAGGATGTCCTGATTTCTTCACATGGCTGTAAATGATGATCATTTTTTATATTAATAATGGAGCACGAAAGGTTTACAGTGACAGTATGACATCATTTTCCTACAATTGTATTAAAAGCTTTACCCAATAGAGCTCATATTTTCCGTTAATTTAAACATAAGCAGACATAAGGCTTATATTATCATCCGTTTTTTACGAGAAAATAAACCCACATGTCTGTTTCTATTTATTACCATATAGCCACTAGCACCGTTAACCGCTATGATAAATAATACGAATAACGGGATATAGCTCGTCGACATCATCCTCATAGAACAACATAACCTACCGAGTGTACCTTAGCAGTGCCTCGCTGTGAGAAGACGGCTAAAGTCGATTATTTGGTGGACTGTAAATTTGCAGATGACTTCTAGTCTGTTTATTCTCCACTGCGCTAAGCAGGGGTGGGTCTCGGTTACAAGGGTACGTTCGGTTTGGTACACAACCCATGCCAAGAATGGCGGTCGAGTAACAGTGACTTTCACATATAAATTTTCTTTGTCTGCACTTTTCGTGGGTAAAATTCGTAAATGGTGATTATTTCGCTAATGTAAATAATTTTGCAAACCGTCTGAGTAAATGCAGTTATTTGGATTATACAAAGATCATACTGTACGCCGTGTCGTGAAACAAACACATGCGCATGCGCACTTTCACGGAACAGCGCTGAAGGGGGTGAAATATGGTGCGCTTGTTTTGTATACAATTTAGCCCCTATGGTTGCGAGGAAACGGTGACCTTCACACAAAAGAATTGTTTTGTCTACACTTTTTACGCTAAATTGTTGAAATAATTTCCTTTATCGATAGCTACATTGTAATGAGTCAACACAGTCATATGTTTTGGACAAATTTCCTTTTTTTACGCAAAGTGTCGGAAAACAAGCGGAGAAGTGACGCATGCGCAGTTTCTTACTGGACACTGTGCTTTGCTACCCTCTATTGGCTGACGTTGTCTGGCTTTGACGTCATGGTAAACTGCCAAGTGCCCGTATGTACCCCGGTACACAACAGAGGCAAGATGTCGGAACGGCGTGTACCCAGTGGAGGAACCTTGCTCACACAACACACTGCGACAAAGAACCAGCAGCAGCAGCGTCGTAGCGTTTGATGCCAGTTTTGAGAGCAACTACCCGCGTTAGGATTTCTCAGAACTGTCTGCCGCGAATGGGTGGATAAAAGACATTTGTCCTGGACTTGATCCGAAGTAGCCGACCAAGGACCGTGTGGTGAGAGGGGCTTACACTCCGACGAGAGTCAGGCGGGCTGCTTCTCGCTGTGGGATGTTATCCGTACTGTCTTATGGCAGACTGGTAGCCAGGGCTGTCCTTGGTGGACTCTCGCAGACGGACGGTCGGGACTACAGCCTGGTCACCGCCAGTTATGGCTTCGGCAAGGACTTTCGTAAGGGGATACTCAAGAAAGGGATGTGCTACGGAGACGACGCCTGTTTCATTACCCGCAACAAGAGCGCGGACGTTTTGGGTAAGCTCACCCGACTGACCGGGCTGTTGTACCCGGGTGACCTTCCCCGCACGTGGAGTGACCCCCATGATGAAAACACAACAGCCTCCACCCCGCCAGGCCACTCGGCGTTAACTCCCCCTTTAGTAGCCACCACGGCAGTATTAGTCCATTGTATAACAAAACATTAACTGCATCCATGTTGTTTGAGCCTTATTAACTTGTTCTCGTGCTGTACACCGAACGACCTTTCACCTACATTGGCTCCAACGCGATAAAATCACTTTATTAAACGCATTTAATCGGTAGATGTTGATTCACAAGACTTAAATGTCCAATATCGAAATAATCACGAAATTTAATATATATGACTCAAAATAACAATGTCTTACAAAGGTCAGAATGGTTGAGCATGGGGGCAGCCATTTTGCTAACAGTTAGCCAGGTTAGCTCCAAGTACTTGGCTTTGTCAATGCCGTGGGAAAGGCAAAGCGATATTGTCCTAAATGTAAGTTAAACCAAATTAATGCCGGTTGTACTTCCTCAATCTTGTTAAATTTTAAGCAATTGAAATGGAAAGTACAGTTGTACATGTCGGTGTTATAAACACTATACATGTATTCATATGAGATGGACACTTTCGCTAGCAAGGAACGTTAAAGCAATGTATAATGCATATCAACTTGTTATTATAGGCTTGCATAAATAATAAACTGACTCTACATACTCTAACCATGTCTTCTTGTATGTTAAATGATTAAATTCTAATTGTTCCTGTGTTATATCTATGCTGTTAAATATAACTACACTGACTGTATTTGCTGTACTTACTAAGTCTTTGTATTGTCTTTACTGTTCTACACATGCAAGGGAAGATCAAGGATAAAAGAAACATGACTCATTACCGCCCAAGAATCAAAGCACTTACTCGCCATCATCAGAGACTATGGCCCCTTCTTTTCCTCACATAAACTTTTCACTGCATTATCCATTTGTCTCAACAGGTGTAGCAGATGGTGTTGGGGGCTGGCGGGACTACGGTGTCGACCCATCTCAATTCTCCGCCACGCTGATGAGAACATGCGAACGGCTGGTAAAGGAGGGTCGCTTCACTCCCAGCAATCCGGTGGGCATCCTTACATCTGGCTACTACGAGCTTCTGCAAAACAAAGTACCCCTTCTAGGTGAGTCTTGGTCTCAACTTTTATGTCTTGTCTTTTTATGTTATCAACCTGCCCAAAAAAAAATAGGGGGTATAAAAAATATGTATGCATATAATTAAGAAATAGATATACAAGTCAGGAGTTAGTATTGGCCTTGTTAGATGACATGTGCGTTGTGTTTAATGCTTAATAGAGTGCAAATCCCATTATATGCAAACTGTAGTTTTGTATGTATTTTTTTGTGTGTGTATTTTTACAACTCTTGACCTCTGACTCTTTGGAGGTCAGGGATGTAAGTTACACCGCAGGAGGAGTCAAACACGACACCAATGTCGCATTTCATCAGGGACGTTGTCCATCTGCCACACTTCTCACCACATTTGTCAAGTAGTCTGGGTTTTTTGAAGGCCTTTCCTAATGTTACTGGGTTGTTTGTTTTTTCCCTGTTTTGTTTCAAGGACAGCTTTGTTTTTTTGTTTTTTTTTTTAATTAATCCACTTACTAATGCTCCACGCTTCACCCACAGGTAGCAGCACCGCCTGCATTGTCGTCCTAGACCGACGGAGTCACCGGCTCCACACCTGTAACCTCGGCGACTCCGGCTTCCTGGTGGTGCGTGGCGGGGAGGTGGTGCACCGCTCGGACGAGCAGCAGCACTACTTCAACACGCCCTTCCAGCTGTCCATCGCCCCGCCAGGAGCTGAGGGGGTGGTACTCAGTGATAGGTGGGTGCTTGTGTCGCCGTGACCCGTGTCAAAGTTGAGTTTTTAGAAGTGTCACTTGGCCGCTGAACTACACCAATCACACCGAAGACCATGCTTCCATTGCATGGACTCCTTTGGGAGACAGCTACAGAACCTGCAAAAGTGTATTTGAATAATTCATCTAGTTATTTCATTTGAACCGTTTGTGCACTGCCGTTTGTGCAAATCCTCAACTAAATGCACACACAAGCTTTGCCTTACAAATGATTTTGCAACAGATTATGCTTTAAGGTCAGGTGTTTGTTTTTTAAACACTCAAGGCTACATGGTCTACAAAAAATGTACCCGGCTATATCAGTTAAAAATAAACACCTCGAGACGAAGGTCTTTTAAAGGTTTCAGGCTTCATAAATCTGCAGCTATGACGCCAGTGAGTCAATGTTAACACATTCAGGATCAGACAGTGGAAACCAGCAGTAATGGTACCGCAAGATCCAATTTCACTTACGTATGATCTAACAGTGCATCCTCTTCTTTTTTTCCCCCCTCTCTAGTCCAGACGCTGCTGACAGCTCTTCTTTTGACGTGCAGCTCGGTGACATCATCCTGACGGCCACAGACGGCCTCTTTGACAACATGCCTGACTACATGATCCTTCAGGAGCTTAAAAAGCTCAAGGTGAGATCTTTTACATCATTTACACATGCTCTAATTGCGCCAGTTAACGGCATGAATTCAATTAACCGCAGTTGCTGGCTGTGGGTCTGCAAAAGTAAAATAAACTCTCCCTTAAAAAAAAAAAACAAAACAAACAAAGCACTGGCCGTCACAGCTGTGGCTGTAAGCAACTCCCTGATGCAGTTTTTATTAACTTCACAGGATTGCAGGCGCTGCATGTGAAGTATGATGAGGGGTCAGCTTTTTGTACCTCCGTATGCGCTTTTAAAAACTCAGTTGTTGGTGTGAAACACACGCTTTAGCGCAGGGGTCTCAAACTCAATTTACCTGGGGGCCACTGGAGCTAGGGTCTGGGCAAGGCTGGGCCGCATCAGGTTTTCCAACAAAAAAAACACATTTATTAAAAACACAAAAATATACAAACTTTTTCAGTGCTTTGGTTCCGATTTTCTACAATAAAAGCTCTGATAAAACATTCCACTGTTCTCAAATATCTTGCTTTTTATTTTTCTGCACAAAATAAGATGAAAAATAAATAAACAAATCAAGACTAAAGAAAATCAATCAGTAATAAATAAATATGATAATAATAATAAAACAGCAAATAATAAAAACTTAAGAAACCACATATAGTTGGTGGGTAGACAAATTACTTTTTTCAGATTAAAATTAACAAAGCATTATTAGAGCCCTGTAGACATGACAACATGACTATAGTCACATTTATACTTTTTTATTTACAACATATTGCGCAACTGCAGGGTCTTGAGACACATGCTAACTCGCAAACTAGAGAGCTAGCGACCTAAACGGTAGCCTTCAAGTTATTTCCTTTAAACTTAAATAGCCAAAAACTTACCACTTCCACACGGATAGGGAGGATAACTATTAACAGTTATTTAACCTTTAACATGAACATTAATCAAACGTAAAAAATTTTTCTGGGTACATGATACCATACAGCATCCATATCAAACTTGCGCGGGCCGCACTAACATTAAACTTTCATATCAAGGCGGGGGCGCAGGCCGCGTGTTTGTGACCCCTGCTTTAGCGTCACAGCAGGCTCCTCCCCCTCCTAATCTTCAGGTTCAGATGTTCACACGCACCCCTCAAAAAAAATTCCAACCTTGCGTCAACACAACGCGGCCACCAGAGCTGTGGCCGCGTTTTATTCCACTGCCGTGTTTTTCCTCCCATAAAAGCGCCATTTTAAAATCCACCAAAACAAGAGTCCTCCGTCACATCCCACCTTGGCGAACGTCTTCGGTGATCACGGCGGTCTGAAGAGCATTAACAGGATCAAGGCTCTGTCAAGATGGCGGGCCTCGTGACTATGCTGAAGCCTTTACACTTGCTGTACTGTTGTTTATAATCAACAGGCTCTGTTGCTGCTGCACTGTAACAGTAATCAGTGTACTTAGTAAAGGTCTACGTGTTCAAAGAGAGCTTTTTCATGCACTCCAAATTATTATTCAAGTTATGTTGTGAGGTTTAAAGTAACAGCCAGTCCTCTTTGTGGTGTAGGTATATACCCCGGCTATAATGAAGCATTTGTGGTATCTTCATAAAAGATCTCTCTCTGTCTTTTCAGGCCACAAACTATGACAGCATCCTGCAGACTGCACAAAGTATAGCAAAGCAAGCTCACAACCTCGCCTACGATCCCAACTACATGTCTCCTTTTGCACAGTTTGCATGCGACAACGGCCTGAATGTACGAGGTAAGCGTGTTCCTCAGAAGCCTGTAACGCTTACCTTAAATGCAAAACTTGGATCCTCTGCTCACATCTCGTTTGCTCTGCAGGAGGGAAGCCAGACGATATCACTGTGCTGCTGTCCATTGTGGCTGAATACACTGACTAGTGTGTGCGTGCGTGCGTGTGTGTGTTCCTCTGTGTGACTCCACCCTCCCTCCACCTCTGACCCTTCAAAATGAGGGTCTGTCTTGACGTCCACTCATGTACATATTTTGCTAGGTTTCTTCCTCTGTTGCATTTTGGTGCGGAGCGTTAAAAAGGGAAGTGGGCAGCTAGCATGTATTCATGGTGATTGCGACACAGAAGGAAGCTGAGCATCCTATTGGTTGGTTGGTTGCGGTCGAGACATTCAAATCTGTGTAATCTGAGTAAGAGTAAACCATGGGAGCTGATGTCAAGGAAATTGGGATGTTTGGGAATGTGAATGTCGGAAGCGCTAACTAGGTTATCCTTAGACGGAAACTAAAGAAACCAGGAGATGCAAATGTTTTCTCACTTGTAAATATTTTTTGTTGTTGTTGTCTTGACTTTTTGTTAAAGCAAAGACCCTTGTGGAAAATGCATTGACGGATGATATATCCCACACTACGACTTCACGCTACTTCACACTGAAATCAGCATTTGCTGGGAAAAGACATGATAGGAAAAAGAGTGACTGTGTGTGCGCCCTTATGCACTCAAAATGTAAAGTGTGTACGTTAGGAAGTGTGCAAATTCAAACGCAGCCTGTGTGTGTGTGTGTGTGTGTGTGTGAGAGAGAGAGAGATGTGATTATTGTCATATTTGATGTCCACATAGCTAACGCTAGCATCTGGTCATGCTTACGATTGCGCCGATATATAGGTCAGGTGTGAATTTAAAGAGATGTCTATTTTTTTACAATGTTGCGTGGTTTTAAGTGCTGCATTTCCTTTTATGGTGGCTATGTACTCAACTGCAGAGAGTACCTGGCTGGCATCACTAACAATTTGGCATTTCTTAGTGCGCAGTGCTTTAATTTTCCCTTTTTCTGCAAATACATTCATACAAAAGGACATTTAATGACAATAAAGATATAATATCATGGTATTGGAGACTAAAAAGGTCAGGTGTGTATTCATTCCAATGCAGGGATACCCACAAAATGCGGCCTTAAGGCCATTTTTGACCGGCAGCTGCATCTTCTAATTTAATGAATTTGTGGTTTAGCCAAATTAATAGATGTTACACAATAACGGTGACATTCAAACAGGACATCTTTTTCAGTTCAAGCCACTATTTTAGGAAATGTACTAGTATGATTAGCTCTAGCAACAATTACATAGCTTTGTCTATTCTATTTTTTTATTTGTGTCCTGCTTGTTTTCGTTATCCCCCCCCCCCCAATCTATTTTGCTGCTTTTCTCTTGTGAAACGTCACCATGATGTGATTTACACCATGATTGTAAATGTGTGCCGGCATTTAATCCCAAATGAATCCACAAGGACGTCTGTTCTACCGTTCCGCTCACTGTTGCAGGCTGTTGCGGTTTCAAAGCAGGCGCACCAAAGACGCATTTTTGTCAATACGCCTTGTTGTCGCAAAATAAACACAGTGAAGCAGCAATACTGTACATTACCTGTGCTGAGGAAGGTTTTGTTTTGTTTTCTTTTAAGTTATCCTTAAGCCAAAGAAGGAAAGCCATATAGAATGCATGTTAGGGCCCCTGCTATAAATGTACGTTGTGTTGGTGGAGACCAATATTGTCACGGTTGTATGTCTATACTAGGAACTACACGCAACAAAAATGAAAACGTAAGCAACACTCCCATTTTTTCTATGTACACAAAATGCATAGACAGCATGGTTATTGCATATGTGTGTTCATATGTTTATTTGAGTTCATGTCATGAAAATGGGAACCAAAAGCGGTTTTATTTTTGCGAAGTGTATGTAGGAAAGTTCTTGAGTCAAAAAGTAGTTCTACATTATTTGTCGGTGCTGTTCTCTTTGCATGGTTTCTGTCTGTGTACCGTTTATATATCATATTTTTTGCAAATATATAAATGCAGAAGGTGTGTGTGACTGAAGGGGAGCACAGTTTCAGCCTTAAAACACATCATTAGACTCGTCATAAGAGGCCTTCCCTGTCATTGCAAGCTTGTCTTTGTCCTTCATGTTGTCAGGTGTTTAATAAATGAAGTCCGCAACACCAACCCGCCCCCCCTCCAAAAAACATACACCTCTCCTTCAGAGCAAAGGTGCTTCTGCCATCTTTATGGTATGATTGTCCTTTTTCAATGTTTGTCTGAATTATACACCTGTCTTTGTCACAGTGTAACAATGCAGGTCTAATTTGTGTAAATATGTTTTCAAAAAATGTACGATATTTAAATAAAAATATATAGTATTTATACAAAAAGCTATCTGGAGTAAATTATTTTATGCTACTGCAAGAACACATTTTCTGCTTAATATATACGTATATTTACAATATATCTTCACTAACAAAAAATTGGAGTTCATGAAATACAAGGTTATTTAAATGCAACACAAGGATTTGTAATGCGCCTAGCTGACCACTCGGGGCAGTCGTAAGTCCGGGCTAAGTGTTTGTTGGACTTATCGTAGAAGAAGACAACAAACGGTAACAATTTGTTCCTTTGATTGTGTAAATATCTGGTGTTTATAATTAATGGGGGGAAATAAAACTACTACCCTTTCATTATTTTCCAAAACTCCAGCTAAAGAGAGCTGTACACCATTATACCATACATAAGTATCGCTTTTGAGCGATAGGGGGCAGTAAAGAGCAGTCAACGCCATGGATGTTTTGTTTACGAACGTGCTGGCAGACATACTGCTGCTGACATCAGCAGAGATTTAGCTTGTCAGCTGACATGTGTTCTGAAGATGCTAACTTGTTAGCGTTGTACATGATTATTAGTATTAATATTTTAAAGATGTCGAGTGCATTGTGGAGGTCAACCATTAATTTAACCGACAGCTTCACTTTGAAGCGGCTATAGCTAGGTAGTTCCCCCGAACAACCGGAGCTGGTTTTAGCTGTCACTAGCTAGTTAGCTAGCCCTATGGAGGCCATTCGAGTGCTAGCTAAGCTATACAAATAGGCCAGGTAAGTTATTATTTTATGATATAAATGTTGGCTAAATGGCAAGAACCGACCAGGATAATGGGCTTGATTTTAGGGGCAGCACAAATAAGCTGACAGGTAGTGGTAGCGGTGGTGGGAGTAGTTGTAGTTCGTTTACCTCCGATGTTGTGACACTGGAGGCTAATGGCGCAGATGACTCTTCTGGGGAGAAACAAGTGGACAAGTACGGCTTTACAGGTGGATCTCAGCAGTACCCAGGCCTCAAGTAAGTGTCTGACTCGCTGTGCCTTTGCAGAGACTATATTTTTTTTAAAGAAGGGAAGTCAAATGGCATCTGTAGTCAAGTGAATTATTAGTGTCTGAGAGTGTGCATGAAAGAAATACATTATTTTTGTAATAACAACCTCCTCTATAATGTAGCATGCCATTTAGGAATTGAAAACAATACGTCCACAATGGAAAGTTGTTTTCCTGTGACTGGTTCATATTGTATCATATTTGGTCTCTCTTCAGTGTTGAAGAAATCCCCACTGAGGTGCTGAGGCAACGGGAGGCCAAATGGCTGGAAATGCTCAACAGTTGGGACAAGTGGATGGCCAAGAAACACAAGAAGGTCCACAAACTTTAAATGGCACACAGCCTTTGAGATTTTATGCAGTTCTTGTGTCATCAGGTGAAAGAGCGCTGTCAAAAGGGCATCCCTCCATCACTGCGTGGTCGGGCCTGGCTCTACCTGACGGGAGGCAAAGTGAAAGTGGAGCAAAATCGGGGAAAGTTCCAGGTTTGAATCACACTGCTTTGTTAGAACCAGAATTTCAAGTATTAATTTTTATTAAGGCACGGCGGTCTAGTGGTTAGCGCGCAGACCTCACAGTTAGGAGACCTGGGTTCAATTCCACCCTCGGCCATCTCTGTGTGAAGTTTGCATGTTCTCCTCCGGTTTCCTCCCACATTCCAAAAACATGCTAGGTTAATTGCTGACTCTAAATTGTCCATAGGTATGAATGTGAGTGTGAATGGTTGTTTGTTTATATGTGCCCTGTGATTGGCTGGCCACCAGTCCAGGGTGTACCCCACCTCTCGCCCGAAGACAGCTGGGATAGGCTCCAGACCCTCGTGAGGAAAAGCGGTAGAAAATGAATGAATTTTTGCATCATGAATTTGAAGCAATACAAACATGAACAAATTACATGCAGTACTTACCTGCAATCAGCAGAGGTCACTGTTGATCTGCTGACACAGAATGAATATTAGAAGATTTTCATGACTGTAAAAGTAGCAGCAGACATAATATTTGTTTAGGGAAATTGAAATCTGTCCTTTAATATGTCACAAATATTTTTTATTTTGTATAATTTTTATAAATACATTTTTCATATAAATAGGCCCTATGTATAAATGACATATTGAAAAATGACATAAATGAAATATAAATGAAATAAAAATAAAATGCAATATTTTCTTTTGATTTAGTTTATTTTAGTTTTATTGTGTTTATATTATTAATACATAATATTCATTTTATTTTGAATGACAAAAAAAAATGACCACAATTGTCAATTTAGGAACTGGATAACCAACCAGGTGACCCCAAATGGGTGGACATCATTGAGCGAGACCTCCATCGACAGTTTCCCTTCCATGAAATGTTCTCAGCTAGAGGAGGTCATGGGTAAGGTCCGCTTGGCTGGCTGTGTTGCGCAATGTAACGTCCATTATTTAAGATTAGAAATGTGTTTGGTGAAACATGCAGGCAGCAAGATCTGTTCCGTGTGCTGAAGGCGTACACGTTGCACCGTCCCGAGGAGGGCTACTGTCAGGCTCAGGCTCCTGTCGCTGCTGTGCTCCTCATGCACATGCCAGCAGAGGTAGACATATCACGTATAAGCAATCTTGAGTTGTACAAGTCATACTAACATGACTGCATTGTATCCTATAGGATGCTTTCTGGGTTCTCGTACAGATTTGTGAGAAATACCTTCCTGGATACTACAGCACAGGGCTGGTAAGGTCCACACTCGGGTGTTGTTAACACATTTAAAGACTGCTGGAAGCAATGAGAGTACACATGACAAATATGCGCAGTGTTCATTCAGTAGGTTTGTTATACACTTTAGATCGGGGGTCACCAACGCTGTGCCCGCGGGCGCCCATGCGCCCACGTGGACCACTTAAGACGTCTGCGAGGCATCTTCTAAAAATAGCACTGGTCACAAATTATCATTGTTATTTTGTGCTTTAAATTTTGAATCAGAATTGCTTACATTACCGTAATTTCCGGACTATAGAGCGCACCTGATTATAAGCCTCACCCACTACATTTTTAGAGGAAAACGGCCTTGATCCTCAGTGCCATGCCATGTCTCCCTACTGCAGGGGTGGGCAAAGTTTTTGACTCGCGGGCCGCATTGATTTAAAAAAAATTGATGGGGGGCCAGACTATATATATAAATTTAAATAAATTAAATACATTTATTTATACATTTATAAATACATTTATTTACAAATTTATAAATAAATTTATTATAATTATTATTCATTCATTTTCTACCGCTTTTCCTTGCAGAGGTGTTGGAGCCTATCCCAGCTGTCTATAGGCGAGAGGCGGGGTACACCCTGGACTGGTGGCCAGCCAATCACAGGGCACATATAGACAAACAACCATTCACACTCACATTCATACCTATGGACAATTTGGGGTCGCTAATTAACCTAGCATGTTTTTGGAATGTGGGAGGAAACCCGGAGAAAACCCACGCATGCACACGGAGAACATGCAAACTCCACACAGAGATGGCCGAGGGTGGAATTGAACCCCGGTCTCCTAGCTGTGAGGTCTGCGCAATAACCACTCGACCGCTGTGCAGCCATTATTATTATCATTATTATTATTATGTGCTTGTGTCCCTTTTTTCAGGAGCACTTTGTAAACAACAGACCACATCAACTAATGAAATTGATAATACTTTGGAAAGAACGGGGGGGCCGTATTCAAACACTTAGCGGGCCGGATGTGGCCCCCGGGCCGTAGTTTGCCCACCCCTGCCCTACTGTCTGTTATTGTGTGTGTGAGTGTGTGTGTGTGTGTCTAGTATGGAGGGTGGGAAGGAGGGACTTTCTTTTGTTTCTTTGTTTTTTCCTTTTAATTGTGCTATTTGTTTTAATTCTGTAAAGCACTTTGTGTTGCATGTCTTTGCAGGAAAAGTGCTTTACAAATAAAGTTGATTTGATTTGATAAATAAATGTTTCTTGTTAAAAAATATTTTTTTGTTACCATTATTGTGGAAAATAATTAACATTGATATGTGAGCAGTCACTTCACATAGTGTTACTACTACTATTCCTTTTGTTCTGATTACTAAAAAGTGATCCGTGCAGTTTTGTCATTTTGGAAGTTCACCGCAAGCAGGTCATGTAGCCCTTCATACTATCCGTGCTCACAAAGTAGCCCTCATCCTCAAAAAGGTTGGTAACCCCTGCTTTAGATACTCGGGGTGTCACAATTAATGTGAAAGGCACACTATAAAGCTTGCAATCCAACCGACCTCAGTGCTCCCAGCATCAGTGAGTGACATGAGGCTGTTTGTTCCAGTTGAAGAGCTGCCATTTTTGTTTGTGTCATCCTCTCTACAGGAAGCCATCCAGCTAGACGGAGAGATCCTGTACGCTCTGCTGCGGCGGGCGTCTCCCGTGGCACATTGTCACCTCAAGCAACACAAGCTAGAACCCATCTTGTACATGACAGAGTGGTTCATGTGCGCCTTCTCACGAACGCTGCCATGGGCGTCAGTGCTCCGCGTCTGGGACATGTTCCTATGTGAAGGTGTGACATATCAATATCATGCACTCCATCCATCCATCCATCCATTTGTTCAATATTTGAACACTGTGTTCTCAGGAGTGAAGATCCTCTTCCGAGTGGGTCTGGTTCTCCTGAAAAGCATGCTGGGATCCCAAGAGAAGGTGAAGGCCTGCCAAGGTCTGTATGAAACAATGGAGCGTCTCAGGGCCATACCTCCACAGTACATGAAAGAGAGTTTTCTGGTGCAAGAGGTGAGTTTGTATTATGTCGAGCTGTGCCCCAATTCTGCAGCCACATCCTTCAGCAGGATAAGCAGTCCCGGTTTCCTTCTTACAGTAATTGACATTGTGTGTGTGATTCAGATCATAGACTTGCCCCTATCAGAGAAAGACATTGAGAAAGAGCACTTGGCGCAGCTACGATGCTGGAAGGACACCCACGGCGACCTCAATTACAAATCGCCTCCCAGAATGCACGGCGCTAAGGCAGTCATGGCTGCCGAGCCGCCAAGTCGACAGGATCTGAGACAGAGGCCCACCATTATCGTTGAATCCCCCTTGGAGGACGCAAGGGAGGACACAAGGAAGGGCAAAAAGGGCAAGCGGAACGAAACTATTCCGTCGCCACAGGAGACGGATAGTCCTCCCTCGCCACTCACTGAGCCCTCGCTGCTCCTCCAACCAGCACAAGGGTCCAGGGAGAGCATAAGCAGCGCTGAGCATGACACCTACCTGTAGCAGGGTGAGCACGCCAATCAGTCCATGACAGCTTCTTTATGGTGTATTTTCCATTGAAGAACACTAGATGGCGACACTGATGAGCTGTGCAGTCATAATGCCATAAGGACAGAATGTAGCAGGTTGCTTTATTTCATTACTAAACATGCTAACTGCTACTGCTGCCATAGAAGGGAGTATGATGATGTTTCAGCAGACAAATATGGTCTTAGCCAATCACCAGCTACATCATTAGGCACATATTATTTTAATGAGATGCACAAAAACTGCATTTCAGTCACCACTGTGAAAAAAGTATTCCATCCATTCCTTTTCTATACTGCTTGTTGAATTTAACAATATGTTTATTATGGCATGAATGTTTTATTATTGGCAGTAATATTTAACACAGGAGTGCACCAAGTGGATGTGACCAGTAGAGGCGCTGTTGATTAAGTCTAAACTAGTTTGAACACTCCAGCTGTGGGAATTTGAGCAACTGCACACTGACCTTTGCTATAGCACAACTGTTTCATTCATTCATTCATTTTCTACCGCTTTTTCCCTCACAAGGGTCACGGGGGTGCTGGAGCCTATCCCAGCTGTCTTTGGGCGTGAGGCGGTGTACACCCTGGACTGGTGGCCAGCCAATCACAGGGCACATATAGACAAACAACCATTCACACTCACATTCATACCTATGGACAATTTGGAGTCACCAATTAACCTAGCATGTTTTTGGAATGTGGGAGGAAACCAGAGTACCCGGAGAAAACCCATGCATGCACGGGGAGAACATGCAAACTCCACACAGAGATGGCCGAGGGTGGAATTGAACCCTGGTCTCCTAGCTGTGAGGTCTGCGCGCTAACCAGTAGACCGCCGTGCCGCCCACAACTGTTTCACACAGCATATATTTGTCAGTAATACATACATATAAATATGATGTTGATACGTTTTTAGAAGAGAAGTGTAATTACCCAACCTTCCACCTTAGGTGGTTTAGTCACGAGAACAACATTTTATTTTGCTACAAAAGTACATCGTATCATATGTAAAGATGAAGGCAGAATACTAATTAGGGCCAAAAATCAAAACACTACCTAATGATGTGGCCAGTGAGCGTTCAGCACTACGCTCTCATGCACTACATTACACCACCGGCACAGATGAAGGAATTTATGTTGAGCAACATTATTGTGCCACGTTAGCTAAAACACATGTAGCCTTTGAGTGTATTCAAAATAATGCAACAGAAGAAATTACACAACATTGCAAGCACAATCCTGTTTACCTTTACTGAGCCGTGTGTTGTTGGCGGATCATTTGTTTTTTCTACGTGTTCCAAAACAAATGCAGTGAAATGAATGTACAAGTATTATTATTATTTTTTATGTTTTCATTGATACTTTCTCCGGTTGTATTTACGTTGCACTTATTGGGAGGGAAATCAATTCTTCTAATCAGGGGTAAACAATCCACTGTATAATGATGATGTGATTTATCTATACAATTTCTCTACGTACTTTTATAATGGGATAAACTCTGGAAGGTATTAGAAGAGCATGTTTCAATCCAAAAGTGTTGTTGTGCTAAGTCAGGGGTGAATAGCTTTGTGTTGTCTATAGATGGCACTACTGAGCTGTTACTGAAGCAAATACACTAATGCTGATTAAGACATTACAAATGAGTGCAATCAAATAACAGGCTGCTGGGATGCTAAAGTATTTTTCTATAGAACTGATTTTGTGAGTTTCAAAAAAAGCTCTTTTTTGTATATTTACATTAAGAAATAAAATATTAAGTGATTAGATTTTGCAGACTTGAATGACTGAATGACTATAAATAAAAACAACGAGACAAAAAAAGGCATGCACACAGCACAGCCCAAGTTCAATAATACACCCTGTGTTGGTTAACATTCATCTTCCACCCTCCCTCGCCCTCCGCACTTCCTCGGACACCTGTTTCTCCGGCTCTTTCAGCTCGTGGGGCAATTTGCATCTGAATTAGGGCAAATTCCCACAGCGTTATCCAGTGCCTTTTAAGCCTCGTTTAGACATCTGAATGGAGGCTGACTGTGACTCCATGATGGAGATCAGCTGTGCTACTGCATGGTTAAGTCTTTAAATGAAACTTATTGATCACATACACAGTTGCACGTATTAAACATGCTCTAACACCCAGGTAATTCCAGTAAAATGGTACTGTATCGGTATAAAAAGTATAAGAACGGAGTGCAACGCAACACTTGCCGTGTTTCATCTCAATGTGAAGAGAATCGCCTCCCAGTTCGCCATGTCCCTTCCTGTCTTCATCCGTCACCTCATCATCAACAGGTGAGTGGGACGTGGGAGTGGTCATGTTTGACTGTTGCACAGCGCTTAACTTCTTTTTACACTTTTTATTGCAGTTGTAAGAGCGACTGGGCTTTCAGCAATCTCTTCCTAATAGCTTGCTAAGCGCTTCATGAAAGGGTAAGTAATCGTAATTTGCAATATGGCTTCTTTTTATGCCTGTATGAGAGTTATATAATAAATACTTTACATCAGGGGTCTCAAACTCAATTTACTTGGGGGCCACTGGAGCTAGGGTCTGGGTGAGACTGGGCCGCATCAGGTTTTCCAAAAAACAACAAAAAAAAACATACATATTTATCAAAAACAGAAAAATGAATAAACTTAGCTTGGTTCCGATTTTCTACAAGGAAAGCTCTGATAAAACATTCCACTGTTTTCAAATATCTTACTTTTAATTTTTCTACACAAAATAAGATGAAAAATAAACAAACAAATCAAGAATAAAGAAAATCAATCAGTAATAAATAATAAATAAATAATAATAATAAAATGGCAAATAATAAAAACTTAAGAAACCACATATAGTTGGTGGGTAGACAAATTATTTTTTTCAGATTAAAATTAACAAAGCATTATTAGAGCCCTGTAGACATGACAAATCACAACTATAGTCACATTTATACTCTTTTTATTTACAACATATTGCGCAACTGCAGAGTCTTGAGACCCATGCTAACTCGCAAACTAGAGAGCTAGCGACCTAAACGGTAGCCTTCAAGTTATTTCCTGTAAACTTAAATAGCCAAAAACTTACCACTTCCACACGGATAGGGAGGATAACTACTAACAGTCATTTAACCTTTAACATGAACATTAATCAAACGTAATAATTTTTTCTGGGTACATGATACCATACAGCATCCATATCAAACTTGCGCGGGCCGCACCAACATTAAACTTTTATATCAAGGCGGGGGCCTCAAACTAGTGTCCTGCGGGCCACATTTGGCCTGCGGGCCGCGTGTTTGAGACCCCTGCTTTACATGATTAAATGTTTCCTGATGGCGACAGCAAGGGCTATATCCAGACCTGCCAACATGTTAGCATTATTAATTTGGGGCACACATTTTGACCTTGAATAATCTCACTCCCGGTACAATTTTGTTGTTGAAACCTGGGTTATGCGCTTGTGTCGAGGCAGCAGAAAACACAAAACCTCTTGCATAGCAAGACATGTACCTATGAAAAAATATGCCAGTCCTGTCGTCTGATCTTATAGCTCTCATAACTTGCAGTTCTCTTCCAAAAACCGAGCGACCAGGGGCGCTGATTACCACCAGACAAGGCAGGTAACTTCTCGGGGCCCTATAACACAACTACAGCTCTCATTGACTAGCTATTTAGCTTCCGGTGTAGTAGTCGCAGTGAACATTGCCGACTGAAGCAGCTTCCAGGTCCTTAATGGAACAGGAAGTGATCTTTTTGAATTTCTTTAAAGGAGACTTATTGTGCTTATTTTTCGGCCCTTTGTATTGAGTTGTGGGATTCTATAGAACAGCTACACACAATAATCCACACAGAAAGCTTTCTAGTTCTTCCAGAATCGGCATCTATCCAGCTGTATTTCTTTGGATTTCATATTTGACGCAGGCCGACTTCACTGACTTGTGGTTTGTGCCGCTAGCTGCGAACGAGGCATGGAGGACTTTCAACATGTATGAATTCGTCATACTCGGCATGCAGTTTGTCTCTTGAATATGCGTGATTGTTTTCTATATTGTTTCGAGTTCAGTCTGTACAGCACAGATAAATAAATGATCAGCTTGTCAATTGTATTTTAAATCGGTATTTCTAAGTCTGTCATGCGCCAGTAGGACATGTTTTGGTTGTATTGGGTGGCCCATATGTGTGGAGGAGATAAAGTTGGAGAGGGGTTACACCTTTATCCCCCTTCTACATCCCTTCCACCATGCCGTAAGACCAAAGGGGGATTAGAGGGACACAACACGCTAACCATATGCTACCAAAATGATGTGTTTTTTATCCCGATTTGGAGATGATACAGCAAATGTATTGGGGCACCATTGGGGTCATAGCACACACAGGAAGTACAAATAAATATCTGCATACAGTAGTTCATCCCAAATGTGTCTAATGGGCTTGTCCTTCCCAGGCAAAGTCACCCAAGCACACCTTGCTGTGCATGCCGGAGCCTTCCCAACCTTCCCTTCTCTGACCTGACGCTACGTTTTCTTCTTTTATTGGAGGCACGCGTGGGACAGGAAGAAGAGTGTCTGCAGAGGTCAAAGGTGGCACAGATGCTCTTTCAGTGCACACTGACCAGGAAGTATGTGTGAGCCCCTTTTAATGGTTTTCCTCAGGATAACGGTAGCGACCCTGCTAGGTGTGTAATCATCATTATCGTCAGCTCAAAATCCCTGTTTTTTTTTGTTATTGTGCGGGGGTTGGGGGTGCCATTGTTCTAGTAGCAGGGACTTGAAGTGGCCGTGTGCATGTCAAGGCCTGCATTAAAGTCAGGAATCCCCATAAGCAGGCAAAAAGTGGGGATTGTGTGGGATTTAACATGAGTATTTCAGCATAATTAGTATGTGATATAATAATGTCATAGAAGTATGTGTTAATATAATTAGATTCAGTGTGATTCAGTAAAACAGTCTCTGAAAATGAATATGATGCAGTTATTAACTATTTTGCCAAGTAATCCATCAAGTGAGTAATTACAAGTAGTCCAGAAGAAATAATGTAGTATTAACCAGAAATTGAATAAAATGAACAACTGTTTTAAGTGAGTCAAAGGTCATGCAAAAAATATTGGAAGGTCATAGACAAGCAAGCCAGCCTTGGGAGTATATATTGTTCGGGACATCGCATCAGTAGAGAGAAACTTCATCAAGGAATGATGTTTTATTGTTAATCCTATTTTCATTCATTCATTCATTTTCTACCGCTTTTTCCTCACGTGGGTCGCGGGGGTGCTGGAGCCTATCCCAGCTGTCTTCAGGCGAGAGGCGGGGTACACCCTGGACTGGTGGCCAGCCAATCACGGCACATATAGACAAACAACCATTCACACTCACATTCATACCTATGGACAATTTAGAGTCGCCAATTAACCTAGCATGTTTTTTTCGGAATGTGGGAGGTAACCGGAGTACCCGGAGAAAACCCACGCATGCACGGGGAGAACATGCAAACTCCACACAGAGATGGCTGAGGGTGGAATTGAACCCTGGTCTCCTAGCTGTGAGGTCTCCGCCCTAATCCTATTTTATTCAGTTTAATATATTTTTATTACCTGTGATTGGCTGGCGACCAGTCCAGGGTGTACCCCGCCTCTCGCCCGAAGTCAGCTGGGATAGGCTCCAGCACCCCCCATGACCCTAATGAGGATCAGCAGTATAGAAAATGGGTGCATGGATGAATATTTTTTTAAGGGTGTTCCAATTGATCGGCCACAGACCGGTATCGGATGATATCAGTGAAAATATAAAAAATATAATGTTCCTGTTGGGCGGCACAGTGGTCTCGTGGTTAGCGCGCAGACTTCACAACTAGGAGACCAGGGTTCAATTCCACCCTCGGCCATCACTGTGTGGAGTTTGCATGTTCTCCCTGTGCATGCGTGGGTTTTCTCCGGGTACTCCGGTTTCCTCCCACATTCCAAAAACATGCTAGGTTAATTGGCGACTCCAAATTGTCCATAGGTATGAATGTGAGTGTGAATGGTTGTTTGTCTATATGTGCCCTGTGATTGGCTGGCGACCGGTCCAGGGTGTACCCCGCCTCTCGCCCGAAGACAGCTGGAATAGGCTCCAGCATCCCCGCGACCCTCGTGAGGAAAAAGCGGTAGAAAATTAATGAATGAATAATGTTCCTGTTCTGGCTTTGTTTGGCTTGAAATCTCACGAAAAAACGTATTGACGCCCTAATATAGCCATAGTAGCCTCCATTTAAACATTTACACTGCATGCATGTGGTGGTATTGGAATCAGCCAATTTCACTCATGGCACTTTTGGCTTTGTTAAGGTGAGGGAAATTTTAATTTCCAACAACATGTACATGAATAGCAAATGTCATGGATGCCAGTTTTCTTTGTTTGAGCCAGAAGGAAATAGAAAATAGACAATTTGCAATTGTGAAAAATAGACATTTCTGCATGATCTGTTGCTTTAAAGCACCCATGCTAGCCATCAGTGATGTTCTTATGTTTTTGCATCAAATACCTTTTTAAGTTCTTCGTATTTTTTGTGTTTTTAAACATTGCAGCACATCATAAAATAATATTGTCCAGCTTTTTAAAAGAATAACAAATCATCAATTTTTTTGGATGGTTGTACCAGCGCCTGTTTTCTCTTTTCGGTGACCCCCTCTTCACACGTTATTCACTACGTGGTTTATGGCCATGTTTTAAGTAACGTCTTTGTTTGTGCATGTTTATCTCTTCAACAGGGATGTTTGTGAGCTTGCAACTTTCAGTGTTGTGTACCCCCCCCCCCCCCCCTTCACTTATCTGTGCTCATCTGAAGCCACTTCCTGCCATTGTTGTCACATCCACACTGTCTCTCTCTCCTCTTCCCGTCCATCCAATGAGGAAATGGGGGTTTGGAGAGGATACACAAATAAGGGGGCATGGTGGGGGGAAAAAAGCGAGAGTCTTGTTGTAGCCTTGATAAACATGAAGTGCAGCCAGGCAGCCTGATAACAAAAACAGCAACATTAGTCTGATTGCAAATATTGCAGACAAGGCAAACCATAATATTTTTTTTTACTTTTTAGCTGGGTATTATGCAGAGATTTTTAGATAGAGATTTTCAAGATAAGATTTATGCTAGCGGTTTTAAATTCTAAATGTTTGTATAAAACGTACAAAACCCTATTTAGGAACATTCAGAAATGATTATTATTAAATATTTCATGAAATGTACAAATGAAAATACCTAAAACACATTAAAGTCATAAAACATTTAGTCCAAATTGCAAACTCAATGTAATTTTATTTCTCTTTTACAACACAGTTATTAAAATACATAGATATTAACATTTATATTACAGTAAGTATTATTTGATTACAATACTGTAACTATTAGTTGTGGGCTTCACGGCGGTCGAGTGGTTAGCGCGCAGACCTCACAGCTAGGAGACCAGGATTCAATTCCACCCTCGGCCATCGCTGTGTGGAGTTTGCATGTTCTCCCCGTGCATGCGTGAGTTTTCTCCGGGTACTCCGGTTTCCTCCCACATTCCAAAAATCATTGTGGCCGTACGGTGGCCTAGTGGTTTCATGTCAGGAAATCGGCAAGATACCGGGTAATGTTAACTGGTGACTTTCCAATTGGTATGAATGTGAGTGTGAATGGTTGTTTGTCTATATGTGCCCTGTGATTGGCTGGCCACCAGTCCAGGGTGTATCCCGCCTCTCGCCCAAAGACAGCTGGGATAGGTTCCAGCACCCCTCGCCACCCAAAAAGCGGTAGAAAATGAATGAATGAACGAACTATTAGTTGTAGAATGTTTAATGCGAGCTATTGCCTTCGGGCCTCAGTTTGGACACCCCTGCCTTATTATAATGAAAACATGCATCATATACACCTAAAAATAATTATAAATATGAATTAGTAAAATAGGAATAAAATAGTGCAAATGTATAGTCTGTATGTTCAGCAGTGTATGTGTGTGTGTGTGTGTGTGTGTGTGTGTCCCTTTAAGGGATGTACATGTCACCACAGGCTGACTTCATGGCCCCATAATTGAAACTAATGACAAAAGCACATGGGAGTCAAGACCTCTGGGTTTGAGGTTACAATAGCTTATTGTGTTTCACCCTGCGTATGTGCGTAAGATGCAGGGGTGTGTTTAGCGCGCGTGTGTTTTCATGTGTGAGTCTTGAAAACTCACCGGAGTTATTTAACATCTCTGAAGTTGAGATGGCCGCAAAGATCCATAAAAGAGTTCACGTTACACGCACAGTCTTAAAGCTTCCTAAGTCCGTCTGTTCGCTTTAAAATAATTCACACACTCTTTGCACTTCTTTCCCACGGTAATAATAACCACCTTCTGCACAGTCTGGAAAAGTAAATATATGTATAATTTACAAATTAATTGAAATAAGGGGCTGCACGGCGGACGAGTGGTTATCACGCAGGTCACACAGCTAGGAGACCCGAGTTCGCTTCCACCCTCGGTCATCTCTGTGTGGAGTTTGCATGTTTTCCCCCGTGTGTGGGGTACTCCGGTTTCCTCCCACATTCCAAAAACATACTAGGTTAATTGGCGACTCCAAATAGGTATGAATGTGAGTGTGAATGGTTGTTTGTCTATATGTGCCCTGTGATTGGCTGGTCCAAGGTGTACCATGCCTCTCGCCCGAAGACAGCTGGGATAGGCACCAGCACCCCCGCAACCCTCGTGAGGAAAAAGCGGTAGAAATGAATGAATAAAATAAAAAAGTATTATTTATATACGTAAAACATTTAAAAAATACTGAAATAATGTCAAATGAAAATATATATCTGATTTAAAAAAACAACAAATTTCAGTCCATTTATTAGCATAACTTCTCAGTTTGTGCCCTGTGATTGGCTGGTCCAAGGTGTCCCCTGCCTCTTGCCCGAAGACAGCTGGGATAGGCTCCAGCACCCCTGTGACCCTTGTGAGGATAAGCGGTAGAAAATGAATGAATAATTGAAATAATTCTCCATGTGTTCAATTGGAATAAGTGTTAATCGCAGTCGTATTTATTTACAAATTCTCCCTAGCAACAGTCTGAAACATGTTACTGTTGGTTCTTTAAACTTTGTAGGTGAGTATCTTCACCCGGGTCTAACCTGGCCATCTCCCTCCATTTCGTCAGGACAGGAAGTGACCGCTAACTGCAAACAGCACGTCATCTGTGTAAACAAAAAAAGGGCAGATATATGCTGCTGCTTCTGACACTAATGTTTGTCCCATGTAAGACACCAGAACAGGAATGCTGCCCCTCTACCAGGTGAGTCCGAGTTCACTGCTGACCTTTTTTTTTTTTTTTTTTGTGGGGGTTAGGGGGGTTCCAATCTACTCGCTTTTTATATCAGATAAACACTGCATCTCGTCTACTTCTGGTTTAGGAGACAACAAGTGGAAAAGCAGGAAGGTTCCTATCAACAGAGTCTCCCGGCCAAGAACAACCTCCGTGTGACCCCCCCCCCTTAAGGTTAGTAGCTCATCAGGAAAAGCTGCCATGGCTCAGTTCTGGATGTCTTCAGGGGTCACTGGGGGTCGTGAAGTTAGACAAACACCTCGTACACATGGGGGTCAAGGAAGTGCGCTGTGACGATTGTTTCACTGGAGACAATAGTGGCTGTAGTTATTACAATGGAATATGAATGTTTTACCGGTGTCATCATAGATTTCTGAATTTGGGTTTGGGCGTTGTAAATGTCATTGTGAATGACTTTGCAGTATGGTTCATGAAGGGTACTTCTCTGCAAAATAATTTAAACCAGTACCGGTCTGTGGCGCATTTGCTACCGGGCGGTACAGAAATAATAAATAATTTATTAACGACTCATTTTCTCCCATCACACCTAGATGGGACCATCTCGTCTCGACAAAACAAGCTCAGGCCTCCCACTGATTCAGCGGGTGAGTTATATTTTCTTTGCGCTTAACATTTGTTTTTAGCATGGTCGTATTATTTTATATTTGCAGTATTTTTTTGTCACACATTTTTGGTCCATGGAAAAAGACTCAAATCACACCGGTCCGTGGTGCAAAAAAGGTTGGGGACCCCTGCGCTTATTTTATATTATTAACCTCGTCCGAAGCGTCCATCCAAAACCAAATCATACAATAACTGCAACAATTTTTCCCATAAGAAATAAAGTCAATACAATTAATCCACTCTGGACAGCCAAAAATCTTAACACAAAGCACATTTTCATAGTTTTACATGCAGATGAAACAATCATATATTTTTAATCCATTTAGAATTGTTTTAAGCATGTAAAACAATCCAAAATGTGTTTTATGTTAACATTTTTCTGTGTTAGTTTGCAAAGAACTAACAACATCAACCGCTCATGACATCATAAACTGACAGCTGTGCTTCCTGTTTCCATGTATTCGCATGCTAACAAAGATTCTCTACTATGCTACATGCAGGCATCTTTGAAACTGGGCAAAAGGTGTCTCCCTCATCCCTTTGTGGCTAACAAGATGGTGTCAATTGCCTGATAAGTCTGTTTTTGCCAATTGGAGTAAATGGAGTGGGAGGGAGCCAAAATGTCTGTTGCTAACTAGTGGCAGAGGTGTCCCATTTGGCAGGATTCATTCTGTTGTATGTCTGATTAAATGCAGCTAAATGCAACTATGCACTCATTCAAAGTAGTTATTGAGGAACTAATGAGGAATGACACATCAGTTTAGGGAGGTTATTGAGGAACTGACGTAGCTCTCCTGCATGTGCAGAGCCGATTGTGTTTCCGGTATGGATTGTGTATAGAGGCAGTGTTTCCATCAGCTTGGTGATGTCATGAATGACTTGAGGGGCCAGCTGTCTCGGCAGAGCCCCCCCATCCCATGTGTGCATGCGGTCAGTGACAACTTAACACACTCATCAAACAACTGCTACACCCCCACAGCAACACACACTCACGATCTTCAGGCGTCACAAATATCACCAAAAAAGTCTCCTACAAGGTCATCATGAAAGATGAAAGGTTTTCCCCTGGCAGACAGACTCACACTCTAATGTCTTTTGGAGGAGGAGCCATGTCTCTTCTTCTGTGGTTCTTGTCTGTTATTGTTAATGTGCTCCTGATAGATGACAACCAGCCATGAGGGAAAAAATGGAAGGACGTCCACACGGTGTGGTCTCTGCCGGTTGTGTCCTCACCGTGTGTGGTTTACAGCGCAAGGCCACACAGGAGAGGACAACAACACAGCAGGTTCTGTGCGTGGAGGTGGGGGGTGGGGGGCATTGGTGAACAGTTAAGACAACACAATTAAGTCAGGTGGCTGCAAATCGTCGTGTTGCAACATCGCTACTTCAGTGAAAAGTTGCATTGTATTTGTGTGTCTGTTTGCGTGCCAGCAGGCTACACTCTGGTTCACTGAGATACATAACCTAATATTAACATGACATAAGGTGACGGGACAGTATTATGTATTATTCTAAAGCATCCTAAAGCGTTTCCGTCAGTGTACCTCAGGGCATCTGTGGCTACAGATGTGCAGTATATTACCCCAACCAGTGTGTGACTGAGGAGTGAATGAATAATGGCTTCACTGTGAAGTGCTTTGGGTACCTTGAAAGGCTCTATACAAATCTAATCTCATGATTATTATTGATGTGAGGACCCTAGTGCATTTTTTTCATTCTAGGGTGTGGGGGAATTTTTCCATTGTGACTAAGATGAACAAAAGCTGACAATAAATTAGCTTGTGTTGGCTAATTACCTTCTGGGGTACTCCCTGGTTCATTTACATTAGCTATCGGGCTACTTCCTGTTTCATGTATGTGAGTTACTGGGCTACTTCCCGGTTCATGTATGTGAGCTACTGGGCTACTTCCTGGTTCATATACATGAGCTACCGGGCTACTTCCTGGTTCATGCACATGAGCTACCGGACTACTTCCTGTTTCATGTACTACATGAGCTTCCGGGCTACTTCCTGATTCATGTAGGTCAGCTACCGGGATACTTCCTGTGTCATGTATGTTAGCTACCGGGATACTTCCTGTTTCATGTATGTGAGCTACTGGGCTACTTCCTGGTTCATGTACATGAGCTACTGGGCTACTTCCTGGTTCATGTACATCAGCTACTGGGCTACTTCCTGGTTCATGTACATCAGCGACTGGGCTACTTCCTGGTTCATGTATGTTAGCTTCCGAGCTGCTTCCTGGTTCATGTACATTAGTTACTGGGCTACTTCCTGGTTCATGTATGTTAGTTACCGGGCTACTTCCTGGTTCATGTACGTCTGCTACTGGGCTACTTCCTGATTCATGTATGTTAGCTACCGGGATACTTCCTGTTTCATGTATGTTAGCTACCGGGCTACTTCCTGTTTCATGTATGTTAGCTTCTGACATACTTCCTTGTTCATGTGTGTTAGCTATTGTGATACTTACTGGAAGCTGCACATATATTGTTTCTGTTGCAGGGAGAATGGTCCCATTTTGACTCAAACGGCAAAAAGAAGGAAAAACAGTTTCCAGTTGTACAGTTCTAAAAATAGAGCAAAAGAGACTGGAGTAAAAACTTCATAATGAGAGGAAGATGACTGCAGCGGGAATGGCCGGGTGGAGGAAGGGATCAGCGGTTAAGGATGGAGATTGTTGAGTGATACACTAGTTATGTCTAAAGGTCGGTGGCCCGGCGCCACTGTTCCCGCTCTGCTGACGGACGGGGCATGTTGTGGACTGAGCCGACCCACCTGGGACTGAGTAGTCGTAGTAGAAGTCCATAAACAGAGCATATCTGTGTATGAACATAGAATCAGTGTATGATGTGTTAGCCACGAGGCTGCTGTCAGACAAGTTTACATAATTAATGAATGCTATTGTTGTCATTTATTAAAGGTGCCATGGTGGTTTGTGGTCCTGCATGTCGGAGCATGTCCTCGCATGGAAGGAGGCAGCGCTTGGATGGCAGAAGAAGAACCTATTTGGCCTTCAGCTGAGTACTCAAGTACCACAACGACTCTTCAATTTATATTGAAATGTACCCGCTAGTGAAAGTTGTCATGCCCGGGCTTGCCTCGGTGCAGACTGCTCTGCAAACTATGAACCTTCATGGCCTTGGGGCAAAAAACAAACTTCCAGTTTGCTGCTTAGATAAATCTTTCATTCACTTGCTTCATTTCAGCATGAAAATGAAGGCTCCAACACTAAATAAATAGACTCTAATTAGTTGTACATGTATTTAATAACAAATTAAAATATTCCAGAAGAATGCTATAGATATTTGGTACAAGGCTCATCAACATAGTAAAGATATGAAATGTGTGAATAATATACGAAATATTATATAAAAAGTCTCCATAATTAATCAAATGAGGAATACACATTGTATTCATAATAGAATAATTTTTACACATTATGGTGCGTAAAAATTACGTGGTATGGGTTGATTGGTTTCAAACCTTTACACTATTATATCTTTCATTTGCATGATTCTATATATGCAAAAAGGAGCAGGAAGAAGCGGAGCGAATCCTACTGTGTATTCAGTGACGCCATATTTGACATGTAGACACTTAAATCAGTTCTTTGGATTACGTTTTGTCATTTCAATTTTGTTCACTTCCTGTGTGAAATGAATGAAGGAAGGAAAGGAAACCAACAATAAGCAGATAGGAGTTTAAAAAAAAATAAAACTGTATCGCTTGTGCAATTTTTAAAAATGGAAAAAATTATGATTACTTAATATAATCCTAAAAAACAGAAAATATATACAGAATATGACTTTTTTTAAAAAACAGATAAAAATAACAGAATTTAAGAAAGAAGTGTGCAACATGGTTGATAGTGTAGTAGGTGGGTTTACCCTGCAAGAGTGGGAGGGACGGTTGGGAAGTGGGGGAGTATCCTGGGAGGGTTGGCGGACTGGGGGGTGGGGGGGCGTTGTATATAAGCCGGTGCAGATCACACAAGAATCAACACACTGCGAGTGTTGTCATCCGCTGAGAGAGCGCAAGCAAGCAGACATGGATCCCACCGAGAGTCCTTACGAGTACTACGACTACGACGAGACGGAAAACTCCACCATGTGCGACTACTCCGAATGGACGCCGTCCTACTCGGTCATCCCCGTGCTCTACATGCTCATCTTCATTCTGGGCTTGTCGGGAAACGGCGTGGTCATCTTCACTGTGTGGCGAGCGCAGGGCAAGCGGCGGGCGGCCGACGTCTACATCGGGAACCTGGCGCTAGCCGACCTCACCTTCGTAGTGACGCTGCCCCTGTGGGCAGTCTACACTGCCATGGGGTACCACTGGCCTTTCGGGGTGGCTCTGTGCAAGATCAGCAGCTACGTGGTTCTGCTCAACATGTATGCCAGCGTCTTCTGCCTCACCTGCATGAGCTTCGACCGCTACCTGGCCATCGTGCACTCCTTATCTAGCACCCAGCTTCGCACCCGCGGACACATACGTGCGTCCCTCACTGCTATCTGGATGCTTTCGGGCCTCCTCGCTGCGCCTACTCTCATCTTTCGCACCACCAAGCACGACCTGACCAGCAACCGCACCTCCTGCGCTATGGACTTCGGCCTGGTGGTGAACAACAAGCAGCAAGAGAACCTCTGGATCGCCGGGCTCAGCATCTCTTCGTCCACACTGGGCTTCCTGCTGCCCTTCCTGGCCATGATGGTGTGCTACGGCTTCATCGGCTGCACCGTCACACGCCACTTCAACACCCTGCGCAAGGAGGACCAGCGAAAGAGGAGACTGCTGAAGATCATCACCACGCTTGTGGTGGTCTTCGCCGCTTGCTGGATTCCCTTCCACGTGGTGAAAAGTGCCGACGCCCTCTCCTACCTCGACCTCTTCCCGGCCACCTGCGCCTTCCTGCGCTTCCTTCTCCTCGCCCACCCGTACGCCACCTGCCTGGCCTACGTTAACAGCTGCCTCAACCCCTTCCTGTACGCCTTCTTCGACTTGCGCTTCAGGTCGCAGTGCCTCTGTCTGCTCCACCTCAAGAAGTCCTTGCACGCCAGCCCCGCCGGTTCCTTGTCCTCGCAGAAAACGGAAGCCCAGTCTCTCGCCACCAAGGTCTAGCGAACTGGCGCACCTTAAGGACTTGACAGCAAGTTTGCGGCCTGCTTTGAGGGTGCTTTAGCTTTGGAGAACATTCCAGAAGAGACCAATCATGAAGTAAGACTGTGTTGGAACAGCATGCCCTTGAATTGCCGGGTTGTTTTTTTTTTTTTTTTGACCGAATGAAATGTCAGACTTTTTTTTTACCTCTTCTTTTTATTGGTTCAGCACTTGAGGTGTGACGCCCGCTTGGTGTCTGAATGTGTGTGTGTGTGTGTGTGTGTGTGTGTTAGGTGCTGGGCTATGATAAGTGCTGTAAGCAGAGACGGGGGTCTTGGGACGTAAGGAGGGAGACAGGGGGTCCAGACAGACAGATGGCAGCTGACAAATGTTTTCAGACTAGCCAATTAAAAGGTGACTACTCTGACAGTGTTTATGTGTGAGTGTGTGTGTGTGTGTTGGGGGGGGGGGTTGTTCCTTACACAACAAGCATTTTGTAAATATTACATTCTGAGGATTTGTACTTCTGTGTCTATGATTTTTGTAATAAAAACCAAAAGAAGATTTTCTCTGGTGTGTTTCTATTGCTTGTTGTGATAGCTTCTATTTTTTTCCTCTCTCTCTTGTGTTGGAATGTATTTTCTCGTGCAGTGAATGTTTGCTTCTTCCTGTGGACGCATTGCTGAGGAGAGGCGGTGGTCCTGCCATTGTGTTGCGAAAGGGTTCAAAATTAAAGTCTGCAGGAAATGCATGTTGGGACTTCTGTTTCCACACCATGCATGCTCATAGAACCGATTCCGTCTCCAGTGGAGTCCAATTTAGTGTCTAAACTAGACTGATGAATGAATGTGGACGGTATTGAGCTTCTTAGAAGGACATAATCAGCAACAGCAGGGAGACAGAAGGTCCCAACCGGCTTAATCCGGGACGACTGGTTCCTTACCAGAGGAGTCCGCTTGATTGTTTATGTCTGAATTAGCGCAACTGCATCACAATGACACACTGCAGCTCAGGTGGCCATAGAGGAAGGTCACAATTGGGAGACGCTTGTGGCCTGTGACTAGAGAGTTGCAGGTTTGATACTCGTCTACTTTTAAATGGTTTCGGAAAAGATGTCCACGGAGTTAGTGTGTTTTCCCCCCAGTAATAACCATTCATACATTAACCACAAATGGAAAAAAATTAAAACAAAAAAGTGGTTAGCTCAGAGACCAGGGTTCAATTCCACTCTCAGCAATCTCTGTGTGGAGTTTGCATGTTCTCCCCGTGCGTGCGTGGGTTTTCTCCGGGTACTCCGGTTTCCTCCCACATTCCAAAAACATGCTAGGTTAATTAGCGACTCCAAATTGTCCATAGGTATGAATGTGAGTGTGAATGGTTGTTTGTCTATATGTGCCCTGTGATTGGCTGGCCACCAGTCCAGGGTGTACCCCGCCTCTCGCCCGAACACAGCTGGGATTGGCTCCAGCACCCCTGCGACCCTCGTGAGGAAAAAGCGGTAGAAATTAATGAATAAAATAAAAAAGTATTATTATATACGTAAAACATTTCAAAAATACTGAAATAATGTCAAATAAATATATATATATATGATAAAAAATAAATACAACTCCAGTCCATTTATTAGCATAACTTCTCAGTTTCTGTACAAGTGTATTCCTTCTAGGGGTCATCAGCGTTTATTGCTGAGGCAGGCATATTTCACCAAAAGACACCCCCCAAGTGTCTGTGACCTTCCTGCATCAAAGCTATATGGGCTTCAGGGTAACATAATCACCATAGATTGTTTTCACTCCTGTTTTATGACGCTTGTGTGCTCACATTACTTGCTTACATTACACACACCAAAAAACATTTCAAGGTTTGTGCACACTGTTCAGATGTAACTTAGCCTCTTTGATGCACTTGGCACAAATGTTTTCACTCTTAATTTAATTAAAGCATTTTTTGTTTGTTTCTTTTGGCTTTTTCCTGATTACGTTAAGTTAAACAAATTCATTAAATTAATTACAAGAAAAAAAGCAATGAATTCAGTTAAATTAAAAGTAAATTAAATAAAAAATAATAATACAGCAATACATTTATTAAATCAAGTTAAACAGATTCAAATAAATTAATAATTACAACAAAAAATGAACGATTGAAAACAATCGTAATAAAAAAGAATAAAACCAATTACAAATAAATTGCATCAAAAATAATAATAAATAAAGCAATACATTATACATACATTATACAACATACATTAAACACTTTCCAAGAAATTAAAGGAAGAAAACCTAATGAATTCAATTAAAAGAAAAGACAACTAAATGAAAAAGAATAAAACCAATTTACAAATAAATTAAATCAAAAATAATAATAAATAAAGCAATACATTATACATACATTATACAACATACATTAAACACTTTCCAAGAAATTAAAGGAAGAAAACCTAATGAATTCAATTAAAAGAAAAGACAACTAAATGAAAAAGAATAAAACCAATTTACAAATAAATTAAATCAAAAATAATAATAAATAAAGCAATACATTATACATACATATTATACCACATACATTAAACACATTCAAATAAATTAAAGGAAAAAACCAAATGGATTCAACTAAAAGAAAAGACAACTAAATAAAAACAATAAAACCAATTACAAGTAAATTAAATCAAAAATAATAATAAATAATGCAATACATTATACATACATATTATACAACATACATTAAACACATTCCAAGAAATTAAAGGAAAAAAACCTAATGAATTCAACAAAAAGAAAAGACAACTAAATAAAAACGAATAAAACCAATTACAAATAAATTTAATCAAAAATAATAATAAATAAAGCCGTACATTATACATACATATTATACAACATACATTAAACACATTCAAATAAATTAAAGGAAAAAAACCTAATGAATTCGACTAAAAGAAAAGACAACTAAAATAAAACAAAATAAAACAAATTAAATCAAAACAACGCTGCCCGTTGTGCTTTAGTAAGGAGAAAAACAAATTTGAAAAGCAATTTTGCCATGTATGTGACAAATACAAGCACCCTTCTTAATAAATATCTTTGTTTTGCATAACAAAAACTATTAAGCTATTCTTCAGACAACTTAAATCATTAAAAATGTCTAATTTTACGTCATTTAGTTTTTATATTGACTGTAACAATGACAAATAAATCTTTTTATTTACAATTCTTCTGTTAAAACTATTGACCCTTTTCCTGAATTAACACAATCATGGCAAACAATTTGAGAATCTCAAGTGGTGAGCAAACCATTTTTTATAAATATCATGTCATTTTCCAAACATAATACATTATTATTAAATCTTTCTATATGAAAGAACAGCCAATCAGCGTTCTTTCCTCTTTCCTGTGCTTTGCCTGGTGTAGAAACTAAAGTGTGATCGTTTCCGTGGGGTCGCCAGCCATGAATAACCATATCAATGGGTGGCCATGCTATTGTTTGTCTTTTAAATCAGGACGTGCTGTGTGCTGCAAGCGCGTGTCCTCCTGTCATAAATCCAAAGTCAATAAAGGAGGTCACACAGAGAAAATAGACACACAGGAAGACTACACACTTTTCTAACAATGGAGGATAAGCAGGCTGGCATGGCGAGGACGCAGATTTTGGCGGGATGGGGGGGACTGAGTCCTTTTTCTTGCAGATCCCTTGAGCAGACGTTACAGGAGCCAGAAGGTCAAACAGGAAAGACACGAGGGCGGTTCCTGATCAGGGATATCCTGTCTTTCTGACGCATCGTACGTTTAAGTGTCCTTGCGTCTTGTTTTGAAACCTGAATTATGAATCTGGATTTCAGCGGTGGACGTGCGAGAGATAGAGATAGAGAGCGAGAACACCTGAAGTGACAAATGAGACGACTCTTTCTGCTTTCCTTTCAAAGGCGTTCACACAAGGCCGTGATCGTTAGTGGAGACACGTCGTTTCCGAGGGTGGTGGTGGTGGTGGCGGTGGTGGTGGTGGAAGACGCTCCGGATCTTGGCCGTATTGTAAAGCGTCCCAGTATAAGTCAGCGCCACTGCACAAAGTGGCCCTTCTTCATCACTCCTCCCGCATCCTGTCTTTTCCTTTAGGAACTAAAAGGACACTCTGTGATCTGCAGTAGGGCTGAAGAGGCTCAGCTGCATGCTTGCTTAATGTGATGGCTTGCAGGTAAAGCCAGTGTAGCCTCATTAGGACATACAGTGCTGTTGAAAAGTGTTTGCCCTCTTTTTTTTGTATATTTGTCACATTTAAATGATTCAGATTATCAAACAAATTGGAATAATAGTCACAACTGAACACAAAATGCAGTTTTCCTCACGGTAGGTCCTGGAGCCTATCCCAGCTGTCTTGGGGCGAGAGGCGGGGTACACCCTGGACTGGTGGCCAGCCAATCACAGGGCACATATAGACAAACAACCATTCACACTCACATTCATACCTGCAAATTCAACATGCAAACTCCACACAGAGATGGCCGAGGGTGGCATCGAACCCTGGTCTCCAAGCTGTGAGGTCTGCACGCTAACCATTCAACCACCGTGCCGCCCTATTCATGGATGAAATGACTCTTATTATGTTTACTATGTTGGGCAGTACGAGTAAGGTGACTATAGGGGTGTTATTTTATGTATAGAGGACTCTAATAATGTTCATTCATTCATTCATTTTCTACTGCTTTTTCCTCACCAGGGTCACGGGGATGCTGGAGCCTATCCCGCGAGAGGCGGGGTACACCCTGGACTGGTGGCCAGCCAATCACAGGGCCAATCACAACCATTCACATTCACATTCATACCCATGGACAATTTGGAGTCGCTAATTAACCTAGCATGTTTTTGGAATGTGGGAGAAAACCCACGCATGCACGGGGAGAACATGCAAACTCCACACAGAGATGGCCGAGGGTGGAATTGAACCCTGGTCTCCTAGCTGTGAGGTCTGTGCGCTAACCACTCGGCCGCCATGCCGCCAAATGCAGTTTTCAAATGAAAAATTCCAAACCTACATGGTCCTCTGTGTGGAAAAAGTGTTAGCCCTCTAAACCTAATAACTGGTTGGGCAAACCTCAGCAGCAACAACTGCAATCAAGCACTTGTGATAACTTGCAAATAGTCTCTTATAGCACTGAGGAGGAATTTTGATTCACTCTTCTTTTGCATGAAGCACCTTTTTAAGGTCATGCCACAGCATCTCAATAGGATTGAGTCCTCAATAGGACTTTGACAAGGCCACTCCAAAGTCTTCATTTTGTTTTTCTTTAGCCAATCAGAGGTGGACTTGCTGGTGTGTTGTGGATCATTGTCCTGTTGCACGTTGAGGTCAACTCCTTCAGGATTTTTTGGTAGAGAGCAGAATTCAAGTCTTCTAGGTCCTGACGCAGCAAAACACCCCCAGACCATCACACAACCACCACCGTATTTTACTGTTGATATGATGTTCTTCTTCTCAAATGCAGCCTTATTTTTTACACCATGTAATGGGACACGTACATTGGACAAAACACCAATATGGTAATATGAGTAAATAAACTGACAACTATAGAGTTAGTACAATGTTAAGGGAAATATTAATAATCAATAAATAGATACTAAAGTAAAGTTTTTGGCTGAAAATAATTTTCATTTTTAATTGTATTTTTTCGTTCTTGTTTTGTGTTTACATATAGTATGTACAGTACTGGTACTGTACTAGTATTTGTTGTATATTTTATGTTTCCCTCAGGAGACATTTCCATGTCGTACCTTGATTACGTCATCTAGTCGTTCGGGTGGCAACAAGCTCACACGTTTTAATAACGTCGGACTAATCATGAATTTTAAAAATGCATGTTTTTATAAGATAATCTTACACTGACATCTAGTGGAACATTGACGCCACTACCGGAACATTTGTGTTCTTCCTGTAATTGCTCCGGAACTTAAATGTTGACGGACCGACGCCATTATTAGCTAACAATGCTACAGCCCGCTAGGCGAAAACAAACCTATATTTTACCCACAATAAACCGACGGCACTACTTGAAATGCTGACCCACGACCAGAAACGGCTGTGGAAGTACGTGGAAGAGGGCAGCTTGCTCAAACTCAAGTCCTACCTACGGAAGCACCAGGACTTGGACGTAAACTTCACCCAGGGCAAGAGACAGAGGAGCCCGCTGCATCTGGCGTGTAGCCTGGGGGACGACGCCATGCTACGGCTGCTCCTCGAACACGGAGCGGATGCGCTCCGGAGGGACAGGAAGGGAAACACGGCGCTACACGTCGCCGTCAACAGGGCCCTGAAACACGGGAAAACGGGTGAGGAAGACAATGAATAGATTACATGATATTTTATCTATGCGATGTGTGGTAATGTATTTTGAGTACCCGTGGGTGCAGTATCTTATTTTGCAACTTGACTAGGCTTCAGTTTTATATGCCAACCTATTTTGGATAAATATTATATATAATAATCTTAAACATATATGGCTTGTTGACTGAAAGCTGTTCGATACTATTCCACTCCAGTCGTCTGGGTGGCAGCAAACATATTACTGTGTACGAACTACCGCACATGTAAACTGCAGCTCCGTCTGCTGGATATGATGAGTCACTGCACCACTAGGGTCACAATGCAATATAGGTTGTACTCCTAAAGTGAATATAAAAAAAACAACAACTAATGATTGATTTCTTCATCCAGCTTATGACGACTTGGTTGTACCTCTCAGAAAACGCTGTCCAGAGGCCATGAACGCCTCTAACATTGCCGGAGTGACGCCCCAGGATCTCCTGAACTGGAGCAAACGCACAGAGGTAGACTATGACATGTTTATAATAATTTCGTATTACCATGTGCAATTAAAAATGACTGTGACGCATCGATTGGTTCCAGCTGCAACAACACTCCACTTCTCTATTTTTAATTACCATCGTTCACTCCCTAAGAAGGAAGTGGACAAGTTGAATAGTTGATGTGTGTTGTAGTTACTAACATTGTTGACATCATGTCACATGCTAAATCCCTATAAAAGCACTGGTGTGCAAAGTGCAGCCCAGGGGCCACTTGTTATTGGTCCATGGCACATTGTAGAAATAAAATGAGAAACCAAAACCAGCAAAAAATGGGAAAACTAGAGAAAAAGGCATAAAGAAAAAGCAGAAATGTTACTATTTTACTACCATATTACAAAATATTGAAAAATGCATCCTCACTATGAATGTGTGGCATATTTTAATTCATTCAGACAAGCACAGCCGCAAGCACAAGCGGTCGGTCAGAGGCTGACGCGGAACGAGACTGGATGGAAAAGCTATTTGGCGAATGTGAGGACGAATTCTGTGAAACATTTGGAGTTTATGACGGTAAGATAAAGTCTTATTTAATTTTCTAGTTATCTGTTTGGCATGGTGATCTAGTGGTTAGCGCGCAGACCTCGCAGCTAGGATGACCATGGTTCGATTCCACCCTTGGCCATCTCTGTGTGGAGTTTGCATGTTCTCCCCATGCATGTGTGGGTTTTCTCCGGGTACTCCGGTTTCATGCTAGGTTAATTGGCGACTCCAAATTGTCCATAGGTATGAATGTGAGTGTGAATGGTTGTTTGTCTGCCCTGTGATTGGCTGGCGACCAGTCCAGGGTGTACCCCGCCTCTCCCGCTGGGATAGGCTCCAGCACCCCCGCGGTAGAAAATGGATGAGTGAATGTTGGGTCCATTGTCCAAGTATCACTGTTGCGTTTTTTTTTTTGGGCTTCCCAGCGGACGACTTCCTTCCTGTTGATGACGAAGAGGAGGACTATGGGGACTGGGCTGACCGTATTAGAAGAGAATATTTCTCTAAGAAACACGCTGAAGCTCAGAGAATAGCGGCCGCGTCATCGTCTGGCTGGAAGAAGAAGAAGAAGAGCAAGCGAGAGGGTGAGGAGCAGAACTACAAGGAGCTGCATGAGAGGCTCCAGAAAGAACACAATGAGTATTTGGCACGCGCCGCACGCAAAGAAGAAGAGACCCGTCAGGGCAAGAAGCGCCGCTACGATCAAATGTGTGCGGCCACCTTCAACGCCGGGGCGGCTGAAGACAGGGAAGCCAAGCTGCTTAGCTACGCCGACATCCCCTGGCCGGCACCACGCGGCACCGTTCAGGAGATGGCGGACGTGATGCTGCACGGCGTGGACCGCAAGGATGCTGTGGGTTTTCGGAAGGCGCTACGGAAGCAACAGACGCTCTGGCATCCTGATAAATTCGCACAGAGGTGCGAGGCAAGGCTGGAGGAAAAGGACAAGCAGAGGATCCTCGATACGGTGACTGCTCTGTCGCAGGAACTCAACAGGCTGGCTCAGGGTCTGAAGACGTAAAGTCACTTCAATAGGTAGACATGCACTAAAGAACTGTACAATTTAACAGTTTATTGTTATTGCAGTGCTCAGGCTTTATTTAGAGGGCCAATATATTTTACTTTAAATTATTGCGGTTTAGGTTTTCTATTTATATGCATAGTCTTCTGCACTCCTGTATCTTCATGTCTCAGGGTATTCATAATTAAATCACATTTTCTACAGCTTTTTATGGAAGTCTAGGTCTTCTTTTGAACATGGAAGATGTTTCTACAGGAGAATGAGCACTTCCAGCAACAAACTAGTTTCCGCCAGGACACCAACTCCAGCTTTAATCAGGTACTGCCATCCCTTAGTTACATTTTAAATGCCATACTCTGTGTAAAGTACTGTTGGCAAAATGGCCTGTGGAAATACGGAAAACGTGAATATTGTCACCTGCATTACCGGGAAAGATTTTTTTTTCTTTTTAATAGAAGTTTGCGATAAACTTTTTTAAATGTGAGGACGACGGGTAAGAAGGGTAAATTATAAGAGTTTCGGCAAAAATGTGAGGTTTGTGTGACGGGTATCGCTGTCACACAAAGGAGAGACGGTAGAGCCGCTTTCAGTGAGGGTTGCCAGGTTTTTGAAAAACTCTCCAAATCTCGAAAAAAATATGTTTAAAAGCGTATTAATTGTGGTTTAAAATAGAACCAAAACAGTTCCATATATAACACAACGATTTTTTTTTACTGAGCGATTGCAAAATCTATCTTTAGGTGTTTATTGCTAGCGTTGATGTCCGAGGGGTATTCGTCAGATCTGGCAACCCCCAGCTAGGCTCAATCTGTGTCAATTGCCGACCGAAGTAAAAGAAAGGCCCGCGCATCTCGCTCGCACGGTGGCGTTTTCAACGTGCACTGAAGCCCTAACTTGACCATCAATTGGATTAATTATCTTTTTTTAAATCACCGTTGTCGTTTACGGCCTAGCGCTGATGCGTCTTTTAACGGCGTCATGACAGGTGTTTAAAAAGGTGGCGATATCTGGTCTCTCCACGCAGAAGATGCCCAAGCAAGGCTTTTGTCTCGGCTATCGTCCTGTTTAAACGGCGAGCTTGTTTTCAAAGGGAACCACGCGACTGCAACGGAAGCCAGAATGAAGTGCAGAATAATCCCAAATCATTAGTCATAATTAATCCTCGTGCTAATTGGCGAAGGGGTTGCAGCGCACTGTGACGTTCCGCAGGAAATAAACAGATCGAGGTTCAAGATACGACCGGGAAGCGGATTTAACATTTAAAAGATGGTGTTCCGGAGTGAGGAGATGTGCTTGGCCCAGCTGTTCCTGCAGTCTGGGTCGGAATACGACTGCATCAGTGAACTCGGCGAACTGGGCTTGGTCGAGTTTCGAGATGTAAGTACACAGCCGACACTATTCTCTATTCAGCTAAATAAGCACGTCTACTTTTGTTGTTATTCTATATTATGCATACACGTCCCTTAATAGTCTAGCTAGCATTAGGTACACCTGCACAACCCAAAAGCTATATGAAAAATCATACACCTTAACATGCTTGGTTGTAGATGACCACAATGTATCTCATTGTGCATCTGCTGATTTCAGATACTTTAACAGCAGCCACAATAGCAGACTGTAGTACCAATAATATATTTTTTAAATGCAATACAAATGAAAACATGTATTATCAGTTCTCCTGTATCAATGTTGTGCAATCAGCATAAACGTAACTGTGCAAAGTTGAAATGTCCAATTGTTAAAGAGATGCAGTAACCAAGTATATCTGTATATTGAAGCAAATTTGACTTTACTTGCTTAAATTGAGTATTTTCAAAGCAATACTGAAAATACTGTTCCTGCGATCAAGTCTGGTGATTATGTTTCACCTACTGACACCTAGTGGCTAGTGAAGCCTACTGCAGATTGGATGTGTGTTCTTAATGCCTTACAATTATATTTTTGCACAAAAATGTATGAAAGCAAATTTTACTTTGTTTGCTTAAATTGAGTATTTTCAGTATTGCTTTGAAAATACTCAATTGAGTATTTTCAGTATTGCTTTGAAAATACTCAATTTAAGCAAGTATTGAGTATTTTCAAAGCAATACTGAAAATACTCAATTGCTTTGAAAATACTCAATACTTGCTTAAATTGAGTATTTCAAAGCAATACTGAAAATACTCAATTGCTTTGAAAATACTCAATTTAAGCAAGTATTGAGTATTTTCAAAGTAATACTGAAAATACTCAATTGCTTTGAAAATACTCAATTTAAGCAAGTATTGAGTATTTTCAAAGCAATACTGAAAATACTAAATTTAAGCAAATAAAGTAAAATTTGCTTCAATGTGCATACTATTCATACATTTTTGAGCAAAAATATAATTGTAAGGCATTAAGAAGACGCATCCAATAGCATCCAAAGCAATACTGAAAATACTCAATTTAAGCAAATAAAGTAAAATTTGCTTTCATACATTTTTGAGCAAAAATATAATTGTAAGGCATTAAGAAGACGCATCCAATATGCAGTAGGCTTCACTGGCCACTAGGTGTCAGTAGGTGAAACATAAGCACCAGACTTGATCGCCGGAAACAACAGGCTTCTATTGCAGGATTGAATGTCGCAATAATAATGATAATCGCAATAACAACACAAGCTACTATAGGTACCACATTGGGTAATATGAGTGTAAAGGTGACTGTAGGGGTGTTATTTCATGTTTAGAGGGCTCTAATAATGTTAAGACCTGTATTTAGATGGTCGTAAACAGGTTTTCTATGCTCGAACTATGAAAATATTCTATTTATTTGGAGATTCATTTGTCACAAGTTGGGTTTGGAACCAATTAACGTTGATAAATGAGGGACTCTTATTGACATAGTGACACACACCGAAAACAACCAAAGCAGCTTATTTTAATGTACTTGTTAAATAAAATTTAGAGGTATTTGTATCTATACAGACAGTTGTGAGGGAGTTCCTGTATTGGATTTATTTGTTAGGTTAGAGAGTCATGTGTGTAATTGGACGTGTTTTGCCGAGTGTGCAGTAAAACGATCACCGTGAGCCATGTTGACTGATAACCTGCCACCTCCTGACCCCGACTTTGCTTCCAGCTCAATCCAAGTGTCAGCTCATTTCAGCGCCGCTTTGTCAGCGAGATCAAGAGATGCGAGGAGATGGAGAGGATTCTAGGCAAGGCGTGGACACCTTGAGGTCACACATAAAACGCGGCATTGAAAAGAACCTAAATGACTTTTGTTATTAGGTTACCTTCTGAGAGAGATCCAGAAGTCTCATATCGCTATTCCTGAGGAAGATGAGAGTCCACTTGCTCCTCCGCCAAGACAAGTGCTGGAGATCATGGTGCGTTTTGGACATCAGTAACAACATTTGATGTTCTATATTGTGATGTTGGATGTCTTCTTATCTTCAGGAGCAGCTCCAGAGGCTGGAGATGGAGCTCAGCGAGGTGGCGAGGAACAAAGAGAAGCTGCAGAGGAACCTCCTGGAGCTCATCGAGTACACACACATGCTGAAGATCACGCGCACCTTCATACACAGTCGCTCAAGAGTGAGTGTGTCACTGCATAGCTTTCACACAGACACAAAGAGGACAGGACGTATGCAGAAGTAAAGCTGCTGCATGCTAACCATCCGTGATGCTTTAAATGCCGCTATACCATCTTATGCATTCATTCATTTTCTACCGCTTTTTCCTCACGAGGGTCACAGGGGTGCTGGAGCCTATCCCAGCTATCTTCGGGCGAGAGGCAGGGTACACCATGGACTGGTCGCCAGCCAATCACAGGGCACATATATACAAACAACCATTCACACGCACATTCATACCTATGGACAATTTGGAGTCGCCAATTAACCTAGCATGTTTTTGGAATGTGGGAGTACCTGGAGAAAACCCACGCATGCACGGGGAGACCATGCAAACTCCACACAGAGATGGCCGAGGGTGGAATTGAACCATTGTCTCCTAGCTGTGAGGTCTGTGCGCTAACCACTCATCCGCCGTACCGCCCATCTTATGCAATTCATTTAAAAATACATCACAAGGTTGCCTGCAGCCACAGCTGTTAAAGGGAACCTATTATTATACTAATTTTTCCTCTCTTTGTATTAAGTTGTGGACTCCTATAGAGCAGCTACACACAATAACCCGCACAGAAAAGTAGAGCTAGATCTTCCATAATCTGCACCTATTCCAGCTGTATTTCCTTGGATTTGTGCTTCCCGACAAAAGCGGTCTGTTATAATTTATTCCACTCAGGGCCAGCCTACTCTGCTGTGATTGGTCACACACCCAAAGTGCTTCCCAACTACAAATGAGCCCCACTTTCTAACATAGTGGGTATCGGAGTTGATAATAAATGAATAAAAGTGCCCAAAGTGCGGCACGGCGGATGAGTGGTTAGCGCACAGACCTCACAGCTAGGAGACCAGGGTTCAATTCCACCCGCTGCCATCTCTGTGTGGAGTTTGCATGTTCTCCCCGTGCATGCGTGGGTTTTCTCCGAGTAGTCCATAGGTATGAATGTGAGTGTGAATGGTTGTTTGTCTATATGTGCCCTGTGATTGGCTGGCCACCAGTCCAGGGTGTACCCCGCCTCTCGCCCAAAGACAGCTGGGATAGGCTCCAGCACCCCCCGCAACCCTCGTGAGGAAAAGCGGTAGAAAATGAATGAATTAATGATTTAGACACCAGGCTGCATGGCGGTCGAGTGGTTAGCACACAGACCACACTGCTAGGAGACCCAAGTTCAATTCCACCCTCGGCCATCTCTGTGTGGAGTTTGCCCTGTGTATGTATGGGTTTTCTCCGGGTGCTCCGGTTTCCTCCCACACTCCAAAAACATGCTAGGTTAATTAGCGACTCCAAATTGTCCATAGGTATGAATGTGAGTGTGAATGGTTGTTTGTCTATATGTGCCCTGTGATTGGCTGGCCACCAGTCCGGGGTGTACCCTGCAAATCGCCTGAAGACAGCTGGGATAGGCTCCAGCACCCCCTTGTGAGGAATAAGCGGTAGAAAATGAATGAATGTTTTCGACACCACTGCTGTAGAATAAACACATTCCTTGGTGTGAGCTTTGTAGCTGAAAGAAAAGCTGTCAGGAATGATGCATTGTCCCTTTCCATAATTAGCATGAGGCTCTTGGTCCCCAGTATGAAGAGTTCCCCACCATGGAGACGGACTCGGTGACCGGGTGCACCGGTATGCAAAGACTCGGAGCCAAGCTTGGGTGAGCTGTCATTATGTTCGCAATACCGGTTGTACTTTAAATGTTGACTCCTGCCGTGTGCTCCCTTTGTAGATTTATCTCCGGTCTCATCCAGCGGGTCAAAGTTGAGGCCTTTGAGCGAATGTTGTGGAGGGTGTGTAAGGGCTACACCATCCTCAGCTACACGGAAGTGGACGAGAACCTCGCCGATCTCGATACGGTGAGACGAAGGAACATGCTTTTCAATAATGAGTGTGAGTAGTGTAGCAAAAACTAGACCTACAGCATTTTCATTCATGGTGTCAGTAGTTCGGTGCAACGCACGAACGCCACACTTGATCGCCGGAAAGAACAGACTTTTACTATATCGGGGTGATACTTCTTTAATTATCAGTACCGATAATTATTGCACATCCCTAGCTGTAACCCATGCTAAGACAAAACTCAAATCTGAACCCCAGACGTGACTTCCTGTCCACCCACCACTCAGCTACCCTGGGGAACACATTAATAGCAACACAAATGAGCCCAAATCTTATTTACTCTTATTATGTCTACTATACTAGGCGGCATGGCGGTCTAGTGGTTAGCACGCAGACCTCACAGCTAATTCCACCCTCGGCCATCTCTGTGTGGAGTTTGCATGTTCTCCCTGTTCAAGCGTGGGTTTTCTCCGGGTACTCCGGTTTCCTCCCACATTCCAAAAACATGCTAGGTTAATTGGCGACTCCAAATTGTCCATAGGTATGAATGTGAGTGTGAATGGTTGTTTGTCTATATGTGCCCTGTGATTGGCTGGCCACCAGTCCAGGGTGTACCCTGCCTCTCACCCGAAGACAGCTGGGATAGACCCCAGCACCCTCCGCGACCCCTGTGAGGAAAAACCACTGTGTGGTTATATGAAAAAAGCTAACGGTGAGCTAAACTTGACTAACGGTGTATTAATGTGTGGTTGCAGGGTGAGATAAGCAAGAATGTGGTCTTCTTAATCTCATTCTGGGGAGACCAGATTGGGCAGAAAGTTCAGAAAATCTGCGATTGGTAGGTTCTTCCACGCCGCACGTCAGCCTCCGCACGGCTCAACTCCTTCTCATGTTGTGTCCACGTCCTCAGTTACCACTGCCATCTTTATCCTCACCCTGAGAACGACGAGGAGCGGGCGGACATGTTGGATAGCTTAAGGACACGCATCCAAGACCTCAACAATGTAGGACCGCTCATGTCTTCATGTTCATCCGCATCGAGTGAGTTACCGATGCCGTCCTGCAGGTTCTTCATCGCACCGAGGACTACCTGAAGCAGGTCCTGCAGAAGGCCTCGGAGTCGGCGTACAGTTGGGTCGTGCAGGTGAAAAAGATGAAGGCCATCTACCACATCCTCAACCTCTGCAGCTTTGACGTCACCAACAAATGTTTGATCGCTGAAGTGTGGTGTCCTGTCAGTGACCTGGCCAACCTGCGGAGGGCGCTAGAAGACGGTTCGGTAAGAAGAGGCTCTGCTCTGTGAATATACGTATTGTCCTAGGCTATGCCCTCACTGCAGGGACATGAGACGGCCCCCTGCTTTAAACATACCATGCTACCGAGCTAACTAGCCTCCAATTTGTTTATTCTAAATTAAGATAAAATTTTTCAGGATGCCATTCAGCGGCTCCATCAGTGTAACATAACTGATGCCTAGTCAACAATCCCTCATACGTTTTTATCTTCATTCATTCATTCATTTTCTACCGCTTTTTCCTCACGAGGGTCGCGGGGGGTGCTGGAGCCTATCCCAGCTGTCTTCAGGCGATTTGCAGGGTACACCCCGGACTGGTCGCCAGCCAATCACAGGGCACATATAGACAAACAACCATTCACACTCACATTCATACCTATGGACAATTTGGAGTCTCCAATTAACCTAGCATGTTTTTGGAATGTGGGAGTAAACCGGAGTACCTGGAGAAAACATGCAAACTCCACACAGAGATGGCCGATGGTGGAATTGCATCCTGGTCTGCTAGCTGTGATGTCTGTGCGCTAACCACTCGAACGCCGTGCCGCCCCGTTTTTATCTTTTTAGTCCTATTTTATGCTTTTAGTCTTTAGCTTTTAACTCCAGTGTTTCCTCAGGGGGGGTCCTCCACACCGGGGTGGGGGCTGTGTCGGGTCTGCTGAGGGGGTGCCATCCTTGGGTCCCTTCGACCCGGCCGGCTGGGGGTTCCTCCCTTTGATGTGGGGGTACGCCCATCTGTTGGAGTCGGGGGGCCCGGGTGCTGGTCCCCCGATGGCGGCTCCTCCTAGTGTGGACGGCCCCAAAGGTGGTGTTTCCTTGATCCTCAGTGCCATGCCATGTCTCCCTATTGTGTGTGTGTGTGTGTGTGTCTAGTATGGAGGGTGGGAGGGGAGGGGCTTTCTTTGTAATTGTTTTTCTTTTTAATTGTGGTAATTGTTTTTAATTCTGTAAAGCACTTTGTGTTGCATGTCTTTGCAGGAAAAGTGCTCTAGAAATAAAGTTGATTTAATTTGCTATGCATTTTTATGTTTTTACGGTTCTACTGCTAGAGAAAAGGTGACGCAACTGTTCCATCGTTTGTGAACCGCATCCCGAGTGCTGACACCCCTCCCACTCTGGTCAGAACCAACAAGTTCACATCAGGGTTTCAGAGCATCGTGGAGGCCTACGGGGTGGGGGATTATCGCGAGGTGAGCCCAGGTAAGCAGCCCATGAAATCGTTTTAAGTCATTTAAGTCGTTTAAGTCAGTATCTGGTCTGAACATTTGCCTCAAAGGTGTTAAGTTTTTTGTTCTAAATCCAACAGCGCCTTACACCATCATCACCTTCCCCTTCCTGTTCGCCGTCATGTTCGGGGACCTGGGCCACGGCATGGTCATGAGCCTCTTCGCGTTCTGGATGGTGCTGACGGAAAAGAAGCAGACGAGGAAACGCTCCAGTAACGAGGTCAGAGCGTCCTTCATCATTCATTCATTTTCTATCGCTTTTCCTCACGAGGGTCGCAGGGGGGTGCTGGAGCCTATCCCAGCTGTCTTTGGGCGAGAGGCGGGGCCAGCCAATCACAGGGCACATATAGACAAACAACCATTCACACTCACATTCATACCTATAGACAATTTGGAGTGGCCAATTAACCTAGCATGTTTTTGGAATGTGGGAGGAAACCGGAGTACCCGGAGTAAACTCACGTATGCACAGGGAGAACATGTTAACTCCACACAGAGATGGCTGAGGGTGGAATTGAACCCTAGTCTCCTCGCTGTGAGGTCTGCGCGCTGTCCTTCATCATTAGAAACGTCATTATAGCGAGCAGACATTATGCTTATGTCTCTCCGCAGATATGGACCACCTTCTTCAACGGGCGTTACATCATCCTCATGATGGGGCTCTTCTCCATCTACACCGGCCTCATTTACAACGACTGCTTCTCCAAATCGCTCAACATTTTTGGCTCGGGTTGGAGCGTCAAGGCCATGTTCACCAGTCAGCGCTGGACGTATGTTGCTCTACAGGAAGTTGTCACATGGCTGGAAGGGAGCGATATATAAACCTACGTTGTACATTCCAGGAACAAAACTCTTCAAACAAATGCTTTGCTCACGTTAGACCCTAACGTCAGCGGAGTGTTCGCCGGACCATACCCCTTCGGCATCGATCCTGTGAGTAAATCCGCTTAAGACAAAGCCCAAATGATGTCTAGTATCACATGCTGTATTTTTCGTATTGGCAAAGATATGGAGCATGGCGGTCAACCGGCTGTCCTTCCTCAACTCGTACAAGATGAAGATGTCGGTGATCATCGGTGTCATCCACATGAGCTTCGGTGTGGTTCTGAGTGTCTTCAATCACTTGTGAGTCACCACAGCTGTGAACTTTGTTTATTATTTTAGCTTTGCTAAGCTAACCTTTGCCCTCTGGTTTCCCCCCCCAACCAGGCACTTCCAACAGAAATACGACGTTTATCTGCTCTTTCTTCCTGAGCTGCTCTTCCTGCTCTGTCTCTTCGGCTATCTGGTCTTCATGATTCTTTACAAGTGGCTAGCCTTCAGCGTGCGGGACTCCAGCCACGCTCCCAGCATCCTCATCCACTTCATTAACATGTTCGTCATGCAGGGAAAGGACATCACTCCTCTGTATCCGGGACAGGTATTGCATCCTCATCCTCATTTGTCGACTTTTTGGACAAAAAAAGTCCAAAAAGTTCAACAGTGCTATGGCTTGCATTGCTGTTGTAACTCCCTCGGATGTGCAACGATCACACAGCTACTAGTTCTTGTCTTTTACTGATGGATTTATTACAAAACCAACGTGACAACTAAAAGGGTATAAAAGATACAAAATACAATAAATTACAGGTCATTCATTCATTTTCTACCGCTTTTCCTCACGAGGGTTTGGGGGGGGTGCTGGAGCCTATCCCAGCTGTCTTCGGGCGAGAGGCGGCGTACACCCTGAACTGGTCGCCAGCCAATCACAGGGCACATATAGACAAACAACCATTCACACTCACATTCATACCTATGGACAATTTGGAGTCGCCAGTTTGACTTTGTCTTACAGTCGCTGTAAAAAAAAAAAAAATCCAAAAATTGTTACAACTATAATGATGAAAATGGTAATATTAATGAGAGACTCAAGAATTGAAGTAACACGCCTAATGACCAGTGTAGAGTACAACATATCACGGCATCTATATGTCTTCTGAATGCCTTTTATTTGTAGTTTAGTTCATTTAGCCTTTTTTATGTTTGAAAATGTAGGCAAAACATGCAAAAGTTTCTTAAATATGCATTTTTCCTTTACTAATCATCGATCATATTCCATTCTATATGGTCTATAGACAGTGCCACTGGGTGAAAGACAGGAAGCGGAACTGGAGGTAGCAGAGATGAGGATGCTGAGGTTTTCATTGGGAGTGACCAGGATGGATAGGATCAGGAACAAGTGCATCAGAGGGACATTACGATTATAATAATGGTGATGATAATAACAATAATAATGGTAATAATGATAACAATTATGATAATAACAATAATAATATTACGATGATAATAATAACAGGGGAAAACAAGACTGTGGCATGAACATAATTATATCTTGCTAAAAGGGGTAGGCATTTATAAGCTTTTGCTTCAGCCTACTCCTTTTCGACTTGTGATCAGATAGTTGAATACAAATGTCAATAATGGAAAGTTATATTTTGATTGATGTAAGAAATGCACTGTAATTTTCATATATTGTCCAAATAATTAATTGCCCAATATATTGCTCCACATGTCAAACATTCTCTGCAACACCACTGATTGGTTGTCACTCATCAATGTGTACATTTCTCTTCCTGGTTGTTATATTTTAGTGCTCTTATCTGTTTATTTTCTTCACAGACTGGTCTACAAATGTTCCTTCTCGTGATCGCCCTGCTGTGTGCTCCCGTCTTGCTTTTAGGAAAACCTGTTTTCATGTACTGGATGCATCGTGGAGGCAAAGGCCTGCGCAGGCGCAGAGTAAGTCTGGTTCATAGTAAAGTATTGCAGCATTTTGAGTCCCCCTGTGTAGTGATTTTGAAACTTGCAGGGCTATGAGAGGGTGAGGCGTGCTAGCGAGGATGACAGTTCGGCAGCGCCGTCCTATGAGGATGACGAGGAAGAGGGGCTCGATGAGATGACCCACAGAGACGCTCAGACGGCCAAAGAGGTCCAATTCACACCATTCATTCATTCATTCATTTTCTACCGCTTTTTCCTCACGAGGGTCTCGGGCGGTGCTGGAGCTTATCTCAGCTGTCTTCGGGCGAGAGGCGGGGTACACCCTGGACTGGTGGCCAGCCAATCACAGGGCAAACAACCATTCACACTCACATTCATACCTATGGACAATTTGGAGTCGCCAATTAACCTAGCATGTTTTTGGAATGTGGGAGGAAACCGGAGTACCCGGAGAAAACCCACGCATGCACGGGGAGAACATGAAAACTCCACACAGAGATGACAAAGGGGGGAAATTGAACCCTAGTCTCCAATTCACACCAGTGACCTATTTTACTATAATTTTACAATTATTTCCTATTATGCAAAAGTTTTCATGAAAAATACTCCAATATAGGAGCTTTAAGAAAGCTACTTTTAGCTATGTTTTATTTCTTCTCCAGTTTGACTTTGCGGACGTGCTCCTGCACCAGGCCATCCACACCATCGAGTACTGCCTGGGCTGCATCTCCAACACGGCGTCCTATCTGCGACTCTGGGCTCTCAGCTTGGCACATGCGCGTGAGTGTGCCATCATCGCGGTAACTCTGCCAAGGCAGAATTTGTGATACGGATTTCTCACGTTTTGCGTATCCGTATCGGCTGCCTAGAGCTGTCAGAGGTGCTGTGGGACATGGTGATGCGCCTCGGCCTCAGGATCACAACGAGAGTCGGGGTGGTGTTTTTAGTGCCCACGTTTGGCGCCTTTGCGCTTCTCACCGTGTCCATCCTGCTGGTCATGGAAGGTTTGTCGGCGTTCCTCCACGCTCTCCGCCTCCACTGGTGAGTCTCTGCCGCACTGGAACAGTATAAAACTAGATGTTGATATCAGTAAGTAAAAAACGTACATTTAGGGGTGGTTATTGTTATCTCTGAATGTCTTGAACTCCTGTTTCCATACCGGTGTGGTAATGAGCAGAATAATGCCGCCATAGCAGATGTCATGTTGTATTTTTACATTGTAAACTACAATAGATTCCCATTATTCCCAATCCATGAATGGAATCGGTATCACTTCCCATCCCTAGTTGCACAATATTGCGTCTTGTCAAAATATCATACTACCGGAAAGTGTTGAGTGGATCTTACTTGTGAGCGCCAATAGCTGCAGCACTTTTTTCTCCCTGCAGATAGCGCCATTAAACCACTTTCTGCTTAGTTAACCATTGAAAAAATCTAATTATTTATAATTTAAAGCAGAGAAAATGAATTTTTGGGGGCGCAAATGCCAAGCCTCGACTATGTGGATGATCTACTGCAGGGGTCTCAAACTCAATTTACCTGGGGGCCACTGGAGCTAGGGTCTGGGCGAGGCTGGGCCGCATCAGGTTTTCCCAAAAAAACCCAAAACGCATTTATTAAAAACAGAAAAATGAATAAACTTTGCTTTGGTTCCGATTTTCTACAAGAAAAGCTCTGATAAAACATTCCACTGTTCTCAAATATCTTACTTTTTATTTTTCTACACAAAATAAGATGGAAAATAAATAAACAAATCAAGAATAAAGAAAATCAATCAATCAGTAATAAATAAATAAATATATCAATAATAATAATAAAACGGCAAATAATACAAACTTAAGAAACCACATATAGTTGGTGGGTAGACAAATTATTTTTTGCAGATTAAAATTAACAAAGCATTATTAGAGCCCTGTAGACATGACAAAGCACAACTATAGTCACATTTATACTTTTTTTATTTACAACATATTGCGCAACTGCAGGGTCTTGTGACACATGCCAACTCGCAAACTAACAAAACAAAAACTTACCACTTCCACACAGATAGAGAGGATAACTATTAACAGTTATTTAACATAAACATTAATCAAACAAAATAATTTTTTCTGGGTACATGATACCATACAGCATCCATATCAAACTTGCGCGGGCCGCACTAACATTAAACTTTCATATCAAGGCGGGGGCCTCAAACTAGTGTCCTGCGGGCCACGTGTTTGAGACCCCTGATCTACTGTATATGAACCCGAATCAACAGCACCTCTGCTGGTTGCAACCAAGTAGCACACTCGACATTTGCTATATTTTTGTCCTAAAGTAGGCTCATACATCATTTTGATTTATTTCTCATGTTTTAAGATTAAAATGCCTTCCGTAAATGTTTGATTTCAGGGTGGAGTTTCAGAACAAATTCTACCACGGCACAGGCATCAAGTTTGTACCTTTTGACTTCTCCCTCTTGCCATCGGTTTTTGAGCAAGACGGCCTCCTCTAAAGCGTCAAATACCGGCAGACGCCAAGGCCTTTTAACTGGGAAGGATGCTGCATACTGGGGACAATTCTCACTGTGAAGCCTGAAGACGATGAGAAGTCACTCTTGTAGCAAAGTGGGGTTATTGGGGGGGGGGGGCATTTTGAAAATACAAAAAAAACAAAAACAAATCCTATCTGCTGTGCTTACTACCTTACTTCTCCATCCAGCAAACCTCTCTGTGTGCACATCTGTTGATGATTCCAAACTGCGGTTCAAGGCAAACGGGTGAGTTAAGAACTGGCACTGTGCTACATAAACTAGTTACACTGTATCAGAACCAACTGCCACATAGCACAATATAAAGTTAGCATAGCATCCTGACATAGTGCCATAATGGTTGACTTCTCAAATAGCAAAAAGCACTTTTCAAGAAATGATTGTATAAAGGGTCTCCTTGTTTATGATTGTGATGATGCCAAAATTCCTAGAATTATTTAGCTGTTTGCTTATTATTACTATGGTCGTTCATTTATTTAAGTGTAACTCTGCCCCTGTAATCTGCAGACCCATAGCTGCCACTGCTTATTGTGTTTGTTATGATTAATCATGCTATTTATTTTTTAAAAACAACTCTCTGTACAAGAGTCCAATATTTGACCATTTTGATGTGTTGAATAAAACCTTCGCAAGCAAATAGACTATTGGTTCAGTTTTTATGTGTGAAATGTAGTTCCCCCGGCGTGGTGGATTAGTGTTTATCACATCTTGACAGTCAGGACATCTGGGTTTGAATCCCCTTTGGAATATCTTATGTGGAATTTGCATGTAGGTAGTAAAGTGGAGACTCAGGGTGGACCTGCCGCCTTTTGCCCACAGCTCAAAAAATGGAATGGCCTTTATTGTCATTATACAAGATGTACAACGAGATTGGACAGCTTCTCCTTTTAGTGCAGTAGTCAAGTTAAAAAAAAAAGTATACAAAAGTAGAGTAAAAAAAGACAATTTAACAAGATATATACAAAACCATGACAGGAGTAATAGTTTGGGATTATAAGTCATTATATTGTATGAGCCATTGTGTGAGTTTAATTATAGCATGAATAACTTCATCTATTTTTACGCTTCAATTGACTGTGCCGTATTGTGACACAGCTGTCGTAAAAAAAACAAAACAGGAAATGTTCCGTTATTTTCAAAAGAGAATTTTGTAGGGATGGTTAAAAGTCAATTGCTGTGGAAACCAAAATCGAAACTGCTCTTATTGCGATATAAATTATGAATTTAGTTAGCTTATTTTACAGAAATATGCTCTTGAATTCAATGTGACACCTGCCAGCATCGGCAAACGTCGAGAGCTTTTATTATCGGTTTGCGACGTCAAAGTAGAAACAGAAGTTTCATAGTATTAGTAGTAACAGTTTCATGTTTTTATATAGTTTCTTGTTCTAGCCTCTGTGGCATGTAGACAGAGCTGAATCTCTCTCTCTCTCTCTCTCTGGGAAGATGACTCTGGTGTTAAGCCGTCCAGCTGCAGGCTAGCAGCGGTTAGCATCAGTTTAGCTTAGCCGAGCATCTGTCTCATCTGGACAGAACTAGCCGCGTTTCCGCCTCGGAGTCCCGACATGGATGAATTAGTGAGGAGTTTGCCTTCTCCGACTCTCCCGGGGATACAGCTGCCGTGTTTGGACACCCACAAAGGCTGGCTCTTTAAATGGACCAATTACCTGAAGGGCTACCAGAGACGGTGGTTTGTCCTCAGCAATGGCCTGCTGTCCTATTACAGGTAAAAGTAACGGGCAGGGGCGGTGTGAAGGTCACTAGTCCACAGGGGCACCAGTGGAAGGTGGGGCACGGGTGGAGTAGTTTTAGTCTGAAAAAAATACATGTATGACTTAATTAAGTTGATTCATTTTTTTTCAAATTACATCTCTACTAATGAATGAAATAAGTAAGTTTGTGTTAAAATGACATATCCAGCGCTAGTTAGCTGCTCTTTCGCCACAAATTTGAACATTGTGCAAAGTTAATGTATTTCAGACAAAGAGAGCATTTAAAGTCTCAGGGTGTGTCCCATCTGTTCATTTTCGATACCACTTGTCCACATTCGGTTTGCAATTGAGCTGGAGTCTATCCCAGCTGAGAGGGATTGGTAGCCAGTCACAGGACACATATAAACAAATGTCTATGGACAATTTAAAGTCTGTAGTTAAGTCTGAAGTTAAGTGGTTGTTTATCTTTATGTGTCCTGTGATTGGCTGGCGACCAGTCCAGGGTCTACCCGCCTCTCGCCCGAAGTCAGCTGGGATAGGCTCCAGCACCCCCGCGACCCTTGTGAGGAAAAGCGGTAGAAAATAAATGAATGAATGTTGACGTTCCGGGGCTGCACGATGGTCAAGTTGTTAGCACACAGGCCTCACAGCTAGGAAACTCGAGTTCAATTCCACCCTCGGCCACCCTAGGTTTTCTCCGGGTACTCCGGTTTCCTCCCACGTTCCAAAAACATGATAGGTTAATTGGCGACTCCAAATTGTCCATAGGTATGAATGTGAGGACATGAGGACAAGCGGCATTGAAGATGGATGGATGGATGGAGAGAACCCACGCAAGCTCGGCGAAGCTGCAGTGCTGCCTACTTGTCCATTGTGTGACCCTTTAACTTCTTCGCAATTTTTTGGATTAGCTCTAAGCTAATTTAACGCATGAATATAAAGTGAAAAAAGAACAGCTAAGAAAGGTTAGTAAAGTAAATCAATCATCAAAAAGTAAGACAAACTGATACGGTAATTCATCATTTAAAATTGCATTCCAAACTCGTTGCAGAACGCAGGCGGAGATGGCCCACACATGTCGAGGCACCATCCCCATGGCGGCCGCTCACATCGAGGTGGGCGACACATGTCACCTGATGATATCAAGCGCAGGACGCAGCTATCACCTGAAGGCCACCTCTGAAGGGGAGTGTCAGCGGTGGGTGTCAGCCCTGCAGGAGGCCAAGGTCACTGCCACCGCCTTGATTCAACACTCCGGTAAGAGCTAGCGACTGCAATGATTACAATTATTACTATTGCTATATTATTCACCATTCATTCATTCATTTTCTACTGCTTTTTGTCACGAGGGTCACTGACATGCTGGAGCCTATCCCAGCTGTCTTCGGGCGAGAAGCGGGTACACCCTGGACTGGTGGCCAGCCAATCACAGGGCACATATAGACAAACAACCATTCACACTCACATTCATACCTATGGACAATTTGGAGTCGTCAATTAACCTAGCATGTTTTTGGAATGTGGGAGGAAACCAGAGCACACAGAGAAAACCCACACATACACAGGGCAAACTCCACACAGAGATGGCTGAGGGTGGAATTGAACTTGGGTCTCCTAGCAGTGTGGTCTGCGCACTAACTACTCGACTGCCATGCAGCCTGGTGCCTAAATCATTCATTCATTCATTCATTCATTTTCTACCGCTTTTCCTCACGAGGGTTGCGGGGGTGCTGGAGCCTATCCCAGCTGTCTTTGGACGTGAGGCGGGGTACACCCTGGACTGGTCGCCAGCCAATCACAGGGCACATATAGACAAACAACCATTCACACTCACATTCATACCTATGGACAATTTGGAGTCGCCAATTAACCTAGCATGTTTTTGGAATGTGGGAGGAAACCGGAGTACCCGGAGAAAACCCACGCATGCACAGGGAGAGCACGCAAACTCCACACAGAGATGCCCAAGTGAAGAATCGAACCCTGGTCTCCTAGCTGTGAGGTCTGCGCGCTAACCACTCGACCGCCATGCAGCCAGGTTTCGTATTAATCAATGTTATTAATATTGCAGTTTACATATATACTTATTGAGGGCGTTTTATGAATGTTTTATGAAAGCTAAAATAACTATTTCATACGTCGCCATGATACCTCCCACTGACCAATAAGCGCTCATAACCTATAAACGCCCTGCCTACTGACCAATCATCTTTCCGGGAAAAATGATGTCATGAAGCCATGCTCATTGTGGCCTCAAATTGGGTTTCTTGCTTGTGTTTGATCAGGAAAATCTGCAAATTCAGCAATTTGTACAAAAAATACAGAAAAGCTCTTGTCTATATTCTTTAAAGATACAATTCATGAAAGCAACGAGTACAGAGTACTACGAAGTATAATAAAGAGTACCAACCAAAGGTTTGGCCACACTTGCTCATTCAATAACATGAGCAATTGTGTCCAAACTCTTTGTAAAGTAATAACAATACAGTCATTTTTAACGGTGTATTTTTAAAGTTTTAGAGTCCACTATGAACCCAAAAGTCACCTGCAGGCTTAATGCATGCGTTTTACTAGTTGTGTAAAGAGCTGGACACCAGAGGGTGGTAGAGTTTTGCAGGAATGACCACTCAAGGTCACCGCTCAGTGTCAAACGACGTGATGCAGTGCTAAGCTACATTTAATCATGTCGCCCTTGCGCTGTCAATTCATTTCACCCTACGATGCATTCAAAGAAAATATATTCAGTGCACGTCTGCTGTATCAGAGCTCGATGATGACTCCTGCACAAGCACACCCTGCCGTCTCCCTCCCTCCCCCCGTCACTGTGACGACAGTAAGAGCTGAATGAATGAATGACCTTCCTGTAAACTCCTCCTCCTCGTCGTCATCAGCTTCTCCAAGCAAGCAAGAAAGATTATTAAAAAAAAAAAAAGAGAGAGAGAGAAAAAGAGAGCAGGTGGATTTTTTCATTGAAAATATTTTTCATCACACAATGTGGGGGGACGAGTGCAGCCTTTTTCAATGAATGCCACCTTGTAAGTAACCTCTTAATTGCTTTACTGAAAGATTAAGGGTTTAAATAGAATAGGAGCTGTGGATGTGCACTGGGGGACTTTTTACACGGGTGATTGAATTTGTTTTGTGGCTGAACATTTTTCAGTGCCATGCTAGAAAAATGAGCTAATGTTAGTCTCACTTGTTTAATGTACCTTTTTAATCAGACACATTAACAGTTAGCATTTTAGCATCCATGAATGTCTGCAGTTGTCACTAAAATGGTAAAGCCTTTTAAACAGTAATGTTGACCATATACAGTGTGTAGCGATATCATATTTATATGTTGTACTATTTCAATATACTATTTGATGTATACATGTTGTTTTTTTATATATATATATTTGAATTAAGTGAGTTTACCTGAGGGATTATAATTAGTTTGTAACTGTTTCTTTGTAATTAATTTAGAGCAAAACATACAACAGAATATAAACAAAGTCCACAATAGTCTTTGAGCAAGAAATAAATAATATATAACACATTGAAAGCTCGAAACGTATTAAATCCCACCCCAATGGATATATAATGAATAATAATTATAATAATATTATAATTAGGGCTGCACGGCGATCAAATGGTTAGCGCACAGACCTCACAGCTAGGAGACCCGAGTTCAATCCCACCCTCGGCCATCTCTGTGTGGAGTTTGCATGTTTTACATTAGTGCTTAACTTCTTTTTACACTTGACTTAATGTTTTTTTAAGTGTTTTATCATTATAAGGCATGAATATTACATTTTGTGCACCAGTGTAGAAAACTACATATCACAATTTGAATTCTTAATAATTAATATTTGTATTTTAGTTCACTTAGCGGGCTGCATGGTGGTCTAGTGGTTAGCGCGCTGGCCACACAGCTGGGAGACCCGAGTTCGATTCCACCCATCTCTGTGTTGACTTTGCATGTTCTCCCCATGCATGCGTGGGTTTTCTCCGGGTACTCCGGTTTCCTCCCACATTCCAAAAACATGCTAGGTTAATTGGCGACTCAAAAATTGTCCATAGGTATGAATGTGAGTATGAATGGTTGTTTGTCTATATGTGCCCTGTGATTGGCTGGAGACCAGTCCAGGGTGTACCCCGCCTCTCACCCGAAGACAGCTGGGATAGGCGACCCTTGTGAGGATAAGCAGTAGAAAATGAATGAATATTATAAGTATATAATAATAATAATAATGAATATATATTATATGTTTGTAGATAATAAATTGACTACAATACTTTGATGCTTTTATGAGCATTTCTTGCATTCGATTTGGCAGTGAAAATGACTCAAGTTGACTCAATTTGGCAGTTATGTATGTGTTATATGCTCAATCTATGATCAGTTTCCGCTATCTATGATCAGTCACCAATGCCACCAAAAGAAGCTTCAAACTCCTAGTGCTGTGCAAAACACAATCCTTCAGCTTTATATGGGTCATGAAAGTACTTTTATGATTGTTTTCCCCCTCCATAATGTGCTGTTCCCTGAGGAAGTACTAGTTAGTCTCAAACTGGGTCATCACTGACTGAATCCAGACATGAAGTCCATCCAGCCCACCCTTCCGTTAAACAATCCCAGAGACTGATGGATCGTCTCAGGGCTAAGAGAGAGAGAGAGTGAGAAAGGGTGGAGGAAAATGGGGGAATGCGTCATCTCATCCTCACTCCCACCCCCTCCACACCAACCTCTTCTTCCATTTCTAAAAATAGCCAAGCCTCCTGCCTGCACAGGCTTATGTTTCCACGGCAACTGTGTTCATTCACAGCTTTCCCTACTGGAGTGTCTGGGATGCGACTGAAGACAAAATAATACAAAGGGGTCAAACTCTGTTATTATAAAGAACTAGAGTCTGGTTGCTCAAATAGTTATTGCACAGAAATTCTTCTGCTATTTATTTGCGGCAGCCCGCCACTATTACATTTGAGCCACCATGGGTGGTTTTAGCACTGCCTGTTTGGTGGCAGTATGCATCGTAACTTTTTTTTTATTTGAGAATTTCCAAGCATAAAAATGCAAAATGAATGGCTAAGTGAACTCATTCATTCGTTTACTACCGCTTATCCTCACGAGGGTCGCAGGGGTGCTGGAGCCTATCCCGGCTGTCTTTTAGGCGGGGTACACCCTGGACTGGTCGCCAGCCAATCACAGGGCACATATAGACAAACAACCATTCACACTCACATTCATACCTATGGTATCAATGGCATATCAATGGTAGTTATAACCTATGAACTCTGCCTGGCAACAAGGGGCCGCACATGTCACGCTTTTTTATAATTTTTATGAAATTCATTCGTTCGTTCATTTTCTACCGCTTTTCCTCACAAGGGTCGCAGGGGTGCTGGAGCCTATCCCGGCTGTCTTTGGGCGAGAGGCGGGGTACACCCTGGACTGGTGACCAGCCAATCACAGGGCACATATAGACAAACAACCATTCACACTCACATTCATACCTATGGACAATTTGGAGTCGCCAATTAACCTAGCATGTTTTTGGAATGTGGGAGAAAACCGGAGTACCCGGAGAAAACCCACGCATGCACGGGGAGAACATGCAAAGTCTACACAAAGATGGAATCGAACTCAGGTCTCCTAGCTGTGTGGCCTGCGTGCTAACCACTCTTCCATCATGCAGCCCCTAAGTGAACTAAAATACAAATATGAAATATTAATAATTCAAATTGTGAAATGCAGTTTTCTACACTGGTGCACAAAATGTAATATTCATGCTTTATAATGATAAAAAACATTAAGTCAAGTGTAAAAAGAAGTTAAGCACTAATGCGATGTAAAATACATACAATAGACCGGCCCGCTGTTTAGCAGCTAATGTTAGCAGTGTCTCAGTGTTTATGATGACATCACAGTAAGAACAGCGAGTATGTGTTGTGATCGTCATGCGATGCCATGACATCATTGCAGTTTATGATCTCACCCTTGATCTCGCTGAAAAGCAGCACACTTGCTGATTCTATCTACAGAGTGCAGTTCTTCTTTAGTGTTTTAATCTGAAACCTCTAACATTACCATGGCATTTAAATTTAATGCACTGCCTTTGCAAGAAGACGACTCTGGAGATGAAGGGCTAGAGGCTGAGGAGGACGATCGAGCCTTAAGCCAAGGTGTGCTGAAGACGTTGGCCAACAAGCTGGACGACCTGAGCACCTGTAATGATCTGATAGGAAAGCACGGTGCTGCCCTCCAGCGCTCCCTCAGCGAAGTCGAGGAACTCCGCGGCTGTGCCAACAGCGTGGACAAATTGAAAAGCGTTAACGAGCGAGCCGCGCTCTTCCGCATCACCTCCAATGCTATGATCAATGTGAGTTTTTTTTTTTCCCACCGTCATTAGCTGCAAAATCTCTCCCTTGGCTGGAAGGCAGTAGCGGCGAGGACACATCTTCTGTGTTCACACCTTTCAGGCTTGTCGTGACTTCCTGGATGTAGCGCAATCTCACAGTCGAAGGTGGCAGAAAGTCCTGCAGCATGAGAGGGAGCAGCGTCTCCATCTGGAGGTGACCATCGAGCAGCTAGCCAAACAGCATAACAGCCTGGAGACGGCCTGGAGGGAGAAGCCCACCTCGTATGCAGGTGAGGATACTTCACTTGTCTGCTCTTAGCACGCTCTTCATATGCTCAAGTGGGTTTGGATGTGGAGGAGACAAACTTTGACCACTCCATCATCTTCACCATCAACTTTATTTGTATAGCACTTTTCCTGCAAAGACATGCAACACAAAGTGCTTTACAGAATTAAAACAATTTCCACAATTAAAAGAAAAAAACAAAGAAACAAAAGAAAGCCCCTCCTTCCCACCCTCCATACTAGACCCACACACACACACACACACACACACACACAGCAGGGAGACATGGCATGGCACTGAGGAACAAGGAAACTCCACCTTTGGGGCCGTGCAGGCCGTGCCATCGGAGGCCCAGCACCCAGGCCCCCCGACTCCGACAGACGGGCGAACCCCCACATTAAAGGGAGGAACCCCCAGCCGGCAGGGTCGAGGGGACCCAAGGATGGCACCCCCTCAGCAGACCCAACACAGCCCCCAGTGTGGAGGACCCCCCTGAGGACCCCCCCTGTTGTGTGTTTGGGCTCTTTATCGTGTTGGGAGACTGCGATACAACCCAGTTTCCAAGCAAGATGCCGCAGTACAATGTTGGTATTCATGTTCCCCCTGTAATGGTAGCACTCGTGCAGCCTGCCATCATCACTAACTTGTTGATATTGCTGTATCATAACTCACTGCACTGACTAAATACAGTAGGTGTAATTTAGCACCTGCGTTCTGTGTTTACTTTGTACATTTCCCTGCAGGTGTGGAAAGATCTTGCAAGGGGGATGAGAGTGAAGAGAATGACGAATTCTTTGATGCCATGGAGGACACCCCTTCATTCATAACCTTGTCTACCAATGCAGAGACGCCGCAAAAGTGAGACCTCTTCTATTTTTTTTTTCACTTTTTCTTCACTCACTGAAAAAAATGTCAACTTCCCCTCAGATGCTCAGGGAGTAATCAGAGTATGATGAGCAGTGGAGTTCCTCATGACTGGACCCACAACGAGAATGTAGGTCCCTTCGTTTGTTTTTTTTTTTGCTTTTGTCAGACTGGGTGTACGCAACAAGCTTAAAACGTTTTCTTCTTCAGGACACCTCAGGCTCAAACCACATGCAGGTACGAAGAGCAAGACGCAGCCGAATTCCAGACAAACCCAATTATTCCCTCAATCTGTGGAGCATCATGAAGAACTGCATTGGAAAGGACTTGTCAAAGATACCCATGCCTGTAAATGCATCACAATCACTTTTAACGAAATATGCAGTAGATGCCCGTAGATCAGATTTCGGAACAACATTTGCAATCAAAGTGAGCGTTGTAATTATTAGATTAGGCACTCACCACCGACAAATTCTAATCACGTAAGATGATTGATGAAGGGATTGAATTAGGTCCATGGCGTGGTCTTTAGCCTGGTCATCAGGATACACAGGATTCACTTCTTACCAAATCCACACTGTTTGCTTGTTGTAATTAGAGTAACGACATTCATTCATTCATTCATTTTCTACCACTTTTTCCTCACGAGGGTCGCGGGGGTGCTGGAGCTTATCCCAGCTGCCTTCGGGCGAGAGGCGACGTACACCCTGGACTGGTGGCCAGCCAATCACAGGGCACATATAGACAAACAACCATTCACACTCACATTCATACCTATGGACAATTTGGAGTCGCCAATTAACCTAGCATGTTTTTGGAATGTGGGAGGAAACCGGAGTAACCGGAGAAAACCCACGCATGCACGGGGAGAACATGCAAACTCCACACAGAGATGGCCGAGGGTGGAATTGAACCCTGGTCTCCTAGCTGTGAGGTCTGAGAGTAACGACATAAGATAATATATTATGTTGTGTTCACCACGCTGCAAGTTTTGACCGCCGAAGCTCGTACTTCCATCGCCAAACAACTACTACAACTATGGTGCGTTCACAGACACCTGAAGTGCAAAACCACAGCACTGAACGAAGCGTGATTGCGAATTCTAAATAGTGAATATGTAGTAATCCACTGTATGTTTTGCAGGTCAACTTCAACGAGCCGCTGTCCATGCTGCAGCGTCTGACAGAGGATCTGGAGTACAGCGAGCTGCTGGACCGGGCGGCTCGCTGCGATTGCTCTCTGGAGCAGATGTGCCTGGTGGCCGCCTTCTCGGTGTCCTCCTACTCCACCACCGTCCATCGCACAGCCAAGCCTTTCAACCCTCTGCTGGGCGAGACGTATGAGCTGGACCGCCTTGAGGACTATGGCTACCGCTCCATCTGTGAGCAGGTGAGTCATCCCACGGTGCGAATGCATTCTGGAGCTGTCGAGCAACCGTCGGTGCCATGAACCCTCCTCAACCACAAGGCCATTCTAGTCAATCTGAAGCCTGAGGAACGCACACACCCTTTCTGGCTGAGAACATCATAAGAAAAGTGAAAGTTATAAGACTGCATTACTTTTATGACATTTTGGATTATTTCAGGTCCTTGTTATTTATATAGTTCAAAGTGGGAGTCATCGCTAATAAGAGTAATCCATTATGTGAGCAACATCATGCTAGGTGGGCGGCACGGCGGTATAGTGGTTAGCGCGCAGACCAGGGTTCAATTCCACCCTCGGCCACCTCTAGTGGTTAGCGCGCAGATCTCGCAGCCAGGAGACCAGGGTTCAATTCCACCCTCTGCCATCTCTGTGTGGAGTTTGCATGTTCTCCCCGTGCAGGTGTGGGTTTTCTCCAGGTACTCCGGTTTCCTCCCACATTCCAAAAACATGCTAGGTTAATTGGCGACTCCAAATTGTCCATAGGTATGAATGTGAGTGTGAATGGTTGTTTGTCTATATGTGCCCTGTGATTGGCTGGCGACCAGTCCAGGGTGTACCACGCCTCTCACCCCAAGACAGCTGGGATAGGCTCTAGCACCCCCCGTGAGGAAAAGCGGTAGAAAATGAATGAATCATGCTAGGTTATCCTGTTGAAGAAGCCTGCTGAAGAACAACAAAATGGTCAAACTTACTTACATCACTGTTGAAATATAATCTAAAAATCGCTTTTTCCTAATGGGAGACTTATAAATTGGGACAAAGGACACCCTAGTTTCTTTTAAGTTTTTTAATGCCCCCAATATATAACACTCACTGTTTTCCGTTAAAATAAACAACATGTACTGTCAGGTGAGTCATCACCCACCAGCCGCCGCTCACCACGTCATCTCGCAGCGAGGATGGACCCTTTGGCAACACATCACTATTGACAGCAAGTTCCGTGGGAAGTACGTGTCCGTCATGCCACTAGGTGAGGAACAGCTTGAGTGCAGTTCACACTGCACCAAAAAGACCAGATATGATCTACTGTTTTTTTTTCTTCATAAAACCTGTGTAAAAAGCTTCTGAATGTCCTTCCATTAACAACAGGAAACATTCACCTGCAGTTCCACTCCAGTGGGAATCACTATGTGTGGAGCAAAGTGACATCAACAGTGCATAATATTATCGTGGGGAAACTCTGGATTGATCAGGTCTGTTTTTTTTTCCTCTTTCAAATAACAAAATGCATGCAGAGGAGAACTTTGTGTGCATAAGTCCAACCCGATTCCCTCGTTGTATTCTTGTCATGTTGCTGGCAGTCTGGGGACATTGACATCATCAACAGCACCACCAAGGACACGTGTCATCTCAAATTCTCCCCCTACAGCTACTTCTGCAGAGAAGCCCCACGCAAGGTACTGCAGCATGGTGTCGAAACTGAGCTGGAGCTGCAAATGTCCTTATTTTTTTCCACTCCAGGTTACGGGAGTAGTGGAGGACCAAGAAGGCACAGCTCATTATATCCTATCAGGAACCTGGGATGAGAAGATGGAGAGCGCCAAGATAGTAAACAGCAGTCAAGGATGCGGAGGCTCTGAAGGCAAACAAAAGACAGTTTATCAGACTCTTCAGTCCAACCTGCTGTGGAAGAAATACCCTCTCCCGTATGTTCATCCTCATTAGCACCTCCTCTTGATGGCTTCATCTGACGTGTCTGCTTCATCACTTTCACTCCACAGGGATAACGCAGAAAACATGCATTACTTTTCCACCTTGGCTTTGACTCTGAATGAACCGGAAGAGGGAGTGGCGCCCACTGACAGTCGCCTGCGGCCTGACCAACGGCTGATGGAGGCCGGGCTGTGGGATGAAGCAAACACACACAAGCAGCGTCTGGAGGAATGCCAGAGGCTGGAGAGGAAGAGAAGGGAGGTGCAAGCCACCCAAGCCCTGCAGGAAGGTGAGTCAATGCTAGATGAGTGATTTCCAACCACTGTGCCGCGGCACACTAGTGTACCTTGAGAAACCGTCAGGTGTGCCGTGAGGAATTATCCAATATCACTTTTTATAATTAACATTTATTAATCATCATTTGCAAATATTATGTCAATAGCCGGCGAGGAGACTAGGGTTCAATTCCACCCTCGGCCATCTTCTTCTGTTGTTTATTGGCGGTTGGCAAGCAGCTTTCGTGTGCATTACCGCCATCTGTGGATCAGAATCTAAACCCTTCTATACTTTATTCACAAGTGCAGTTTTATTAAAAAAGAAAACATATATCTACGTATGTGTCCTGAGTTTAATTATAAAATATTAGCAAGATTGAATTTGATCTTTTCCTGTTTAAATTCTTCAGTTCTTCAGTTTTAAAAATGGAGGCCAGCAATCGGCATTGGACTGCTAAGCAAAGTTTGTTTTTGATTCAAACTAAATTTCAAGACTGAACAGACGAAAAACTGGCAATACAGAGTTATTCCAACAAGTGAAAGAAAAACTCGGGGAAGACGGTATCACGTGATGTTGATGTTTACGTTTTACTGCGCATGCCCTATTGACTATTCTGTTGGATTTTCACGGTGCATGTAGACAAGAGATTGGAATATTCCTTTCTATGGATACCATTGTTTCCCGAGAGGTCATTCGGAAAGAGAAAAACTCGTCATGTAAAAACGTAGCTACTGTCGAGTGGTGTGAGGTCATGGTGACATTTTGTAACATTTTTGGTTAGTGGTGTGCCACAAGATTTTTCCAATGTAAAAAAAAACGTGCCGTGCCGTGCCTGGCAAGCTGGATTCAAAAGCTCAGCGGGGTTTAGTTTGCTCACACTTTCTATTTCTATTTCTGTTGTACAAGTTCATTCATTCATTCATTCATTTTCTACCGCTTTTTCCTCACGAGGGTCGCGGGGGTGCTGGAGCCTATCCCAGCTGTCTTTGGGCGAGAGGCGGGGTACACCCTGGACTTGTCGCCAGCCAATCACAGGGCACATATAGACAAACAACCATTCACACTCACATTCATACCTATGGACAATTTGGAGTGGCCAATTAACCTAGCATGCACGGGGAGAACATGCAAACTCTACACAGAGATGCCCGAGGGTGGAATTGAACCCTGGTCTGCGCGCTAACCACTAGCCCGCCGTGCCGCTCTGTTGTACAAGTTAATTGTAATATTGTGTTTAAAAAGCATGTCTGTGTGTTATCAATACCAGGGCAAGAGGCAGAGGTGTACCAGCCCCTGTGGTTTGAGAAAAGAACAGATGATAGCACAAGAGAAAGCAGCTACATCTACAGAGGAGGCTACTGGGAGGCCAAAGAAAGGCAGGACTGGAGACAGTGCCCGGACATCTTCTAGAAGACAAACTGCTCTTGTCGCTTTCATGTGAACACACCACAGGGTGGAATATCACGCTTCCTGTTGAACATGGATCATTTTCTGAGCCAAAAAAGAACACCTCTTGTCCTGCCTGGTGACACAGAAGGAATGCCTTGCGCCTTCTCAGTAGCTGGAACTCTTTATGCGTACTTCTGACAGAGACAGCATCACATCTTTGTTAAATAAAAGACTTGATTCTTACAACAGGACTTTGTATGGTGGACCTGTACAGTCAATCGAAACCGATTCTGCTTTATAAGCATTGAGAATTATTCTTAAGAGTATTAGACTAGAATCATTTTTCATGTTAAAAGTGAATTGACTAGTCGTCGTAATAGTAGTAGTAGATAGCTCATGGAAATAGACATAAGATCTTCCTTTTTCCTTGAGAATGCTTTCACATAAGACATATATTTGACAAAATATTACATTTAAATATTACCTGAGTTGCTCTAACTTATATGACGGATGTGTATTATTTAATCGAAGTATGGACAGACATTCCAGTGGTGGTAAATGAGAAGATGTGTCCAATCTTTTGACTGGTACTGTATATCCACTAAAACTGTGTTCCCCAAACTTAAATTAACTAATCCACATATTTTACATTAGACAAATATCACGGCACACAACCACGCAAAAATGTTTAATTAAAATACTAGTCAACTAGTTTTTAATACTGGTAATGTGTGTGGTTATACTCCATAGCAATTGTTGTTTAGACGTGTAGGCAATAAGAAAACTGCACTGTTATTTGTGGAAAAGTACTGTAGAAGTAGTCCCGGGCAAGCAATGTGCTTCTATGCAGCACAATTGTTTGTACATGCACAATATATAATTAATAGTAGTAATCTGTTTATTTATGGGTCCTATCGTGTACTTGTATTAGAAGCACTCATCGACTTTGACCTGTATATAGCAAAACATGTATTTGAAGTAGAATTATTCACTGTAAAAACACTACTTGAATATCTATATTATGGTCGCTATTTAACAAACTGAGTTGTTGAGATGTTGTTCAACTAAAGCACAACATACAAGTTTACCTGCAACTTGTAACCTGTAACTAAATACAAAGGTTTTAATGCACTACATGTACTGTAATGTAGCTATGCATGTTTTTTTTTTTTTGAAGAGGGGAAAGTAGTGTGAAGCCCGGTCACCTGGTCTCTTATTACTGAAATGTGATGTGAAATCACCATTTGTGCCCAAAGACCTTGAAAATGTTCTTTTTTTTTTTAGTTCAAATAAAAACATGAAGGCGTAGCTGTCATTGCCATGGTGTTACTTGCTGCGGTTTCATGACTGATTTAAACATAAAGAGATCCAGTCGATATTTTATGCCATTCACTTTTTTAAAAAATGTATTCATAGTTTAATGAACGGCAGGCTACACACGTTTCCTTTTTTTTTTTTAGACCTGTTTAACAAATTACATGAATTGAATTGGTTACATTGCAGTTAAACACGCCTCTCCATGTCTTTTACTAATAGTCACGCCATATTGTTTACATGTCAACACAATATGTTAGCTTGTTTGCAATATTCTGTTGTGTTAAAAGAAAAGGAAGGAATCAAAATGTTCCATATAAAGATAAAACAAGATTAGTAGTGTTGAGTATGTTGTTAATTTTGGCATTAAAGTGACACCATAGTTGTGTATTTTTTTTTTCTCGTAGTCGAGATGATGTCATTTAAAATATTTGGTTGACGTCTTTTAACAAGTATTTTGTACTCCTCCTCCTGTCCTCCATTGAAGTTGGTGTTTCAAGTGCTTCGCTGTTTCGGCGCTTCAAATAAGTAAGTAAAATGTATTTATGTAGCATCTTTGACTGACAAAATGTCACTGTTTAAAAGAGACCCAAAATAAAACAGCCCAAGTGTTGGAAATAACGTTGCACTGTCCCATCTTAGGTCTTGCTGCTAATAATAATAAGCAAATCCTCATTGAAGTGTATTAGGTCTAGTATGCAGTAAGTGTTATTGTTTCAACAAGTGTTAAAAAATGGTGTAGTGTCTCTTTAAGACGAAAAAGAGCCCATGACGTACACGTTTGCCTCAGCTGTCAGCACTGTGGATTTCTCTCCGCACCGAGATGCTGTCAAACGTCCCATCTACCGCCAAGGTGCTCGTCGAAGGACAAGGTAACAAGCCTGAATGTTAAACATATTGTGGAGGAAAACACAGTCTAAGTAGCCATTATGACGAAACCCGGAAGCAGCTCGGTGCTAATGCTAGATAAAACAGTTAGCAGGCTGGCGTTACCTGTTTTTGACAGCGAGCTAGCTAGCTAAGCGAGCTGGCTACCACTGGAGCTAACAGTTAGCATGATCACAACATTAGCACGGCTTCACACAGAGGTCAAATAAGGGAAGTGTTATGTCCTCTTAGCAACAACACTTTTTATTTTTATAGTGGTACAATACTGTCTTTAAAGCGACTTTCACTTGAAGCGGCGCGACAGCACGGAATGGGTCAGCTAACTTCCAACAGTGTAGCGATGGTACAGTATATTGAGATGTTCTCGCTCCTCATCTTGACTCATTTTTTTGCAACTTTTTATGCAACCATTTAAATCATAACAAACCTAATATGAGTCAAAGTCAGGAATACTCGCACTAGAACATCAAAATAGTCTTCTTGTACCTAAATCAGGTCCTAGTTTTTGAGTTTTTGCACTTTCTTAGGTGGTGCTTGAACGCACCATAGTTGCTGTTACTCCCATGTTTATTGATCATCTTAACTTTTCATTCATTAGTGATGAGTAACTAGTCATTCTATCACTTTAAATGTGTTTAATACGTGTGAGGTATATTGAAGACAGACCAGCTTGCTACCACTTCTACCTAGTAGTCTATTAGCATATAGAAACCCTCCTGTTTTTGTGAAAGCCACACAAATGAAATAATATATATTTTATTCTTCATTATGCTTCCCCTGCAGTGATGAGAATGATTCGATGATGATCCACAACGATGGCTTCTCAAAATATGAGGCAACAGTGCAACAGAGGGGCAGGAGGAGGCCTCCAGCAGAGATGCTCCATCTGCTCTCCGCCGTCATTGTTTGGCTAGTGACCGGCACCACCATCTCCAGCCTCAACAAATGGATCTTCGCAGTGTACAACTTCAGGTACCCTCTGCTGCTTTCGGCTCTGCACATGCTGACGGCCATAGTGGTGGACTACTGCTTGATCAAGCTGCGGGTGATCCGCCACAGAGGCGTGGAGGAGCAGGACCTGACCACCGGCGCCAAATGGAAAGTCTTCCTGCTGAGTCTTACGTTTTGCGCCAGCATCGCCTTTGGAAACATGGGTCTGAACTATGTCCAGCTGTCCTTTGCACAAATGATCTACACCACCACACCGCTCTTCACCCTGGCCATCTCCACGCTGATTCTGGGCAAGCAGCATCACATCCTCAAGTATACAGCCATGATGCCCATCTGCCTGGGGGCATCCTTCAGTATCATGGGGGAGGTCCAGTACGACCAGACCGGATGCTTATTTGTCATTGCAGCCACCATGTTTAGAGGTGTCAAGTCCATCCAACAGAGTGAGTACGACTTTAGCTTATTTTATACCGGTAATTTTGACTCTTATTAGCCACTGTAAAAGCACCGTTTATGTAGATAATTTGGGAAGGGGCAGTCGCTGTATGTGACAGGAGAATACAGAGACTACATAATGAGGAGCTGTATTAGTTTCTTGCTCGTATTCGGCAAAAATTAATAATCCGTAGCGGAAACTTGCCTACAACTCATCCCTATTGTATTCATTCATTCATTCATTTTCTACCGCTTTTTCCTCACGAGGGTTGCAGGGGTGCTGGAGCCTATCCCAGCTTGAGGCGGGGTACACCCTGGACTGGTCGCCAGCCAATCACAGGGCACATATAGACAAACAACCATTCACACTCACATTCATACCTATGGACAATTTGGAGTCGCCAATTAACCTAGCATGTTTTTGGAATGTGGGAGGAAACCGGAGTACCCGGAGAAAACCCACGCATGCACGGGGAGAACATGCAAACTCCACACAGAGATGGCCGAGGGTGGAATTGAACCCTGGTCTCCTAGCTGTGAGGTCTGCGCGATCCCAATTATATACAGTATGTATTTTTAAATAACATAGTTCTTCTACATGTCTTCCTCCCCCAGGCATTCTCCTCCAGGAGGAGAAGATCAACTCTGTCTTCCTGCTCTACCTGATGTCCATCCCCAGCTTCTGCATCCTGGCCGTGGCTGCCCTGGCTCTGGAGAACTGGGCCCTGTTGGAGTCTCCGTTCCACTACGACCAGCGCCTGTGGCTCTTCATCCTGCTCAGCTGCCTGGGCTCGGTGATGTACAACCTGGCCAGCTGCTGCGTCATCACGCTCACTTCGGCCGTCACCCTGCACATCCTGGGAAACCTGAGCGTGGTGGGCAACCTGCTGCTGTCTCAGCTGCTGTTTGGCACAGAGCTCTCCGCCCTTAGCTGCGCCGGCGCCTTACTCACGCTGTCCGGCATGCTCATCTATCAGAACTCGGAGCTCATCGTCAGCTACATGGACATGCGTCGAAGCAAAATGAAACGCCCGCTGGAGTCTGATGAAACAGAACCACCCGACAAGATGTGTCCTCAGCAAAGAACAGACGAGAAAGAGAAGGACAAGACAGATTGAGCTCCAGGAAGTGGTAATAATATTGACATTAACTAGTCAAGGGCAGCTGACCTTATAAGGTGATGTTGTGCCAGAGTAGTCATCCCCCTCCTCACTGTGCCAGTTCTACTATCCCATAGAGTCCAGAAGAAACAGTGGCCTTAAAAAAAAAAAATGATGACTCCCTTTTCTCCTTCATTTACATATCACTCTGACACCATGGAGGTGACATGCATACACAAGCATGCTAAAACTGGTTGCATACCTGGCATTCACACGTCACCTCAGCGCCACTGTGAATCCAACTCATTTGCAGAGGACATTATTTTGTCAATGTTGTGCTGAAATGGTGTCAAATTTGACGTGAACAAAAACTGTTACATCACTCCCTGTTTTAGTCTTAATCAGGGAATTAGGATTTTGGCAGCTTTTTCTGTTAAAGTTGTAAAAAAAAAAAAAAAACAAAAGAAAACATTTTTTTCCAAATGAGGTAACCTGTATTCCCCTCTATAAAGCACACAGAGCTCCTGTGGATCGAGACCTACATTCGGAGCTCCAAATTGAGGCAATGAGTCTCTATAGAATTCCAACAATTACTTCTGTCACTCCAGCGTGCCTCCATAATTAGCGTTCCATGTGGTGAGCCTTTTGAAGGTGAAATCTTGAGTCCCAACCAGTCACTTAATGTTTTTGTTTGTTTCTTTCGGCTTTTTCCTGATTATAAGACATTATTATTATTATTATTATTATTTACTAGCACATCTTCCAAACTGGACTTCTGCTGGACAATGCCTATTTAAAGATTTTTATGTTTTATTTATACATTTTATGACAGATGTGTAAATATTGCCCTTTTAATTATTTAAACAAAAAAGTATTTATTATAAAATGCCATAGCAATCACTGGCTTTGTAATGTTGTATTGCATACATAGTAGAGTACCAGTCAAAAGTTTGGACAGGTTTCTCATGCTATTGAATGAGTATGTGTATACAAACTTTTGACCGGTGCTGGTACTGCACTCCTTTGTTGCCAGATGCAACATGAAGACGTACGGAAGCTGCTACTGCTTTCGGGAATGCTGACACAAGAAAGGTCCCGGATGTTTTGAATGTGTATGATACGGTATGCCAAATGTTTACTTGTGTTTTAGCGCTTTCATTGCACTGTGTTGTCAAACTGGTTCCACACCAGAGAGACGGCAAAGCCATCCATTTTGATGTTACATTTTTGTGTTTACCTCATTTTCAGCTGTTGTAATGTACTTACTACTAATCCATACAGTAACACTGTCCAAACAGTTAAAATTCATCAATTTCCCAGTCCATTTCAATAAAATCATGGCTGGATTTTTAAGTTTGATGGTTTTTATGTGTGATTAAGCACAGGACTGAGATCAAGCAGCTTTTTTAACACCCACATGAAATGACAGTGAGAAAATATTGCAAACAAATACAATGACCAGGATGAAACTTGCTGGTCCTCTCATTGTGATGGGTTGCAAAAGCTGCTTGGATGTTTTATTTCATGACTGTTTTACTGCTGTGCCGATTCATGAATGCATCATGCCTTATCCCAACATAGGATGCCTCCTAAAATGTTATTTTCCCTTTTTGTTGTGAAGGGGCTAACAAAATCTCCTGTTTTATGTACATACTGTACATTGAATTGATATAACTGTCTTGTCACAAGAACTTCTGCCATTTTATTTACTCTTAGGTATCTCATTCAATGTAATCTTTTCTTTTACATCACTTGAGCCATGACTGTTCACTACTAATTAGAGGCAATAATGGGGTTTTTTTTTTAGTCTAAAGCAATTGCAAATGTTCACCGCTAGTGGGTGCAATTTCACTGAACTCTGACGTGTTGCTGTTATTGATAAACAATTCTTCCCTTTTCCAATGGAGTTTTGTTTAAGTTCTCCTATATTTTTTTTAATTACAATACAATTTAATATAAGAAACAGGCTGATTGTGCCCTGAAATGTCAGCATTTCATTTTCCAAGTAAGTGCATCTGCAGCATTCCCTCAAGATCTTCTTTGTGATGCATGAATTAAGAGTTTGTCCTTTTGACATTTTTAGTGCCAAGCTGGAGAGGATCCAAAGGAGGATGAGCGACTGATGAACTTGTAAATATGGTTCACCCTCATCCCCCCCCCCCTTTTTCCCTTCTTGGGTGCTTCATGTAAGCACTCAGTCTCCAAGCATGCATCTCAGTGTGATCTCAGGACCATCCAAAGGGAACACCCTCAGAAAGAGAACATCAGGTGAGTGCCTCCTGCATTAAGTTTGAATCCTTGAGTGCATTAAATTTCCACCCATTGCTTTATTAGGCTTGCCCATTTTGCTTGTCTTATCAAATTCCTTTAGTGTGTGTGTGTGTGTGTGTCTCCCCAGCTCTCTCTGCTCCATTACTATATTTGTACGTGTTTTTGAAACACTTGGCCAGTTGCTGAGTTACACTTCTGCATGTTTCTTCAGTTTACATTCTTAATACTTAAACAGGCTGAGGGCCCGGGGATGTGACTTGTGCTCCCTCGCCGTCACTGTATTCACTTTTCAATCAAATCAAGATAATCCACCTTAAATCTCACCTCAGTGATGGAGTCAGCACCTGAAGATGGACCTGTTGTGCGTGTGACCAGCGAGAGACTTGCTGCCATTGAGGATGAAGAGGTTCTTAACAAGATGGTGAGCAGACATACAATATAACACATTCTTGGGTACACTAATCAACGGTATCAACGGTTTAGCGACCCTCATGAGGATAAGCGGTAGAAAATGAATTAATGTATATAACCAACATAAATGCTGAATTCCAAATAACAGCGCCCATAATGACAACATTAAAAAAAAGTTGTGTGTAGAAAACATATGTACAATATTCACAGCCTTTGTACTATAATTTGTTGATGTAACTTTGGAACATTTTAATATATTCCTGTACATCAGTAATTGAAATCCAGGCTAAATTTGAACAAAAACAATTAAAAAAATCACTATATTATGTTAAAATGGAGCTGCACGGCGGACGAGTGGTTAGCGCGCAGACCTCACAGCTAGGAGACCAGGGTTTAATTCCACCCTCAATTCCGCCATCTCTGTGTGGAGTTTGCATGTTCTCCCTGTGCATGCCAAAAACATGCTAGGTCAATTGGCAACTCCAAATTGTCCATAGGTATGAATGTGAGTGTGAATGGTTGTTTGTCTATATGTGCCCTGTGATTGGCTGACCACCAGTCCAGGGTGTACCCTGCCTCTCGCTCGAAGACAGCTGGGATAGGCTCCAGCACCCTCCGCAACCCTCGTGAGGAAAAGCTGTAGAAAATGAATGAATGTTAAAATGTTAAAACTAAAATTTAATTACAATATTTACACCATTTCATGCAATATTGTATGTGTTTGAAGATGGACAATGCTGCTGATTTTGAAGAGCGCCGACTCATCCGTGCTGCGTTGAGGGACCTGCTCAAGAAAAAGAGGGGTTGGTGTAAACTCTGGCAGGATACATCTATTAATATCTTCAAAACAAACAAACAATAAAACTTCCTCCATGTCTCCTCAAGACAAACGTGAGCAGGAGCGAGTGTCCCGGCAGCAGGACTTGAGGCAGCAGCAGGGCCTGAGCAAAAGAGGCGAAGGAGGAGGAGTTGCTGGCATAGGAAGAGCGGCCATGAACCAGAAGCCTACAACACATGGTGACTCATTGTGACTAATAGTTATTATTACTGTACAAAACATTTGATTCTTTGCGTTTTTATATTAGGCCAACCTGCCGCCTCTGTGACAGCAGGAGGGTGAGTCACATGGCTTTTTCTTTCCTTCCAATACAGTTACAGAGTGGACTAGCTACTGTCGTGAAAATTTAAAATTGTGTCAAAATCCCTAGTTATTTCCCTAATTGGCTGTCATATGCCAATAATTTTCCCTGGCTCAGTTATAACCTATGAACTCTGCCTGGCAACAAGGGGCCGCACATGTCATGTTTTTTTTTTTAAATGAAATTCATTCATTCGTTCGTTTGTTCATTTTCTACCGCTTTTCCTCACAAGGGTCGCGGGGGGTGCTGGAGCCTATCCTGGCTGTCTTTGGGCGAGAGGCGGGGTACACCCTGGACTTGTGGCCAGCCAATCACAGGGCAAATATAGACAAACAACCATTCACACTCACATTCATACCTATGGACAATTTGGAGTTGCCAATTAACCTAGCATGTTTTTGGAATGTGGGAGGAAACCGGAGTACCCGCAGAAAACCCATTTTTTTAATATAAAAATGTATCAGTTGATTAATTTAATACCTCTGTCTCCAAAAGCTTGCTGGGCTGAATGCTGTTGCATAATGAAGTGTGTGTATGTGTGTGTTACCTCCGCTTCAACTCATTTTGTACATTTGAGAGCTAAGAGCTAAGCTAACCATCCTATGACTGAAAAATTTGCACATTTCTTAATAGTAAATCAATATTTGTTTTGAAGGAATGTGTTATGGTAATGTTCAACAACAAATATTGTAGTCTTACTTTTATTACACAATATACTAGCTGTAAGTATTTTTTTTTTATTATTGATTATCAAATACTGACATAAGATGAGTAATTCCAGGCAAATTAACCTCCAGGCAAGTTTTTGCTTGTGAAATTATCCATTTAAATGACATGACTCACACTGATTTCCTTTTTGTTAATATATAAAATATGGCAGTTCAATCATTTTCATGTTAAAGTACCACTGAAACAACAACTGTGCTCAGACTCCCAAAGTGATTGAGTGTTGTCCATGTGCATTTTTATTTCTTATGTCCTCAGCAAGGCAGGTCCTACTCAAGCCACCAGCCAGAAATGTCTCCCTTCTGCAGTCCCCAATGCTAAAAATGTCAAACAGATGCTCCTGGACTGGTGCAGAGCCAAAACAGAACCATATGAGGTCAATATGTCCCTACTCTGCTTGGTTGTGACTTATTGCTGCTCTCTGCTCAAGCTATGCATATTCTGTATTCTCTACTTATTATTCAAAGGGGGTGGACATCCAGAATTTCTCTTCCAGCTGGAAAGACGGCATAGCGTTCTGCGCCTTGGTGCACCGCTTCTTCCCCGGCGCCTTCGAGTACTCCGTCCTGAACCCTCACAAGCCCAGAGATAACTTTCAGCTAGCGTTCAGCACAGCGGAGTGAGCTTCAGCTCCCCACGCCACCATCTTGTCTATACTGTATGCGTCTATTACGACTGTGTTCTCTGTGTGCAGGAAACTAGCAGGCTGCCCCCCTCTGCTGGACCCTGAAGACTTAGTTCGGATGAAGGAGCCGGACTGGAAGTGCGTGTACACGTACATTCAGGAATTCTACCGCTGCCTGGTTGAAAAAGGCCTGGTTAAAACCAAAAAGCGTGCATAGGCTCTCCGGATGCCAAATACCAACCGCCATGATTATACATCATCTATGCATTTGCATTACTTAGGTGAGGATGAGGACAACATATTTACACTCTTTGTATGCCATAATGGAAAATACAGCACACTTTCTGTCGCAGATGCAGTATATGAAGGTACTATAAAGAAAGAAAGCTTCACGCATAAAGTAGATGACTATCTTGGTTGGCTTGTTAATGTGTTATTCAAATGAAGATGGGATCATGCCCTAATTAGCATCATTAACCCAGAGACACTATCAGAATAACTAGAGAAGCTGCATGTGTGTCATTTGGCCACTAGATGGCAGCTAGTAACAGTAAGTACACTATAACGTCATCCAATACAAGAGAAAAATTATTACTATTTTTATTATTATGGCTGTAGCTTGTGGCTTTTTAATGAATATTTTGGGTCCCTCATTTAGATGAGTGGGACAAAATATTAGCGTATATATATATATATACTATATATATATATATATTATATATTAGCGTGTATATATATATATCACTTGTGTTATATGCAGTTCTTCAGAGTGGAATAAAGTGAAATATTACAAGTGGTAATGAATGATTTCTAGCATATTGCATGGAAGGTGGGGGGGTGCCACAAATTATTTATTTGTTTAAAAACGTATTTTAAAAAATAGGTGAAAAAGATTAGTTTCAAAATTTAAATGATTTTATTATTCAACAAGCCATGAATATCAACATATTTTTTATGTATTATCTATGATGTTTTCATGTTCTGATTTTTTTTGCATGTTGTTACACTTAAATATTTCATCAAAACAAATGTAAATATTACAACATAACTAAACACAAAATGCAGTTTTTAAATGAAACATTTTATTATTAAGACAGAAAAATCATCAAATACGCATCTTTGGATGCTTTTGTGGGGTCTTTTGTGACCTCTTTGGTGAGTAGTCGCTGCTCTCTATGGCTCATTTTGTTTGTTTGGCTGGCTACTTCCGAGAAGGTTCACCATTGTTTTATATTTTATATATTTGTGGATAATGACTCTCACTGTGGTTTGTTGGAGTCCCAAAGCTTTAGAAATGGCTTTATAACTTTTTTCCAGACTGATAAATCGTGTTATTGACTATTTCAAATTGTTTGATGATGTGAAACATGTGACAAACATGCACAAAAATGTATTCACACCACTATATTGATTTAAAAATCTAAATATTAATTAATTACTCATACGGGTATTTTTTAATCTCTTATGTTTCTTCATACAGTATAAAGTGTAAGGTAAATTTTTCGGGATTAAAGTTGAATTAGTGGTAAATTGATGTCTCTACTATAAGATGTTTGCGTCATGGATAGCGGGGGGGGGGGTTAAGTGGATGACGTGCAGGATGCTGCATGTTACAACATTGAGTCGGATGATAGCCAACCACCATCATCTGTCAAACAGCAGCAACATGCGCGCAGTCACATGACCGTTCGCCTCCTGTCCTGTCCTGTCCTGACAGCCTCGGGTGGCGTGCGCATCCTCCATCAAGACCTCCGGAGTGTGTGGACTCCCTTTAATGGCGCAGGTTGGCGTGCGTGCCACAGCGGAAAGGTGACCAATGTTCAACCACCACCTTGAAGGAATTTATCAGCTCAACTTCACCTTGGAGGAACAGCACGTATGAAAGGTAGGACACATCATTTTTTTTATTGCAATATGACCTCGGCAATGCTCGGATTTGGTGCTGATTTAGTCTTCCTTATAAGGCAGACACGAGATCCTCATTTGCATATTATAAATAATGTAAAAGCTGTGTCATTTCTGTTTGCTTAACAAAGGAGCAGCTCTCGTCTGCCTGGAAAAAAGAGGTCAGGTGCTAATTAACATTGCACAGGAACAGACCACAGGTCCTAACTTTGCAGACTCATGATTGCATCATCAGTAGGACTCATTAATGTGAGGTGAAGGTGCTCTGTGCACTGTGACGTGCGTCAAACAACACAATTTCACCCAAGCAGCAGTGCCCCACCACATCCAGCAGATGGCACTGCAGTACAAAACAGCCTTATATTGCTCTTTACATTTTGTACAGTCGTTCATTAATGCCTCGTGTGTAAGTTGCTATCATCCCGATTTTGTGTCAATGCTTTCCATGCAGAGCAGGGACATGGCAAAGAAAAAAAAAGGTGTTTCTGCCGCCTCTCCCTGTCCGTTCTCTGCTGAGCAACATGCCGGTGTGTTTATTCTGCCTAGCAACAAGTGAGCCATACAAATATTGTCATTGCTAACCACATTCCAACAATAGTCAGCAAGCTCATCACTTACTTCTCCACAGTTCAATGGAAATACATCTAGATTTGAGTTCAGTAAGTGTATCTTCGGTGAAATATTGCAGCCAACGGCTTTGTAGGACGTCATGAGATTTACCACCAGCTGCTTATAATTATCTCTGTCTTGTCGTTTGCAAGAAAATTTGATGCAAAAGTCAATTACTGCTACAGTTCAGGAACATTTTTACAAATGAATGTATTAGGAGGCAGCACTGTGGTCGAGTGGTAAGTGTGCAGACCTCACAGATAGGAGACCGGGGTTCAATTCCACCCTCGGCCATCTCTGTGTGGAGTTTGCATGTTCAAACCCATGCATTAGGTTTGAATCTAAGGTTTTCTCCAGGTACTCCGGGTTCCTCCCACATTCCAAAAACATGCTAGGTTAATTGGCGACTCCAAATTGTCCATAGGTATGAATGTGAGTGTGAATGGTTGTTTGTCTATATGTGCCCTGTGATTGGCTGGCCACCAGTCCAGGGTGTACCCCGCCTCTCGCCCGAAGACAGCTGGGATAGGCTCCAGCACCCCTGTGACCCTCGTGAGGAAAAAGCGGTAGAAAATGAATGAATGAATGAATGTATTGGGAGGTGGCACGGTGGGCGAGTGGTTAGCGTGCAGACCTCACAGCTAGGAGACCAGGGTTCAATTCCACCCTCGGCCATCTCTGTGTGGAGTTTGCATGTTCTCCCCGTGCATGCGTGGGTTTTCTCCGGGTACTCCGGTTTCCTCCCACATTCCAAAAACATGCTAGGTTAATTGGCGACTCCAAATTGTCCATAGGTATGAATGTGAGTGTGAATGGTTGTTTGTCTATATGTGCCCTGTGATTGGCTGGCCACCAGTCCAGGGTGTACCCCGAAGACAGAAAGATTTCAAGCAGGCTAACATCATAACACAATGTTAATGCTACTTACTATCTTTCATGGCCAGCCATATTTAAAGGTTCTCCTGCTGTTCTTTACAGGCTGATGGATCACATGCAGCAGAAACAAACCGCCACCAATTCATGTGGTCCCAAAGTGCAATCTAGACCCTGTCCAGTTTTACCTCGAGGGCCACCTCTGATTAGCCCATCAGGGACTCCGCGGGACAAGCAGTCTGGACTTAACCCTCCCACAGCGAGAGACCACATCAAGTCCGGGTCGGATATAAGTCGACCGAGACCCACCTCCCTCGGAACTAAACCAGCACCCAGACCTGTTAGAGTCCCAGTATGTCCTACCAAGGACATAGATTTGATCCCAGTTTGCATCTCAGGACCTCAGAATTTCAATTCTCATTCCCCATCTGAGTTTCCAGTACCTCTTCAGATTCCTCAGTCCTCATCCTTGGGACTAAATTGCAGCCTCAGTCCTCAAGCACCTGCCTTTACAACACAAGTGCAGTCTGAAAAGACAAGCGGAGATAACAATGACTTCAGGTGAGACGCTGAAGTGTTATGAATGACTTCCAGCTATTATATTATATATTGTATTATATCATAACATTCAGTTGGTGGTCTTCGCAATGCTGACTAGTCCATTCTAGAGGCTGCCCATTTGAATAACCGTTCTAGGATAAACCACATGGTTCTACCACCTTTATAGATGAGTATATGGCACCTAATTGGTTGGTATGTTACCAAAGATGATTTTAGATTATTCTCACTAAGACAATGTCTACTGTTTTGTCCCCACCCCTCCAGTGTGTTATGTAATAACGTGTACAGCGAGGATAAAAAAAGAAAAAGAGATTAAGGATTAATTGCACTTAACTACAGCCTGCTCCAGATTAAACAGCACTGAAAGTTAATATCAACCATCCCAGGGTCCACATCGCCACATGGAACGTGGGTTCGGCAGTGCCACCAGATGACATCAGTGCTCTATTCGGTGAAAACTTGTCAGATGGTAGTGTTGACATGTTTGTCATTGGGTAAGCAGCAGATACTTAGCCAGGAACACCTACTCGCTCATCTGTCCCCTTCCTGCTGACCGGTGTTGTCTTTTTTTTGTGTGCGTCCTCACGCTGTCCTCCAGACTACAGGAGGTCAACTCCATGATCAACAAACGCTTGAAGGATGCTCTTTTCTCAGACCAGTGGAGCGAGCTCTGCATGGACACACTCAGCCCCTTTGGATATGTCTTGGTCAGTCAATGAGGGTTTAAGGCTCATACAGGACAACTAAGGATGTCCATATTGCAATATAATAGGGTTCACATATTGCAGTTGTCCTTATTTGATGTTCAAGTATGTGTAGTTGGATACTTATAAAGGGAAATAACATTATCATATTTAAATTGTTTAAAAGACATTCAGATTAAGATATGCCTTTATTCGTCCCTCAGTGGGGAAATTTGTATTGCACAGCAGCAAGAGTACAGAGTCAGTTAAGCAGTACAAAATACACAATATAGAAAAATAAACAATATAAACAACCCAAGTATTAACAAAATCAACAGTTTTCCCAGAGTTATATGCAATACAGTATGTAGATAATATGAAACGAGATGAGATATATAACCAGTCTATACACTGAGATCCTGTTAGAGAGTTAATATGGGGCATTATGGAAATACTTCACATAGAACTTAGTATATTGCATTTAGAGCCATTAATATTGCACATGGAGGTTGATCAGATATTGCACAGAGAATGGGGTCTGGAGTAACTATACTGACTATAGAAACATCTGATAGATATTATATGGATGATCATTGTTGGCAAGCTAACGGAATAATATCGTGTTCCGTATTCCTCTGCAATTCTCTGCCATTTTTAATATTGACCATATACTGTGTACTATATATTACATCAGGGGTCTCAAACTCAATTTACCTGGGGGCCACCGGAGCTAGGCTCTGGGTGAAGCTGGGCCGCATCAGTTTTTCAAAAAAAAACCCCAAAACGCATTTATTAAAACTTTAAAAAATTGCTTTTGCTTCTGCTATACCTTACACTTTTTCAGTACTTTGGTTCCGGTTTTCCACACCAAAAAATCTGATAAAACATTCCACTGTTCTCAAATATCTTAATTTTTATTTTTCTGTACACAAAATAATATAAAAAAATAAATAAATTAAGAATAAAGACAATAAATCAATCAATCAGTAATGAATCAGTAAAATAATAATAATACAACAGCAAATAAGAAAAACGTAAGAAACCACATACAGTTGGTAGAGAAATTATTTTTTTCAGATTCCAATATACAGTATTAACAGTTATTTAAGGTATTTAACATGAACATTAATGAAACTTAATAATTTTACCCAATTAGCAAGTTAGCATCCTACTCAGTTCCATCTGGGAGCAACGTCGTAACTTTAACAACATGTTTGATGAGTTGCTTTATCTTGTATTTATCTGTGTATTTTCCGTTTTATTTCATTTCAACATTAAACTTTGGTATCAAGGTGGGGGCCTCAAACTAGCGTCTCGCGGGCCGCATTTGGCCCGCGGGCCACAAGTTTGAGACCCCTGTATTACATCATCATAGCCTCAAAAGTGGTATCATTTGGAGCACGAGCAAAGTTATCCGGCAAACTATGCCTTAAATGCTCCGAACCTGGATATTGTATTTTAATGCATTGTTTACTCTGTTTTTACTCAACTCAAGTCTATTTTTTTTTCTCTACAGTAAAGCGTCTTTGAGTACTCTCAAAAGCGCTCTACAAATAAAATGTATTATTATTTATAAAAGTCAAACTAAACTTTGGCTAAATTTCATCATGAGCAAAGTCACGCGATATGTGAGCAAATCTCGTGAGACTATTTCAGGTGTATTTCCTTGGATTTGTGCTTCCTGCCAAAACGATCTGTTTTAATTTACTGGCTACTGGCAGCTCACGAGCTCCCGGTTGGAGACCCCTGACTTACCTTAGTACCACTTACAACAACGTTCATACTAGCTGAGAGCCTGGCCCTTTAAAAAGTATTGCATTGTGATTGGCTGTAGACCATTGTCAATCAAATGTCCTTCAAGTTGCTAGCTTGTTAATGAATCTTCGATTTGAAGGAATTTGAAGTACGGCAACAGGAGGAGTACTGCAGAAATATGTTTTAACAAGGATACAAAAACGCGACAGTACAGTGGAATGGAACGATGAAAAGGCACATACCTGGAGGTTGATGATTAGATTCGAAACAAAATGTGAACTTTGTTTAAACAAGAGAGAAATGTGATTGACAGGCAGGCAACAACATTGATTTTTTTTTTTTCCCCTTCAATGCAGGTGGCATCCCAGCGAATGCAAGGAGTCCTGCTGCTGGTCTTCTCAAAATTCTGCCATCTTCCATTCCTCCGGGGCATGCAGACACAGAGCACACGTACAGGACTTGGGGGATGTTGGGTAGGCGCGGGGTCCGCTCACTCTCTTTTTGACATTGCAGAATTGATATTGCACATCTCAGTAGACAGAATTAGGACGAGGAGGCTTTGAAAGGAGGTCCTTGCCAGCAGGTGTTTGCACGTGTGGCTGCATATGTCAGAGTGTGACCTTCATGACTGAGAGTGTTGATGTCAGCAAGCATTACAACAGTCTGCTGCTGCTGCTGCTGCTGCAGTCTCCTTCTCTTTGAGGTCAGTGCCGCAGCAGCAGGCGTCTGGCCCACATTCTGCCTCAAAAACAAGCGTAGACCTCTGCCAAGCTTTCAACATTTGTCACCATGTATAGGAAGTCAGTATTTGGCTGCTACTCAGCCTGCTTTTTAGTCAATAAGATGCTGTGGAAAAGAAGCGTGGAAAAACTACATCCTAACCGTCACTGAGTTACAACAATGTCAACATGTTCAAAGGGATTTTTTTGTCCTTTTCACAGGGTAATAAAGGCGGTGTGAGTGCCAGGATGGCCGTGTTTGGCCACCCGGTGTGCTTCCTCAACTGTCACCTCCCCGCTCACATGAGGAACCTGGAGCAGAGGATGGAGGACTTTGAGAGCATTCTGCAACAGCAGCAGTTTGAAGGAGGAGCTGCCACCGGGGTGCTGGATCATGAGTGGGTGACTCTTGATATTGTTGTGACTATTATTGCGACTTCTCTTACGACACTACATTTTTCCCTTTTTGCCCTTTTAGTGTTGTCTTTTGGTTTGGGGACTTGAATTTCCGAATCGAAGACTATGACATCCATGTGGTGAAATGTGCAATAGACAGCAATAAGCTTCCTTTGTTGTGGGAAAGAGATCAGGTGAGTTTTGTACACTCATCACCAGCAGAGGGCGCTGTTGCTGAAGCTGAATGCTTTGCCTTTCAAAGAAAAGCAACGTGACTTCACAGAAATGCTTTATTGCCATATGCATTATATAAGATAAGTTGCATTTTGATAGTGAATTTGAATTACTGTATGTATACTGTATGAAAATCATCTGTTCCGGTGTTAAACTACTACACTCAATTGTCAAATTTGCATTGTTGACACAAGTGTAAAAAGAAGCAAAACACTTTGATATAATGTTAACAAAAGTATTGAGACACAGCTTCATACCTTAAACCAGGGGTCTCAAACAGCTACGGTCTGGGTGAGACTGGGCTGCATCAGGTTTTAAAAAAAAAACCAAAAAAAAAAACGCATTTATTAAAAACAAAAAAAATAAAAAAAACTTGGTTCCAATTTTCTACAAGAAAAGCTCTGATAAAACATTCCACTGTTCTCAAATATCTTTTTTTCTACACAAAATAAGATGAAAAATAAATAAACAAATCAAGAATAAAGAAAATCAATCAATCAGTAATAAATAAATAAATATAATAATCATAATAAAACGGCAAATAATAAAAACTTAAGAAACCACATATAGTTGGTGGGTAGACAAATTATTTTTTTCAGATTAAAATTAACAAAGCATTATTAGAGCCCTGTAGACATGACAAAACACGACTATAGTCACATTTATACTCTTTTTATTTACAACATATTGCGCAACTGCAGGGTCTTGAGACACATGCTAACTCGCAAACTAGAGACCTAGCGACCTAAACGGTAGCCTTCAAGTTATTTCCTTTAAACTTACCACTTCCACACGGATAGGGAGGATAACTATTAACAGTTATTTAACCTTTAACATGAACATTAATCAAACGTAATAATTTTTTCTGGTTACATGATACCATACAGCATCCATATCAAACTTGCGCGGGCCGCACTAACATTAAACTTTCATATCAAGGCAGGGGCCTCAAACAAGTGTCCTGCGGGCCACATTTGGCCCACGGGCCGCGTGTTTGAGACCACTGCCTTAAACTAACACCATGTGGAGATGCTGATTCTTCTTTTGGAATGTTACAAAAAGCCAAATAAAAAGCAAACTTTACAGGTCTTTCAGGATGCTTTATGATGATTGCAGGATGCACACTAAAAGGAACATATAGTTACGGTAAAGTAGTATAGTGTGCATGTGTGTAATCTATGAAGGGATGCCGTGTTTGTTTTGTTCTCAGCTCAACATGGCTAAAAACACAGAATCCATTCTGGAAGGCTTCCTGGAGGGTCCGCTTCAATTCCCGCCCACGTATAAGTTTGACGTGGGCACACACACCTATGATACAAGGTCATAACCTCAACTCCGACACAAGTTTTTATGTCTAACTAGTCATGTGCTGAAGGTAACGACCATGTTTTTTTTTTAAAACCCCATTTGTCTCAGTGCTAAAAAGAGGAAGCCCGCATGGACCGACCGTATCCTTTGGCGCCTCCGCCACAAGGGCTCCCCGGTTCCGACTCACAATGCAACCCTGCAGAGGGGTCTGACCTCGTGGCTGGGTGGTGCCACCAAAGTTACACAGCACGCTTACAGGAGCCACATGGCCTTCACCATCAGTGATCACAAGCCTGTGTCTGCTCTATTCTCTTTGCATGTGAGTCACTCTTTAATAGAATGTTTCATTTTTTTTATCATTCATCATTCCATTTTACAAAATATTAGGAGTATAGTATTGGGGATTTTGTGAAAAATTCATCATTCACACAAAAATAAAAATACTGTAATATCATAGATTAATACAGTACATTGTACTACGTATATGTAGCGTAATATGAGTGAAAGACCATTGGCTAAATTACAACAAAGAAATACAGTGGTGCCTTGGTTAGTGTCATGAATTAATTCCAGAAGGTCAGACTCAAACCAAAACGGACTCTAACCAAGACAAGTTTTCTGATAGAAAATAATATAAATCCAATTATTTGTTTCCAGACACACAAAAAATGTAAAGCTCATTTTCCGCCCTTTGTATTCAGTTGTGGACTGCACAGAAAGCTTTCTCGACCTTCCAGAATCTGAACCTATTCCAGCTGTATTTCCTTGGATTTCCAAAATGGTCTATTTTAATTGATTCCACCATGGCCCGCCTCAGGGCACGCCCACTCCACTGTGATTGATCACGCTCCCAAGCGCTCTCGAGTACCTCCGGACTACTGCCGAACCCCACTTTCTAATTTCATCGATATAGGAGTTGATAATAATAAAAAATTATGACAACAACTGAACATTTTGCATCATTTCACCTAGTTCCGCAAAGAGGGAGAGGGCGGAGAGAAGATTATGCTTGTAGAGCTAACTGTCACTGCACCGCATAAATAGTAAATATACACAAAAAAATTGGTAATATTATGAGCATCAACATACAGTCTACTTCTTTTCTAGTTCCCCTTTATGGTGGACATGGCCCTGGTGGAGATGCAGGTAAACAAGGAATGGTGTAAAGTCTCCGACGCCACAGTAAGATTGACGTTTGCAACCAATTATCATCGCAGCTCATGGGACTGGGTCGCAATATACAAGGTCAAAAGACATACATATTTGTTATTCTCCCATAATAGACATGATTACATTTATAAATTGTAATCACTTATGCATGTGTGTGTGTGCACAGGCTGGATTCCGTCACCACAAAGACTACCAAGCTTACGTGTGGACCAAGGGAGAGCATGCAGGGCAGGTGGGACACATGTTTCATCATTCATTCCTTCTCAAAACAAATCTCTGGGATTACTTCTCCCTCTTTGCTGCTTACAGGTGTGTTTTCCAGAAGAGGACCTGCCTAGAGATGATGGTGAATACATCCTCGGCTACTACAGCAACAACATGAACAGCATTGTTGGTTTGTCATCGCACATCCAGGTATGGCTGCATATGATGAATATGATATGATGAATATGTCACAAATATTCAAACTATGTTACTTGCAAGGTTGATGACCTCATTGGGTGTATATGATACTGTACGCGTCAGGTACCGATAAAACAGAAAAATTGACAAGAGCGATATGATTCATACACAAACTCATAAAAATGTGTATGTCATCAGAATGAAGGTCACATAACTCATACACACAATAAAATATCAATAGTTAACGTTTATGACAAAAGATAACACGAACATTGTGTGGGTGTCTGGCCTCAATTAAAGCGCTGTAGCATGCAGTTTTTTGGGTGTTTTCTTTTTTTTTAGCATATGAAATAATCCACACTCATGAGGAAAAAGCGGTAGAAAATGAATAAATGAATGAATATTTATTAGGGCGGCACGGTGGTCGAGTGGTTAGCACGCAGACCTCACAGCTAGGAGACCAGGGTTCAATTCCAACCTTGGCCATCTCTGTGTGGAGTTTGCATGTTCTCCCCGTGCATGCGTGGGTTTTCTCCCACATTCCAAAAACATGCTAGGTTAATTGGTGACTCCAAATTGTCCATAGGTATGAATGTGAGTGTGAATGGTTGTTTGTCTATATGTGCCCTGTGATTGACTGGCGACCAGCCCAGGGTGTACCCCGCCTCTCGCCCAAAGACAGCTGGGATAGGCTCCAGCACCCCGCGACCCTCGTGAGGAAAAAGCGGTAGAAAATGAATGAATGAATGAATGAAATAATCCTAAATGTAAATTATCTGTTCTAGGGTCAAACAGTCCCCATCTTAAAACAGTTATTAACTGTAGAGACAATGATTCAATTGGAAATATAAATAGATGTCCACCACTGCTGGTGGTAAAACTGAGCTCTTGTCAGTTTTGTGTAACTTTAAATGCATATTTTGTTTTTTTTTCCTCATAATTTTGGTGGAATTTCAACCTCAAGGGTGGTTAACCTTTGTAGACCATGCACCTAGGCGACCCGGTAGTTACCTGAAAAGGGGATTTAATTGGAGTATTTTCATTCATTCATTCATTTTCTCCCGCTTTTTCCTCACGAGGGTCGCGGGGGTGCTGGAGCCTATCCCAGCTGTCTCTCCCAGCTGGCGAGAGGCAGGGTACACCCTGGACTGGTGGCCAGCCAATCACAGGGCACATATAGACAAACAACCATTCACACTCACATTCATACCTATGGACAATTTGGAGTCAACAATTAACCTAGCATGTTTTTGGAATGTGGGAGGAAACCGGAGTACCCGGAGAAAACCCACGCATACACGGGGAGAACATGCAAACTCCACACAGAGATGGCCGAGGGTGGAATTGAACCCTGGTCTCCTAGCTGTGAGGTCTGCACGCTAACCACTAGATCACCGTGCTGCCCCTAGACCGCCATGCCGTCCTAATTGGAGTATTTTTTTATGATATTAGCTAATTTCTTCATCTTTATCCACAGATCAAGATGCCCATCCACAGCCCATCCATCCTCCGTTCAGACAGCACTGAGGTCAGCTCGGAAGATGACAGCACCTTGGTCCTCCTGGCTCCCAACTCCCGCAGCCCGAGCCCCAAAACCAACAAGCATCACTGCCGCCATCGCCGCAGCCGGAGCCCAGCGGTCTCCGCTCTCTCGTCCAAACCCCTCCCTTCCCTGCAGGGCCTCAGCCTATGTCCCCGCTCCAAAGAGACATGCAGCCTGTCACCTGGCTCCGCCTCTAAAAAGGAACACCTGGTTTCTACGGGTTCTGTCTCGTCTCCGGCCATCAGCCCGCTCAGTCCATGTAGCCCCGTGTCTCCGGGTAGCGGTGTTTCGGCACCGGAGGCCCTGATTGCTGCTATGTTGGGGGAGCATAGGCCTTCTCAGGTTAGCCCTACAGGGGTCAAACACATTGGACATGGGGGGCAAAGGAACACTACATAAAACCTAGAAGAGAAGGTAAGAATAGTACTGTGCAAACATTCCGCATTGCATCTTACACTGTGTTTAGGTGGGAGTCACATCTCAATTCCAAGTGCTTTTATTGGCTCCCGTGCTGCATACAACATGTAGAAACATGTAGAAACATGTAGAGATGGGTTGAAAACATGCAGACACTCCAAATATGGACTGGCTGCAAAACACTACATATGAGATCAGGTGATTCATCAGTAGTTATTAGTCATGCATAGGGTAAATCAATTTAACATTGTAAAGTACACCATTGCAGCTTTGTGAGTAGACTCCCCATGAATGGCTAATGTCCAGGCTAATGTGTTTGTTTCCTTGTTTTTTCTTTAAAGGTCCCATATGATAGTATGAAAGGTGCCGCAATAGCACAGTGGAAGTTGTCCAAAATCTACTCTTGATGTTTAGACGGTTTAAAAGTGCTTTTAGTCAGCCCAACCGGGAGCACGTTTTGAGTGTCTGTAGCTTTAATGCTAATGAGCTGTGTTTGTCCATGAGTATGTGGGCGCCCAGAAGCGCTATTGTGTACTTCATTCACTTTTTACATATGCTCTCCACACTCGTCCGACGAAATAGATGACATATTGTATATAACATACAATAACGTAACATCAATGCGTGGGCTAGGAGGACACAAACATTAGCAACGCTATCATAGCTATGTGAGTTACGTGCTAAAATTACACTCACATGTCAACAGCAACATCATGCTAGATTAGCCTCGTAGGTGAAGAAAAACTAAATGTATAGTTGGCATAGCTCCAGGCTTTATTTTTAGATAAAGCTAATACAGAAAGAATCATATGGAAGGTTGTTTTTCCACATTTGCCACTCATAAACAGGCTCTGAGGACCCATATTACTGTATCATGTCATTATTAAAAATTGTTATTCATAACAAGGGACCTTTTAATTTAAAAAAAATATTCCAAATGTGACTGTGCTAATAAAGGCTAACACGATTACTTTAAAAACGCATTACCGTGTCCGCAATGCAGCTTTACATAATTTGACAAGCATAGCAAATTTAGTACATACGTGTTGGGAAAACATAAGTCTATAATTTGAACCTTTGCTACGGTCACCAGATGCTATCACATCAATAAACACGACGGAGATGTACTCAAGAGCCTGTGGGGCTTATCTGGAAGTTTAAAGTTCCATAAGCCTTAAAGAGGCTTTCGATTTCGCTCAGATGTGATGCAGTAGGAAAAAAAGCATAATAAAAGTTTAATAAGTAAACCACATCTGTTTTATTGAATGTCCTAGATATTTTACTTGTACTTTCGATACAGTATTTATGTCATCCAACCTCATTAAAAAATTGTTAATGCAATTTTTTTCCCAGCAAAGCAATAGTTAATTTAGCATTCATAAAACACCCTTAATAAGTATAAATATAAACCACAATATTACTAACTTTGATTAATACGAAACCTGGCTGCATGGCGGTTGAGTGGTTAGCGTCACAGCTAAGAGACCCGGGTTCAATCCCACCCTCTATCTCTGTATGGAGTTTGCATGTTCTCCCCGTTGTTTTTTTTTCCGGGGACTCCGGTTTCCTCCCACATTCCAAAAACATGCTAGGTTAATTGGCGACTCCAAATTGTCCATAGGTATGAATGTGAGTGTGAATGGTTGTTTGTCTATATGTGCGCTGTGATTGGCTGGCGACCAGTCCTCGCCCGAAGACAGCTGGGATAGGCTCCAGCACCCCCTGAGACCCTTAAGTAGATAAGCAGTAAAAAAAGAATGAATGAATGATAATACAAAACCAAAGGATGACCTGGGTTCGATTCTCCACTTGGGCATCTCTTTGTGGAGTTTGCATGTTCTCCCCGTGCATGCGTGGGTTTTCTCCGGGTACTCCGGTTTCCTCCCACATTCCAAAAACATGCATGTTAGGTTAATTGGTGACTCCAAATTGTCCATAATATGCTGGATAGGCCCCAGCATCAATCAATCAGCAATTACTAAATAAACAATCCCTTTTTGTTACATAAAATTGAGCAAAATAAAATCGATATAGTGTAAGATGACTAAACAAAAACTAATATTGACTCTCATTCAAATCGTTTTTGCCCCCAAAGCCTACCTGTGTCCAAATATTTATTTCCTGAGTTTGTAAATAACATAACAGTATACAAATATTTACAATATATTTGAACATCACAACAAAAAGCACACAGACTGATGTGAAAATTAACATACACCAGACCTGAAAAATACCGACCCTACAAAAAAATACCCAGATGATATCGACATTTGGGTAAATTGCCTCACTCTAGTAAGTACTATGATCTTCCGGCTGCGGCCATTTTGTGTACATTTGAACTCAAGTCCGTAATTCACATGATGCTCGGGGGCTGTCGATATGAAAAAGCACACCATAAAATGATTAACTTATACATCTGGGGACTCTAATCTACAAGATAAGACGTTTAAAGACATATTTCATCATATTTCATTTTCACTGTTTACAAGTGTACGCCCATCTGCGCCCACGTGGTGTGCGTGCTGCAGCAACGTAGGCTACACTCCCCCACAGGCAATTCCTGTATCCCGTCCTATTTAATAGGAAGAGAAGTCCAACCAGTTTGCTATTCTCACCGGTAGAGCCGCAGGGTGGTCGGTTAGTTTTTTTTTTATAGTGAGAACACGTAACGGTGGATAAAGTGTTGTGTTTGTTTGCAGCCAAGACAGACTATATCTATCCGAACAACTAGCTTGTTTGCTAAAAGCCATTGCTAACACGCTCAATAGTGGTCAAGATGAACGGCGACCTGAACGGTTTCCATAACAACTCGCTCGTCGACAGTTTCCTCTTCACGTCCGAATCCGTTGGTGAAGGACATCCTGGTAAGTTTGATTTAAAAACAAACAAACTATGTGAAATGAATATGTTAGCTTGACAGCACCGCATTAGTATATGAAACAAGGTCATGTGGTCTTGCTGTTAACGTGTTTGCTAGCCGCACTTTCATGTCACAGATAACGCGCATTTTGTTTTAAATAAACCAAGATAGGATATTTGCACAAAATAAATATCTTTATAACAGACTGTATTATTTCTATTTTTATTGAGTGTTTGTCGTCACGTTTAGCTGTCAAAAGTGTCTCTAAGCTAGCTAGTTTGGCTGTCAATCACAAACACGTCGTGTAATGTATATAATGTGTAATGTGTATATTTTCACCTTGAGTCTGGTATAAAATTATTACTTTATTTGCATGTACACGTTAAAAGAACCAGCGTACCTTTGGAGGAGTCGTTATTTTCTCATTTATTTATTTTTTGAGGCGTCACCGTTGCAACATCAAAATAGTTCCGACATCATGTCTCTTTCATGTTTTTTCATCCTATTTGATAATTAAATAACCTGGGCGTTTTATCATTCTATTTTTGTTTTTAATTATTATTCAACTGTATGCCCCTGGAGTGTTACTTGATGAGGTAAACGTTTGACTGATGCAACAAGCCAAATTGAGCTAGGAACCTTTTGTCATCAGCTTGTAGCTCAAGTACACCGGTCCTGCAAACAGTGCAACACATAATAGGATTACTAGTGTTTCCTAAATTGAGTTACTGCTGCTCAACCGTAGGAGGAAAAAATACATAAGGAAAGAGTATGTGAGAGAAATCAATGCTGAATTGATTGATGCTAATAATATTAAAGCCAAATATAGATTTATGGCATTGCTGTGTCATTTAGTGCCAGCTGTTCCAACAAATGACTGTGTGAAACAGGTGTCATGGCTGCAGCCTGTACCCTCGCTTTGAAACACTGCCGTACATCCAGCCACTTGCTTGGAAAGTTGTTTAACCTGTCCCAGAACATCCTGATGAGTACTAAGCTATTGCAGAAGACACCCACAAGACCACACCTGCATAATTAATTGGACATAAATATGATTAATAATAATATATTACAGAGGAAACTGTATTGTAACGCAAACAACTCATGAAGTCCTAGTCCAACATGTTGTTATTACTAAAAAAACGCCCATTTAAGTCGGCTTTGACATAAATGCTTATTCCAACATAAATTTCTGAGACCAAAAGGGGTCAGTTCTAATGGAAAATTGTTTTGTTTATGTCAGAGGTTCTCAATTATCTTCTGTCATGCCCCCACTGGGGGATAGAACTTTTTTATGCGCACCCCCACTTTGAAATACTGTCATGAAACTGATATTTATTTATTTATCTGTACTGTATAGACTGAACTCAAAACTGAAACCAGCAAAATGGAGATCAGTGAAAAATACAAGCACGTTTAAGAGTTGGAAGGTCTGCACTAATACTGAAAGACCTTATTGCTGTTCACTGGTCCCGCCAGGGGCACCCACCCCACTATTTGAGAGCCACTGGTTTATGTCAACATGTTGTAATATTGTCAGATTCCTTGTTATCGCTAAGCAGCGTGAAACGACAACCACAGTGTATCTACTGTCAAGTTCCAAGTGGTTTCCACTATAATAGTCATCTTATGTTATGGTTTGAAGTGTTGCGTCATGCTTAGAGGTATTTCTAATACGTATGTTGCTTGGTGACACTACAGTGGCCAAACTGCAAACTGTGACCAAAGTATTAAACATTTCATTTTAATACATATTGTGTGGGCTTATGTGATATTATTTACTCATATGTGACATTTATTATTCTACAGATAAAATCTGTGACCAAATAAGCGATGCTGTCTTGGATGCGCACCTCACACAAGACCCAGATGCCAAAGTTGCATGTGGTAAGGTACTACTCCTGTTTGTTTGACGAGAGTCACAGCTGGTTAAAAAAAAGTGCAGCATTAAGAATAAAATTGTCGTAATGTTACATAAGTATTATTGCAAAATTGTGACTTTGATCTGAATGCATATAGTCATTCTTATTAAAAAAATGTCTATTTTGTAATACTTATTCTCATGAATTATTGTGACTTGTTTTTATGGTAGCCTTTTCCATAGGTTTAATTGATCCACAAATATAATGGTGATTGTATGCATGCTACACTTGTTTTATATGTGGTTATTTGATGTCTTTATACATTTAGAAAAACAACTCTTTTTTTTTTTTGCCTTTACTGTGAAGCTCTCGGAATTAACCAAAGGGGCTAAAATTATTTTGCATGCATTGATTTATGAAGCATGTTTCCACAGAAGAACATGGAAGTAGTTCTACCTTTCACTGAAAACACATGCTTTCATTATGGTGGGAGCAAACGTTTAGTCTCTCCAACGCCCTTCCCAGGTTTAACGTTCATCCTTTTTTTAGCTAATGCACTCAGTCCACAACGGCTATGACAAGATCTGTCACACTTAAGATTTACTCTCATCTCTCTCTGCAGAGACTGTGGCTAAGACGGGGATGATCCTGCTGGCGGGGGAGATCACCTCCAGGGCTGTGGTGGACTACCAGAAGGTTGTGCGAGAGACAATCAAGCACATCGGCTATGACGACTCCTCCAAAGGTAGGCCGAGGACACAGGCATTGCATTAAAGCATTATACTGAAAACAATATAATTCATCCAATGTTTAATAGCTTATTTGCTGGTCCTCCGTAGGCTTTGACCACAAGACCTGCAATGTTCTGGTGGCTTTAGAGCAGCAGTCTTCTGACATTGCTCAAGGCGTTCACCTCGATCGCAAGGAGGAGGACGTGGGAGCCGGTGACCAGGTGTGCATATGAAAGCTAGAAGAGTTGTGGTTGGTAGACATAAACAGGAAAGCTGCAAGAAGTGTTGAACAGGCCCTCAATTCCCCACAAAAGCCGATGGCCGTAGGGCGCACGCACACACACACACACCAATGATAGAGATAGAGATAGAGGCCTGACTTTGTGGAGCTTTGTGTTGCTTAGTGATAGTGAGTCATCATTGGCTCCTCCCGCATCTTATGGGATAGCCTAAAATCCTTGGTCATTTTTTTGTTGTCCATCTGTCTTATTGTAGCCGTGATTTTGATTCGAGCTCATTTAGTCCTCAGGAGGAGTTTGTCTGAACAACTCCTGGTTTTTGTCCAAAATATCTGGTCCAAACCAAACAGTTTGTTTTCAGACATGGATTCTTGAGGTTTTTTTGCACATCCCGTCACGATAGACGTCTCAAATTTTGTGATGATTTGTTAAATTGGTGTGAGAAGTAGTTTTTTAGGACCACTGAAATATCGGCGGTCGAGTGGTTAGCGCGCCGACCTCACAGCTAGGAGACCAGGGTTCAATTCCACCCTTGGCCATCTCTGTGTGGAGTTTGCATGTTCTCCCCGTGCATGCGTGGGTTTTCTCCGGGTACTCTGGTTTCCTCCCACATTCCAAAAACATGCTAGGTTAATTGGCGACTCCAAATTGTCCATAGGTATGAATGTGAGTGTGAATGGTTGTTTGTCTATATGTGCCCTGTGATTGGCTGGCCACCAGTCCAGGGTGTACCCCGCCTCTCGCCCGAAGACAGCTGGGATAGGCTCCAGCAGCCCCGTGACCCTCGTGAGGAAAAGCGGAAGTGAATGAATGAATGAATACACATTGCATTTGCAATGGGGCCTTTGCACTGCTGTTGCTTGGTGTTTGGGCCCTAAAATTCACAAAAAATCCACAGTATATTCACCACAATACAGGGGACATGACTAAAGGGGGGGGGGGAACTCAGTTCATGCTAAACTGTGTAACTCGACCTCCTGTAGGGTTTGATGTTTGGATACGCCACGGACGAAACGGAGGAATGTATGCCTCTCACAATTGTGCTGGCCCACAAGCTCAACGCCAAGATGGCTGAATTACGCCGCAATGGAATGCTGCCTTGGCTCCGTCCCGACTCCAAAACTCAGGTACAAATGCAAACACTGTGTCTAGTTAATGTTGACACTGTATCAAAAATGGTTGCTGAAATCTCACTTCAGAGGTACTGTGTATTATAATAAAGACATGAAATGACTGTGATTATCGTTTTTTCTCTTCCAGGTGACTGTCCAGTATAAACAGGACCGAGGTGCCGTGGTGCCGCTGCGCGTCCACACCATCGTGATCTCAGTGCAGCATGATGAACACGTGAGCCTGGAGGAGATGCGTCACCGCCTGAAGGAGCACGTGGTGAAGGCTGTGGTGCCCGCCGGGTACCTGGATGATGACACAATCTATCACCTCCAACCCAGTGGACGTTTTGTCATCGGCGGGCCGCAGGTAAGTGTTTCATTGGCTGTTTTATTGTTTACCCAGTTTAACTATTAAACTAATAAAGACTCTCCAACTGAGTGAATGAATTAAGTCTTAACCGTTTCCTGGCTGATGTGGTGTCTGCCTTCCTGCAGGGTGACGCCGGTCTGACCGGCCGCAAGATCATCGTGGACACCTACGGCGGCTGGGGGGCCCACGGAGGTGGCGCGTTCTCCGGCAAGGACTACACCAAAGTGGACCGCTCGGCCGCCTACGCCGCGCGCTGGGTGGCCAAGTCTCTTGTGAAAGCGGGACTCTGCAGGCGCGTTCTGGTCCAGGTGAGAATGAGTCCCACCATGGAGAGCCACGTTTATTCTCAGTCTTGTGACTAACATAAACGGGTTTAGGTTTCCTACGCCATCGGTGTGGCCCATCCGTTGTCTGTCTCCATTTTCCACTACGGGACATCCCAGAAAAATGAGAGCGAGCTGCTGGACATTGTGAGGAAGAATTTTGACCTACGTCCAGGAGTCATCGTGAGGTAGCACTTTTTCCCTACATGGTATTACAGTACATTTCAGCCAGAATACGACTATAAAGCAGCCTTCCTCATACAGTCATTTATTTGTGGTGACCCCCTGCTCCTTTGGAAATGGATTTAGCGGTTCATAAACACATGTAGCTATTTATTACTTTTTGTACATTAGGTGCCGGCATGGATCGTAGCTCCACTTCTTAACACACCTCATAGGTACCTGGTCTGTTGGAGGATCAGAAGACCTAGCAAGAGGGTTTGATGTTGCCAACATTGATATTTTGTCGCTATGGAGGCGAGATTAAGTCACACAGGAACTAGTCAGAGGCAATAAACTTCAAAGCCTCACCAGCCAGGAAATGAATATGAAATATATTGAAAATATATTGCCCATCTTTCCATATAGCACACATACACTCATAAAAATGCTTCCCGATGTGTGAGTGGTGAGGAATTGTATGTATTTTTCTGGCCTTTTTTTTTCCTCACAAAAGATTCACCTTTCTTTCCTGTGTCAGGGAACTGGACCTAAAGAAGCCCATCTACCAACGCACTGCAGCCTACGGGCACTTCGGCCGTGATGTCTTCACATGGGAAGTTCCCAAAATACTCAAATACTGAGCTACCATCCTCACTCCCTTCCAAAAGAGTCCCGTGTGTTCATCACTCCTTTCTCTTCCTCTGCACAAACAGCCACATCACTGCCACCTCTACTGAATGTAAAGCAGTCCTCCCTCGAAAGATAAGCACTCGCGCATCGACATTCGTACTGGCGGCCACTTTCCTTCCTTTCCGTGCTGTCCCTTCAATGCCGTTTTCTGATGTTTTACAGAGAAGTCAGAAGCTGCTAATGACCTTATTGGCTTTGTCGGGCTGCATGTTTAACAAAACAAAACATAAAAACCAAATTTTGTCACTTTAATCGTCACATGTAATGTTCCAAGCGAGGTGATTTTAATGTTCTTGATCCTGGGTGTCATTACAGAGTAGCCCAGCCTCCTCATACTTGATAATACCTTGTGGGACCTAAATACTTTAAAACATCGTAATCCTGTTTTTTCTTTGAATAGTTCATTTTGCACTCAAATTGCGGAATTTGCTGCACGCTGCGCTCACTTTACTCCTGATTTAAATGTGACATGCACTGCGACTCAGACCATGCTGCAGTTGAAGCATTTTCCATTATTTACTCCTTATTTATTTCACTAAACCAAGGATCATGCACCCTCCCCATCGCCGAAGTTTGCGATGTTGTAGCCAGGAGACACGTACAGGTTCCCGCCTTGAGTAGGCTTAACAATGTTGTCTCTGACGCCACCCTGTGGTTCCCTGAGTGTACTACAGAGAAACTCTACGGGAGCCACATACGGGTGTGCGCTTGATTTCAAGATCAGGTTAAAAATGACTTTTCCAAAGATTGTTTGTTGACGACATGTTTACATCCATTAGAGAAGGAAAGACCCTAATTGGCTGGTGTTGTACAGAGAAACCAGCCTGTTTACAAGGTCGCTCTTGTTTAATTATTTGGTAAATAATTAGTCTTGTCAGTGAGGTTGCTGATTCTGTTAAAAGTGCCTTTCCCTCCTCGTCGTTCCCTGCATTTCCTCCCTTCCACTCCAATTTGTACCCCCGCCAACCCCGTTCGCTCTTTTCATACTCTGAAGTCTGATCTGCTGTTGAGATTCTCTGTCAAAATCCTCCAAATAAAGTGACATGCTTTGCTCATGCATTATGCATCGTATCTTTTTCAATGGTTACACAAAAACACCCACTGTAATTTCAGGGTATTGGGCCCAAGTACCATAAAATTACCACAAAAACTATGATTAGTTGGAAAACAAGCAGAACATCTTGGCAACTGAGCAACTAATCGTCCATAGGTCATTGACAATTTGTCTCATTTTTCAAATTATTAAACATTCATGCAGATATATCAGATGAATTTACTATGTTGCCAAAAAATACAACATTGAAGCTGGTCCAGTATATTGTTATGAAATGCACATTAGCACAATCATACATCACAGTATATATTTAGATAAAGATATCAGGAATAATATCACGAGAGAATTTGTTGCAACACCTGGCTCAGCTGCATGAGTGCACACTCCACTCTAGGGTGGGAGAAAAAAACATTTACAATAATAATGTTATGTTATTCATGTTATTTGTATTGCAAATCCGTCACATCTACCTGATGTTTACTGTGTGTTGTAGCTGAGGGGTTTCCAGGCAAATTTTTGACAGTAGAACAGAGTCTGCATGGAGGAGAAATAAAAGATCAGGATTTATTTATATTTGAAAATAAAATCTAAAAAAGTTAACTCACTCCGCATTTGAGAGAGGTTTGCAGGTCTCTGCACCTGTATGTTGTCAGGGTGCAGGGGTCTTGAAGTGGGGGAGGGGCGGGGGCACATTCGTAATTGTTAGCATAGCATTTGATTCAAAACATGTCAGTCACGTGGTTATTTGTTTTGTAACAAAAACGTTGGACTGTCCTGCTTTTTAATAAGGTAAGGCTCAGTTGTTTTATTATATTAGCACATTGTGGCAAACAACATTTGGCTAAGCACTGTCGAGTGAATGCTAACAAGTTGGTGTCTATAGCTAGCATTGTTTAGCATACAGCTAAACAATAAAGATAGCACACCAATATTGAAGATAACACACCAATATAAATTTGTTTGGCTGCCCTACTATTAATTTATCGTTTATATCAAAGGCAAAACATTAAAAGTCTGAATTTCACATCGTAGACCACCTTCGCCTGCTAGGCTAATATTAGCCAGACTTTCAGGGCTATGACGGCAGGCTATTTAGGACGTTTGACACGGCATAAACACCTTGCGTATATAACATGCAAATTTTACCACTTTTTTTTAATCTTTTATCACTTTTTTTACTACAAATTTTATCACTTGGTCAATTAGGTAAATACTGTTGATATATGGGACATATTAATTTAAAACATTCAATTACGTTCTTAGCATTTTTGGGAAATCCAGGTGAATTCAATAAGTTGGACTCATGTTCAAGATGGCGGACAGGAACGCAATTATGATGGCTACGATGATATAGATGATGGGTTTCTATTTCATGGGCATCTATTATGCAAAATTGATGTTATAACAGTAATATGTGTCCCTGGGTAGGTGAACCAACCCTGAGGATATGTTAAAAAGTGGATAAAGTGGAGACACACACTGTCTGAGACAAATGTGGACAACCTCGGCTCATTAACGTTAAAGCGAAAAAGCACATTTAAACTGCCTAAATTGCAGCATCAAGGTTCAATTTTGGACAATACATCTGCAATACACTATCGTGGTACTTCTGAGGCCTATTTAAAATGTTTGAAATGTAGTTTTTGTGTCTTTTTTTTATCGCTTGTCAGCATTCACACACAATTTGTAGTTTAGTTGCCCTTGTAACAATGGGAATAACTGACATTTACTGTAAGCAGTTATGAAAGAGGTAATGTGCTTCCGGTTGGGAATAGAGCATCCCATGTTCCTTAAATGTACTCACAGTCGACCCACAAAAATTATCCCATGAGTTTTCTTTTCCTGATTGTACAAAAATAAGAATAACTAAAGTGTTATGAGTATGCAAAGTGTTGTAAGCATGACTGACCAATCAGAGGACCCTCCTGAATCTTGCACAGGCGGATGAGGGAGCAGATGGCCTGAGGGGTCGCGTAGCTCAGGATGGCGTCCATCACCGTCTTGCTGAACCTGCCGATCAACACCTCACACTGACTGCGGTAGGAGGTGGGGACAATGTGACAAATGTCCTCCATCAGCTCCACCACAGCCTCCTGCAACAACAGTAAACAAGGTGAGGGAGTTCCTATCTGGACACTTTATTACAGGGGTCTCAAACACGTGGCCTGTGGGCCAAATGTGGCCCGCAGGACACTAGTTTGAGGCCCCCGCCTTGATATGAAAGTTTAATGTTAGTGCGGCCTGCGCAAGTTTGATATGGATGCTGTATGGTATCATGTACCCAGAAAAAATTATTACGTTTAATTAATGTTCATGTTAAAGGTTAAATAACTGTTAATAGTTATCCTCCCTATCCGTGTGGAAGTGGTAAGTTTTTGGCTATTTAAGTTTAAAGGAAATAACTTGAAGGCTACCGTTTAGGTCGCTAGCTCTCTAGTTTGCGAGTTAGCATGTGTCTCAAGACCCTGCAGTTGCGCAATATGTTGTAAATAAAAAGAGTATAAATGTGACTATAGTTCTGTTTTGTCATGTCTACAGGGCTCTAATAATGCTTTGTTAATTTTAATCAGAAAAAAATAATTTGTCTACCCACCAACTGTATGGGGTTTCTTAAGTTTTTATTATTTGCCGTTTTATTATTATTATTATTATATTTATTTATTTATTACTAATTGATTGATTTTCTTTATTCTTGATTTGTTTATTTATTTTTCATCTTATTTTGTGTAGAAAAATAAAAAGTAAGATATTTGAGAATGGAATGGAATGTTTTATCAGAGCTTTTATTTTAGAAAATTGGAACCAAAGCGAAGTTTTTTAATTTTTTTCAAAGTTTATTCATTTTTCTGTTTTTAAAAAAATGCGTTTTTTTTTGGGGGGGGGGGGACCTGATGCGGCCCAGTCTCACCCAGACCCGAGCTCCAGTAAAGTAAATTGAGTTTGAGACCCCTGCTTTATTAGGTACAGTTGATGCCTGCTTTTGGAAATGTGAAAACTGGAAGTAATTGATACGTCCATTAAAAAAAAAGTCTCTGAGACTCCAAACCCTTCCATCCTCACGAGGGTCGCGGGGGTGGGGGGTGTTTGCTGGAGCCTATCCCAGCTGTCTTTGGGCGAGAGGCGGGGTACACCCTGGACTGGTCGTCAGCCAATCACAGGGCACATATAGACAGGTTTAACACTTATTAAATGCATTTACAACTTCAAAATGTACAGGTACTCTCCGCTAATGAATGATAATGATGACGTTATTACCTCAGTCCTCTCTTTGGGCAACAGGTCATCCAATGTCTTGATAAAGAAAATGCAAAAGGCACACGGTGATGTGGGCTTCTCCTAACAAAACCATCAGAATTTATTTGAAAACTGTCTGGAAAATTCTTGTGATCGATGATTTTTAACATATGTTTTATACTACTCACATTGTCACCCGTCATGGCAGCCTGGAAGGCCTCTGTGACCGAATAGCTTAGCATCTCCTGCTTGTTGTTGGAGCTGCAGAGCCCAATGATTCTGCAAATGTCCTGCGGCTTCTGCATACACATAGATAGATGCGTCACTAATAAGGTAATTGCATATAAAAGACAGTATTCTGAAATGCTACTACTTACTGCTACAACGGTCAAGAAGCTGATAGCCACCGGGAGGATTTTGTCCACTTCCTCCTTGCAGAGTTCAATCATGCTAGCTTTCCCGGGCAGGTGGTCACACAGGTTGCCAAGGCTCTCTGTGATCTTTTTCTGAGAAAAAAAGAAGAATTTTCCTGGCATGTTGTTCCAGTCCTGTAGGTAGCGGCCATGCATGTTACAAAGTGGAAAATTATCCTAATCAGGACCAACATTGAATGGGTTCTTCCTTCCCTCTATACATTTTTTTTGCATAATCCTGCAAAGTAATTATCTTGTTGACCAAACAAGAAAGAGTTTTCAGTCCGAGCAACACCAACCCTCAGTCAAGACAGTACGTGAGAGTATGTTTTCCTGGTATGCAGACTGTTGTTGTTAGTCATATAAGAACACACTTGGTTGTACTCTGGAGAAGTTTACTATTTATATCCTGCTGATAAAATGTGGAATACCATTTCAGGAATTTGCTGTGGAATTATCATTTTCTTTTGTATCGAAACCAAATCCAGCAGTAGATAGCTGTGTATGTGTAACATATCAGCGGTGCCGATAACAGCCAGGAAGGAATGTGTTTGCAGCTGACGCACCTGGAGGTCAGCGTTGGAAAGCAGGTCAACAAGGAGGTTCAATATTTTGGTGCAGTCCTCACAGGGGCTCCCAGCCTGGGCACAAAATCAAAAAACGGAGATCAATTAGTATTTTAATGAGCCCCACTAATGGCTTAAACATGTGAAATAGTATGAAATGAATGTGAATGAGTATGAATGTGAAATCTGGAGTATCCAGACACAAGTACATATTCTCTTTCATCCAGGTCATTGTATTCTCTGGACGATGGCATTGATCGATTAGTACTGGACTGTTCAGGTTGTCTTAGAAGACTTTTCCCCTCTCATCAGACACTCAAGGGTTGGCGCAGGATCCAAAGCAAGGCCAAGGTGGCTAAACATGACACAGCCATCTTTGAGGTGATTCCACTCCCTCACTGCCATTGGGTAGTAGAGGTCACACTCGTTGTATCTTAACTCTTGTTTTGCATCACCAAAGAGTGAAACCGTTTCTGGGCATTCCGCTACCTAATACAACCTGAGCAGTCCAATAGCGATTGATTCAATGTAATTGGTACACACTTCCGTCTTTTATGGCAGAGTGCATGGGTTACATTCCCAACCAGGGTGGCGTCAGGAAGAACATAAAACCAGGGATGTAAGCAATTATTAAACATAATCAATTATTTAATCAATTAATGAGGAGATGTTAGCCTTTTGGATATTTGGAAGCTTCCAAGACTTTTTTTCTTTTCCATGATCCATAAACACATCAAGTCCAATATGTCTGACCTCAAATTCAAAGCAAAACAAAAATTCCAATTGGCACACTCAAGAACACCCCCGCGACACTGAAAGGGGGATGGACTAGACTCCTGCCCCTTTTGTACAAGGACCCGATAGCACCTAGTAGCACGCCATCAATCTCGTACTCCCGGAGCACCCCCCAAAGGACGCCACAAGGGACACAGTCGAATGCCTTTTCCAGGTCCACAAAGCACATGTAGACTGGTTGGGGAAACTCCCATGCACTCTCAAGCACCCTCGTGAAGCTGTAGAGCCGGTCCAGTGTTCCACGACCAGGACGAAAACCGCATTGGACTTCTTGTAACAAAGGTTCGACTGACGGTCGTACCGTTCTCTCCAGCACCCTGGAATCGACTTTCCAAGGGAGGCTGAGGAGTGTGAGCCCCCCATAGTTGGAACACACCCTTCTTGATGTGTGATATGACAAAATATTTTCTGTATATAGTTCATTCATTCATTCATTTTCTACCGCTTTTTCCTCACGAGGGTCGCGGGGGTGCTGGAGCCTATCCCAGCTGTCTTCAGGCGAGAGGCGGGGTACACCCTGGACTGGTCGCCAGCCAATCACAGGGCACATATAGACAAACAACCATTCACACTCACATTCATACCTATGGACAATTTGGAGTTGCCAATTAACCTAGCATGTTTTTGGAATGTGGGAGGAAACCGGAGTACCCGGAGAAAACCCACGCATGCACGGGGAGAACATGCAAACTCCACACAGAGATGGCCAAGGGTGGGAATTGAACCCTGGTGTCCTAGCTGTGAGGTCTGCACGCTAACCACTAGCTCGCCGTGCCCAAATAATATTTCAATAATTTTGTCATATCACACATCAAGAAGGGTGACCGTAGCAAGTGGGCACATGAACTACTATATACAGAAAATATTTAATAATGCAAAAATAATAATGCCCCATTATACAAATACTGTTAAGTGCAGATTGTATTAGTATAACTTTTACACACAATAATGTTAAACAATGTAATTGAAAAAATTAAGGAAATTCTTGTAAAATGATATAAACATCACTTACTTCCATCACCGTGGCTGGTGTGTCAAGCGAGCCATCACTATTAAAGGTCAGCGCTGCAAAGAAATCATTTGTATTAAATGTGTAATTTCATTTTCATATTATTAATACAGAATCTATCTATTATATTAAATGTCTCACCAACGTTTTGCAGACCAGTGAAAAGAAACAATGCAAAAGTGATGGAAATCATCGTCTTGTCTTGATTCAATATCTTCCTTGATCACATCTGTGCAAGGAGCCACAGTACGCAGCTTTTATTTGACGCCTAGAGTCCCGACCCCACCAGGTTTTGAGGTGAAGAAAAAAAATGTGAAGGTGTGTATGATAAAATGCTATTTGCAGTGTAGTGGAACAGTCCCCTTTCATTTCCTCACAGGTGTGAATAGGTCAACAGATGTACTTCACAGTAGTTATGGTTCTGCATTTAAAAGAGCTTTATACTGATGCCTGTTTGGCAGTTTGCATGAATCAGGAGACAGCCTGCCATATAACTAACCTGTTGACATTTTGGCCATGGTGGAGGTCTGCAACATTCACTTTGTGTCATCATTGTTATAAAGCAGGGGTCTCAAACTCAATTTACTTGGGGGCCACTGGAGCTCGGGTGTGGGAGAGACTGGGCATCAGGTTTTCCAAAAAAAAAACAAAAACGCATTTATTAAAAACATAAATTTTTAGAAAATTTCGCTTTGGTTCCAATTTTCTACAAGAAAAGCTCTGATAAAACATTCTACTGTTCTCAAATATTATACTTTTTATTTTTCTTCACAAAATAATATGAAAAATAAACAAACAAATCAAGAATAAAGAAAATCAATCAATCAGTAATAAATATAATAATAATAATAATAAAACGGCAAATAATAAAAACTTAAGAAACCACATATAGTTGGTGGGTGGACAAAATTTTTTTTCAGACTAAAATTAACAAAGCATTATTAGAGCCCTGTAGACATGACAAAACACGACTATAGTCACATTTATACTCTTTTTATTTACAACATATTGCACAACTGCAGGGTCTTGAGACACATGCTAACTTGCAAACTAGAGAGCTAGCGACCTAAACTGTAGCCTTCAAGTTATTTCCTTTAAACTTAAATAGCCAAAAACTTACCACTTCCACACGGATAGGGAGGATAACTATTAACAGTTATTTAACCTTTAACATGAACATTAATCAAACGTAATAATTTTTTCTGGGTTCATGATACCATACAAAACCCATATCAAACTTGCGCGGGCCGCACTAACATTAAACTTTCATATCAAGGCAGGGGCCTCAAACTCGTGTCCTGCGGGCCACATTTGGCCCGCGGGCCGCATGTTTGGCCCCTGTTATAAAGGCTGCCTAAGAATTTTGCTCAGTATTGTAGACATCTATTTTTTAAAATCACTTTTCCACATTGCATTAAGGTGAGATCATTGCTTTCAAGTCAACATCAGCCTGATATGCACTACACTTTCACATGTCACGTCTGTAAATTTGAGTAGGAATTACAAGGCAGAACAGAGTGTTTGTCCAACATGTTCAGACGATATTTGCATTCGGAGGTTGAAATACCAAGGTCATCCATAGGGCTTGCATAAGATTCTATTTTCCATGATGTTTATTTGTGCATAAATGCACATGCTGGCTGCCAAAGCAGACCCGCAATGTCATATTTTCACATTATGTATAGTATGGGCCACTGTATTTACCACTATATGTCGCTTTTACTATGTTTTCATGTAGTGTTTTGCAAGTGAAATTATGACTAGGGTGGTGCAATTCATCCTCTGACCAGCAAAGGGCAGAAATGGCTCTACCGGAGCAGTGATTAAAACCTTAAAGCAGGGGTCTCAAACTCAATTTACCTGGGGGCCACTGGAGCTAGGGTCTGGGCGAGGCTGGGCTGCATCAGATTTAAAAAAAAAAAAAAAAACGCATTTATTAAAAACAGAAAAATGAATAAACTTTGCTTTGGTTCAGATTTTCTTCAAGAAAAGCTCTGATAAAACATTCCACTGTTCTCAAATATCTTAATTTTTATTTTTCTACACAAAATAAGATCAAGAATAAAGAAAATCAATCAATCAGTAATAAATAAATATAATACAGTAAAGTCTCGTTATATCGATATTCTCGGGAGTCGGAAAAAATACCGATATAACCGGACTATCCATATATCCGATCCTGCGCCGAACTGCATTAAAAGTGGGCGGATCTTTGATATGGCATGTAATTTTCTCCTTGAGTTCATGGATTGCGTATCTAGCATGCTTTTGTACTACAATAAATTTTGTACTACAGTAAATAAAAATAAACTTACGCTGTAGTGATTACCGGTTACCGGGACATAATTCACCCCGGAACTATGGATAGGGAAGGTGTTGCCACCCGGAGGGGTAGGCGCGAGGGACGGGTGTTTTCCGCTGTGTGTGCTGCACTCTGGTGGTGGAAGTTTGAAAAAATAAAGTTGACTGGAAGCAGCCGCTCGCCGTGTTCTTTTTTGGTATTGAAATCCTTAAGCAAAGATTGATTTAAGCTGCTTTTGTATCGATATAAGCAGACCAAATTGGCTGGCGGGAGATGAAAAGGGCATCCTAGTAACCGGATTATCATAATAACCGTGTATCGTACTAACGGAGCTAATTATATCATAAAAGACTAGAAATTTGCCGGGAAATGAAAATAGTATCGTAATAAGTAGTAATTAGTTTTAACCGATATCGATATAACGAGACTTTACTGTAATAATAAAACTGCAAATAATTAAAAATTAAGAAACCACATATAGTTGGTGGGTAGACAAATTATTTTTTTCAGATTAAAATTAACAAGGCATTATTAGAGCCCTGTAGACATGACAAAACACGACTATAGTCACATTTATACTCTTTTTATTTACAACATTTTGCGCAACTGCAGGGTCTTGAGACACATGCTAACTCGCAAACTAGAGAGCTAGCGACCTAAACGGTAGCCTCCAAGTTATTTCCTTTAAACTTAAAAAGCCAAAAACTTACCACTTCCACACGGATAGGGAGGATAACTATTAACAGTTATTTAACCTTTAACATGAACATTAATCAAACATAATATTTTTTTTCTGGGTACATGATACTATACAGCATCCATATCAAACTTGCGCGGGCCGCACTAACATTAAACTTTCATATCAAGGCGGGGGCCTCAAAATAGTGTCCTGCAGGCCACATTTGGCCCGCGGGCCGCGTGTTTGAGACCCCAAAGTTTACACAAGTTATACGATGCCAAAGTTTCAGATAACGAGGTTTGCGCATTTGGAAGTGAGTTTGGAAGTTTGGGATGACTCAAAACACTCGGCTTCAAAAGGTGTGGCAAAACTATCCCATTGTGATGTAACAAGGATACAAGGATGAAGAGTCTTGAATGAGTCATGTTGTGTCTATTTATTGTTGTATATATCACTATTTTGATTTATTATTATTATTATTATGGTTAACTTTCTGCTACGCTGCCCCATGTGGATGACAGCAGTATTGCCATCATGATTTCCTTTTGAGGCCCTCAAATGATTTAACAGCACTATCTGCGATGAGATATTGAGACTAAGCTAACTTATTGTAGTGCTTCCTTATTATGTACAGGAAGAGGCATAATAACCCATTTTTGTCGTGAATGCGGAACAATGTCCAATGCTGTTGTTTTCCTGAAACAGTAAGATGTGAACTTTGATACGCAGTTGAAGCTCACTGGGTCACTTCACTGATTATTCAGTTTTCTGTGTGACTGTAAAAAGCTGCTGTTTCCCAACAGAGCCAAACTAGCGTCTGGCTAACTAACAAGGTGAAATGGTGAAATGGGAATTCTTGCTACATCCTTAAATGGTTGACCAACAACATCACATCCAAGGCTGCATGTTTCTGCTTTCCGTTAGCTCTTAAAAAGGAACTGAAGTCGCCTCATGTTTTGTTGCAACACAGTTATGGACGCAATTCTACAACTAACTTATTTTCAACTGTAAATATAGTATAAATAAATATATATAGTGCATGAAATGATACAAGACTGCATTAACGACTTAAGATGTTAAAGACTTATAAATGTACTGTCACACAAAAAGGGAGAAGGAGGAAAGGTTTTGTCTAAGATTCAGATGCTGTTTTTGGCACAATTATGTCATACATCTTAAACGTGGAGTCAATTTTCAAGCATTTTGGTGCTAGTTGCTTTTGTCTGCATTTGCTTACTAGTCACACACCTCTGTGTTGATGTTAAATGATGTTTACCCAGTTTCAGTAGAAACTTTTTCCCAATTGCAGAACATCTCAGTTAAAGCGGCACTGGTAAATATTGTTAAATTGGTCAACACCACCAACGCTCTGGGAAAACAAAAAAAATTGACTGCAAGAAAATGATCCATATCTGGAGCCAAAACAGAGTTTCATACAAAACCTCCTAGATAAAACCATAAACGCCTCTCAGTATAGAATCCTGTGAATTCTATAATAATATTTCTGATAATGTACTACAAGCATGGCATTTTTCAATTAATGCATTTCTGTTTTCTAGAACATTTTGACACCCAGGTGCAATCTCATCAAGATAGATAAGCTATTTCAGGAGTTCAGTTCAGGCGAAGAATCCACTTAAAGGCTAAGGAAGTTTTTGCAGTTCAAACCTGTAGTTGACAAGAACTTTACCATTTTTTAATTGAATTTTGGGTTTTTATTACATCCAAGCTATGATCATCCAGATTGTTATGCTTTGTCCACTTTTCTGACCCATAAATGTACTTTACATATATAGTGGACTTCCTTATATGGGTGTGGCTGTAAGCCAGAAAAAGCTCCCTGTCCTCCCCCGAGCTCTGCTTCCCTGACGCCTTTCGGACGTTACTTGGTCGTGTGGCAAAGTCAGAAGAGAAAGCAGTAAGTAACAATTTATCAGTGTCCTAACTGTCATGGAGCAAAAACGCTTCTCTGTGTAGCATTATAGAGTGTGCATACAGGGAGCCACCGCAATTAGTGGCCAGATTAGATGGTAGCGATGCTAAAATGCTAAAGCTACTTACCATTGAGAGACCTCTTCAAGTAACCTCTTTTCTTGAGAAACTTTGGACTGTACAGTCTCGACTTCCGGATCGGATTAGGGATCCAACACATGAGTGACATTTTAAAATGATAGATTTATTATCAATTCCTGTACTGTCCTTTTAAGCACTCGTGAGTGTGATCAACCACAGCGCCGTGGGCGTGCCTGGAGGCGGGCTGTGGGTGGAATATATTAAAACAGACTGTTTTTGCGGGAAGCATGAAATCCAAAGAAATACAGCTGAATAGGTGCAGATTCTGGAAGAACTAGAAAGCTTTGTGTGCTGGTTATAGTGTGTGGCTGCTCTATCCATACCATTGAGTCCATAACTCAATACAAAGGGCAGAAGAATGAGCATAATAGGTCCCCTTTAAGAAATTAAGACATGCATTCTAGAGTTTCACATTATGTGTCGTGAACCTATCGAAGTTTAATAAGGAATTGAACTACTGAAATGATTTAACATCTAATTTATTGAGATACACCTGTGCACTCTTTTCATTGGACAGCATCAGTATGTGTGCCATAATTTGCTTGCAGCAACATCACACGACGCCCCCACTGTGGATTGTTATGATGACCTGGTGGTGATAAGAATAGACGTTTTATTTCATCATGGAAACAACAAGGAACAAGGAAGTTGGCTGTTTACGGACAAGAGATTCACCTAGCGGGGCAGTCCGAGGGCGAGGCCTTCACAGGGCGCCAAATAAAAACAGGCGCACCACGAGGCAGCATTGTCACCATTTTGAGATTTCTGACAGGTAGTGTCTTCCTACTATTTCTGTTTGACTTGACTTTCTGGTATTTTTTATTGCTGGTTGACAAATTGATGTTACTCACACTTCTAATTGCTTTCAGAGATGCATCTTTCTGTTCTGCTCATGCTGGGCATCTGCCTGGTTCCTGCACACTTGAAACCAGCAGGTAATATCTGCATATCTGATTTTTTTGTAGGATTTATTTGTTGTTGTTGCAGAAAGTTTCATTTTTTTCTTTTTTGTAGAACATCTCGATAGCTCTTTCCTTCAATGGTGCTTTGAGGAAGCCAGACAGATTGTTGATGATGCCTACACATACTCCAGAGCAGAGTGAGTTTTTCTTGCTTTGTCACACCAGGATCAAAAAGTTGGATTAGCATCAAATTGTAAACCTTGTAAACAGTTACACTTTTTCATGTGATCACAATAACTTGCTTAAGCATTATTTTAAGTCATCAAGTTAACAAACAGCATTCAAACCATGACCTCCTTTGTGGAGGTTAACAGCTTAACCAGAACGTACATTTTTGTATCGTCCTCCAGGAGTCTGAGGAGGGTGCGGAAGGACGTGGTGAGTCCTCACGATGCTCTGCGCCTGCTGAAGCAGCCTCGAGGAGAAACGCGCTCCTTTGTGAGGGCCGCCGACTACATGCAGCAGACTCTGCGCCTCGTGCAGGAGAGGATGCACCGCGTCCACAAGCGCTCCCTCAATGCAACTGGTAACACAACCACACACATGCAGAATACTCCTTGTGGTTTTGGGAGGTTTAATAACTAATAAATGCTTTTGGGTGTTTTTTTTTTTTTTTAGATTTGCTGTCTGCGGAGGATCTGGAGAGATTAAGCATGATAACAGGATGTGCAGCTCAAGTCAGGCCTCCGCCGTGTAGTAGTACGCAAAACCTTAACACCTATCGCACAGCCACAAGCGTCTGCAACAACCGGTGAGCTCTATTTTTCTCTCTTCACTTTGTCCTCCATTACAATAAATATTTATGCTGTCCTTAAAATTGAAAGGAGTGAGAAAGGTGAACATATTTGACTGTCGGTATGTTAATTTCCTTTTATTTAATTAACATTTATTTTAAACTCCTAAAGAAGGGACTGTCAAGTTCAATACCACACAAACACAACGGAAACCTGTTTGTGTAATACAGCTTGGGCCATACACCGCAGAGAATGTATACATTTCCTTTGGAGTTTCTCAAGCGGCGTTTCTACACACAAATGTTCACTTTTTTTTTAAAGAAATAAACCCCGACTGGGAGCTTCTAACACCCCCTTTGCCCGCTGGCTGCCTGCGGAATATGACGACGGGATCTCGCTCCAAAAAGGGGGACAACCCAACCGGACCTTCAACAACTTCATGCTTCCACTGGTACTTATCACTCAGAGTGTAAATATTCAGTTTACATTGAGATCAATGAACACCATTCTGAACCTGGCCTTCACCTGCAGGTTCGACAGGTGTCCAATAACATCCTCAGCACCACGGATGCGGGCGTGGTTAGCGACAGGGAGTTTTCTCACATGGTGACGTTGTTCGGTCAGTGGAACGACCACGACCTCACCTTCACGCCCTTCTCGCCCAGCATCCGCTCTTTCAGTAATGGGGTCAACTGCGATGAGAGCTGTGAACGCACTGAGCCATGTATCCCCATCGCGGTCAGTTCCCAGGACTTGAATCAGCCAACAGAAATGACATTTCTGTTCTTAACTGTGGAGTTTTTTTATAAACAGATTCCTCCAGGTGACCCACGCTTGCCCACAGGGCCAGACAGCTGTATACCCTCGTTTAGATCCGCCCCTGCTTGTGGGACAGGGTTCTCAGCCTACAATTTCGGAGGGGAGCCCAATAAGCGTGAGCAGATCAATGCTCTGACTGCCTTTCTGGATCTGGGCCAAGTGTACGGCTCAGAGGAGAAGCTCGCCCTCAGCCTCCGCGACCTCAACAGCGAAGGTCTTCTGCGAGTCAATTCCGAGTTCCGAGACAACGGCCGGGAGCTCCTGCCCTTTCACCCTCTGCAGGTCAAGATGTGCGCTACCCGCAGGCGGGTCACCAATGACACCAACGCCCGAGAAGTTCCTTGTTTCATTGCAGGTCAGTCATCCTATAGGTGTAAACCAGGGGTCTCAAACTCAATTTACCTGGGGGCCACTGGAGCTAGGGTCTGGGCAAGGCTGGGCCGCATCAGGTTTTCCAAAAAAAAACAAAAAACGCATTTATTAAAAACAGAAAAATATACAAACTTTTTCAGTGCTTTGGTTCCGATTTTCTACAATAAAAGCTCTGATAAAACATTCCACTGTTCTCAAATATCTTAATTTTTATTTTTCTGCACAAAATAAGATGAAAATAAATAAACAAATGAAGAATAAAGAAAATCAATCAATCAGTAATAAATAAATATAATAATAATAATAATAAAACAGCAAATAATAAAAACTTAAGAAACCACATATAGTTGGTGGGTAGACAAATTATTTTTTTCAGATTAAAATTAACAAAGCATTATTAGAGCCCTGTAGACATGATATTATAGTCACATTTATACTTTTTTATTTACAACATATTGCGCAACTGCAGGGTCTTGAGACACATGCTAACTCGCAAACTAGAGAGCTAGCGACCTAAACGGTAGCCTTTAGGTTATTTATTTTAAACTTAAATAGCCAAAACTTACCACTTCCACACGGATAGGGAGGATAACTATTAACAGTTATTTAACCTTTAACATGAACATTAATCAAACGTAATAATTTTTTCTGGGTACATGATACCATACAGCATCCATATCAAACTTGCGCGGGCCACACTAACATTAAACTTTCATATCAAGGCGGGGGCCTCAAACTAGTGTCCTGCGGGCCACATTTGGCCCGCGGGCCGTGTGTTTGAGACCCCTGGTATGAACGTGAGCATAGCTATGCAGCATAGGACAATTATATGGGATAAGGACAATAATATAGTAAGGAAACTTGCTGTACAAGCTGTCTAAAGTAGTTTCACCTCCATAATATCGACTTGTGTTAAATACTGTATAATAGGGTAGCATTGCAGCAAGGCAGCTGCACAGTGTCCTAGTGGTTTGTATGTTGGCTTCCCAATCAGGAGATTGACAGTTCTATATGTGGGTTTTCTCTAGCTACTGTGGCTTTCTTCCACATTCCAAAAGTATACATGTTTAATTTAATTGGAGACACTAAATTGTCTGTAGTTGTGAATGTGAGTGAATGGTTATTTCTCTATGTGCCCTAGCGACCAGACCAGGGTACACCCCGCCTCTCACACACAGGATGCAGCATGGCATCATAGCTTAGCATCTCAAAATAGCATGGTGTATAACACATGACACCTTAGCATCACTTATAATTGCAAATTACAATCATGGACTGTAGCATAGAATTTGTAACAATGTCCAACTTTCACGTGCTGAAGGTGACGTCCGCGTGGATGAGAACGTCGCTCTAACTTCAATTCACACTTTGTTCATGCGTGAACACAACCGTCTGGCCCGTCAGCTGAAGCGACTGAACCCCCAGTGGGACAGCGAAACTCTCTACCAGGAGGCCCGCAAGATCATGGGTGCTTACACACAGGTTGGATGCCCAAACACGCAAACCATTCCTACCTTCATGCTTTTATCTCCAAAGTCGTGAATCCTTAACTTGTCTCACAGGTATTTGTGTTCCGTGACTACCTGCCGCACATTGTGGGCGATGATGCCATGCGCAGACAGCTGGGTCCTTACCCCGGTTACAACCCCAATGTGGACCCCAGAATCGCCAACGTCTTTGCCACGGCCGCCTATCGCTTTGCTCACTTGGCCATCCAGCCTGTCTTAGCACGCTTGGGTCCAGACTACAGAGAGGACCGTCAGTTCCCCAGTGTGCCCTTGTTCAAGGCCTTCTTCACCCCCTGGAGAATTATATTTGAGGGTAGGCTTCATAAAAACAGTACATGAAGTAGCAGGCGGTAATATTCATTACCATTATAAGTGAGAAGCTACTGGCACAAACCAGTAGCTTCCAGAAATCTGTAGTTCTCAGGATTTGGTGAAATAACCAATGTAGAGTAACATACATTGGTCACATTCTTTATACAACTATACAAACGCAGTATAAAATGTAGTTTTACACATTAACTGTGCAGTTGAAGCATGACTCTGTATCGAATATACAGTATTACAAAAGTAGCTTCTTTTACCAGAGCGCTAACTGCTGGATGTGGTTGGCTGCTGTGCTACTTTCCCTGAATACAAAATCCTTCATTTTTGTTTTTCTTCCTGCAGGTGGCATTGACTCACTGCTGCGTGGTTTGGTGGGTCGCCCTGCGAAACTGAACACTCAGGACCACATGATGGTGGATGCTTTGAGGGAGAGGCTCTTCCAGTTTGTGCAGCATCTGGCGTTAGACCTGGGTTCCCTCAACATGCAGAGGGGGCGGGACCACGGCTTACCCGGTACGGTACATTCCACCCACTGACATTGAGATCCTCATCACCTGTCAATCACAGAGATTTTTTTGTGGTTTTCCTGCCAAGGATACAACGCATGGCGCAGGTTCTGTGGCTTGTCCCAGCCTAGGAATCAAGCCCAGCTGGCCCAGGTCCTGAACAACAGTAATCTGGCTCGTAGGCTGCTGGAACTCTACGGGACACCTGACAACATTGACGTCTGGTTAGGTGGCGTAGCCGAGCCTTTCGTCCGCGGTGGCCGCGTGGGTCCTCTGTTTGCCTGCCTCATTGCAACCCAGTTCCAGAGGATTCGCCAGGGTGATAGGTCGGTCTCCTCGATATCTATCTATCTGTCTGTCTATCTAGCTATATATCTATCTAACGTTCCTTTTTAAAGATTGTGGTACGAGAACCCGGGCGTCTTCACCGCGAGGCAGCGAGCCGCCCTCTCCACCGCCACGCTGTCCAGGATCATCTGTGACAACACGGGAATCTCATCCATCCCCAGAGACGCCTTCAGTGTTCTATCCAGGCAGAACCTCCTGGTCCGCTGCACCAACCTGCGGCGTTTCAATCTAGGAGCATGGAGAGAACGGAGCTGCACAGACTTCTTAGGTGAGACTATTTTGTTACCATTACACAAAAACTACAAGCCCACCCACAATGTGGTGATCGACAGATGTAGTTTGTTGTGTGTTTCTCTCACCGAAACTTACCGTGTATGGTGTTATCCTTTGTTTTGCAGAAACTGGTAGCTGTCCTGAAGACAAAGTTGAAGAGGTCAGTGTTCCTCTTATTAAACTGCACATTCAAGTAATAATAGAAGTTATGTCTGTACAAGTTTGTTATTACATCTTTCTTGTTGCCCACATTTCAGGAGCAGGATTTGCTCAATGATGAATTGGATAATGAGGTATTTATCACATTTTATGTATGTTTGACAGTGATGGTTTTAAATGCACAACCCAAACCAATTTATCTCACATTTGGTGCCCATAAACTGTCTATACCTCCAAATATCCATTTAGCACATAAAAGCAGATATAAAATGTAAATATCAATATAAAACTGTGATTCGGAAGAATGAAAAGCAGCACGGTTGCCGAGTCGTGAGCATGTTGTCCACACAGTGAGGAGATTGGGAAGACCTTGCTTCGATTCGCCGCTTGGGCATCTTTCTGTGAAGTTTGCATGTGGAGTATATGGGTTTTCTCCGGGTATTCCGGTTTCCTCCCAGATTCCAAAAACATGCTAGGTTAATTGGCGACTCAAAATTGTCCATAGGTTTGAGTGTGAGTGTGAATGGTTGTTTGTCTATATGTGCCCTGTGATTGGCTGGCGACCAGTCCAGGGTGTACCCCGCCTCTCACCCGACGACAGCTGGGATAGGCTCCAGCACCCCTGCAACCCTTGTGAGGATAAGCAGTAAAAATGAATGAATGAATGTAATATCAGTAAGATAATTCCGGTGATAAACACAGCAACTCAAAATAATCCACAATGTCAAGACTGTGTGAATTCCAAGCATTTTTCCGAATGAATATACGCAAAGCGGACCTATTATGCTTATTTTTGACTCTATGTATTGAGTTGCTGACTCCTCGAGAGCAGCTACATACAATAACACGCACAAAGAGCTTTCTAGACCTTCCAGAATCTGAACCTATTCCATCTGTATTTCCTTGGATTTCCAAAATGGTCAGTTTTAATTTTTCCACTTGCGTCCTGCCTCCGAGTGCACCCACTCCGCTGTGATCGCTCCCACTCGACCAGTCCAGTGTGTACCCCGCCTCTCGCCCAAAGACAGCTGGGATAGGCTCCAGCATACCCGCAACCCTAGTGAGGATTAAATGGATGGATCTGAAATACTGGTTGTTCAAAACAAATGGTTATGTCACTTGTTTATCTAGCCACTTATTGCCAGGCAGAGTTCATATGACCAGTAAATTAAGAGTATTTTCCAGCCACGCCCCCAGGAAGTTTCTTCAAGGTTATACACACCAACATATTCGAGCTGGGATGCTAACATTCATCACATTTTAAAAACAACATCTTGCTAGGTTGGCTGATCTTTTTGAATGAAGAAATGATCAAACTTATGAGAGTATTTTTCTCACATTTGGTGCTTATGAATAGTCCCTAGGGACACATATTGCTGTTCTAACCAGTCTTTCTGCATATTAAAGAAGACCTGTCAATATAAAACAGCAATTGAGAAGAAGGAAAAACAGCACCACCTGTCGGCTCTGGTGTGCCACTGGCCCCAGAGTCTCTCTAAAGTTCGAGTATAATTTCTCTGCTTGTTTCCCTGCAGATCCCAGACAGCCACTTGGCCTGAGAGACCTCACTCCGACATCAACAATCTGCCATTGTCCTTCCAATAGTCCTTCCTTCCATCCTTCCTTCTTTTTCTGCGCTAAATTTGTAGCTTCCGCGTTATCTTCGCCAACTGACACCGTGTCCATCAAATGTGCACGCCAGCGGCAGACACGCAGCAACATTTGTAAACCATGTCCTCTTTTTTGTTACAGCTGCCTGTCTATTTGTACTTTACCAGTATTATGCTGATTATTTATGTAGTGATGATGTGTGTTGTTGTTGTTATTGTCGGCTTGTTTTATTGCATCCTTTTCATATGCGCTCAATAAAACTGAAAGAACAGCACTGTGGCTACCGTAAATGTTTTCTCCTTGTCTTACTCATTTGGAGACAGTGATTTGATGAAGTGTTGTTGATGAGGACATTTGAAATATGTATGACAGAGAACAATTTTGTAATATGTCTGTTTTTGTGTTGTTTCAGACATTCTGAAAGAGGGTGTGCAAATGAAGATAAAAGGTAAGATTTTTATCCTTGCAATAATGTAGAACGTCCTGAAGATGGTGCTCTTGGTGATCTTTTTTCCTATACCATAAACCTTTTGGCTTTATTTCATTTCAAATATCGCACACACAAATTCATACACATTCTTCATGTACATTAGATATCATTACAAATTTAGATAAGATATTATTGTTGGGATGGAAAGCTAAATGATTTTGTCATGTAGGATCCAAATCCCAAACCAGAGTAGACCTGCCCTCCACTAGGACCTAAAGGAGAGTATGTGATGCATTCATGAACATTCTCCAACTCGGAATTGTCAGTACAAATAAATAACAGCTCACGTGACTTTATCACTGCACAAAACAGGGACAGTTGGGTTCTCTCACTACATTCCTGCACTTGTGGGATGACAGGAGATAGTACAAGTTGGTTTTTTTTGGACGATATATGACTGTGAAGCCCAAGTATATGTAAAGTGTGCTGTGTTAAGCCGCCACCACTCCTCCTCCCCTCTGTATGGTTTGCAAAGAGTGCCACGTAGTCCACCAGACTGTGTGTGTGTGTGTGTGTGTGTGTGTGTGTGTGTGTGGTGCAGGCCCCAGTGCAGTCCTCCAAAAGTAATGGAAACCCAGCATTTATGAAAGAGGAGGAAATATTTGAATTGTCCTTGTCTGTTACAGAACTTTGAGCTGATCCATTTGAATAATAGATTTTCTTTTCAAGAAAAGGGAAGGGGAAAAAGGAGAAAACCTAAATTTGAGTCATATATGTAAACAAACTAAAAAAGGTAATATTGATTTAAATACAATTGGGTACTACTGCCTACATGGCATGCGTGGGTTTTCTCACATTCCAAAAACATGCTAGGTTAATTGGTAACGTGAGTGTGAATGGTTGTTTGTGCCCTGTGATTGGCTGGCCACCAGTCCAGGGTGTACCCCCGCCTCTTGCCCGAAGACAGCTGGGATAGGCTCCAGCACCCCCGAGACAAGAAAAGCGGTAGAAAATGAATGAATGAATAATTGTTGTAGTGTCCCCCTAGTGGTGTAATAGTTCATGCTTCTGTCTTTGCATGGCAGAAGACGATTCCCTGCCAGGGTTCCATCAGGCAATGCATCTGGCGTAAAAAGTAAACCAAAACTATCATGAAAAATGCTGTGTCTTTACATTTTAAAACAATTTATTACTGGCAACCAGTCCAGGGTGTACCCTGCCTCTCTCGCCCAAAGCCAACTGGGATAGGCTCCAGCATATACCCATGACCCTAATGAGGATAAGCAGCATAGAAAATGGATGGATGAATGGATACTGAGTAGTCAGGATGGAGACACTATTGCTTTCCTACATCCCGTTGTTCTATGATTATCATCACATTCTTCCTCCTTGCCATCACTGGCACTGTTCGTGTCGTGATATCACGACATGAATGAATAACAGATGAATGGAGAAAGACCACATTTGAAACACAATATGTTTTGAAAGGCTTGGTGTTCATAAAAGTACTGTTTAAAAAATTCATCTGCTTGGAAGCTGGACACTGAAAGAAAGAAAGTTTCCACTGAGGGATTTGTTCACAGATTGTACATTGAAGTGTGGGAAGCGTTTTTCAATACATTAGACCCTGGTATTATTGCATAGAAGTATATTTTAAATACATTAAACCCAAAGATGACCATAATGATCTTTCAACCACCTCACATTTCAGTACTGATAAACATCTCACTTGGCTGTACTCTTCTGTGCACTTCCAGTTGTTTTTTTCCTCAATAATTGGTTGTCCATATGACTCCAAAGTGACAGGGATATTACAAATGTTGGGAGTAATGTGGAATATTCCCTAAAATAGTAAGGTTTTGGCAACTGTAGATAATCTGTCTTCCACAATTTTTACACAACAACTGCTAAGTCATTTATATACTAAATCAAAAACAAAGTGGCCCTACGCAAGAGCCCTGTGGAACACCAGATGATATTTTTACAGCATTCTTCCAGTTCTGTGAAATGGCTTAAATTCCTTGAGCTCAATCGAATGGCCAAAAGAAAAAAAAAATCTGGACCAGAGGTGGATTCCAGCAACAAAGAACTTGGCTAATTCCTTACAGATGTGCCGAGGGAATGCTGCACAGCCTGAGAGCAGAAGAGAAAGTTGAGAAACGTAAGTTACGAGCAAAAAAACATCAGTGACCTGGTTCAGCTGGATCGGACTCAGTCTGTCTGACTGAGCCATGTGCTCATGGGGTGTTTTTTTTTTTAAAAGGAATAACACGCTATAAAGTGTTGACCAATAGAAGCACGCTAGTAATGTGACATTCATTCACATGTTCATTTTTAGATAGGCTCTCTTCTTTTAACTCAGTGATTCCCCATTTCTTCTCACACTTCACAAATGTACAATTATGAGGCAAAACCGTATATTTATCTTGTGTGTGTGCAGTCCAAAACGTTCTTGGATGCTTCTGTGATTCCATTTGGCTGAAAGTCAGGCCCACAACTTACACATGATGAAAAAGCAGCTTCACGTGATGGTGAAATATGATGTCTGTTATCTGAGAACTGAACAACTGACTGTCCTTAACGACTTGACCACAACCAGTAAACCCTTCCTAGGACACTTACGGAAATACCTCAAAGCATGTACTGCAGTACATTACGGTATAATACTCAGTGAGCCTGTGTTTTGATTTTTCTTTGACTTTTTGTGTATTTTAATAATTTTAATGATGCTGCGTCAGTGATACTAGAATAGTGGTGTGCATGCAAACACAATGTATTCCTTGCAAAGATCAATTTAGAGCACCAGGCTTTATTTAAGATGTGTAGCAAAGCCTGCTTTTTAAAATATCCTGTCATTCGTGAAGTGGAGGTTGTATACACAGATACACGTGGTTGGCTTATCTAGTAAGGGGCGGGTCAAATGAGGTAGGAGGATTTTCCTTCATGATTTCATGTGAAAACCAGCAACTTCAAATGTGACTGAGCCTTTTCCGTACAAGTGGAGCAAACAAGTGAGGGAGATGAGTGAGAGTTCAGTTTCCATGGAGACACCTATTACTGTTAGAAAGTCACTGAAAAGTCAATTTTGCTCGGTTTCAGAGAGTTTTTTTCTATCACCGGCTCACTGTGACATCACAGTTTTCCCAAGTACAAGCTGAGTGGAAGCGATCACAGCGGAGTGGGTGCACCCGGAGGCAGGACGCAAGTGGAATAAATTAAAACAGACCATTTTGGAAATCCAAGGTAATACAGCTGGAACAGGTTCAGATTCTGGAAGGTCTAGAAAGCTTTTTGTGCGCGTTATTGTGTGTAGCTGCTCTCTAGGAGTCCGCAACTCAATACAAAGAGCCAAAAATAAGCATAATAGGTCCGCTTTGCGTGTATTCATTCAGAAAAATGCTTGGAATTCACACAGTCTTGACTTTGTGGATTATTTTGAGTTGCTGTGTTTATCGCCGGAATTATCTTACTGATATTTCATTCATTCATTCATTTTTACTGCTTATCCTCACAAGGGTTGCGGGGGTGCTGGAGCCTATCCCAGCTGTATTTGGGCGAGAGGTGGGGTACACCCTGGACTGGTCGCCAGCCAATCACAGGGCACATATAGACAAACAACCATTCACACTCACATTCATATCTATGGACAATTTGGAGTCGCTAATTAACCTAGCATGTTTTTGGAATGTGGGAGGAAACCGGAGTACCCGGAGAAAACCCACGCATGCACGGGGAGAACATGAGATAGAGATCTCCACACAGAGATAGCCGCGAGTGTGGAATTGAACTCGGGTCTCCTACCAGCACGCTAACCAGTCGGTCACTGATATTACAAGAAATAGTGAAACATGAATACTGCAGACCAGGGTTAGCCCCCAACATTTTGCCGTAGTTGATTGACTGACCTGGTAAAATTAGTAAACAACTACTGGTTGTTTGACTTTTTCCAGACATCCCACAAGGGAAAAAAACACCACAGAGATGGGGAGATTTGGCAGAAATGGTGTGGTTTTTAGGAATCCAGTTTCTAGGTGGCTTCAAGATGGCAGGGGACACCACAGTTGACGCAGGTCGGTCAGCCAATAGGAGATCAGTGAATGAATGAATAAATGTTAATGGCTTGCAGGTGGCCGTTGCAGGCTCAGCCTTTTCAATTTGCCTTCATTGCTCTCTGCCGTGCGGTGCCTTTTTTGGCCTTGATTTTGTCCTTATCAAAGCCTTTGCTGCATTCAGTGTCCAATGGACACATGGAGACATTTTTTGCGTAGGGATCATGTAGCGAACACAAGGATTTCCACATCCTGTTCTACAATCTGATGAGCAATTAAGTTAAATACTACTGACCTTTGGCAGGCCGATGACCACACAGACTGAGTAAAAAAAAAATATCATTACTCAATGTGCAGTAAACTGCAGTGTAGCAAATAAAACTGCTGTCAATTTGTGAGGAGTTGCATAAAACCAAGATTATGATCTTTTAGCCCCAAACCAACCAGCGGTTGCCTGTATAGATTCTTTCTTGTTGCCTATACAGAGGAAAATTAAAGGCTGTAGGTTTTCTCAAAGTATGCATTATAGTTCTGGCGTTTACAGCCGGGTTGTCATTTCACAGGACTCAAGCAGAGAAGTTTACCATGGCCACTATAAACACAGCGACGCTGGACGTGTTTATTATTCAGTGTAACTAATGGCTTCATCACATTGTCAGGAAAGGTACACAGACTGTAGGGAGTGTGGTGCAAATGGTCTACTCTGCTGGGAAGTTTTTTGGTCATGAGAAAGAGCACATTTAACATCGTCCACAATTTCATTACCTCCTAATACTAATACTATGTGACTATGTGCTTCCTGCACTCTCATTGGCTGGCTTTTTTGGTGACTGCTGTTGTTTAGACCCTATTGTGAAATATGTCATTTGTAATGTTATAACAGTAATATGTGTCCCTATAGCAGGTGGGTAAACTTTTGGACTCGAGGGCCACATTGGGTTAAAATAGGGGTCTAACACATGCGGCCTGCGGGCCAAACATGGCCCACAGGACACTAGTTTGAGGCCCCCGCCTTGATATGAAAGTTTAATGTTAGTGCGGTCCGCGCAAGTTTGATATGGATGCTGTATGGTATCATGTACCAAGAAAAAATTCTTACGTTTGATTAATGTTCATGTTAAAGGTTAAATAACTGTTAATAGTTATCCTCCCTATCCATGTGGAAGTGGTACGTTTTTGGCTTTTTAAGTTTAAAGGAAATAACTTGGAGGCTACCGTTTAGGTTGCTAGCTCTCTAGTTTGCGAGTTAGCATGTGTCTCAAGACCCTGCAGTTGCGCAATATGTTGTAAATAAAAAAAGTATAAATGTGACTATAGTCGTGTTTTGTCATGTCAACAGGGCTCTAATAATGCCTGCTTAATTTTAATCTGAAAAAAATAATTTGTCTACCCACCAACTATTTGTAGTTTCTTAAGTTTTTATTATTTGCCATTTTATTATTATTATTATATTTATTTATTTATTACTGATTGATTGATTTTCTTTATTCTTGATTTATTTATTTATTTTTCATCTTATTTTGTGTGAAAAATAACAAGTAGGATATTTGAGAACAGTGGAATGTTTTATCAGAGCTTTTCTTGTAGAAAATCGGAACCAAAGGAAAGTTTATTCATTTTTCTGTTTTTAATAAATGCGTTTTTTTTTGTTTTTTTTTTGGAAAACCTGATGCGGCCCAGCCTCGCCCAGACCCTAGCTCCAGTGGCCCCCAGGTAAATTGAGTTTAAGACCCCTGGGTTAAAAGATTTACAACAATTTGCTCCAGGTGCATCAAAATGAAAACACGACACATTCACACCTACTTCTAAGTAGGTGCTAAGCAACAACTATGCTCTAAACATAACATGTAACTTTAATTCATTCATTTTCTACCGCTTATCCTCACGAGGGTTGCGGAGGTGCTGGAGCCTATCCCAGCTGTCTTCGGGCGAGAGGCGGGGTACACCTTGGACTGGTCGCCAGCCAATCACAGGGCACATATAGACAAACAACCATTCACACTCACATTCATCCCGAAAGAGTATCACAAGCTACCCAGCATGCTTTGCGGTGGGAATTTAAAGGTGTTGTTGTTTTTTTTGCATGGGTATTGTGCGTAGATATTTATTTGTATGCAGTAGTGTGTGTTGACATGTTGGGTTGTGGATCAAGTTTTTCCTACAAGCTACAGATTGATTGTGTAGTTTCAGTGGTAAAGGTTAAAAAAAAAAAACAAAGGCTTTGCTACACATCTTAAAACCAAGCAAGCTGTTGGGTTGTGGATCAAGTTTTTCTACAAGCTACAGATTGCCTCTCTGGAAACTTGTTACGGTGTGTAGTTTCAGTGGTAAAGGTTTAAAAAAAATAACAAAGGCTTTGCTACACATCTTAAAACCAAGCAAGCTCTACCAGTTGGTATACATTTGATGGTTTTGTTTTTATTCAGTAAATAGGCTAAGATAGCATATAGTTGCTGTTAAACTGTGAGTGAATGTCGCTATGGTAGTGTTGCTAATTGTCCTCCAGTTCTACTTCTTAATGTGGAACCTATTACATTGCAGACAATGGAGACACGGTTCTTATTTGCATTAAAGCTAGACACATTTTTTCCCACTAGTAGGGCTTACGAAAAGCACTTTCAAACTGTATAAATTTCAACATCAAGGGCCAGATCAGATTTCGTTTTGGTCAAAGTAGCTCAGAAGTAGTCACAGACAGTAACATTGTAGTAAAACTGATAAAACTATAAAACCAGAAGGCAGGAGAACGTTACATATCCAGTTGTAATATGAGCATGCTCCTTGTGTAACCACCCCATCATGCCAAATCACAACTCCTCCTCCCCCTCCTCCTCCTCATCATCATCTGTAAGGTTGCATGTGCAGGCTACTGGAGTGGAGCAATGTGACTTTACTGCATAGCTTTCCAAATAGACATGGTGGATTTGTAACTTTTCTACAAAGACAAGTGCCACGGTCACAACAATGGGATTACGCACCGGCACGCCACTTTACGCATACTTCTGCGTCTATTTATTCGTCTTCTCCCTCCAAGGTGCACATGGTCAGCGGCACCCTGGAGCCCCACAGGGGAATAAGCAAAAAGCCGCTCTCCGGCAGACTCTGCAGTGGTCCCACAACGGAAACGTTTTCAGCATCTTAACCCAGGGCGCCGAGTACCAGCCGCCCAGACGCCGCGGTGCACCCCAGGAGCAAGTGCAGCCGCGACCGATTACCATCATCCACGACAACACCCGCCAACAGGAGCCGTCCAGTCCGCAGCAGCCACCTGCTTCTCGGTCGGACTCCGAACATCTTCCCGCGGCGCTGCAGCGCCTGGTGCGAGGGCGAGAGCACCGCAGACTCCACGACGACCTGCACCGGGCCGAGCGGAAAAATGACACCCAGGAGAAGGTCACTGTTAGCCCGCCACTGCCCAGGAGGGAGGACATGATGATGGGCGATGACCCATACGACCCGTCCAAATCCTTTGATAGCGACAATCCTTATTACAACTACTATGACGTATACGAGGCGCCCAGGGCCAGATCGAGGCCCGGATATGGCACAAGGTACCATCAGTACGGTAAGAGTGAGGGTTCGGTTCTGTGAAGACCATGAAGACGTGCTGTGACACTCTTAGTGAGTCCTTTGTGGCCACTACAAGGAGATCCAGCATTTTAGCTGTCACCTCTGCACCTTAAATTTAGCTTAAAATGGATATACAACACAAAAATGGCATATAAATTACCAATTAAGACCAGCAATTACAATCCATTCAAATTTAAATGTAAATTACTTTGATTTTTTATATTTCTCCACCAGGTGGCGCCACTTTTCCATTCAAAATACGCAAAATAATTGATAATCTGTTACTGTTGTCTGCATGGGTGCTTTGAAATTATATTGAATGATGTTTGGAATGATGTGTTTTTTTTACCTGATTTTAAAAAAGTGGAGGGATGTCCCATGTTGGCATTTTTTTTTTGCCAAAAAAACAATTTTCCACCTCTCAACTTATCAGCCGATGTCTGCCGATATCAGCCCATATCGATATGTGTAACATGACATACTATGTCCAATGGTGGAATGGAATGGTGGAATATGTTGTATACAGTATTTTTTAACATAAGTTTTAATTACCGAGACTGATATCGACCGATATCACATCTTTTATGCTGATATCAGGCAGATAATTGTTGGTACTGATAACTATCGGCATTACTTACAGCTGATTAAGTGTTGAATTAAAAATGTGTTTATTATTGTATTTTTTGCAGTCAAAATAGGCACCAAAGGTCGTAGCAAATGTTGTTTTTGTATATTGTGATGCATTTGTCCTGCATGTTGAAGCTTATGCAATGTTGTGTTTGTTGCAGGTCTTCCTGACCTGGTACTTGACCCATACTACATTCAAACGGCCGCTTACGTCCAGAGCATGGCCATGTACAACTTAAGATGTGCAGCGGAGGAGAACTGTTTGTCGAGGTAGGCTGTTGCATCGGACAAAATAGAAGTATGAGTAAGATTCAGTCATAGCAATAAAGAGGTAAAATTAGCCAAATGGCCCCCCCACGGCTGGATAGAAGCAAATGTAATCACAGTTTCCCGGAGGAAAGAAGCCCGAATGGTAAACACATCATCGAACCCAAACAGCCACGTGCCTCTGTGCTATTTTTTCCACCCGCCATTTAAGCCGCTTTCCCTCAGAATGCTACACTTCCGTTCTGGACAACAAAGATGTTTTTATTTTATTCTGCAGCTCATCCTACTCGGCCCGGGACTACGACACCCGCATGCTGCTGCGATTCCCCCAGAGAGTCAAGAACCAGGGGACGGCTGACTTCCGCCCCAGCAGGCCTCGATACGCCTGGGAGTGGCACAGCTGTCACCAGTGGGTATATAAAAACACCACAAGATGTTTTATATGGAATACAGGGTCGTGTCTCAATCAAGCTGCTATACTGTAGTATACAAACATACAGCACATACAATACATTCATTTTACCAATGAAACAATTCATCTGTTCCAGGGTCAAACTGTTCCAACAATACAACCTACAGTGTATTAACTATTCAGCTTTTTCACATTCTGTAGCTGTCATACAAGTGTAAAAAGAAGTTACATCAATATATACAATGTTCCATGAGTACAGTGTAACTGCTATACTGTGTAAAAATATATCAACATGCTGAGCTAGCATTGCAATACAGGATGCTGACACATAACAGCTGATGTTCTTTTGTTGTGGGTCTTGACTTCATGCAGCAGCCATTCCATCATGCAATAAGTCCCATTTGTGGTTCTGTGGTTATCGTCACATTTTCCCTTGTTTTCCACTACACAGAAGCTAAAGATCATGTACAAACAGTGTTCATTCGGGTATTCTTTTTCTATGATCATCAATATTGCTTTGATCTCATTGTACTGAGCAGCCAGGACAGAGAAATGCAACTGCAATAAGTGCAATTTGCGGTTCTATGGTTATCGTCACATTTTTTCAGAGTTAATCCCTCATGCTCAAAGCGCTGAAGTTCAAACGTATGAACTCTGCCTAGCAACAAGTGGTCAGGCTTCATGGTTGCCAATGCTGATTGTTAAAATTAAACCTAAAATGAGACACATCATAATGCTTTATTGTGGGGGGTGCTGGAGCCTATCCCAGCTGTCTTGGGGTGAGAGGCGGGGTACACCCTGGACTGGTCGCCAGCCAATCACAGGGCACATATAGACAAACAACCATTCACACTCACATTCATACCTATGGACAATTTGGAGTCGCCAATTAACCTAGCATGTTTTTGGAATGTGGGAGGAAACCGGAGTACCCGGAGAAAACCCACGCATGCACGGGGAGAACATGCAAACTCCACACAGAGATAGCCGAGGGTGGAGTTGAACTCGGGTCTCCTAGCTCTGCGGCCCTGCGCGCTAACCACTCGCCCACCATGCTGGAAGAGTAACAAAAATAGCTTAATTAGAGGGTGAGCTGCTGGATCTGGTCTGTTGCCTCATGCACATAAAAAGACGCCAGACAGTCAGACAGAGAAAGTAGGCCCATTGCTGCTTCCATTAAAAAAAAAAAAACTTCCAGCGGATCTTCAGTCTTCATATTTTCTATCCAGGTTCTTTCAAACTCTTTAAAGATGGATTGTACATTTGTGCTGAACTTTTCCTGACCTGCTATGAGTGCTGTTCATTTGCAACACACACAGAGCCACACGCTGTAAAACAAAAAGGTGATAATGAGCTCTTTCCTGAGTGGAAAGGTAAGTGATTTCCACAAAAACTACCTCATACCATTGATATGTTGCAGTAGACCAGGGGTCTCAAACTACTTACAACATATTTACGCAATATTTACAACATATTGCGCAACTGCAGGGTCTTGAGACACATGCTAACTCGCAAACTAGAGAGCTAGCGACTTAAACGGTAGCCTTGAAGTTATTTCCTTTAAACTTAAATAGCCAAAAACTTACCACTTCCACACGAATAGGGAGGATAACTATTAACAGTTATTTAACCTTTAACATGAACATGAATCAAACGTAATAATTTTTTCTGGGTACATGATACCATACAGCATCCATATCAAACTTGCGCGGGCCGCACTAACATTAAACTTTCATATCAAGGCGGGGGCCTCAAACTAGTGTCCTGCGGGCCACATTTGGCCTGTGGGCCACGTGTTTGAGACCCCTGCAGTAGACGGCTTGGGGATGGGGGGCATCCACTGTGGCCCAGCTACTCAACACTGTCCACATGAGGTGCACCATCCAATGGTTTTGTCCTCCCACACAGGCACTATCACAGCATGGATGAGTTTAGTCGTTACGAGCTGCTGGACTCAAGCACGCATCGTGCGGTTGCCGAGGGGCATAAGGTCAGCTTCTGCCTGGAGGACACGTCCTGCGACTACGGCTACTACAGACGCTACGCTTGTACCTCACACACACAGGTACTGTAAAAACACCACATGGGCTTATTTTGCAACATTGTGTGAAAATGTATCCTCTGCTCATGCTTCACCCCTGCACAAGGTTGTTTTGGTATAATCCTATAAACAAAAACATCCTGGAAATGCACATTTATCCAGATCTGCACCGATATATTGAGATTTACTTTTGTACTGCAACTGTATGCAGGGTCTGAGTCCAGGATGTTATGACACCTACAACGCAGACATCGACTGCCAGTGGATCGACATCACAGACGTGAAACCAGGGAATTACATCCTCAAGGTCGGTGTAGCGCATGTACCTCGAGATCGCTTTCTTCACTTCCTCATTCGTGTGTCTTCTATCCGCAGGTCAGCGTGAATCCTTTCTACCAGGTGGCAGAGGAGGACTACAGCAACAACATTGTGCGATGTGATGTTCGCTACACTGGCAACTACGCCTACTTGTCTGGTTGTCACGTGTCAACGTAAGGAGCAAGTTGCTTTCATGGAGCCCTTTTGCTGCTCCATTTATTATTCAATGTTTTTTTTTTCAGGTATTAATGGAGGAGAATTATCCACAACGGTGTGACTGACACTGAGGATGACTGCATAAAATATTTACAGTAGGCGGGAGTCATAAAGTAGAATAGTTTGTTTAGTTTAGATAGAAATTGACTGTTGTCATTGCATGCTATGTGTCATCTTTAGGTGTTTTTTGTGTGTGAGAGTGATTTATTTTCCTTCCTCCACTCTGACAGTGTCTATATTTTATTATTTTTTATTAATGTTTCATGTTTTTCTTACCTTTCAAGCATTCTAAAGCATAAAAACAATTAAAATTGTTTTGAAAAATCAACATAGCCTTATTTTTAAATCACTGTCAACCGTGACAGTGTACTTTTATAGTGTCACTTTTGTAGTGTTTTTAGGAAACTTGTTTTTAGTACTAATCTTATTTTAAATAAAAAATGTGATTACCTGACCTTGCTTTTATGTTGCAATTTGTCCACCATTTTTGCTCACGATACCTTCTCATAGTTTTTATAGATAGTTTTCTATTTATTTATTGTCAGTTGTCACGAAGGCAAAATCGAGCATTTATTTATTTTTAAAGACGAAAATTAATTGCATGACCATGCCATGTAATCAGCTTTAAATATTGGAAAATTCCACACTTTGCATTAGTATCCAGATACAGAATTCCCAAACTCAATTAGTAATCATCACCAGCATTGTGATCAGTGCATCAGTGATCTTGTATTGATGATAAGGATAATGTGTGTACGACTACTGCTGTACTGCACTTGAATCAACCCATTTACTTCTCTGAAACATTATCATTTAATAATATGTATGAATGTTTATTTTAATTTCGTTTCATATTAAAATTGGCATATACTACAAAAGTGGAAAAGAATGTTGGTGCAAAGATAAATGCAAAATACAGACGTTGATTTGACATGCTTGTGCTGCGTCCGCCGCACCACCAGAGAGTGCTAGCGAGTCTCTAATCCTATGGCAAAACGCGGTGAAAGTTGATCTTTTACTCTTTGGTTTACTCCTCACTCCGAATTTGTGTTCTTACTGGCTTTTTTTAACGTCACGAACAATTTACCTCAATCACTAAGTTATAATTATGTCTCTATTAATGTGTTATGTTTTTCTACTATACAATGTTTAATTACAAGTAGAAAAGGTCGCAGGCTATGGAATGAGATGTACGCAGGCGCCACGGGGACAGGCCGTAACGGGTATATGACGTCATGAAGCCCGTGAAGTGACTTGTACATGTACGACTACGAACTAGCTCACTTGTAGTAGAGTAGAGCGCCGCTGTCAGGGCGTTAGCTGCTAAGCTAACTGGAGTCAGTCTTTAGCTGTGTGTTATATGTACTCGTTTGACGTTCAATTGCACGTTTAATGTCACGGCGATGCATCCTATCAGTGTGTCTATTCCGTCTTTTCGTTCGGAAAACAACAACATGGAGAGAGGATACACGGTGAGTTGTTTCAGTATGGCTTTTACCACAATTATTGTGATATATTCCTTGCCAAAACGCCAACACAGCCTTTTTAATACCACAAATTGTTTAAGCTAGTGTGGTCATTTAATGTCAAACTGTGTGTTAGCTTACATTGGACTGATTTACGTTGAATGTATATATGACAACAATCCTTACTGAAGGACATTACAATAACTGGCAGAAGGTCGTTGCCTACAATTCCCATAATGCACCACAACAATCTTTGGTCTCCAAAGTGGAACCCACTTAAGTCAGTCCAGCTTTGGTCGCCAACCCATCTCAAAGAAAAGGCCGGGACTTTGCTACACAATTATAAGAAAACAAAAGAGTCTAAATAAACATATGTACAAATGGAGGAATATTACATTAAATACTGTAGGCTCAAATATCATCTTTTATCATCCATGCACTTTCATCAAACGCCTATATGTCAGTTAGCCAGTCTGATGAGTGTCAAGATAAGTGGTTTCTACTGTATATAGACTAACCGTCTGTGTGGATGAAGAGTTGGACAGAGAGGAGGAAGTTCTTGTCCATGTGTTTCCTCCTGATAACCACTGACACATCAACATTGTGGAGTTAAACATCCGTTTTTGTTATGGTTCCTCTCTTCCAGGTATTTCGAATTGACGTGCTGATGAGTGGAAGGCAACACACTGTGGAGAAACGCTACAGTGAATTCCACACCTTACATAAAATGGTGAGGCAGGAGTTTTCTGTCATTGTTAGTCAATTTTGAAATGCAGTAAATCCCTGCATATATCAGCACCAATGACCCTGCAAAGTTGTGTAATTTTTGTCCAAAAATAATTTTTATATTTATTTTTTCTTAAAAAATTGTTGACGGAAAGCACATTTCATTCACCGCAATTTACAAATACGTAATCGTAAAGCACAGAACATGTACAACATAAATGAACAATATGGCGTCAGTGTAAGATGGCGGTGTCCTGTGTGTGGTATTAGTCATTCATTCGTTCATTTTCTACCGCTTATCCTCGCAAGGGGTGCACCCTCGGCCATCTCTGTGTGGAGTTTGCATGTTCTCCCCGTGCATGTGTGGGTGTTTTCCGGGTACTCTGTTTTCCTCCCACATTCCAAAAACATGCTAGGTTAATTGGCAACTCCAAATTGTCCATAGGTATGAATGTGAGTGTGAATGGTTGTTTGTCTATATGTGCCCTGTGATTGGCTGGCCACCAGTCCAGGGTGTACCCTGCCTCTCGCCCAAGGACAACTGGGATAGGCTCCAGCACCCCCGCAACCCTCATGAGGATAAGCGGTAGAAAATGAATTAATGAATGAATAAATAAATTAATAAATCAAATGAATAAAATTTGCAGTAAACATAAATGTTATATTCTCCCTCTCTTCTTCTACAGCAAGGCATGACATTTAATTGACATTTCTTTCAGCTGAAAAAGAGCATCAAACCTCCTGAGATCCCTTCTAAACATGTCAGAAACTGGATTCCCAAAGTACTGGAGCAGAGAAGACATGGTCTGGAGCTCTACCTGCAGGTACTCGCCTCTACTATGCCTGCTTGTCCACCTCTCACAAAACGTACCAGAACTCTGCTCATGGGACAAAGTTCAGGAAAAGTCACCGCTGATGGGGATGTCATACAAGTATCATGTCAACAAATGATAACTATCCCTTTAAGACTATACACTGCGGTGCAAAGTCAACTTGATATGTAAGAATCTTAGTGGGACAACGTGTCACGGAGGATAACAATGCTCCGATTTGCTGCTCTGTTTTTGTCTTGTCCTGCCAGACTATAATTATGGAGAATGAGGTTCTTCCAAAGATATTCTTGGACTTCCTCAATGTCCGCCATTTTCCTTCTTTGCCCAAAACTGAGAGCTGCGGGTAAGCTGCAGCTATTTATTTACTGGAACTAAATACAAAGATAACATGTTTTGGGGCAGTTACCTTTTTAGCTCACTAGAGGGCGTTGTGGCTTATACTCTGTTTTCTCCCTCAAGGTCTTTTGATATAGACTCCATGGAATCAAGGTAATGGTAATGGTTTAATTTCATTTGAACATGCATCCCATAATCAGTTCCCAGTTCCACATGTCCAAAAGGAGTAGGAAGAAGCAAAGCTTATTAAATCCTACCCCTCCATCTGGTACTTTTACAATCACTAACTGTTACATTTGTTCATTTCCTGCCTTTCTGATATAATTTATTATTATTATTATTATTTTTGTGTCACATACCTAAGTACGAGGTGATATGACCATACAATGGCATAATGGGTACCATAGTAGGTGACTTCTTTGTTGTCTTCCAAAGCCAATTACCATGTACTCGGTGAATTGTACTAAAAAAACAAATTTGGTTTTTTTTTTTCAGCAAGCTTTCACATCAGCCGGTCATGGTGTTTCTAAATGACCCATACCTGCTACCCGATCAACACGGTGAGTTCAGGACACATTAGATACGTAGAATTCTGCATTTACTGTTTTGAATGACATTCTTGGTGAATCTATTCATGCAAGAATACTTTTGTTATTATTATAGTCTCAGTTTGCACTAAGCTGTTTCTAATAGATGTCTGTTTTGTCTTTCAGATGCGTTTTCAAATGTTGTGATCGAAGGTGTCATACATGGTGTTTTTTACGCTGAGCTTCAGCCCAGGTAGAACCTAGAAAGACACAAAGACGCTGCACATTTTTCGAGAAACTGAACCTCACTTGCATCACTAACAAACATTTTTGCACATTTACCAGCATAGATTTGAGGCATTCGAATCAAAATAATGAAGTGAATAATAATTCTAACATGAATCTATATAAGAATGATTTATTTCACGGCAGCTGTGAGAGACAAGAAAGGAAATGAAGCGTTCAAGGCCTCCTGGGACAAAAAAAACCCAAAAAACAAACAAACTGCAGAGCTGGATGACAGCCTGCAACCAGGGAGGTGCCACTCCCTTTAAAATACCAGCGCCTGGGTCACAGCAGTGAACACTAATGTAGGGTTTGTTGGGTTCATGTTGGACTCCTCAACTATGACATGTTGTTTTTTTTTATGCTTATAACACTTCTTCATGGCCAGTATGTGACACTAGTACCAGTTGATGATGAAGGGTGATTATGTCGTGCAATATGAAAGCAGTAGATGATCTGTGAATTAATATTACATGTTGACATCTCCAATTTTATACGCCACCATAACATACCTCATGAACATCTGCGTATTTGGACTGAATTGTTGTGATTTTACTCCAAATCCACTACGTCCTGGTAGATTTGTTGTATTGTTGTATTAATCTAATCATGTGAAGAGCATTGTTGTGCCATGGAATGGATGAAATATTCAAAACACTGACTGAATCGTTTGATCATATGCTTTTTAAATTATTATAAAAGTGACTACAAAGGCAGGGTTTAGTCACTATGAAGGTTTGCATAGACACTCACCTATAGCAGAAAAAAAACCTGTGCAGTTATAGTGTGAGAATTTCCTCAAATAGTGGCCTATATTGTCTCCTCCTAATTTTATTTACAAATATCACCATACACTTAAAGGTAGTGTAAAGGTAGTGCTGGAGCCTATCCCAGCTGTCTTCGGGCAGGAGGCGGGGTACACCCTGGACTGGTCGCCAGCCAATCACAGGGCACATATAGACAAACAACCATTCACACTCACATTCATACCTATGGACAATTTGGAGTCGCCAATTAACCTAGCATGTTTTTGGAATGTGGGAGGAAACCCGAGTACCTGGAGAAAACCCACGCAGGCACGGGGAGAACATGCAAATTCCACACAGAGATGGCCGAGGGTGGAATCTAACTCGGGTCTCCTAGCTGTGAGGCCTGTGTGCCAACCGCTCAACCACCGTGCAGCCATGATTAAAACATATGACATTTTATTTTTACAATGCATTTAGTCCTGAAATGCCTGGTGATCTCAGCAGGTTAGAGAAAAAAAGTGACTTCAGGCCACTATTTGAGGAAAAACAATCATTTTGTGCATTTTTCAAACTGCTATTCAATGTAATGATTTGCAAACAAGAGAAAAGCAATAATGAACAATATCACATCAGTATTTACTCACTCAAATCTCTGTTTTTTATTAAATAAAAAAAAAACCAAACCTTTGGTCCCTTTTTATTCAAAAATTGTAAATTTACGACTTGTTTTCTCATAAATTTACAAGTTCATACTCCAAATCTCAGATCGTTGTTTCAATGTTGCCCTAATACTCAGTCGTACTTTCCAGTTAAAGTAAACAATGCAAAACTTACCGATATCTGTCATATTATCTTAGCTTAGCTAGCACACAACAAAATACTGTCTTCATATTTTGGAAATAATCTGAAACATCTTATAAAAATATCCAGATAGGTCTTCCCTCTGTGGTAGCAACAGTCCAGTAGTACCACCATGAGGAGTAACATTTTTTTTTACAGTTCTCCATGGCCGACTTCATCTTTAAGCCGTGTATCTGGGTTTGCCTCCGCTTCTGGTGCTTTCATGTTGGCAAACGCCACTTCCTGCGTCAGCTGCTCCAACGGCGGCAAACCCACAGCTAGATTTCGCATAGCGATGGCCGTCATCAAGATTCTAAAAAAAGAAAAAGACTCGTCCTTCGTTTATCACGGTTAATTGGGTCCAGATCCAACTGTAATAAGTGAATTTCCACCAATTGAGTAACTTCAGAGTTTGAGCATAAAAAACCTGTTTATGACTTTATAAATATAATTTTTTTTTACCATTATTAGAGCCCTGTAGACATGAAATAATACCGCATTCCTATTCTTTCTTTACACCACATTGCTAATGTACAGGCTGTGGCATCACTGCAGGGATTATTAGCCTCCAATTTATTTAGGATAAGGTTTCAAACAGAGTGGGGAAGAAGGACCAAGTAAGGAGCCAAAACTTACCACTTCCACACAGACAAAAAAACACACAATAGAGTGATGTCCGAACCACGATGTAGCGAGAGCTGACCGGACACCCAAGCTTAATCGCTCGCTTTACTCACCCTCGTCGTATGCTGTAGTACTTCTTCACGGCAAAGCGCTCCAGTCGCTCCAGCACGCCGGCTTCACGCCGCTTCTTCACCTCCTTGATACGACGCTGCCTCTTCAGAAAGAGCCTCACGATGGGGTCGGTGGCGTTGATCTCCGACCCATCATCGTTGTCTGCCGTCAGGAGAGGCTGCAGCTCCGGTGGGAGAGGCTCTGTTTCTGTTTGGGGTAAGACGCTTATTTTTACGCTTACCACACCCTCTCGAATTCGACGTACAAAGACTGTTAAGAAAGCCACAAGGCTACTTAAAATATTGTTTGGTATTTAATAAAATGTGGTTATATCCCCCCCAAGTGGGATAGTCCCTACTTTCAGTGTCCGTCCTATGAGCGCAAGCTTGCATAGGCCCTTGTGACACTTGAATGTAACCCCACTGTGCTTGTTTTCAATGTCACCTGTTCCGTTGCGAATGCGTTCCTGTAGGTCCATCAACTTGGTGAAATTCTGCTGCAGCGCTGCCTCTGTGGTGTTGACGTAGATGTACATGTAGCAAGATGGCTCCTCGGACACTGTGTACACTCTGTGGTAAGCTCCGGCAGGAACCTGCACACATGGAGGTCAGTGATTGTTAGGAAGTAGAAGTTTATTCATTTTCTATTGCTTTTCCTCACGAGGGTCGCGGGGGTGCTGGAGCCTATCACAGCTGTCTTCAGGCGAGAGGCGGGGGTACACCCAGGTCTGCCAGCCAATCACAGGGCACATATAGACAAACAACCATTCACACTCACATTCATACCTATGGACAATTTGGAGTCGCCAATTAACCTAGCATGTTTTTGGAATGTGGGAGGAAACCGGAGTACCCAGAGAAAACCCACGCATGCACGGGGAGAACATGCAAACTCCACACAGAGATGGCCGAGGGTGGAATTGAACCCTGGTCTCCTAGCTGTGAGGTCTGCGTGCTAACCACTCATCCACCGTGCCACCCAGTATGGATATTTTCTTGTTTGCAGATGTCACCTTTATTTTCTCCCCAGCTTGAATGCTGTAGTTTTTCTTCTCCTCCACGACCTCCACGTTGATGCTACCCTGCAGCAAGTGGATGCTGGTGTTGCCCAGGTCTTCACTCACAAAGTTCTCCAAGTGGAGACCTGCAATGACCCGTGCAAGTGAGTTCAAACCCTTCAAGTAAGTACACATTGGATGGACAAGAAGTCTGATCACCTGGGAAGTCTGCGATAAAGACAATCTCGGTCTGATTGTCCAAAGTGCTTTCAATCTCCTGGAACTTGGTCCTCCAGGGCGAGAGGTCCACCAGCAGAGGCATCAGCCACGGGTTTGGTCGAAATGGAGACCAGTCGGCTTTCACAATGTCAACGCGGGGATCAAAGATCCTTGGAGGAGGGCAGAGTGAGTGTCCAACGTACCTCTGACTGAACTTCCACAGTGTGTTGTCCTACCTTTGTTGGAAGCGTTCATTGATGGACACCCAGATGTCAAAGTAGATTTCAGGGTCAGAGATGTTGTAGCGAGGCAGCAGTTCACTGAGGCAGGTGGCGTACTGTTTCAGCATGTCACCGTGGTCCTTCCAGCGCCGACTTTGTGTGAACACCTACCACAAGACCACAAGGGTTTTTACCGTGTTCTGTGGATCCACGGATCATCTACCGATCTGGGTAACTCACCCCTGGATTGAGGTATCCAACCTCTCCAGTTTGGCTGTCCTTGTAGGTGATCTTAACATGCTGGTGGCTGCGCGAGTGCACCATCATGTCCCACGAATATCCATACAAGCCGTTGGTCCAATTGTTATAACCCTGGTAGACCAAAGCAATGACACCATGCTGTCAGACTGTGATTGCGCAACTCCAGAGTAGTGATAAGGCTTTGTTGACAGTTAAAGGTCCAAACACTCCACAGGCATGATGTACCTGAGTGATGAAGTGGGAGTACGGCAGGAAGAACTGCTCAAGCACGTAGACTACAGCAAAGATGGTTGCCATCTTGTGTTTAAATTTGAGCTTCGAAGATTTGGTGACAGGCTCCTGGCGTTCTGGTGCCTCCTGGTAAACGCAGGACGAGCTAGGCTGGGCGTCGGACGTCGTGAACGGGAGAATGCCCCTGAGGAACGCTGGGAAGCAACGGAAAAACTTCCTGGGCCAGTCGGCGTAGCAGAAGAGTGGACTGGTGGCCAGCATGGCGTAGGGGAACATGCCTGGAGTGAAGGGTCAGCATGAATGTCTCACCACTGTGGGAATCAGACCATGGAGGACAATCTCACCAATGCTGAAGAGCTGAGAGTTCATGCAGTGGAAGTAGCTGACGAAAACAAACGCATATGGTCGTGTGGCGTCAAAAAAGAGTAGATATCCAGCGCTTAGGTCCAGCATGAGACCGCCGCCATGGACCACCAGCAGACTCACTATCTCCACAGGAAGAATCACCCTGAAACACCATGACGTTAACTGACTGTGGACTTTTAGGGGACACGAGTTTGCTTTTCATTGATACCTGAAAGGATCAAACAGCCAATGATGTGCCAAGTAGGACATGGAGTACCCCTCCACCCAATCAGCATCCAGCTTCTTAACTCCAGCGATGAAGTAAACAATAAATATCTAGAAAAGACACCTTAATTAGCTTAAATAAAATCACCTATGTTAACATAAAGGGGAAAAATGCTTAAACCTGCATCCTTAACAAAGTGTAGTTCCACAGCGGGACATGGGCATTTCTTATGACGGGTCTTCTCAAGCCGTCCATCGACCTAAAAAGAAGCAGCGTCCAAATGATTGCATACATGTAGAAGTACAAAAACGCGCCCCACTCACCAGTATCTGTTTGCATCCATGAGCGTCAGCTGAAATCCAATGAGACCGTAGAGGTACGAGTGGTTATTCCACGCCGTTTTATCCAGGAAGAAGATGTACCAATATGTGGATATGAACATCAGGCAGGAGAGGCGGTAGAAGCAGCCTAGCATGATGCCCAAAGCACCTTCACACACACACACACAAATCAACATAATACTTTGAGTGGAAGTATGTGTTCACATATTTACATAGAACAAATAATGCCAGCGCAGCAGCTTGACAAAAATAAAAACTATACATATACACATTGCTTTTAGTCCGTCACTGTAGGAGCAGTTAATTGGGCGCTCTAAAAGCGGGAAATTGCATGTGTGGTGCTGCCTGTACTACAGCGTGTGCTTTCATGTCCTGCTACCCCACAGAGAGCGTTCCCTGTGGCACTACTTGGCAAGGAAGGCGTGGGGGTTGGAACACAATAAACTCACCAATGAACATCACCAGATAAACCAGGTACATCCAGTCCATGGGCAGCGGCTTAAGGAAGTTGAAAAGCGGGAATCGACACACGGGGGCACCGTCCAGGTACTTGTAGTCCACGTGACTGAGACCACGTTCCTGTGTGATGTCAATGGCCATCAGCAAGCCTGCAAAGACAAACATTGCACTATTTCTCATGCTTGTGCATCATTACATTGAAAATATTTTCAGGTTTTGTATTCACCAAACATGCAACGGAAGATGCCCAATGATGCAGGGTCCATGGGTCGGTTTAGGAGGGTCACCAAGCTGGGCCAGGAGGTCAAGTCTTCCTTCTTGAATCCAAAGAGTTGCTCCATCTTACCTTTAGGTTGCTCTTTTTTCTTAGAAGGGGCAGCCTTCTTAGTAGCTGTCTGTTCTCCATTATTGCCCACAAGAGCAGCTATGGAATTATAGACATTATGAAAGAGAAAGTCAACACAAAGACTCAGTTTCGCCTATGTTTTTGCGTTAAGCATTTTCTCGTAATGTATTTAAGTACAAGTTTACAAGCGTTTATGACATTAGCCAATGCTAACAAGAAGATCACCTGCAGTCGCGTCTCTCCCCTCCATGTTGCTAAATGTTTTAGTAATAATAATGTCTTCAAAAAGTCTTTCGTGTGCTCCCCCGGCCCTAGATGGAGGTGTCCTGCCGGTACGGTTGGCTTCAACAAGGCGAACCAAGTTACGTGTCACAATCCATCCCACACTGACCCACACACACAAGTGTGGCGGCCAGGAGGCGGGACTTGGGAAAAATCGCCCTTCTGGTATTGGCTGTTTATTTTTATAAACCCGCCTCTAAAAGCGAGTAATATGACGTCATACCCCGGAAACAAAATTATATGAACTGCTGGGTACATCGTTACGCATAGTTAAATTCAGATAGTATTGCATATATTTTGTAGTACAAGTATTACTATACACACGTGTTTTCATGATTTGTTTTCCATTTCAGAAGCTTAAATGTTAAAAACGGCGTTATAAAAGGCCTTCGTAGTGTTCATGTAAAGCCAAATATTGATCTACACAGCACTTTGTACTCTGCGGGGAGCTATTTCTCTTCAAATGTTTACCATCCAAGGTTGACTATAGAATTCGCTATTCACTTTTTTTGTAATGTGTGATATCTCCTGTTAAACATTAGAGTTGCCAGTTAATGTGGCATGAAAACATCAGCTTGCCAAGATAAATCATTTCAATAGCCTGCAATTAAAAAGAATATACATTTGAGCCCAACAATCTGACAGTCGTGGCGCTGTTAAACGTCATGTGACCCGACCAATCGACGCAAGCAGAAAGCGAAAAAGAATGCAGAGGGGTCCCTATGGATCACAACAAAAACAAATCATGACGTTACGTACTTTGATTAATGAAGGATAAAAGGGAACCTTTGGAGCGAGTGTACGAAGCAACGTGTAATGGGCAGAGACACACAAGAATGTCAGTAAAGTTAAATACACAATAATTTCAATAAAATGTATGCAGTATTCATTAGATCGGAGCACTGTATTGTGTCATGTACAATATTTTGAAGTAAATGTAATTCAATAATTCGACAGTAGCAGCGCTGTTGAACGTAACACCCTCCTGTGACGCGGCCAATGGACGCGTAAGCAGAAAGAGAAGAAGAATAAAAAACACAAAAGCAAGCGTTTGTCAGGATTTCCACTTGGGCATATAACATTTGAGTTCGTGTTTGTTCTTCTGTATGGACAACATGTAACTACTTAATCGATATCTGCAAACACGCAGCTCGTGACCGCTGACGCTGTCGTCTTTCGAGACTTTGTTTTGAATTGTACGTTAATTCGCTAGCCAAACTAGCTAGCTTGTAGGGTTAGTTCATCTCCAGCTGGTTAGTGAGATAAACATACGTTTTTTGTGTTCAAAGTCAACAATCCGACATCCCGTAGCGTTCTCGTCACAAGGTAATGTATCTTATGTATTGATTTTACGTTCTGTTAAATTAAACATATTGGATGTCTTGGTGTTCAGTTACTGTAAAAGGGGAGCTGATTTGACTTGACTTTGGTGGACGAATTTAATACACTTTGTGTATGTTGTGTATCACACAAATGTCACAATAGCAATTCACTGTTTGACATGATTTAACATGTACATTAAGCATATGTGTTACCTATCAATTTTGTCTACCTCTGCTGCTACACAACACATTTCCATTTGTTTATAGGTAGTGTAGTACGATTAACGTTTAATGTGTTGAGTATTCATCTGGAAAATGCCTTCTAAATTGTTAATTGTTGTTAATGTTGTGTTTTTTTGTGTTTGCAGACGAAGATGGGAAATCTGGGTAGCAGGTTCCAGTCAACCTCTCAGGGACTGGAGGACGCAGCGGAAAGCCGCCATAAACACAGCTGTGAGTGTAACAAGAGGAAACGGAATACGCAGTGTGACTGTGAGAGCGAAAAGGACGACGACGACATCATACTCGACACACCACGGAGGCAAGTCAACAAGCACGTGGTTGATGATTGGTTTTGTGACGCTTTTTGTCACATTGTTGTTTTTCTTCCATCTTAAACAGGAAGAAATTGAAAAGCACTTCCAATTACATTTACCAGACATTGTTCCTGAATGGAGAAGACAGCGACATTCGCATCTGTGCGCTGGGACAGGAGTGGAACCTTCACAAATTGTACCTATGCCAGGTAAAACACAGAGAGAAAACCATTGCGCACCTCTTTCATGTTATCCTTAATTATGATCATTTTCTTGTTTTGGGAATTGCCAGTCAGGATATTTCTCCAGCATGTTCAGCGGCTCTTGGAAGGAGTCGAACATGATGGAAATCAATTTGGAGATTCCGGACCAGAACATTGATGTAGAAGGTGATATTTAAATACTGGATTTCATCATATAGTGATGACGGGGAAAATATATTTTACTCAGCTGCAGAGATTACTAGGCTTTCATCACAAGTCCAAGTGCTGTTTTGCACAGGGTTATACATAATGTGTAATAATAAACACAGTATACACTACCATCACTTTAAACTCGAGAGTAAATTTCAGTTTTTATAGATGGCATGAGGTGCAGTGTTTTAAGTGGATGATGAATGGGATGTCTACTTGGACATTTGGGTATAATTTGAATTAATTGGTCCTATCGTGTGCCTGTTCAGCTCTGCAGGTCGTATTCGGATCCTTGTACAGGGATGACGTTCTCATCAAGCCCAGTGGTGTTGTCAGTATACTTGCAGCTGCTTGTATGCTACAATTGGTCAGTATATCCAACTTGCTTGTGTGTACAGTAAACCACATAACTGTGGAAGGTGAAGTCTGTGTTTGTGTTTTTGTTGTGTTGGCAGGATGGCTTGATCCTGCAGTGCGGCGAGTCCATGAAGGAAAACATCAGCGCAAAGACGGTGTGCGGCTACTACGCCTGTTCTTGCATCTACGGCTTGGACTCCGTCATGAAAAAGTCAGCATCTTAGTTATTTTCTATGCGTATTGCAAAAGGCACCGATCATTGTTATCTTTAGCTCTGATGAGGACTTGTTTGGACACGTTTATTGCATATAGGGTGCATTCAAGACTGCAGATCATTTGTTTTAATTCAAAAGGTTAGATAATGTCCATTATTATTGCTTGTTCGGACCAATATACTAATGACTGATGTGTTGTTGCAGATGTCTTGAGTGGCTTCTAAACAACCTCATGACGCATCAAAATGTGGACTTGATGAAAGAAATTGGGTATCTGTTTTCATGTCTCACTAATTACTCTACTGACCCGAATATAAGACAGTCCTACAAAAAACAATCCTGTTTTCAATATCAGTGAAATAACAGCTGGTCTTACCCTTAGTTCATAGCCCCTCCTCACTTGCAAACTTTTGAGACACTATTTTCCAGTGGGTTTTGCTAGGTCACTTGTGTGTAAGTATGATTATACTTTGGTCAAAATTTAGGGCAACTCTTTAAAGGGGACCTATTATGCCTTTTTCACTTTTCTGACCTATAAATGTAGTTACAATGTTGTATTCTCGTGTTATACGATGCCAAAGTTTCAGATAATGAGGTTTGCGCATTTGGAAGTGAGCCATGAAAGAAATTTTGGATGGCTCGAAACGCTAGGATTCAGACGGCGTGGTAAAACTGCCCCTTTGTGATGTCACAGAAGGGTGGGCTTCCTTATATGGGCGTGTCTGTAAATCAGATAAGCTTTCTGGTTTGTCCCAAGCTTTGCTTCCCTGTTTACATTGTGAGAAATGGCTCATAAGGGAAAGCCACGTTTGTTTACATTTTGCAGCTAGCAGCAAAAACCGCAAGTCCTTTTAAACACTCAGGAGTATGACCAACTACAGTGGAGTGGGCGGGCTGTGGGGGGAATATATTAAAACAGACTGTTTTGGGGGGAACTGAGAGATCCAAAGAAATACAGCTGAATAAGTGCAGATTCTGGAAGAACTAGAAAGCTGGTGCTGGTTATTGTGTGTAGCTGCTCTATAGGGTCTACAACTCAATACAAAGGGCCGGAAAATGAGCATAATAGGTCCCCATTAACAAAATGACTGTCTTATATTTTGGTGGATACAGAATATAATTATATTAGGCCTGCATCGTAAATGTACTCATTGTTGGCTTGCATTTGTTCAGAACGGAGGTGATGGAGCAGCTCATTCAGTCTTCAGACCTGTTTGTCATGCAGGTGGAGATGGACGTCTACACTGCTTTAAAAAAGGTATATTATCATGCAGGATGACATGATCTTTATTTTGCTTCGTTGTGTCATTTATTATTTCATAGTCATTCATCATTTCATGTCTTTGTCAGTGGATGTTCCTGCAGCTCAACCCCTTGTGGGACGGTCCCATAAAACAGCTCCTGGCTGACGCTGACGCTTGGCTGTGCAAGCGCAGGAGCGGTACAGCTCAATTTCAGACACAATACGCTCATTTTTGCATATATATTTGTTTAATGCGCTTAATTCTCTTTACTTCCAGACCTGTGTGAGAAAGAGCCTTTCTTAAACACAGAGGAGGGCGCCCCCTTTTGCTCCGTCTTCAAGTACATCCGACTCCAGTATATCGTCAATGACCTCGCTTCGGCACGCATTTTGGAACGGGACAACATTTTGCCTCCTGGTAAATGACCAGTTGTCTCATTATAAGTGCTTACAGATCACATTCACATTGCTATTTAGACAATAGCTGCATGTTGAGTCACTGCGTATAGTAAATCTACACAGCTATACTAACTATTTTAAAATACTGTATCACAGAGTTTACTTTCTATGTTGTGTATTTACTTTTGTGAGGTACTGTAGTACACAAATTCTGTTTGGCAATTAATTTATAGTTGGGTAAAATAATGTTTTATGTTTATACGGAAAGCACTGAGCAGTTTGTTTTCACTTTCAATTCTAGATTGGTTGACAGCTGTATACAAAACACAATGGTTTGCTATGTTGCGGACGGAATTTGACAATGATAATGGGTAAGAGGAGCTGTTTTTTTTGTATTTAAAACTTGCAAACTCATTGCATTACATTTGACACTAATGCTGGGTTAAAACATGTTAGTCCACAGGAAGCCAACAAAGAGGAATTTGAGTTGAGCAGCATGAGGTGTGGCAGGAAATTGACCAAAGATGGAGATGTAAGTGTAACATTCTCGGAATATCTGCTGTCATGTTTTTGCAATTTCTCATGCGCCCCCCCCCCCCCCCACCCCACCCCACCCCACCCTCTGCTCAGTACTGCTGGCGATGGACCGGCTTCAACTTTGGCTTCGACCTGCTGGTGACCTACACCAACCGCTTCATCATCTTCAAGAGGAACACACTAAGTCAGCCATGTGGGGGCGCTGTGAGCCTGCAACCGAGGAGGCATCTGGCGTACAGGTCAGCCTGGGGCGCACACACACCCTCATCACTTCCAGTTGGCTCACAGTAAAGAGAAGTAAAACAGTTGTATGCCTACCATTAAAACGAATTGCGCTACAACCACAATAGAGCCTTTGTTAAGCAAATGACCACATTTACAGAAGGTGCAGTAAAAATAAGCGCTAAAAATTAACTAGTCTGCACAAGACTGAAAATTTTGTCAAAACATGCACAGCTACTGTATTACCTGTGCTATTGTTTTCTGACAAATACACCATATGTAGGTTGAAAAACGCTGCTGCCATCAAGCTAAGTGTCTTAATAACTCGGCAAGTAAATTATCCAAAAGTCATTGACCATTTGGTTCATGCTGTTTTATTGTATCCAGGTTACGTCTCGCCTCCTTTGACAGTCTTGGCAAGCTGGTCTGCAGCCGCTCCACTGGTTATCAGCTTCTCACACTGGAGAAGGACCAGGTCAGTAAGAGTGGATGACTTGGACAGGAACTGACGCCTAATGTGCCTCCTCGTTCTATCTTCAAGGAGTATGTGGTGATGAACCTGGACAGCCGCCTGCTATCTTTTCCGCTCTACGTTTGCTGTAACTTCCTGTACACTTCGCCACACTCTGACCACAGGCTGGACCATCCCGAGCACGAGAGCAACGGCCGCAGTGTGTCTTGATTCCTCCCAGTGTTAACGTGTATGACTCCACAGCCAAGAACACGTTTGATCACCTGTAAGGTGTGTCGGAATCTCTCATGTGTCTCATGTTGCCAGCATAGGCATGGAGGGAGGAGGCAGGTATCATTCCACCTTTGGAGCTGTGGCACCATCTCCATTGGCATACCTCATCATAGAAACCTTCCCATTTGGTGACAGCATACACATCCAGTCTTCTTTTTTTGGAAATGTGCATAATTCATCTTATATGTTCAGAAGGACCACAGACTTCCGAAAGTGGCTTGAACAGGAAGTGTGTACTTTTCTCCATCCTCGCTTGCGCGAGAGAAGCAGGAATTCAAAGGCAAATGGCACACCTCTACGCACTGTGCACTCATACCTCCATTTAATTGACTTACAACAGCAGATGTTTTATTCAGACGTAAGAGGAAGTATAACAATATGTTTTATTGAGATTTTGTCCAGCAGCTTTTTATTAAAGTGGACAACTTTCTACACCTGAGGAGCTACTGGTATCACCCTTTAGTAAAACAAATTACCACTATCTCAAGTATCCTATGTATGCAGTTTCAATTATTAAGTAACTAGCCAATGATAGCATGCTCCAAAGTGAGATTGCCACCTTCACCACAGGGTTCCACTTTTCTTCTTCTGTGATGTTCATTTGTTCTGATCCACGGAAGTACACTTTCTAACTTTGAGCACCCACACATTTGGTTTTCGGCGTCTTTTTTTTTTTTTGCACCGTTACTTGACACCCTTTTTGACTGCTTCGGTCATTACTTTACCTCTGTCTTGTCACCCGCTGATGTTGCCTCATATAGATATGAGACCACAGTAAAAGTGGGGAATTTCACACGTGAGGAGCTGACATTCAACTCAACTCGCCTTTTTATTGCCGCAATTTGTAATCCTCGTGTTTTTATTTATATTTTTTTATCATTTGTTTTTTGGAAGATGAAAATGTGTATACAATGTTATTTGTTGCCAATAAATCTGCCCGGCAACAAGGGCTGTGGTGCTATCATATCACTGCATTATGTCTGCTTCTGTATTTACACATTTTTTCTTAATATATAATGCATTCCAGGAGAATACATGCACTGTATTTAAGAAAAAGTAATTTGATTTCATGGACTGACATGTACTGATATACATTTGTTGAGATGCACTCTTACGAGGTGCTGGGGTGTTCGGGATGCATTGCAGCTTGAGAAAAACTAAGAAAATACGACACCCACTTAAAGCATAATTTTGAAATTAAAAAATCAGTTATAGCATTTAATTCTCCGTAAATACAAACAACTTTTGGACTTTCAACATATGTGACAGAAGATTCCACACTGAATGCATGATTCCGACTGGCCGCTTCGGCGTACAAGACCTGACACTGCATTTCTCAGAGTCCCTCACATTTCCTGGTTTGTCATTTCCACGTTGATCCACGCCTGGCTCAGTTGTCACCGATTCCAGTGCTCTACTTGGAAACTAGTGTCTCACTGCTCTATAGAGTCCAGGTTATCTTTGATTCTCCGGGTCATGCTGGGGATTAGGTTCATATGGTCATCCACGCAGCTGCCCACACATCGCTCCATCAGGGAGCGGACAGCTGGCTCCTTGGCACCTGAGTCAAAGAGATCCTTGGCTTTGTCATTGCAGTGCATCGTGCACCTGGTCAAACGATCCTGATAAACAAAATGCATGATAAGCACATTGATTGTATTCTGTTGTCATTTTCTATTAATTCCTGTCAGTGCCGCCCTCACCTGAAACTTCTCCAACTCTGAGGTGACGAGACCCTGGGCTTTGGCCAGTGGTCCATGACACCGATCGATACACTGATGCACCTGAGACATGGAGTCGGACGAGCGGTCGCAACAGTCGGCGCTGCACTTGAACATGCGAGCCTGTAAAATAACCAACTCTTATTTTTCCCCACACACCGCATATTATTACACACACATTAGAATTTTACTTACCTGCATTTTCCGGATGTGATCTCGCTCCAAGCTTTGGACCATGTCTTCTACTACAGCCTGAACGCGTGCTTGTTGAGCCTCCGCCATGTCTCCTCGCTCTAATCAAAACTGCTCTCCTTTTTCAAAGACAATTGGTGTATTAAAAATGTATTTGTAAATGCGATGTAGGTGACTTAGACTTACTACACAGTTAGATGGACAGTAAGGTCACCTCCATTCAAGCATGGTTTTAGGATGAACAGGCGATGTCGTCACTTCCTGGATGTTTCCGGTTTATTGGGGAAAACGTCCGGTTTTGGAAAAGCTCCTTATTGAAAATCTATAAACCTTTACTGTGATTACCACATGATGATTATTATTTTTAATTTCTAATCCTTACTATTATTTAATATATTTACTGCAAATTAACCGTAATAATTCCTATAAAAGAGCATACAATTTAGTACAAAGCGAGAACATTGTTCCTCCGTACAATATTATGTAAACAAAAAAGGCAGATAGTATGATTTAAATGAGATGGGAGACCTAATATTATTGCTTCATCATCATTCAATAACGCACGCTGTTTGTAAGTTTGTTTTATTTTGAAAGCCCACAACTACCGGAACACGGAAGTGGGTCCCTGTCTTTACTGGCGTCCACGCGACGGTGTTTTGAACTTTCGACAGGCGAGTACCTCTAAACTAGTTCAGTAGGTTAATGTCATCCACTTGAATGGTTCATTTGTTTAATGTTATTATGTCTAGTTTTTTTTATGTTGAAGTGTAAAGACAACTGCACATTTTGAAGTCTGGCATAAGTTTTTTTTCTTAAATCGCGAGTCGACACGGCGCCATTTCACTTGTTTATTACGTTCTCCATTGTGTGTATAATTTATGAATATTTATATAATGTTCAAACCTAAAACATGTTCTGGCTGGCTTTCGCTGATACGAACCTTGTACCGTTTAACCTTCTTTATCAGTACTGATAAGGCACTGAAGTTATTGACTGCTCTGCTTCATGTTTATACAGATGTCCTTGGATCACCACTTGCCCGCCATGATTGTTGAAAGCCTGTCAGTCAAAGCATTGCTCCTCCTCTGGATTCTTTACACATGCAACAATTTGGCATCATCACAGGAGCTGCAAGAGCCACCCATGAAGATTGGTAAGTCAGTTTTAATTGTGCATGTGATTTGTGGAGGATTCCTGGTGGGATAAATGTGCATTCTTGTCATTAGCCGTGATAGGGGCAGGCATCGGCGGCACCGCTGCAGCCTTCTACCTGAGACAGGAGTTCGGGCCCGGGGTCAAGATCGACGTGTTCGAACCCGGTGATGTCGGCGGGCGTCTGGCGACAGTGAAGATTGGGAATCACGAATATGAGACGGGAGGTGCCGTGATCCATCCCCTCAACCTCCACATGAAGCAATTTACTGACAAATTAGGTAATGTCGCCATGATATCACCATGTGGCCTTTCATACAGATAGCCAGTGCAGTCTCTCTTGTTTTTTTTTAAATGAAATTTGGAAAACCGCCAGCCACAACTGTTCATTTTGGGTATTTTCCAAAATTCATCCTTGGAAGCTGTGTGCGTTTTTGTTATTTCAGGTCTCTCCACACGTGAAGATGTGCCATCAAAAATGGCCATCTTTGATGGCAGTGATCTCACGTTTGAAGAGAGCGACTGGTTTATTGTGAATTTCTTCCGCATGCTGTGGCGCTACGGCCTCAACTACCTCCGCATGCAAATGTGGGTTGAGAGTGTTTTGGACAAATTTATGAGGTGAGTGTAGAAAAAAAGTAAAATTTCATCATGTGGTCATGAAGCATCGGAGGTTCCCCATTTGGCTCATGTGGTCAGGATCTACCAGTACCAGCAGTACGGTTACTCCTTCACCAGCGTAGAGAGGCTCCTGCATGCCATGGGTGGCGATGACTTCCTCACTATGATTAATCAGACTCTGGAGGAAACCATGATAGCCGAAGGTTTTTCACAGATCTTCATCAATGACGTTGTGGCGTCCATCACACGTGGCAGCTACGGCCAAAGTGTCCGAATTAATGGGTTTGTGGGTATGTGATGTTCCGGTTCACCACATGCTTAATCACCAAAACTTACCGTATGTTGAATTGTTTGGTTCTGTGTTGTCAGGGTCTGTGTCACTGGCTGGGGCTGATTCAGGCTTGTGGTCTGTGGATGGAGGCAATAAGAAGGTTTGCTCCGGACTTCTTTACCACAGTAAGAGTGAACTCATCCGAGCTAGAGTGGCCACCATTTCATTTAAAGCTCGGCCATCAAAGAAAGGTACCATTTAACCAGTCCACCACAAAAATATCATTTCTGCATGCAATTCAATGTAATGCTGCATCTGTCTGCTGCATTGGTCATTGGTTCTGTTGCTGTTGTGCTGTGTAATGTATTTGGTAATGGTAATGGTTTTATTTCATTTGAACATGCATCAGATTACAATTGAGTGCATCCCATAATCAGTTCCCAGTTCCACATGTCCAAAAGGAGTAGGAAGAAGCAAAGCTTATTAAATCCTACCCCTCCATCTGGTACTTTTACAATCACTAACTGTTACATTTGTTCACTTCCTTCTTTCCATAACACAGTTTAACTTGTTTTTTGTTTATTTTTTAAATAATATACCAAAGTACGAGGTGATATGACCATCCAATGACATAATGTGTACCATAGTAAGTGTCAATATAGTGATATATATAGCACATCATGACTGGTTCAAGACTCTTCATCCTTGTATTTAGCAAACATCAACTGCTTGTATTGTTTCTTGAATTGGCTCATTGTTGTGCATTGTTTGAGGTCCTTACTCAATCCATTCCATAGTTTGATTCCACATACTGAAATGCTATGGCTTTTTAACGTAGTCCTAGCATAGAAGTGTTTCAAATGTACTTCTTCCCTGAGATCATATTTCTCCTCTCTTGTAGAGAAGTATTGGATGACGTTTTTAGCTAATTGGTTGTTTTTAGCCTTATGCATTATTTTAGCTGTTTGAAGATGAACTATATCAGCAAGTTGAAGTATTTGTGATTTTAGAAATAAGGAGTTAGTATGTTCTCTGTCGGCGGCATTATGAATTATCTTTACTGACCTTTTTTGCAGTACATTTAGCGAGTGAAGATTGCTTTTATAGTTATTAGCCCATATTTCCACACATTAAGAAAGATATGGTAAAACCAGAGAGCAATAAATTGTTAATATTGTTAATAAATTATGTGGTTTGGTGTGCTCCAAATATTATGAAAGTAAGAAATGACATTTTAAATCACATTTTACAAACATCCTCCGTCCAATAATTGTCTCCTACCTTGTTTTCAGGCCCCTCCAGCAGCTTCTATGAGATCAATTACGTGGACGACACAGGCGCAGGTCACTCGCTATATGACATTGTCGTCATAGCAACGCCACTTCACCAAGGCAAGTCTGATATCACGTTCTCAGGCTTCTCTCCGGCCATCCCATCTCAGTTCCCGGGTAGCTACCATCAGGTGTTCTCCACTCTGATCCACGGCGTTCTCAACACTTCCTACCTTGGGATAAAACGCCCGGCCTCAGAGTTCACCGTGTCTGAAGTGCTCACTACAGACTGCAAAGGGAGCGCCATTTACAGTCTGATGTCCGTCGACCCAGTGCACATCCCGGCGAGATACATCCGACCTCCCGCCAGTCACAGCCAAGTATGGAAAGTGTTTTCTCCTCAATCGCTGGGCCAGGAGGAGCTCCAACGTATGTTCCTGTCCTGGGACTCTGTATCAGAGACCCAGTGGCTGGCCTACCCGGCCTACCGCACCCCGATCCGCCACACCCCGCCCTTCATCCTTCACAGCCGGCTGTACTACCTCAACGCAGTGGAATGGGCGGCCAGCGCCATGGAGATGAGCGCCATCTCTGCCAGGAACGCGGCCCTGCTAGCGCACCACCGCTGGTACGGTCAGACGAGCAGGGTCGACCAGGAAGACCTGCATACGCGTCTACGAGGTGAGCTCTGAAGGACACTGACCGTTATTTGAGCTAACAAATAAGCTAACAAATGAGCTAACTTATGCCTCTTTACAACTCCACCAAGTAGCCTTACATGCCGTGAAGGCAGCATTCGACCCGATTTCAAACACATTCATGCTTTCACAACAAGCTCTTGCAAAACCTTTTGTTGATTCATATTTTTCACAGAGGAAATATTGGAAAGCTGGGATAGGCTCCAGCACCCCCGCGACCCTTGTGAGGAAAAAGCGGTAGAAAATGAATGAATGAATGAAATATATGAAAGAGAAATAATCTGTTCCGGGATCATAAAATCTTGATTAACCTTTATCAACTGTTCAAGCAATGTTTTAACTTTAACTGGCATACAAGTACGACCAATCCAGGGTGTACACTGGCAGCTGGGATAGACTCCAGCTTACCCCCGCGACCCTAGCGAGGATAAGCGACATAGAAAATGGATGGATGTCATACAAGTAAAGTATAATAAGATAACACAAAACTAAACTTGAATAAAATGACTGATTTTTTTTTTATTTTTTGAGAGGGGACTCGTCAAGGTGAAAAAAAATGCCATGCGTTGCGCTTTTTATCATTCTTAACTGTTATGCAAGTATAATACAGTATAATACAAAGTTAAATGCTGTTTAATGGGATTCATTTCAACTAAATAGAACAAAATAGCTCACCTGATTATAATTTTTGAAGACTTTCATACACCGCGCTTTGTCGCAAAAGACTAAAAAAACAAATGAAAAAACTACCCACCCTAAGAATTTTCTATATTTCACATTTTTAACTATCATACATGTGTAAAAATAAGTTAACAGGTGTTCAGGAAACGTGACTGATTCTGCGTGTGTGTGTGAGCCTCTTCAAGTTAACGCTAACACTATTCTTCTCGTATTAGTGATGTCCCTTCAACCATATTATTACTGTGGCCGTACCGCTCTTTATTGTCATTACTGATTCTATTATTGTTTTGCGGTTCTCTGTCATGGAGTTAATCCTTTTTAAATGGTGGTTCTCATGTACTTTGCTTTGCAGGACCCCACCATCACCCTGCAGGGAAATAAATTACATTTACTTATTTCAATTTTAAATGTAAACAGACCATTTGAAAAGGTTAAGCGGCTACCTGGAGGGCGCTAACTTCCTGCTCCAGGCATGTAAGCGGCGCCCCATTGCTAAATGGTGGAATTTTGAGCCAGTCCCTTTTTAAATAAAATACATTAAAGTGCAGTTTGATGGACGGCATGGCAGTCTAGTGGTTAGCGCACAGACCTCACAGCTAGGAGACCAGGGTTCAATTCCACCCTCGGCCATCTCTGTGTGGAGTCTCCCCGTGCATGCGTGGGTTTTCTCCGGGTACTCCGGTTTCCTCCCACATTCCAAAAACATGCTAGGTTAATTGGCCACTCCAAATTGTCCATATGTATGAATGTGAGTGTGAATGGTTGTTTGTCTATATGTGCCCTGTGATTGGCTGGCCACCAGTCCAGGGTGTACCCCGCCTCTCGCCCGAAGACAGCTGGGATAGGCTCCAGCATCCCCCGCGACCCTCGCGAGGAAAAGCGGTAGAAAATGAATGAATGAAAAGTGCAGTTTGGATTTGTGGTAGGAAAAAGCTGTACCAGCACTAAATGTGTTTATTATCCACAAATTAATAAATAATTTGGGAGGAACAAAAGTGTGTGTGATGGTTTTCAGCACGTTAGAGGTTCCACCGTTCATGCGACAGTGGAACACACTCTTGCAACGTTGCCTCGAATGAAGTGCCAATCCCTCCATTATTCATACAGCAGCCAACCGGTGGAACCACAATGGATTGAGATGAAAACAAGCGCCACTGACTCATGCACACTTCAAGTGTTCTATATAACCATGTAGTACTGCTTGTACACTCGGGACACTTCATTCGGTATGCTAAATACTAGCGAATGCTGCCTTCACACAGATATACTGTAATAATATACTGTTTAATAATAATACTGTTTAATCCTGCCTAGAAAATCAATTGACTATCAGGTACCATCATATAGAGAACATGTGTCACGTTAAAAACAAAACCCCAATACCTACTTTGAAAGAACAATTTCTTAAAGCACTTTTTAAGATGGGTTAACTGCACTAAATCAATAAGCCATCAAAGAGTCGGGTTATCAAATTTTGAAAGCACACTGTATGTTTCTTGAAAATGTTTACAATTAAGTGACTTCTACTGTAATTAGTTTTAATACTAATTTAAAATGTTGTACTTATAACTGTGAGATAGGTTGAGCGATTGTGTGCCTGAGTGGCCTTGTAACCCATCAGTCATAAGCCAAGTGAAATCAGAATTTCTTATTAAAAAAAAAAAGGAAATAAACATTGTACTCACTCATAAGCATTGTCTTTTTTTGGCTCCCCTAAATAAAGACCCATGTGATTGAAGCATCAACAATGGGCGTCATTGAAGTGCTGAATAGGGAAGTGTCTGTGTGCTGATGTGATGTCCCCCCAGGTAGGGGGGGAGTAGAGGGGGACAATGGTACCAGAAGTGCCTATCCAACCAGGACATGTGACATCAGAGGACATATAAGAACATTGGATTCCGTTTGACTTGACTCAAAGTCAAGATGACATTTACAGCACCTCTTTTTGTTGTCCTCTTTGTGGCCGCTCTGCAGTCTGGTAAGATTATTATTGTGTTTAATATTATTATTATTATTACTGTTACATGAATGTTAAGTAATACAACTCTTGTGATTACCTGTAGCTTGGTGTGCATCGCTGGAAGCAGCTGAAAAAGAGAAAAATGTTCCTTATGGTGAGTTCCTTATGGTTTTCTTATATTGGTGAAAAAGTATCATTTATACAAAGCTGTTCACGAACATGTTTTTTTGTTTTTTTTTTTCAGATGCGCTGGCACAACTTCAGAAAATAGGTACTGTCTTTTTGATTCTGGACTACATTATGTGCACTATGGAGCTGGAGATTTGACTTTTTGCTATTTAAGACCTTTTTGTCTTAAATGGTCGGCATAATGTTGCATTGTTAATCATAGCCAAATAATAGCTTATATTTTCAATTATTATACACTAAAATGTTTTACATTTATTGTCTGCATTTTTATTACCATCGAGGTTGATATAAATATACAATTATGGTAGCAATAGTATGAATTTATAATATACAATTGCAACAATAAGTGTATATTTTATTACTTATTAAAAGACAATTTAATTTAAGTTAATATGATAAAAATTGCAAAGAAAAAAAGGAAAACACAACTAAACATAAAATGCAGTTTCTAAATGTATTATTAAGGGAGAAGAATTGCAAGTTATTGCCAATGCTTGATTGCAGGTGTTGATTGTCCCGTAATAATAAAAGGTTTCATTTAAAAACTGGATTTTTGATTTTCAGTTGTGTTGTCCTTGACCAATATTTACATTTGTTTGATGATCTGAAACATGCAAAACAATAAGAAACCAGGAAAAAAATTTGCAAAGAATGCTAGTATGCTCATGTCAGCAATTCTCACATCTTAACACATAGTATAATAGTGTTAGCATGCTATCACCTAGCATGATAGTGTTCATATAAGTGTCTATCCATGAAAACGGCAAAAAATTCTTACTTAGCATGCTCGCAATACAAACATGCTAATGTTAGCATGCTAACAACACCTGGCACGATAGTGGTAAGTGATTATATATGTGTCTACCCATGAACATAGCAAGAAATTATAGTATGCTAATGTAAGCATGCTAGCGCAATGTACCAGGAATGTCCCGTACAAGGGCACCGATCACAGTTGTTGTGGAGTTGTATGCACAAATGCAGAAAATAGTGTTATCTCGGAGTGTTAAACAGGAAGTATAGCCTGCTAACCAACCGACAAACAAACAGTCCACAATTACTGTTCTACAGACCTCCACCAGGGCTGAATTAACATAATTGTAATGGTGATATATAAAGGCAAAATACCTTACTTTAGTATAATAGTAAATGTATGTATTTGTGTGTGTGTGTTCAGATCAGCTTGAGTTTGAGGCTGCCCAGAAGAATGAAGCCATTCAGATGAACGGTAAAGTTTTATAACACACACTATTTTTATTCTGTGAAATAAATATCTTGGTTTGCTTCAGTTACCGAGGAGCAGAGAGACGATGCACGCTACTTGGGTGAGACCATTACATCCGTTAACACAAATATGTACATGTGATCATCGTCCTTGTCGCTCTGTCAACAGAAGCTGCTCAAGCTGGATCTGGTAAGACCGGAGATGATGTAAACTGACAATGTATGGAAAGTATAAGCATCAAAGGTGTTGTACTTCCACAGTGGAGGAGCACGTGGAGTTTGTGAGCGATGCCGCAGGTGAGTGGATATCAGTTAAAAATAAATCACTAAGTCAATTATCATATACAAGTATTGTGCAACATGGGGTGTTTTTGTCCACAGTGGAGGAGCAGAGTGTCAGCGGTGCATCAGGTGAGTGTAACACGTGTTCTGCTGTGCACACACTCGCACATGCAAAACATTACATAATAGTCACATACACACTGTATAATCCTCTTCCAGTAGAGGGAGAGCAACACTCTTCTAACCCAGCAGCAGCAGCAGCAGTTGTGGTGGTGGAGGAGGAGGGTAAGAAAGGAAATTTGCTGTTCCGCCATCATCCTGTAGGTGGCAACATAATCACCAACAAGCTTCTAACATGAGAATAACCATGTCACACTCCCTTGTGTACAGGTTCACATTCTCAGTCTGGAGAGCAGGCAGATGGTGAGAGGCGTTTCGTAATATAAATAAAAATTTGTAACTAAAATATTATACAGTATGTAAACCTCATGTTTGGTTAATATCTGCTTCCAGAGCAACAGCGGGCGGATTCACACCCAAATAGCTCTGCAGGTAATAAGGCCACAATATTAGGTACACCCACACCTCCACATTTTTCCATATTTTTCCCATGTATAGATGGCATCAAGCATAACGACATACACTACTGTACGGTGCAACAAAACTAAATCACAACACACCTACATCAAGTTAATGCTTCAAATAAATCAACAGCTAAGCCCTAAACATAACACGCCACTTAAAAGTGTTATTTCCAAATGCCCGCAAGGCATGCTGGGTAGTTCAGCTTCAACAACAATATGAACCATGAACAGTAAAACATTGGATACCAAGTGTGTTAAATTGGACTTATTTACTCAAGCATGCCAAGTCTCGTGTTAAAGGTGTAAAAAAATGAATAAATTCTATTTGATATAGTATTATTACATAGTGTATAGCACAATACTTAACATCAATGTGATGTAAAGGCACACCGTATAACACAAAGCAAGACAAGAAAATGAAAACAACTCTTTTATGATGTAATGGTGTGTACTCTATCTCTAATATGCATATGTACTCTTTGCCTCTTACAGAAGATGACAGTCAGGATTCAACAAAGGAACAAGGTACTAACACACACAATGAAACACGTGAATACGTTTGATGTAAGTAGATGGGAGTGCTATAGAAGTGACTGAGGTCAGATGGAGTGAAAGTGAAGTGTACGTGTTTGGGAATATCAAGTTATGCAATGAAAAAAAAAAACATCAGCCAGTCTGTCTTGAGCTTAAAAAAAAAAGATCATTTATAGGCCTGGGCTGACAACACATTTACACAAACCTCACCCGTGGCGTTTTTACAAGATGATGACAAAATAAGTGCTTTGGAGAAGTAAATAGATGACAAAAATCTTTGGTCTGTTTATTTGGACCAAAGAAGGCCGGCCTCCTTGTTCTAAGTAGGACACAAATCCAGGACAGCACTGTCCCTTGGTGCTTATTGTTCTTCATTTGGACTGTTACTATTTCTGCTACTGCTTATTTTACAGTCGTAAAGTGTGCTGACATCCATCCCATGAATGGTGTTTTACAACTTGTACTTACACACTTCAACAATCTTACTGTACCTGTTGATCTAACCTGTTTGGAGGCTAAAATAGCACGTACCAGGAAGGTGTCCCGTTAAAAACAAAACAAAGTGATACCTAATAATGGCTTCCGGTGCTGGGAATTTGACTGTTTTTGTCTTGTTTTCTTACCTCGTAGATGCACTGCAGTGAGAAAAAAGTGAGTGGAGTGACCACTGAGGCAGGGCACTGCTGCAATCATTATGTAATGATTGTTAATAAAAGGCAAGTGTTCCATTTATCAAGTGTCATGAATAGAGGTGCAGTGGGGACCTTAGCGATGCTCAGCTTTCTAATATAATGTAGGCTTTGAGTATACTGGGTACTTTTATAGTACTGATCCAACATAGTATGCAGTGGTGCCTTAATCCAGTGTCAAAATCAAACTATTATATGGTTTTACTTGCAATTTGTTCTACCAACTTACAAATGCAGTTCTATCAGTTTTGTGGAACAAAACTTTTGTTAAAAATTGATTTTGAAAAACAATGCGTAGAAAAAAAATAAAGAGCAGCAATGTATTTTTTCCTGTTTTTATTTCATTGTCACATTCCCCCCCATCCACAGTGTTGCTCAAGTGTGTTGATGTGCATTTAAAGTAAAAAAAGAAATAATACAAATAATTCTTTGGTACCTTAAGGGCAAATTAAATTTAAGGCAGCTACAGCATCTGCAGATGTGATATGCATTACTTCTGCAGACACACACATCACCAATGGAATGCAACACCTCTTCTCCCAAACACACAGCAGACCACCTGGCTTATTCACCTGCCAGGTGGAGGAAAGGAGGAAAGCCAAGAAATTGAAACTGCAAACCAGTCAAGGCGGGTGGACATCCCACAGGAAGGAATATCACGGCGATGAGGTGAACTAAAAAGGAGGTCTAAAGCATTTAACCGTAGATTCATGATTCCTTCAAGTTGAAACAGGAGTTCAGCACATTGTTTTTAACATCAAATTCAGGTAACATTGTTCTTCAGTCGTCTTTAGTTATGGGATCCACAAGTGGGCTTTGTACTTCTTTATACGGTGTCAGAATTGAATGTAAAACTTTCTCTAAATGTAGTTGACAATACATCATACATTTGACTATTGCCAAATAAAAACACACCTATAACCATTTTAACTTAAAAAAAAAACAAACAAACACTTTTGCATCTACGTGACCTCCATGATGTGTTAAAACGGGAAATACATCTGCAAATGTCTAATACTGCATTTTAATTGGTCTGGTTCTAAACAGGGTTCTTTCAAAAAAAATTCTTAACTGCAAAGTAAAAACAGAAGCTTGTATTAGAGAAAGCCTTTACTCTGACAGAATTAAGATATGGGGGAAAAAATGTAATGTTATCAATGGGAGGCCCAAATGGAAGCAAGCAAGTTGTTACATAATGCAGCCATCTTTCAAAAGGCTTAGGTCACACGTCCCATCACATTGTGTTTTCTTTTTAAAAAGTTGTTGGCGTGAGGTAAGAGATATATATTTTAACCCCACCCAACTCCGCTCCTCTCTCGGTGCCCATGGAGCAGTTGTCTTCTCCCCTCCCCCGGCTGGGGGTGTGCGTCTGCAGGCTCATATGATGCCGTAGATGAAGATGGCCATGATGGCGGCGCTGATGAGGCCCGAGATGGGCACAGTCACAAACCATGCCATAAAGATGTTGCGGAACAGACGCCAGTCCACCGCCTTCCTGGAGCGGAGCCACCCGACGGCCACCACAGAGCCCACCTGCAAACAATCCGTGGTCACATGACTTGGTATGTTTCAAGAAAGTTGTTTATTGACTTGTGTGAGTTTGCGTGTGCATGGTCTAGCAGACTTCCTGTTTACAATAGTGGGCCTTACCTTACAGTGGGTGGTGGAGACAGGCAGGCCAATGTTGGAAGCAACTACCACAGTCAGAGCGGACGCCAACTCGATGCTGAAACCACTGCAGGGCAAACAAAACAAGTGGCTTTCAGGCTAATGTCTATGCAAAGTCTGGTTTATGGTGGCGTCAGGGCACTTTGTATGTGTGTGTGTGAGTCACATGGGCGTGTACCTTGAGGGGGTGATGGGAGTGAGGTCCCTGCCCATAGTCTGGATCACTCTGCGCCCCCACACCCAGAGCCCAGTGCAGATGCCCAAGCCCCCGTAGAGCAGCAGCCAAGTAGGTGTTTGTTCATCCGAGTCGACGCTGCCACTGTTGTAAACCAGCCACAGCGCTACCAATGGCCCAATGGCATTGCTGCACAAACAACAAAATATGATGCAATGCATCCATGTTGCCTGTTATTGTTCTGACTAATACACATATTGGCACAGTTATTAAACCCTGCAAGTCTGACTTCAAATTTCCTACACCAGGTCTAATCTCGGGTTTTTAGACGCCCATAATATTGCCTGTAAACTACGAGCAAAATTGGTTGGAAAGCATCTAAACTAATCTAAGTCACTGACCCATACATTGTATTTCATGTATGCTAGCATATCTTTTAAACCATTTTGACCACAACCTGTTAGCTTACATCCGCTGAGCTGAGGAGTGTTGACAGACAAAATGTCTGTGTACCTGACGTCGTTTCCTCCATGAGCGAAGGACCCGAAGCAGGCGGTGAGAATTTGTAGGAACTGGAAAAGCATCGAGACTTCCGGTTTGTCTGCTTCAAGGCCGTCTTCATCCAGGGAACTCTGGGTGCTGTTTGCGTCCTCCTTTCCAATGTCCAGTGCCACATCACCCTCCCCGATGCTTTCGGGGGTGGCGTACTCTGCCACGGCATTACAGTAGCTGGTGTAACTGTCCATGCGCACGCGCTTCCTGTCCTGACCCCCGGGGCCACTTTTCTCACCCTCCTGGGGATCGCCATCTTTGTGCTTGAAGTCGGCGTGCATGCCGATGATGGCCATGGTGTAGGAGGTGTAGCTGTTGTTGCGCCTTATAGGACGGTCGCCACCTTCGCCCATGCAGTCGCCCACCTTGGCCAGGTGGAGCTTGTGCAGGAGGTCCTTGTAGAGACCGGAGTCCTTGTGGACCGTGTGGTACTGGCTGTAGCCGTTACTTGGCATCTGCGCCGGCCTGTTATTGAACTGGACATGGTTGTTGAACTGGACCTGGTTGGTGGAGTTTGCCGAGCCGTTGCTGTGCTGGACTTGATTGTTTGGTTGGACCTGTTTGGGGACTGCAAGAGAGGTCCAAATGAGGCCGGTCCACCCAGTTGTCCCACAGGAGAGGAGAGGGACCGTGAATTCACTTACCACCATTTGCACTGCTGTAGTCAGTTTCATCAGACTCTCCGATATCAAACGCCACCTTGCGTTCTTTGACAACTTCCCCATCGTCACAGTCCCCGATGTCAAACGCCACATGGCGCTCTTCAGAAGCGGGCTGAGCTGAGGGGCTCTGATTGACAGCTGGGACTGAAGGCGCAGACTCCTCCTTTGTGGTCTGCTTCAGGATGGGACAATGGCCTTCCATTTCCTTTATTAGGGGGCTCTCTGACGGGCTGGAAGACTTGATGTCTCCTAGAAAGGAAGGAAGGAGTGAAGACCAAGTCATACAGAGCGGCTCCAAGCCACCAAGATATGGAGGGGCCTAGGGAGCTAGACATTTAACACCCCTCCCCCAAACTAGTACAACAATTCCTCACCACACTTTTTCTCAATTTTTTTTTTAGTTAATCATGTCGTTTCTTGGTCAAAAACAGCCTATTATTCAAAATATATGCATATTTAAGCATGCTTAGAATGCATTTTTAACAGATACCTTTGCTTTGCAAGACGGACACATAGCTTACTTTATAAACATTTTCTTTTCATTTTTATTCTACTGGAAGTGAGAAACACAAAAGGTAGATCAGACGTCTCAAAGTGGTCTACTTGTGGACAAAAGCAGCTATCTTCAAAGATGGTCATCGGGTAAGATGCTGAACACCCACAGCTTTCCAGTCTCACCTGACAAGTTTGTGGATTGAGTGTGAAGCACACTGCAGTGTGTATGTGTGTGCGAGATAATCCATGGAGCGTTCTGACCAGTTGGCCACATTGCATCATCCCAACCAGTCATGACGAGAGCCGAGGCGATCACTGACCCGCCGGCCTTTCATTTCTCACATACACACACGCAAATGCCGTGTCAACACGTTCAAGTCAACCAGGACTTTTAAAAACGAGCGTGTTAAAGGCCAATTAGTGGATCCCTTTGACCCAAATACTATATGCTCCATTGCAGAGTGGCTGGTATCAGCTAGCTCAACATACAACACTTGTCAGCTCAGATCAATAGAAATACAAAGCAGTAAAACTTTGGCACTTACGTTCAATCTTCTTCTTCAGGCGGGGGCAGACTATGAACCAGACCACGATGGCCGTCAGCAGTGCACAACCCAGAGAAATGAGCAGGACACCCCACCAAGGCAGCTTGTCAAATCCCAGGACTGGACAGAGGACCGCCGGGCGCCACAGACAAGACCAAACAAATGGAGAGGAAAAAAATGCAGGTATTTAAAAACACGGGCAGCGGGTGCCACCGTCCGTTAGTAGGCAGCACATAGTCTTCATTGAATGGACACATTTCTATTTAGGGATGGACATTTCACTACATTTAAATTGTCACTGGGGAAAATTATTATTCCTGATTTCAAATGAAACTCCTGTTTCCATGCTTGTGTCTTATAGTGGATGTAGCGTATGTCATGTTTGTAGAAAAACAGCGCCCCTGCTGATTGCAGCCAAATAGTGCACTCCATTTTGACATCCATTTTCTAATCACTTTTCCTGTTCAAGGTAATTCCTAAATCAATTATGCCCATTCCCTCTTTAAATACTATTATTATCGCTACGGGCAGCTACAAAGCCGATTGTCCAAATGTACTTCAGGTCAATGGTGGTGACTTTGACGACAGTGTGCCATCATTGGCCAGCTCACTGTAAATATTAACACAACAGCGTCCTAGTTAAATATGGAAAACACATCTTGATGTGAACAGTTATGTAACATAAAAAAGGGGGGGTGGCGGGGGTGAAAGACCCCAAATGTTGCCCTGACCGTTACGTGGCATGCCAACAAGTGCACAGGGGACGATGAGTTCCTTAAAAGGTGACATTTCGAAAAGGGGCAGTGAGAGGAAAAGGAAAGGAGGGCTTTTATGCCAACACTGCAGCAAAGCTGGTGCAAGACGTGATGCGGTGTGCGTGCGTGCAGAGTAACGACTTCAATTTCCCAGTGGAGGCAGTCATCTTGGCAGTTTATCAGCAAGACAAAAAAAAATTTAAACCGACACGAGGTGACTTTGTCACCTGATTCATTTAATACTTCCACTAACGGCTCACCAAGAAAAAGCAAAAGGAAATGCAGAGCAACTCCGAGTGATAAGTGTTTAGTTTGAGGAGGTCTCTCCCGATTGAGTCATGCTGCAGCTCCAGACTGCAGTGCAGCTCACTGGTGTTTGTCGAGTTACGCAACAGAGCCGTGCGCCCTCTAGGGTGGGCGAGGCAAAACCAGAGGGTACAACTCTGAACAGCTGCTGCCCTTTTACTGAGCTTGCATGGAGCGAGACGCTGACAAACAGGTGTCATTCAAAAAGGACATTTGGTCGTGGTGGGGCGGGGGGGGGGCTAGACGGCCATTGATGTCATCCGTCCGTCTCTGTGACTCAGTGGCAGGCATCTTACACAACAGTCCCACCGCAACCATTAAGTGGGATGAATGGGAACTGCACAGGAAATGGAATTTTGACCACGGCTGCGTTCCACACCCCTCCCTGAAACCTCCGCACACCGTGGGCCGCCTTACACAATTACAGTGTGTTTTTCCCCCCGGCTCGCCTCCCAGCTTTAATTACACAAGTGACAGCCAGAGTGATACTTTATGGTTGCGTGAAGCCATATGACCTAACGCTCGCCTACCTTCCTGCTGACTGACCAAAGCTCTTAAAGTTCAGCTACAGAGTTTCAAAAATACAAAAAGGCAGTACCTAAAAATAGCAACCTTAAAGGATGATGATTTTGTTTGAGGAAATGGGATCAAGTGTAAAAACAAATTGTTAAAAAAAAAGGCAGTTATGTTGCTGGCTGGTGTCACCAGAGAAACAAACGGCAACCAATGTTTGCTTTTCAGAGTAACCCAGGCAGAAAATCCCTGTCCAGCCAAACACATTGAACTCTTGTCAATGGAGGCTGGTGTGAGGGTCAAATTGTCACAATGACACTGAAAGACACACTGGCGTGCAAAAACAGAGGATGTGTTTACTGCCGTTTGCACTGCCTGCCCCTAAAAGCCGTCTGGAACTGCCACTACTTTAATGTAATGTAAAAGTAGATTTTCATCGATTCCTTGTTGCAGCTCTAGTAGTTATCCTCAGCCTCATCTGTAGAAGATCTACACCCGATCCTCAGATTATTTGCCCTGAAGTTCAGTCATTCTGGCCTCCCTGACTTGAGGTCTCGGCCGCTGGTATGCGAGGTTGAGTGCATGCATGTGTAGGAATGTGTCCCGGCATGTCTGGTGTCCTGCCGCACAACAACGATAACATCAGAACCCCGAGTCCTGTGACAGGAAACCAAATGCAGTGTTGTTGCTTGGCTATTACCACCAAACATGCATGCAGTGCTAATCCATAGTAGACTACAATACATGTTGACAAACTGCTAGGTAGTAATATCACATCCCTAATGTGGAAGAACTGATTTAGTGTATGTAGTACACATTTGTTAATGTGTCAAATGCATTCTCGCACCTTTTTTTAACCCAAAGTACAGGTCCCCATGTACAAGGATAATTGTACATAATGTGCCTGGCTAAGCAGACTTATTATGGGTTACGATGGAACCAAAGTGATCTCCTCTCTTAGTGCACTGATGTGTACATATCACACCACCATATCTGGTCCTACTCTGGCCTGTAGCCACCATTTAATGGCCCAGGCCAGCTAACATCTTGTTAGGCCCTGTAGAGAGAAGAACACAAAAAGGAGCAAAAGTCGCTCATTTAATAAACGTGTATCCAAGTTAAAAAGGGCAACATGTATTCAGAACATTTTTTTGGAAGATTTTAGACTGCTACGGACAAATATACAGTACTTCATGACAGCCTTGTTACTTCACTTTTCCTCCATGCCTGAAGGCCAGACAGTGACGTCAAGACTTAAGTGAAATCTTATTTCCACATCCCTGTTGTGTTGCGCTCTAAAAAGAAATGTAATTTTGGCTATGACCCACTTCAAAACCACAAGCAGAAAAATCCCCCCCAAAACATGTTAAAATAAGCAGTTATAGGTAAACAGTCTGGTTGAGTCTAGAATATATGTGGCCATCCTGGAGACTGAGGGTTTATTTTAAGCTGTGGCTGAGAAACGGCCATGGAGAGAAAAGTAGACCAGTGATACTCACTCGGAGCTCCAGTGAACATGATGGAGAACAGGTTGATTCCCATGGTGATTGCATAGAACATAGGCAAGGCTCTAAGTCCATTAGGTACCGGGTCTTTCTGCGGAGAGAAATCACACCTTTGAGTAAAAGTCCCTTTGTACTGCTACAGTTAAAACACGCTTCTCATGTATTATGTACATTTCACATGCAGGGGAGGAAAAAAAAAACTAAACAAAACTTACCTTGTGTAAGATGAACAAGCGCACAAAGTAGAAAACGACGGCTGACATTAGACCAGACAAGAGGGGACTCAGAAACCAGGAAGCAACTGCAATGACAAAACCGAAGTAATATTATTCCCCCTCCGCAGTAAAAACAAATCATCCAACAATAGCATCTCATTTTTGGGAAGCAACTCCCACCTGTCGGGTTTCAAACAGGAAACCCTTGCTGTGCATATCACGTTACATCAGTTACCACCAGCATTGCTCATTAGACCACAGAGTACATCTGCTTTTGTGTAGAAGGAATAGAACACCAGCGTGATGCTTTGCTTTATTCAAGGAATTTATACTTAACTTCTGAAGAATGTTACGTTTACTATCATCTTGTCATTGTATAGCTGCATACTGTGGCTTTGACTGTTGACACACACGGGTGGTCCCACACAAAACAAAACACTGACTTAATCGCAAAGCAGTGGCAGCTATGCTCCATTATAATCGCAATGAGACAAACACTGAAGCTAAATCAACCTGCTAATGACTCATGTCCAGACTTACCAATACGGAGAAGTTGGAGCCACCTGACTCCCTGCTGGCCTCTGGCTACCAGAGAGAAGCCAATCGTAGCACCAACAATACAGTGAGTTCCAGAGATTGGGAGCTTAAGGAAAGAGGCAGCCAGCTGCCACACAGCAGAGCCTAAAGTCAAAGAGACCTTGATTATACTCAGAACACAGATACTGCATAATATAATTCGGTGCAGTTACTCACCAAACATGGCGCTGATGGATCCGGCCATCAACACATGCTCAGAGCCATTGTACATGCCCACGTCGATGATACCCTTGCGGATGGTTTCACTGACCTTGGCCCCGAGGAGCACAGAACCCAGAGTCTCAAACACAGTGGCCAGAATGCAAGCCTGTTTTAGAGTGACTACTCCAGAGCCCACGGCGGTGCCAAATGAGTTGGCGACGTCGTTGGCACCAACGGAGAAGGCCAAGATAAAGGCGATGATAAAGCCAATGATCAGCAGCCATAAGTAACTCGTCAAGGGCCCTGCTGTTGCTGCAGTGCTAGCTAACACTATTGCTGTTACAGCTGCAGTTGTTGAAACCATGATTGTAAATTTTAGGCACAAATGCCCAAAAAACTAATGCTAGAATATATATATAACAAAAAATATTGAAGTACAAGGAAAAATATAAATATATTTTCTTGCAGGCCCACCTGTTTTACAGGACTTGTCAGAGACTGGCAAGAAAACAGAGGTATAGTGTGCTGATGACGATGGTACTTATTGCTATCCTGTAATTATACTAAATGTGCTATAGTTTCTTTGGGTCCTGGCTATTACGCAAAGTGAACAGACAGCCATTGTGCAACTGCAGATGAGCTCGGGAACATCCTGAAAGAGCGAGAAATCAAGAAGCTCTGCTTTAGGTCAGGTCCATTCCATGCTCGTGACAGTTTTTACATAGGTGACGACACTAAGAAAAACATATGGGAGAGTGTGGAAAAACCTGAAATGCAGATCTAGACGGACAAGTTGATTATTTTTTTTGTACTCCTTTTCATGTTCAGAACAGGTTTATCCCTTGTGCCATTATTAAACAAACTATACATTTGGACTTTGGATTGTTTCCATTATCATATATAACCCATGAGAGCGTTGCAATCATTGTATCAATGTTCATCACAAAACATCTGACATTTTTAGTCCTAAAACTTAAATGCCAACAAACAAAAACCCCTCCAACTTCACAACCTCATTTTACGCAGGAGTGATCGGCCAATTAATTTTATGCGGATAAGGTGACCATTAATATTAACATCTACTATAGGAAATCAACGTATTCTGTTCACTACGACACGTGACGTCATATTTGGTGAGCGGAAATGTACAACTTCCGAGTTTCCCGGAACGCCTCATTAATGTAGGCACGATAGCCATTGTTTGGCTAGCATCGCAAGACAAAGCCTGATTATTGTATTTGATACATACAATTCTAACGAATTATACTTCCAGTTAGGTTTAATACAATTTGTGTTCCACACAACTCAGTTGGGTTAAAATAACACCGTTAATGGATCAAAGCGTCGCGTCTGGGTGTGGGGCATTTTCAAAGCGCACACGTGTCGTCATCCATTCATACTAAGGGGAACAACATTTGAAACCAACACACCTTGATACTCTTTTATTAAACATTGTATTTTACTGTTTGCTTTCTCGTGCACGCCACGACGCTGTCTCGTCAACCGGATGTAGCTCCGATGAAGGAGGCAGACTGGTGTATTAGCTGGCTAGTGCCGAGCCTCCTTCAATGACCTGCCAAGTATCGGACAGACGACCAACCAATGCTAACGTTAGCAGCGAGACAAAAAGGACCTGTCGTAAAAATTAAGAGTTGGAACTCACTTCACAATCATCAACAAAGTACACTTTCGGCCATAATTTGCAGCGTAGTAACTCGTCTTTTGCCAGCTTTCATTCAAGCTAACGTGTCACTGAAATCAACTCGTTTGGCCATGTATGCTAACACGAGCGCCGGCCGACCCCCCCGCCGCCATGTAAGCGAATAAGGGGCCGTGTCATAAGACACAATCGGTACATATTTCACAGCGACAGACACCACGTTTATTAAAGCGTTTAGTTGTAATATAGTTGGAGTGTGGCGTTTGACAAGCCGGTAAGCTAATTAAATGAGTGCGCGAGCGCGCACACACACATATGCAAGCAGTCTGCTTGAAGCAGGAACGTTACGTTAGCGCGCGCGCGGGACTGTAAAATATTTCAAAGCACAATAAAAGCTTCTCACCGCGAATAGCTGCCTAATGTTTAGTGGAGGAAAAACTTACAGTTAGGAAGATGACAATAACCGTTTGTAGTCCAGAACCGCCAATAGTTCACCACGGTTCGATCCACCGCGTGTATGGAACTCGCTCTTACCGGCTGCACGAGCAGGCAACAGCAGGTTTTATCTCCAGATGGTGGATCGAGCCATATGTCGACATTGATACCAGGCTCGTCTTGGTTTCAGATCGATACTTGAGTGATGCGAACGACATTTTGCAGTTCTCGCCTACGTTCATTTTAACAAATACTGTATGTGTGTATTGTTTTTGTCCTGTTCCAATGTATTGTATATATTATTATTATTTTTATAAGCCCATGGAATGTCATTGGACACAGGAGGACTTAGGGGGCAAAAAGCCAAAGATTTTGAATGAGAGCCAAAAGTAGTTTTTGTTTTTGTTTACTTCTTTTTTGCTCAACAATTATATGCAAATACTTTAATCATTTTAATATTATTGCTACATTGTCTATATTGTTGTATTAAATATTGTTAAATTCTCCACAGATAAGGGCGTTGATACAATTTTTTTGTTTGTTTGAAATAATTAAATGATTTTGAAAATTGTATTGTACCAATTGTACTTGAAAATTGTACTGGGCCTATACTTATTTGGTATCGGACTTATCGATGTACAATATTGTCTGCCTTTTTTGTGCAACGTGTTTCGTGAATGAAATGCGCTTTTATATTGAAAACACATAGTCTCACAAATACGAAGGATACTTTGGATATAAAGGATACACGCACCCACACACAAAAATGAGGACTAACGTGACAACTGACAGTTAAGGTGGAAACATCAAGTACGCATATGAGAGCTTGATTTGCAACAAAGGAAAAGCAGAATGTTCCAGACGCCTTGATGCCCCTGCAAAGGAAAGATGCCTTGAAGCCACAGCGAACAAACGAAAGGAGAAACACCATGAAAGCGGTTCAAGCAAGGGCAGTGGCGAAAGCTGATTGGTCCAGGACTCCAGCCTCAAATGTATAAAAGACCGGACAGGGAAAGGAAGGGTGCTTTTTGCAGCTGCGCTGTAATAAGACACGCTTACTCGTAGGCATACAGGGACTGCAGATAAGCCTGGACGTCTGTATTCGGTATTGTTGTCAGGAATAAATAATCTGGTTCTCATTCTGTGATTTGGTTCTTTGAGATTCCCTTATCCTCTATTCTAAACCCACTTAGAGTCCTCACGGGGAGGATTTCTACAATATATATATATATGTTATTTCCCCATATTTCCACACAGTATTTCAGAAATGGTAACACTATGGTGGTCCATAATGGTTTAGCTTTATTCAGTATTAAAGTACTTCTTTCCATTTATGTTGTCTACTTTTGAAGTGAATTATTAAGTAATACCTGCCTTATAATGTTAAAATCAATCTTCCCATTTTAGTATGCCATCTTCGGCATCACTGCATTGACATTGACAGGGCAGACATATGTGTTGTTTCCGTGGCCACCAGCGCCACCTGTCGTCTTGCGTACAAGGTCGGCATTGTGTTCAATTCAAATGGCATAATAGTTATTTATTTTAGTACTCTTGTTTAGTTACACAATGTGAGATAATGAAGACAACTGCGGGACATACCCCCAAGTCTAACAAGGTACGTAAACAGTTGGGCTCTTGAGGCGGCACCATCTGTTCATGCCGCTTGCTATGGTCGCATGTTGATGACGCAAACTCTCGAATAATATATATATATATATATATATATATATATATATATATATATATATATATATATATTTAGCTGAGCTTTAAGTGAATAAATGGGGCAAAATATGACCAGAGAAACTATTCAATAATAAATTTTATCTCGCTGATTCTGAATTCTTTATGCGACCAGGGTCATGCTAGTTCAAGAGCTAATCGTCTTAAAACGAATTCGCCCTCTCGACCAATCAGAACAGTCGTATGAATAATCTCTGTCCAATGCATATGCGTGTTTTATGTGCGTCGGGGTTGAACTTCCTGGTGGGCGTGTCCAAGAGACGACAGGAAGAACAGGAGGTCAAACGAGTAAGGATGCGAAACGTGTGCACGTCTTCGGGATAAAGTCACTGTTTAAACCACATAAACGCCGGAGCGGAGGTACTTAAAGTGTCTACACGCCGAGGTGGTGGTAATCGCACCTTTGATTCAGAAATATTTGATTAAGGTTAGTCTTGCTAAAGTTAGCCGATGCTAAATGTCGCGTGTTCGCTGATAGCAAGCTTGAGTGCAATAATGTGATTGACATTTGAGATAACCTTATGATATATACACGTCTCATATAAACAATCGCATGGTGCATTCTGCAGCTTCTCGACTTGTTAAAAAGCTACTACTTCGCAACTTGATCTGGAGGGATTCATCCAGCCTTTGGGACACTTACCGCCATGTTTCATTCGGTGCCCCGTCGTTTCACCTGCGAGATCGGCGTCAGGACGTCCAGGCTGCAGAGCAAAAGGTTGTTCCGGCAGGCTGTGCAGGAGGAAGGCACAGGCTCGTCTCCATGGTTGGGCAGGGTTACAGGCCTGCTCCTGTCCACCCTCCACAGGGCAGCTGTCCTTGTCGGGGATACTGCAAGATGTGGACAAAAGAGGAAGGGCTTGCTGTCCATATTCATGGACCACTGCAGTTTTTTGACCGGCCAGAGGCTCCGGCGTGCATGTAAGATCGGCGAGCTCTACTCCAACCTGTATTCTGAGAGGGCCAGGTGGACCCTGGCCGGCAGCATGTGGCGCAGGTTCCAGAGCAAGCACCCCCCTACCGGAAGACTGATTGCCGCCCTGGCGGGTATTTTCATGTGGGAAAATGAGAAGATTCAAGACGAGGAGATGCACAGGTTTGGAATAAGCAAAAAGACTAAATATGCAATGCAAAGCCACTATCTTGCTAACAACGCCCTGTGCTAATATTTACATCTACGTGCAGGTGTGGACTTGAGCTGCAAGCACTGGAAGTGGTGAAAAGGCAGAACAACAAAGCGGCCACTGGACACATGGAGCCTGGCTGGGAGGTTGTGATGGAGAAGAAGGACTTCAGAGTCTGGAAGCGGCCCATCCCTGACAGTCACCTCTATGAGTACAGAGGTCAGTTGGCTCACAAACAACAACAATGAAACAAGTAGCTCATAACCATTATTTTGGTGTTGTATCGCAGTGTTGGGCTCCTACAGCGACGTCACACCGAGACAGTTCTTCAATGTGCAGGTACAGTATTCAATTAACCATACAGCAGGGGTCTCAAACTCAATTTACTTGGGGGGCCACTGGGAGCGAGGGTCTGGGCGAGACTGGGCGCATCAGGTTTTCCAAAAAAAAAAAAAAAAATCAATCTGTAATAAATAAATATAATAATAATAATAAAACAGCAAATAATAAAACTTAAGAAACCACATATAGTTGGTGGGTAGACAAATTATTTTTTTTCTGATTAAAATTAACAAAGCATTATTAGAGCCCTGTACACATGACAAAACACGACTATAGTCACGTTTATACTTTTTTTATTTACAACATATTGCGCAACTGCAGGGTCTTGAGACACATGCTAACTCGCAAACTAGAGAGCTAGCGACCTAAACGGTAGCCTTCAAGTTATTTCCTTTAAACTTAAATAGCCAAAAACTTAGCACTTCCACACGGATAGGGAGGATAACTATTAAGTTATTTAACCTTTAATATGAACATTAATCAAACGTAATAATTTTTTCTGGGTACATGATACCATACAGCATCCATATCAAACTTGCGCGGGCCGCACTAACATTAAACTTTAATATCAAGGCGGGGGCCTCAAACTCGTGTCCTGCGGGCCACATTTGGCCCGCGGGCCGCGTGTTTGAGACCCCTGCCATACAGTCTTTACATCAAGAATTTGCCTACAGCCACCGCTGCATTTTTTTGCTAATTATAGACCCCTGACCAAGTACGTGGTCTATAAACCCCAGGGTCTGGAATTAGTGCCATATAAAAAATATTGGCATGACCACACGATATGTGGCTGCAGGCAACCTACTTATGTATATATTTTGAAAATTAACTCCACAAGATGGCAGTAGCTGCTTTTGACGTACAGTGCATCCGGAAAGTATTCACAGCGCTTCACTTTTTCTACATTTTGTCATGTTACAGCCTCATTCCAAACTGAATTAAATTAATCTCCAGGATATCTCTATATATTGCTGCATTCATTTTTCCTTCTATCCTGACTAGTCTGCCAGTTCCTGCTGCTGAAAAACATCCCCACAGCATGATGCTGCCACCACCATGCTTCACTGTAGGGATGGTATTGGCCTGGTGATGAGCAGTGCCTGGTTTCCTCCAAACATGGCGCCTGGCATTCACACCAAAGAGTTCAATCTTTGTCTCATCAGACCAGAGAATTTTGTTTCTCATGGTCTGAGAGTCATTCAGGTGCTTTTTGGCAAATTCCAGACGGGCTGCCATGTTCCTTTTACTAAGGAGTGGCTTTCGTCTGGCCACTCTACCATACAGGCCTGATTGGTGATTGGCCTGATTCATGCTTGGTGTTTGTGCTCTGACATGCACAGTCAACTGTGGGACCTTATATAGACAGTTATTATATTTCCAAATCATGTCCAATCAACTGAATTTACTGCAGGTGGACTCCAATTAAGCTGTAGAAAGATCTCAAGGATGATCAGTGGAAAAAAGATGCACCTGAGCTCAATTTTGAGCTTCATGGCAAAGGCTGTGAATACTTATGTAAATGTGATTTTTTTGTTTTCTATTTTTAATAAATTCAAAAAAAGTAAAAAAAAACCTTTTTCACATTGTCATAATGGAGTATTTTGTGTAGAATTTTGAGGTAAGAGATTAATTTAATTCAGTTTGGAATGAGGCTGTAACATGACAAAATGTGGAAAAAGTGAAGCGCTGTGAATACTTTCCGGATGCACTGTATCCGAAGTAGGAATGCTCCAATCAACATCTGATGATTTGTGTAAAAAACAGCAGATCGGTTTTTGTGATTGGCGTCGGAAGGTGTTTATTAGTATATTTGGCGGGAAATCCGACATGTCTGCTGTGTCACGTGCTTACCAAACTTATCTCTGTTCAGCTATTTTTGCATTTCTTTCTTTACACACTTTACCTAGCTAGCGTTAGCCGCCTAGCTTCCGTAAATGCAACTTCTTACCACAGTGACATTTTTATTTTTAAAACAAAACAAGCTGGGTTGTTAGTTTGGAGCTAATTTTTGTCACACGGTGACGCCACAGGTGTTCATGGAGGTACGCATTAACTGAATAGCTTTTTCTTGTTGTCATTATTACAGCTGCAACAATCAATTAACTAATTAATCAACAACTATTTTGGTAATCCATACATTTTCTGGACCGCTTATCCTCACAAGGGTTGCGGGCCTGCTGTCTTGGGGTGAGAGGCGGGGTACACCCTGGACTGGTGGCCAGCCAATCACAGGGCACATATAGACAAACAACCATTCACACTCACATTCATACCGATGGACAATTTGGAGTCGTCAATTAACCTAGCATGTTTTTGGAATGTGGGAGGAAACCGGAGTCCCCGGAGAAAACCCACGCATGCACAGGGAGAACATGCAAACTCCACACAGAGAGGAGGAGGAATCGAACCCCTCCTAGCTCCGAGCTGTGTGGCCTGCGCTCTAACCATTAATTAACCAATGAATTTGATTTGAACATGCATCAGGGTACAATGGAATATATCACATAAATCAATTCATAAATAATGATGTAACCATCAAAATGGTGAAAAATAACAACAACCTGTTCCATAGTTTGCTTCCACATAAATGCTGTAGCTTTTTAATGTCCTCGCACGTAAGTGTTTCATGTTTAGTTCTTCCCTGAGATCATATTTCTCCTCTCCTGTAGAGAAGTGTTGTATGATATTTTTAGTTAATAGGTTATTATAACAATGATTATAAAATCCAGATTACATTAGATACCCCAGCATGCCTATTTAAAATGTTGCTCCTCAGCTGGTGTGGTGTCATGTGATGGTGTATTTGTGGCTTCCTCTTTAACACTGCTGCCTGCTGTATTAATAGCACAATAACAACATGGCTGACCTCTGTCTTGCCTTGGGTTCAGTTGGACACAGAGTACAGGAAGAAGTGGGATGCTCTGGTTATCAAACTGGAAGTGGTGGACCGAGACGCCAACACAGGCTCTGAAGTTGTTCACTGGGCTACACACTTCCCTGTGAGTTCCTCCTCCTCCTCTTCTCGATCTGCCTCCGAAAATACAACAACTAAATCCATTTTCCATCACAGTATCCCATGTACTCAAGAGACTACGTGTATGTGCGACGCTACGACGTGGACTTGGAGAACAACCTGATGATCTTGGTGTCCAGGTTGGCGTTTACAAGTCAATGTCATGCACCAGCAGTAACATTTGAATACATCAATGAACATAATAAATATGACACTTTTTTTAAAGAGCTGTGCAGCATCCCAGAGTTCCAGAGTCTCAGGACTTTGTGAGAGTTCACACGTACAAGTCCAAGATGGTCATCCGCCCGCACACGTCCTTTGATGAGGTTATTATCATATATCATTGCATAGAATGAGCTCTAAAAATCAGTTTAATCCAGTTTACATAAGACTATAAGATTATTTTATGGCTGTGCCACTTATTTAAATGTTACCGCTTGTGTTCCCAGAATGGCTTTGACTACCTACTAACTTACAGCGACGACCCGCAGACTGCCTTCCCTCGTTACTGTGTGAGCTGGATGGTGTCCAGTGGTGAGTTTTTTTGATTTTTTTCCCAGCCAACTAACCTGGCAACACTCTCACATACAGCACAGTATATAGTACCTGAATTACTTTTATATTTCAATATTGAACAAAGCAAAATTTGTTCTCAATCAAAAATGTAAATATGGTTCTACTATATCGAACTTATTGTTGTTGAGTCGTGTTGTATTCATTTATTATGTCACTATATGTTTACATTACCATATACTTCTGTATGTGTATAAAAAATGATACATATGTATGTGTGTATTAGGGATCGATATCGGCCAATACTTGCTTTAAAACACCGATCCTTTCCACCGATCAGCACCGCCCCCACTGCAGCATTCACAACAAGCATGTCCGCTGTGTGTGGGACTTCCAGTCTTTGTGAGGGTGATATAAGTTTTGCACCCTGCAAAACGCGCCTCAAAAATGTCATCATCTGGCTATGAGTACCGGATTTGGGAGCATGCAGACATGATGCAGCACTTTTAGAACAGGAGGAACTTTCGTTGCATGCAAGGCTGGCATTTTATGCCATTTTTGGATGCTTCTGGGGCCCCTCTTGAGTGTGTGTGAAGTTTCCTCTGTTTTTTTTACCAAAAAAGTGCATTAGAAGCAAGTTGAAAAAACGATATACTAACCCCTTATGTTTTTTGTCAAAAATCACCACCCTCAAACTCTGGCATTTTATGCCGTTTTTGGGTGCTTCTAGGGCCCCTGTTGAGTGTGTGTGTGAGGTTTTCCTTGTTTTCTGACCAGAAAAGTGCATTAGAAGCAAGTTGAAAAAAACTAAAAAAAAATGACATACTAACCCCTTACGTTTTTTTCAAAAATCACAAAATTTAAAACTGCCATTTCATTCCCTTTTTGGGTGCTTCTGGGGCCCCTGTTGAGTGTGTGTGAGGTTTCCGCTGTTTTTTTTTTTTTACCAGAAAAGTGCATTTTCAACAAGTTGAAAAAATTGAAAAAAACGACATACTAACCCCTTACGTTTTTTTCAAAAATCACAAAATTTAAAACTGCCATTTTATTCCCTTTTTGGGTGCTTCTGGGCCCCCTGTTGAGTGTGTGTGAGGTTTCCGCTGTTTTTTTGACCAGAAAAGTGCATTTTCAGCAAGTTGAAAAAATTGAAAAAAACGACATACTAACCCCTTACGTTTTTTTCGAAAATCAACACCCTCACACTTTGGCATTTTATGCCATTTTTGGGCTCTTCTGGGCCCCCTGTTGAGTGTGTGTGAGGTTTCCGCTGTTTTTTTTTTTTACCAGAAAAGTGCATTTTCAGCAAGTTGAAAAAATGGAAAAAACGACATACTAACCCCTTACGTTTTTTTCAAAAATCACAAAATTTAAAACTGACATTTTATTCCCTTTTTGGGTGCTTCTGGGGCCCCTGTTGAGTGTGTGTGAGGTTTCCGCTGTTTTTTTGACCAGAAAAGTGCATTTTCAGCAAGTTGAAAAAATTGAAAAAAAACGACATACTAACCCCTTACGTTTTTTTCGAAAATCAACACCCTCAAACTTTGGCATTTTATGCCATTTTTGGGCTCTTCTGGGCCCCCTGTTGAGTGTGTGTGAGGTTTCCGCTGTTTTTTTGACCAGAAAAGTGCATTTTCAGCAAGTTGAAAAAATGGAAAAAAATGACATACTAACCCCTTACGTTTTTTTCAAAAATCACAAAATTTAAAACTGCCATTTTATTCCCTTTTTGGGTGCTTCTGGGCCCCCTGTTGAGTGTGTGTGAGGTTTCCGCTGTTTTTTTGACCAGAAAAGTGCATTTTCAACAAGTTGAAAAAATTGAAAAAAACGACATACTAACCCCTTACGTTTTTTTCGAAAATCAACACCCTCAAACTTTGGCATTTTATGCCATTTTTGGGCTCTTCTGGGGCCCCTGTTGAGTGTGTGTGAGGTTTCCTTTGTTATTTTCACCAGAAAAGTGCATTTTCAGCAAGTTGAAAAAATTGAAAAAAACGACATACTAACCCCTTACGTTTTTTTCAAAAATCGACACCCTCAAACTTTGGCATTTTATGCAATTTTTGGGCTCTTTTGGGCCCCCTGTTGAGTGTGTGTGAGGTTTCCGCTGTTTTTTTGACCAAAAAAGTGCATTTTCAGCAAGTTGAAAAAATTGAAAAAAAACGACATACTAACCCCTTACGTTTTTTTCAAAAATCACAAAATTTAAAACTGCCATTTCATTCCCTTTTTCTGGGTGCTTCTGGGGCCCCTGTTGAGTGTGTGTGTGTGAGGTTTCCTTTGTTATTTTCACCAGAAAAGTGCATTTTCAGCAAGTTGAAAAAATGGAAAAAAATGACATACTAACCCCTTACGTTTTTTTCAAAAATCACAAAATTTAAAACTGCCATTTTATTCCCTTTTTGGGTGCTTCTGGGCCCCCTGTTGAGTGTGTGTGAGGTTTCCGCTGTTTTTTTGACCAGAAAAGTGCATTTTCAACAAGTTGAAAAAATTGAAAAAAACGACATACTAACCCCTTACGTTTTTTTCGAAAATCAACACCCTCAAACTTTGGCATTTTATGCCATTTTTGGGCTCTTCTGGGGCCCCTGTTGAGTGTGTGTGAGGTTTCCTTTGTTATTTTCACCAGAAAAGTGCATTTTCAGCAAGTTGAAAAAATTGAAAAAAACGACATACTAACCCCTTACGTTTTTTTTCAAAAATCGACACCCTCAAACTTTGGCATTTTATGCAATTTTTGGGCTCTTTTGGGCCCCCTGTTGAGTGTGTGTGAGGTTTCCGCTGTTTTTTTGACCAAAAAAGTGCATTTTCAGCAAGTTGAAAAAATTGAAAAAAAACGACATACTAACCCCTTACGTTTTTTTCAAAAATCACAAAATTTAAAACTGCCATTTCATTCCCTTTTTCTGGGTGCTTCTGGGGCCCCTGTTGAGTGTGTGTGTGTGAGGTTTCCTTTGTTATTTTCACCAGAAAAGTGCATTTTCAGCAAGTTGAAAAAATGGAAAAAAATGACATACTAACCCCTTACGTTTTTTTCAAAAATCACAAAATTTAAAACTGCCATTTTATTCCCTTTTTGGGTGCTTCTGGGCCCCCTGTTGAGTGTGTGTGAGGTTTCCGCTGTTTTTTTGACCAGAAAAGTGCATTTTCAACAAGTTGAAAAAATTGAAAAAAAACGACATACTAACCCCTTATGTTTTTTTCGAAAATCAACACCCTCAAACTTTGGCATTTTATGCCATTTTTGGGCTCTTCTGGGCCCCCTGTTGAGTGTGTGGGAGGTTTCCGCTGTTTTTTTGACCAGAAAAGTGCATTTTCAACAAGTTGAAAAAATTGAAAAAAATGACATACTAACCCCTTACGTTTTTTTCGAAAATCAACACCCTCAAACTTTGGCATTTTATGCCATTTTTGGGCTCTTCTGGGCCCCCTGTTGAGTGTGTGTGAGGTTTCCGCTGTTTTTTTGACCAGAAAAGTGCATTTTCAGCAAGTTGAAAAAATGGAAAAAAACGACATACTAACCCCTTACGTTTTTTTCAAAAATCACAAAATTTAAAACTGCCATTTTATTCCCTTTTTGGGTGCTTCTGGGCCCCCTGTTGAGTGTGTGTGAGGTTTCCGCTGTTTTTTTGACCAGAAAAGTGCATTTTCAACAAGTTGAAAAAATCGAAAAAAACGACATACTAACCCCTTACGTTTTTTTCGAATATCAACACCCTCAAACTTTGGCATTTTATGCCATTTTTGGGCTCTTCTGGGCCCCCTGTTGAGTGTGTGTGAGGTTTCCGCTGTTTTTTTTTTACCAGAAAAGTGCATTTTCAGCAAGTTGAAAAAATGGAAAAAACGACATACTAACCCCTTACGTTTTTTTCAAAAATCACAAAATTTAAAACTGACATTTTATTCCCTTTTTGGGTGTTTCTGGGGCCCCTGTTGAGTGTGTGTGAGGTTTCCGCTGTTTTTTTGACCAGAAAAGTGCATTTTCAGCAAGTTGAAAAAATTGAAAAAAACGACATACTAACCCCTTACGTTTTTTTCGAAAATCAACACCCTCACACTTTGGCATTTTATGCCATTTTTGGGCTCTTCTGGGCCCCCTGTTGAGTGTGTGTGAGGTTTCCGCTGTTTTTTTTTTTTACCAGAAAAGTGCATTTTCAGCAAGTTGAAAAAATGGAAAAAACGACATACTAACCCCTTACGTTTTTTTCAAAAATCACAAAATTTAAAACTGACATTTTATTCCCTTTTTGGGTGCTTCTGGGGCCCCTGTTGAGTGTGTGTGAGGTTTCCGCTGTTTTTTTGACCAGAAAAGTGCATTTTCAGCAAGTTGAAAAAATGGAAAAAAATGACATACTAACCCCTTACGTTTTTTTCAAAAATCACAAAATTTAAAACTGCCATTTTATTCCCTTTTTGGGTGCTTCTGGGCCCCCTGTTGAGTGTGTGTGAGGTTTCCGCTGTTTTTTTGACCAGAAAAGTGCATTTTCAACAAGTTGAAAAAATTGAAAAAAACGACATACTAACCCCTTACGTTTTTTTCGAAAATCAACACCCTCAAACTTTGGCATTTTATGCCATTTTTGGGCTCTTCTGGGGCCCCTGTTGAGTGTGTGTGAGGTTTCCTTTGTTATTTTCACCAGAAAAGTGCATTTTCAGCAAGTTGAAAAAATTGAAAAAAACGACATACTAACCCCTTACGTTTTTTTCAAAAATCGACACCCTCAAACTTTGGCATTTTATGCAATTTTTGGGCTCTTTTGGGCCCCCTGTTGAGTGTGTGTGAGGTTTCCGCTGTTTTTTTGACCAAAAAAGTGCATTTTCAGCAAGTTGAAAAAATTGAAAAAAAACGACATACTAACCCCTTACGTTTTTTTCAAAAATCACAAAATTTAAAACTGCCATTTCATTCCCTTTTTCTGGGTGCTTCTGGGGCCCCTGTTGAGTGTGTGTGAGGTTTCCGCTGTTTTTTTGACCAGAAAAGTGCATTTTCAGCAAGTTGAAAAAATGGAAAAAAATGACATACTAACCCCTTACGTTTTTTTCAAAAATCACAAAATTTAAAACTGCCATTTTATTCCCTTTTTGGGTGCTTCTGGGCCCCCTGTTGAGTGTGTGTGAGGTTTCCGCTGTTTTTTTGACCAGAAAAGTGCATTTTCAACAAGTTGAAAAAATTGAAAAAAACGACATACCTAACCCCTTACGTTTTTTTCGAAAATCAACACCCTCAAACTTTGGCATTTTATGCCATTTTTGGGCTCTTCTGGGGCCCCTGTTGAGTGTGTGTGAGGTTTCCTTTGTTATTTTCACCAGAAAAGTGCATTTTCAGCAAGTTGAAAAAATTGAAAAAAACGACATACTAACCCCTTACGTTTTTTTTCAAAAATCGACACCCTCAAACTTTGGCATTTTATGCAATTTTTGGGCTCTTTTGGGCCCCCTGTTGAGTGTGTGTGAGGTTTCCGCTGTTTTTTTGACCAAAAAAGTGCATTTTCAGCAAGTTGAAAAAATTGAAAAAAAACGACATACTAACCCCTTACGTTTTTTTCAAAAATCACAAAATTTAAAACTGCCATTTCATTCCCTTTTTCTGGGTGCTTCTGGGGCCCCTGTTGAGTGTGTGTGTGTGAGATTTCCTTTGTTATTTTCACCAGAAAAGTGCATTTTCAGCAAGTTGAAAAAATGGAAAAAAATGACATACTAACCCCTTACGTTTTTTTCAAAAATCACAAAATTTAAAACTGCCATTTTATTCCCTTTTTGGGTGCTTCTGGGCCCCCTGTTGAGTGTGTGTGAGGTTTCCGCTGTTTTTTTGACCAGAAAAGTGCATTTTCAACAAGTTGAAAAAATTGAAAAAAAACGACATACTAACCCCTTATGTTTTTTTCGAAAATCAACACCCTCAAACTTTGGCATTTTATGCCATTTTTGGGCTCTTCTGGGCCCCCTGTTGAGTGTGTGGGAGGTTTCCGCTGTTTTTTTTTTACCAGAAAAGTGCATTTTCAGCAAGTTGAAAAAATGGAAAAAACGACATACTAACCCCTTACGTTTTTTTCAAAAATCACAAAATTTAAAACTGACATTTCATTCCCTTTTTGGGTGCTTCTGGGGCCCCTGTTGAGTGTGTGTGAGGTTTCCGCTGTTTTTTTGACCAGAAAAGTGCATTTTCAACAAGTTGAAAAAATTGAAAAAAACGACATACTAACCCCTTACGTTTTTTTCGAAAATCAACACCCTCAAACTTTGGCATTTTATGCCATTTTTGGGCTCTTCTGGGCCCCCTGTTGAGTGTGTGTGAGGTTTCCGCTGTTTTTTTGACCAGAAAAGTGCATTTTCAGCAAGTTGAAAAAATGGAAAAAAATGACATACTAACCCCTTACGTTTTTTTCAAAAATCACAAAATTTAAAACTGCCATTTTATTCCCTTTTTGGGTGCTTCTGGGCCCCCTGTTGAGTGTGTGTGAGGTTTCCGCTGTTTTTTTGACCAGAAAAGTGCATTTTCAACAAGTTGAAAAAATTGAAAAAAAACGACATACTAACCCCTTATGTTTTTTTCGAAAATCAACACCCTCAAACTTTGGCATTTTATGCCATTTTTGGGCTCTTCTGGGCCCCCTGTTGAGTGTGTGGGAGGTTTCCGCTGTTTTTTTTTACCAGAAAAGTGCATTTTCAGCAAGTTGAAAAAATGGAAAAAACGACATACTAACCCCTTACGTTTTTTTCAAAAATCACAAAATTTAAAACTGACATTTCATTCCCTTTTTGGGTGCTTCTGGGGCCCCTGTTGAGTGTGTGTGAGGTTTCCGCTGTTTTTTTGACCAGAAAAGTGCATTTTCAACAAGTTGAAAAAATTGAAAAAAACGACATACTAACCCCTTACGTTTTTTTCGAAAATCAACACCCTCAAACTTTGGCATTTTATGCCATTTTTGGGCTCTTCTGGGCCCCCTGTTGAGTGTGTGTGAGGTTTCCGCTGTTTTTTTGACCAGAAAAGTGCATTTTCAGCAAGTTGAAAAAATGGAAAAAAACGACATACTAACCCCTTACGTTTTTTTCAAAAATCACAAAATTTAAAACTGCCATTTTATTCCCTTTTTGGGTGCTTCTGGGCCCCCTGTTGAGTGTGTGTGAGGTTTCCGCTGTTTTTTTGACCAGAAAAGTGCATTTTCAACAAGTTGAAAAAATTGAAAAAAACGACATACTAACCCCTTACGTTTTTTTCGAAAATCAACACCCTCAAACTTTGGCATTTTATGCCATTTTTGGGCTCTTCTGGGCCCCCTGTTGAGTGTGTGTGAGGTTTCCGCTGTTTTTTTTTTTACCAGAAAAGTGCATTTTCAGCAAGTTGAAAAAATGGAAAAAACGACATACTAACCCCTTACGTTTTTTTCAAAAATCACAAAATTTAAAACTGACATTTTATTCCCTTTTTGGGTGCTTCTGGGGCCCCTGTTGAGTGTGTGTGAGGTTTCCGCTGTTTTATTGACCAGAAAAGTGCATTTTCAGCAAGTTGAAAAAATTAAAAAAAATGACATACTAACCCCTTACGTTTTTTTCGAAAATCAACACCCTCAAACTTTGGCATTTTATGCCATTTTTGGGCTCTTCTGGGCCCCCTGTTAAGTGTGTGTGAGGTTTCCGCTGTTTTTTTGACCAGAAAAGTGCATTTTCAGCAAGTTGAAAAAATGGAAAAAAATGACATACTAACCCCTTACGTTTTTTTCAAAAATCACAAAATTTAAAACTGCCATTTTATTCCCTTTTTGGGTGCTTCTGGGCCCCCTGTTGAGTGTGTGTGAGGTTTCCGCTGTTTTTTTGACCAGAAAAGTGCATTTTCAGCAAGTTGAAAAAATTGAAAAAAACGACATACTAACCCCTTACGTTTTTTTCGAAAATCAACACCCTCAAACTTTGGCATTTTATGCCATTTTTGGGCTCTTCTGGGCCCCCTGTTGAGTGTGTGTGAGGTTTCCGCTGTTTTTTTTTTACCAGAAAAGTGCATTTTCAGCAAGTTGAAAAAATGGAAAAAACGACATACTAACCCCTTACGTTTTTTTCAAAAATCACAAAATTTAAAACTGCCATTTTATTCCCTTTTTGGGTGCTTCTGGGCCCCCTGTTGAGTGTGTGTGAGGTTTCCGCTGTTTTTTTGACCAGAAAAGTGCATTTTCAGCAAGTTGAAAAAATTGAAAAAAACGACATACTAACCCCTTACGTTTTTTTCGAAAATCAACACCCTCACACTTTGGCATTTTATGCCATTTTTGGGCTCTTCTGGGCCCCCTGTTGAGTGTGTGTGAGGTTTCCGCTGTTTTTTTTTTTTACCAGAAAAGTGCATTTTCAGCAAGTTGAAAAAAATGGAAAAAACGACATACTAACCCCTTACGTTTTTTTCAAAAATCACAAAATTTAAAACTGACATTTTATTCCCTTTTTGGGTGCTTCTGGGGCCCCTGTTGAGTGTGTGTGAGGTTTCCGCTGTTTTTTTGACCAGAAAAGTGCATTTTCAGCAAGTTGAAAAAATTGAAAAAAAACGACATACTAACCCCTTACGTTTTTTTCGAAAATCAACACCCTCAAACTTTGGCATTTTATGCCATTTTTGGGCTCTTCTGGGCCCCCTGTTGAGTGTGTGTGAGGTTTCCGCTGTTTTTTTGACCAGAAAAGTGCATTTTCAGCAAGTTGAAAAAATGGAAAAAAATGACATACTAACCCCTTACGTTTTTTTCAAAAATCACAAAATTTAAAACTGCCATTTTATTCCCTTTTTGGGTGCTTCTGGGCCCCCTGTTGAGTGTGTGTGAGGTTTCCGCTGTTTTTTTGACCAGAAAAGTGCATTTTCAACAAGTTGAAAAAATTGAAAAAAACGACATACTAACCCCTTACGTTTTTTTCGAAAATCAACACCCTCAAACTTTGGCATTTTATGCCATTTTTGGGCTCTTCTGGGGCCCCTGTTGAGTGTGTGTGAGGTTTCCTTTGTTATTTTCACCAGAAAAGTGCATTTTCAGCAAGTTGAAAAAATTGAAAAAAACGACATACTAACCCCTTACGTTTTTTTTCAAAAATCGACACCCTCAAACTTTGGCATTTTATGCAATTTTTGGGCTCTTTTGGGCCCCCTGTTGAGTGTGTGTGAGGTTTCCGCTGTTTTTTTGACCAAAAAAGTGCATTTTCAGCAAGTTGAAAAAATTGAAAAAAAACGACATACTAACCCCTTACGTTTTTTTCAAAAATCACAAAATTTAAAACTGCCATTTCATTCCCTTTTTCTGGGTGCTTCTGGGGCCCCTGTTGAGTGTGTGTGTGTGAGGTTTCCTTTGTTATTTTCACCAGAAAAGTGCATTTTCAGCAAGTTGAAAAAATGGAAAAAAATGACATACTAACCCCTTACGTTTTTTTCAAAAATCACAAAATTTAAAACTGCCATTTTATTCCCTTTTTGGGTGCTTCTGGGCCCCCTGTTGAGTGTGTGTGAGGTTTCCGCTGTTTTTTTGACCAGAAAAGTGCATTTTCAACAAGTTGAAAAAATTGAAAAAAACGACATACTAACCCCTTATGTTTTTTTCAAAAATCAACACCCTCAAACTTTGGCATTTTATGCCATTTTTGGGCTCTTCTGGGCCCCCTGTTGAGTGTGTGTGAGGTTTCCGCTGTTTTTTTTTACCAGAAAAGTGCATTTTCAGCAAGTTGAAAAAATGGAAAAAACGACATACTAACCCCTTACGTTTTTTTCAAAAATCACAAAATTTAAAACTGACATTTCATTCCCTTTTTGGGTGCTTCTGGGGCCCCTGTTGAGTGTGTGTGAGGTTTCCGCTGTTTTTTTGACCAGAAAAGTGCATTTTCAACAAGTTGAAAAAATTGAAAAAAACGACATACTAACCCCTTACGTTTTTTTCGAAAATCACAAAATTTAAAACTGCCATTTCATTCCCTTTTTCTGGGTGCTTTTGGGGCCCCTGTTGAGTGTGTGTGAGGTTTCCGCTGTTTTTTTGACCAGAAAAGTGCATTTTCAACAAGTTGAAAAAATTGAAAAAAACGACATACTAACCCCTTACGTTTTTTTTGAAAATCAACACCCTCAAACTTTGGCATTTTATGCCATTTTTGGGCTCTTCTGGGCCCCCTGTTGAGTGTGTGTGAGGTTTCCGCTGTTTTTTTTTACCAGAAAAGTGCATTTTCAGCAAGTTGAAAAAATGGAAAAAACGACATACTAACCCCTTACGTTTTTTTCGAAAATCAACACCCTCAAACTTTGGCATTTTATGCCATTTTTGGGCTCTTCTGGGCCCCCTGTTGAGTGTGTGTGAGGTTTCCGCTGTTTTTTTGACCAGAAAAGTGCATTTTTAGCAAGTTGAAAAAATGGAAAAAAACGACATACTAACCCCTTACGTTTTTTTCAAAAATCACAAAATTTAAAACTGCCATTTCATTCCCTTTTTCTGGGTGCTTCTGGGGCCCCTGTTGAGTGTGTGTGTGAGGTTTCCTTTGTTATTTTCACCAGAAAAGTGCATTTTCAGTAAGTTGAAAAATTAAAAAAAACGACATACTAACCCCTTACGTTTTTTTCGAAAATCAACACCCTCAAACTTTGGCATTTTATGCCATTTTTGGGCTCTTCTGGGCCCCCTGTTGAGTGTGTGTGAGGTTTCCGCTGTTTTTTTTTTACCAGAAAAGTGCATTTTCAGCAAGTTGAAAAAATGGAAAAAACGACATACTAACCCCTTACGTTTTTTTCAAAAATCACAAAATTTAAAACTGCCATTTTATTCCCTTTTTGGGTGCTTCTGGGCCCCCTGTTGAGTGTGTGTGAGGTTTCCGCTGTTTTTTTGACCAGAAAAGTGCATTTTCAGCAAGTTGAAAAAATGGAAAAAAATGACATACTAACCCCTTACGTTTTTTTCAAAAATCACAAAATTTAAAACTGCCATTTTATTCCCTTTTTGGGTGCTTCTGGGCCCCCTGTTGAGTGTGTGTGAGGTTTCCGCTGTTTTTTTGACCAGAAAAGTGCATTTTCAACAAGTTGAAAAAATTGAAAAAAACGACATACTAACCCCTTACGTTTTTTTCGAAAATCAACACCCTCACACTTTGGCATTTTATGCCATTTTTGGGCTCTTCTGGGCCCCCTGTTGAGTGTGTGTGAGGTTTCCGCTGTTTTTTTTTTACCAGAAAAGTGCATTTTCAGCAAGTTGAAAAAATGGAAAAAACGACATACTAACCCCTTACGTTTTTTTCAAAAATCACAAAATTTAAAACTGCCATTTTATTCCCTTTTTGGGTGCTTCTGGGCCCCCTGTTGAGTGTGTGTGAGGTTTCCGCTGTTTTTTTGACCAGAAAAGTGCATTTTCAGCAAGTTGAAAAAATGGAAAAAAATGACATACTAACCCCTTACGTTTTTTTCAAAAATCACAAAATTTAAAACTGCCATTTTATTCCCTTTTTGGGTGCTTCTGGGCCCCCTGTTGAGTGTGTGTGAGGTTTCCGCTGTTTTTTTGACCAGAAAAGTGCATTTTCAACAAGTTGAAAAAATTGAAAAAAACGACATACTAACCCCTTACGTTTTTTTCGAAAATCAACACCCTCACACTTTGGCATTTTATGCCATTTTTGGGCTCTTCTGGGCCCCCTGTTGAGTGTGTGTGAGGTTTCCGCTGTTTTTTTTTTTTACCAGAAAAGTGCATTTTCAGCAAGTTGAAAAAATGGAAAAAACGACATACTAACCCCTTACGTTTTTTTCAAAAATCACAAAATTTAAAACTGACATTTTATTCCCTTTTTGGGTGCTTCTGGGGCCCCTGTTGAGTGTGTGTGAGGTTTCCGCTGTTTTTTTGACCAGAAAAGTGCATTTTCAGCAAGTTGAAAAAATTGAAAAAAAACGACATACTAACCCCTTACGTTTTTTTCGAAAATCAACACCCTCAAACTTTGGCATTTTATGCCATTTTTGGGCTCTTCTGGGCCCCCTGTTGAGTGTGTGTGAGGTTTCCGCTGTTTTTTTGACCAGAAAAGTGCATTTTCAGCAAGTTGAAAAAATGGAAAAAAACAACATACTAACCCCTTACGTTTTTTTCAAAAATCACAAAATTTAAAACTGCCATTTTATTCCCTTTTTGGGTGCTTCTGGGCCCCCTGTTGAGTGTGTGTGAGGTTTCCGCTGTTTTTTTGACCAGAAAAGTGCATTTTCAGCAAGTTGAAAAAATTGAAAAAAAACGACATACTAACCCCTTACGTTTTTTTCGAAAATCAACACCCTCAAACTTTGGCATTTTATGCCATTTTTGGGCTCTTCTGGGCCCCCTGTTGAGTGTGTGTGAGGTTTCCGCTGTTTTTTTGACCAGAAAAGTGCATTTTCAGCAAGTTGAAAAAATGGAAAAAAACGACATACTAACCCCTTACGTTTTTTTCAAAAATCACAAAATTTAAAACTGCCATTTTATTCCCTTTTTGGGTGCTTCTGGGCCCCCTGTTGAGTGTGTGTGAGGTTTCCGCTGTTTTTTTGACCAGAAAAGTGCATTTTCAACAAGTTGAAAAAATTGAAAAAAACGACATACTAACCCCTTACGTTTTTTTCGAAAATCAACACCCTCAAACTTTGGCATTTTATGCCATTTTTGGGCTCTTCTGGGGCCCCTGTTGAGTGTGTGTGAGGTTTCCTTTGTTATTTTCACCAGAAAAGTGCATTTTCAGCAAGTTGAAAAAATTGAAAAAAACGACATACTAACCCCTTACGTTTTTTTCAAAAATCGACACCCTCAAACTTTGGCATTTTATGCAATTTTTGGGCTCTTTTGGGCCCCCTGTTGAGTGTGTGTGTGAGGTTTCCGCTGTTTTTTTGACCAGAAAAGTGCATTTTCAGCAAGTTGAAAAAATGGAAAAAAATGACATACTAACCCCTTACGTTTTTTTCAAAAATCACAAAATTTAAAACTGCCATTTTTATTCCCTTTTTGGGTGCTTCTGGGGCCCCTGTTGAGTGTGTGTGTGAGGTTTCCTTTGTTATTTTCACCAGAAAAGTGCATTTTCAGTAAGTTGAAAAAATTAAAAAAAACGACATACTAACCCCTTACGTTTTTTTTTAAAATCAACACCCTCACACTTTGCCATTTTATGCCATTTTTGGGCTCTTCTGGGCCCCCTGTTGAGTGTGTGTGAGGTTTCCGCTGTTTTTTTGACCAGAAAAGTGCATTTTCAACAAGTTGAAAAAATTGAAATAAACGACATACTAACCCCTTACGTTTTTTTCGAAAATCAACACCCTCAAACTTTGGCATTTTATGCCATTTTTGGGTGCTTCTTGGCCCCCTGTTGAGTGTGTGTGAGGTTTCCCGTTTTTTTTTTTTTTTACCAGAAAAGTGCATTAGAAGCAAGTTGAAAAAAACAACATACTTACGAAGGACGTGGAAAATAATCGATATTAATAAATGCGCATGTGCGCGATGCGAGTGCATCGGTTCATTCACTTGGTATGGCTGCAATTGACGGGTGAAATCTTGAAATGTTGTCATATGAAACGTTGGGTTGAAAAACCCCAAATTAAAAATTGTATTTGTTTGCTTTTCCTGACAGGTATGCCTGACTTTTTGGAGAAGCTTCACACAGCGGCTCTGAAGGCCAGGAACTTGGAAGTGGGGGTGTATGACTATGCCAGTGTCATTAAAAGCAGTGACACAGGCCGCCAACAGAGCCAGGAGCGTCTGGCTGCAGAGAAGAGCCACACTGGAGGTCCGGGACAGATGTTTGCTTGAACACACATGGAGATAGAGCCCACGGTGGATTTGTGCAGATGAAACCCTCCAAAAACCCAAATATTTTGGGTGTGGTGTGTGTGTAGGTTTTTTTTTTGTAGATGAAGAAAAGAAGAATGGATCTGAGCCCTGGCGTTCATGCAAAATGTGTGCTGTGTGTGTGCTGCAACACTGGTCCATGGGAGATGACACGGCCAAATTGCTTTGTCTCGCTTTATGACGATGCTGTGGCAAACCTGACTAAAGAAGACAAGGACAAATTTAACGGGTGTGCTTTTGCAGTAATTACGATAGAACATGGCTGATTAATCTCCGCACTGACTAATGAAGGACTGAGGCCGCAAGATTGGTTGCTTTTCACATTTCTGCACAAGAATAGCTTGCTCATATGACTGACATTTGGGCTATCATGATGACTTTTAGGGCTCTTGTGAAGCTAAAACCAGTCCTTCCACAGCAGGGGCACAGTGTCTTCTAACAACCATTGAATCCTCACACCAGTGGTAAACATGCACTTATAAATGTATGTACTGCATGTTTGAGAGTCTGTTTTTTGGGACACGGTGAAATTAAAGGTTACCCCATTTCAAGTCTTGTAGCAAACAAACATCTCACACTGTTGGTCATTTGTGCTACAGTCTGTTGTACGTCCATTAAAAAAAAAACTACTGGAATAGCCCTATCATGCTAACTCACTGTGATGGAATTCTGCTGCATTTTGTTTTGTTATATCATCAAAGTCATCCTCTTCTGAATGTACACACAACGCCACCTATAAACAATAAAAACGTTTACAGCCTGGCAATGTGGCATAAAGACATGTAATTTACATGGTGTTTTCATCAGGCCTTCGCTACAGCTACCACGGAGGGGAGGGCCTTTTCTCAGCACCAATGAAAGCTAGCCGGCGTCACATTGATTTGCATATATTTCCCATCAGCCCCCGCCAGACTGACTTAGACTTTATAACTGTTTGTTAGCATTGCTGGTTGTGAGTCTCCGTAAAACAGTTCAACATAGGTTGTCGACAATACTATAAAACTATAAAGAACACTATAATGTATTCTAATCTTCAGAATAAACTCGTAAGTACCACCATGACTAAGGAAAAAGTGGTATTATACTCAGTAAGCAGCGTTTCTAGACAGCATTGCTACGGTAGCACGCTAACTAAAATTGGATTACGGTAAAGAGAAGATTAGTATAGGATGGCACGCAAATTTGTGGCGTGAGCCAACTTTTACTTTGGCTTCTATCCTAATTTTAATATCTCAATATTTATAATTTATGTCACTCATTGACGTAAGTCAGTCGAATCACTCAAGTCACCTGTCAGAGTAATGCTCAGAAACTGCTGAAAGCTTTTCTACACACATGCAGGACATTTCTGTATCTTGAGCAACAATCTCCATCATTTTATATGAAAAGGTTGATTAACAACATAGATAGAATTAGATAACCGCTAAGAACATTACAGTTGACTGATTCAATACACACACCTTAATGATGAAAAGCGTCACTCTCTGCTTCAGCTACTGCATTCTCCTCAGTTGACACATCAGCCTAAGTACAAATTGGAGAAAAATCAAAAGAGATTCAAACATGGAGTGTCCAAAGTGTGTTTCGGAGGCCACGTACAGCTCTAGCTATTTTTTTCATTGGAAAAATCCCTCTAAAAATCAATAACGCAATAATATTTGGTTCTTTAACAAAGTTTCTTTGCATATTGAATTGGCGGACTGGTGCAATGGCGACACCTTGTGTTTCCACTCGTTACATCACCGCATCAAACAAAAACAATTTAAAACTATGATATTAATCATTCAATGAAAAAAAAACGACAAAGGGGACAATTCATCACACAAAAACAACAGCACAGCGAAAACAGGGTGTGAAAACAGGACGCGTTTGGTCACCCGTTTGTAGTGTAATTAGCTTGTCCACAGCTTCCCTCTCACCTGGCAGCCATATGTAAAGTTAGCGAACAAGTAGGTCGTTGGATTAGTTAAACTTCTAACACGTTCACATTTCCTCAATGTATATTTGTTACGTGTTGCTAACTAGCTTAGTTGGCTAAGTCGAAATGCCTTATTATCTACGGAAGCCTTTGAGGGTCAAAAAGCATTTGTTTTCTACTTTCGTATTATACGTCCTTACCGTGTTAAAACGTCAGTTTCAGGAAAAAATACTTAGTAAATTAGTCCACTTCCCTAATAAGATCAAATCAGATGAAGTTGTGTCATTTCAGTGTCTCTATCCCCACTCCGCCTTCCTTTTTACGGTAAGCAATTTGCATTAAGTTGGCCCATGACAGCTGCCGTAGTTCAGGCTAATTGGATCACGTAGAAATGTCTGGGTTAAATGTCAAGGCTGAACGTTTGTCTGTAACAGAATAAATGCGTATATAAGGATAAAAATCAATGCAATTACTTTTTGAGGGATGTGTTCTATTTTTATGTATAAAATATACTTGGAGCTCATAGATACACACACTGTTCATGATCAGTATTCATTTAACACAAGTGTGGCAATAACATGATATCATCCGCCTTTAAGAGCACACATTGGCATGACGCAATGTCTCCTAAGAGCATTAATAAAAAGGACCTCTGAAATTAGAAGACATTTTTGGTGGCGGCGAGCACTTACTGTAATTGATGGACTCTGCAAATCTGCCATGTTGGATTTTTTGGGGGGGGGAAGAGGAAATGACCACTTGGGACAGAAACATTGGCTTTATTTTGTGTTCTTTAGTCACAATTTAAACACACGGGATATCCGGGGGAAATTTATTGCAAGACACACACAGGGTCACACCTTTAGGAGTCCAAGGTAAAGAAAAAAAAAAAGATGCTTTTCGAGTGGAAGGTGCTCACAAAGGCTCCAAAGTGCTTGGCACAACCATGGACGGATGACGCACTGCATGGTTAGATCAAGCACAATGGCGCCCTGGGCCGGGTCAGAAGAAGGAACAACCACAATCAAGACTCAATCAAGATGGGGTCCTAAAATTATTTATGAAAGGGCCACATTGTATTGAAGTTCTTTTTTTTCAGTTTTATTTGTGGAATGGCTGTTTTTGTTATTTTTTTTTTAGCTGGAAGTGACACAAGAACGTGGCAAATGATTGTATATATATATATATATATATATATTACACACTTTTTAAAGCAATAAATATATATATATACACTTTTTTTAAACAATATATATATACATTTTGCACCAAACTCATAGCAAGAGACAAGGTGAGATTTTCATGGAAGTTGACGTCTAAAAAGTGTCTCATTCTTGGTCTGTATTAGTCATAAACTAGCCAAATTCTGAGCTGAATCCCATTTTTATTAATTGAATGTGTATCTCTTAGCTAGAAATGAAACAACTAATTCACAAAGGACACTAAAAAAGCCATTAAAAAATAGACAGTTGTTTTAGTAGTTTGTTGATCCCCAAATGATTCCTAAACTAGCCTAATCTTGAGCTGAAGTGCATTTTTATTTGTGGAGTAGGCATCTTTTAGTTAGAAATGACACAAAAAAGCAGCCAAAAATGAAACAAAAATAAATTGTGTTAGTTATAGCCCCAATTATTAATAATAAAATTGAGTCACGGTGCATTTTTATCACTTCATCTGTCTGTCGTTGAGCTGGGAATGAGAGAATAAATCTGTGTAAATATGAGGAAATATTTTTTTAATTGTCATTCATTTTCTATTTAATATCTTGAAGTTGGAGTCTAACAAGTAAAAGTGAAAAATTGAGTTTTAATATAGAGTTAAGTCCAAATTAGTAATTTGAAATGTGAAGATGTGAGCTTTTTTCATTATTTTAAATGAGAATGTTGAATTTATAGTTTCTCCAGAAGTGACCAGGATCCTTCCAAATGATGCAAAGATTGCGTTTTCTTAAAACGCTCCTTCCTGATCACGGCTATGAATATTTTTCCCAGTATGAAATTGCAGAAATCACTGAAAAAGAAACCTTCTTGCGTCATTTCCAGCCCAGTCGACGTATTATATAGGAACTATACAATAAAATAAGGGGTATTACTTATTTTTGTATCAATTGAAACATTTTTTAAAAATTGCAAAAACATACTCTGGTGTTATTTCCATTTCCAATCACAAAAAAATGTTCGAAAAATGAATGAAAAATAATGCTAGGTCATTGCGGCATGAGGAAAAAAAAGGGGGGCTCCACCCTTCCTGCGGTAAAACTGCGTCAAACCCCACCCACGCCCATCCTTCTTAACGGTCATTGCAAATCGATGATGGGGATTTCATCTTTTTTTTAGAAAAACTTCACCCAAACTTGAACGACTCACGTTTTTTTTTTGTTGGTGTTTTGTTCGATTCACCTGACATTTTAAACCTAACCCTATTTTCTTCCTACCTAAATCTCATTACCTTTCCTTGAGTCTCCATCATCTCCTTTGGGGTGACGCTTGTGTCACGAAGCGATGTGAACTCGGAGAAAGCTTACGTTTGGTGGTGATATGACATGAAGATGGAAAGGAGAAAAAAACATGGAGATGATGATTGTGATACTTCATTACCTGCTTGCCGGGTTCACCTGTTGTGCTCTCATCATCTGAAAAGTGGAGACAACATCTCATCATAGTAGTAACACAGGTGAGAGATTAGAATTATATAAAAAAAACAAAAAAAAAAAGACACACCTTTCTGACACATCTGTTGGCTGTGAAGTTTCTCTTGAAGGTGAGCGCTGAGGGTGTTCGTTGAGTGGGTTGCGGGTCCCCCCCGCTGGGATGCTCCAGCCCGCTCTACGACTGGAGACAGACTGTCCCGGCTGCGTCCTCAGCACCCTTCAAGTCCCCGTCTCCTGCCCCTCCTTCCAGCTAGGAGGGGTTAGTGATGTGATGTCGGGATAGGTGCGCTACCAAGGGGCGATGGTATAAGCTACCATTGGACACAGGATGGGGAGGATGGCTCTGGTTCCGCATTTCATAAATATTAATACACAACCCCCCCGCTCCTTAAATGGCCAGTTTATTTAATTTTGTTAGTGGGGGGAGTGGGAGTGCTTTATTCACTAAATGGTTTTTATTAGTGGCCGCTCTTCAATTCTTTCATTAGCTAAAGTGCTGCTATAATTTACAGGGGGAAAGAAAGGAGGGGCGGGGGCGGTGTCTCATCCACGAGCTGTTGGGACAAGACCTGCCAAGTCCTTCAAGCACTCACATTCATACTTTGGCTTTATAGGGCCCTGCCGTTCCAAGGTTTCAAAGCACAAAATGCTATAACGTGGACAAACTTTTGAGAAGATTTCCCACAAAACCTGAAAGTTGTTTAATCTATTCTATTTCATCAGCAATTACAATGAACTTGATTTGATGGGCCAATCAAATTGGGTGAAATCACATGCTTACGTTGCAACCTCAAGTGACCAAAAACGGTTCCCGGCCATTCTGTCATTTTAGTTCATTTGGGTTCCTCAGGATTTTGGTTTACAAAGTAAACATTTTTTTTTAGTCAAAAATGTTTTTTTTTTTTTGACTAAACCAAAACTATGTCTACAAAGGTCTAGTTGAAGGTGGTTAGATGATTATACATTAATTTGCACTAAAGAAAAATATTGGTAAAAAATATATTATTCTATAGCTGTGGTTTCCTTAATATTAGAACTTTTCCTCAACTTAATATTCCGCCAAAAAATACAACTTTTGTTTCTCATAATAGTAAGACTTTAAGTTGATGCTACTAAAATGAAAATTTTAAACTCATAATATTACAAGCTTATTCTCATTAAATTTTAACTTTTTTCTCTTAATATTTTCACTTTCCATTCACAAAATTACCGCATTTTTTAAATTTTTTGCTAAATTCTACTTTTTGTAAATTATCTTCTTAGTTATGACTTTATTCCTGAAATATTCTGACTCTTTTTCACAACATTAATGTCCAAAAGCGATAACTGTATTCCTTGTTTTGTTTCTCATAATATTAACGCTTTTATAAAATATGTTTTCTTTTGTATTTGACCCCCGCCCCCATATAATATTACGTTATTCTTGTAAAGTATTTATTGTCTTAATATTTTGACTTCCTTCTTGTACAATTGCTGCAGATTTTTGCTGTTTATTATAAGTGTACTTTTAGAATGTGCTGCAGGCCAATAAAAAAAAAGCAGCCGCAAATGATGGCAAAATTGAACACAAGCATTGTAAAGCAACACATACTTTAAAAAATATCTGCAATTGAATGTTTGTATATGAACACAGAGAAACTTATTGGTGAATAAAATATTATTTGTCTATTATATGTAAATGGCAAGTATATAGTATGTTACATTTATATGCAAGATTACATGAAAATGAGTGAGCGCTGCATTGCAGTGTAGTTCTGCTGTGCACTGAGTTGATTGGGGCTTCTATCATCCATAGTAAATACTGCAGGATACATACAGTATATTGTTTTATACTGCATGCCACTTTAAATTGAGTCTAAAATGGAAATACTAGAACTTTATCTTTCAGTATCAATGTGGCGTCCATGTATACATAAAAAAATAGAATATCCAGAAAGTGAAATCCGTGTGTTATATAGATTAATTAGTTATATATTATGATTATTGCCTACAGATAATGGAAACTCAAAATTCAGTGTCTCAAGTTTTGATTTTTTTTCTTGACAATTCTCAAGGATGTAGCACCTTTACCTTCCACTCAACTTTCTATGACTATGCTCGGGTAGAAATAAAGCACTCTGTGAGTTACCAGCTTCTTTAGTGGTGACCTTACCCTCCCTGTGGAGGGCGTCAATGACCGTCTTCTGGACATCTGTCAAGTCAGCAGTCTTGTGTAGCCTACTGACCCAGACAGAGACCATCTAAAGGTTTCAGGAAACCTTTGCTGGTGAGCTCATTCGACAATATTCTAATTTTCTGAGACACTAAAAGTTGGGTTTTCATGATCTGGAAGCCATAATCAAACGTACAAGAAATAAAGGCTTGAAATATTTCACTGTGTATTGAATGTATATAAATATATGGGTGAGCTGTAACTATGTTAATTGGCTACAGGCTTCTATGCAAGATGGCTGCTGCTCTTCATGGACGGTGCATGATAGCGAGCACGCCCCGACTGATGAAATGCTTTGGTATATGTGTGTTAGTTATGAACAGCTGGTGCATGATGTCCCCAAACTGCATGTGAGTGAATGAACTGATTAACCTGAGTGGCTGTCCCGACCACAGGGGGAGAGAAAGAGAGGGAGGGAGGGGGGGAATAAGTGCCTTCATCATCAATGTCACATAAATCACTGTGCTGGACAGGCCTTTTAAAATGAGACTTTTCTTTTTTTTTTTTTTTTTTTTTAGCCAGACTGGAGTGGTCGTGATGCTGCTGAGAGGCTATTTGTTGCAAAAGACAACTATCATGTGATGCAACATTTTGGACACACTTACCGGACGCAGCATTAGGCACTATCACAGAACACAAGAGTGACCGTTTTGGGACCTCAGGGTAAAATGTGTATGTTTTTTTTTTTTGATTAGCTGCAAAACTAATGGTATATCAAAATCAATGTTATGAATTATTGACCTGTGGTAGCCTCATACCTAACATTCCACTTTGCATACAGAAAATATTAAAGGGTTCAAAAGGGGTCATAAACAAAAAAAAGAAGTTCCATCTATGGCTGGTTAATTGAAATTACATAATATTTTATGAGTTATGAGAGAGATCGCAGTATGGCTTCATTTTAAATGGTTAATCCTGCAGGGGAAATAAAGATAGGGATGGTAGACAGACAGCAAGAAAGAAAGAAAGGAAGAAGAAAGAAAGGTCATAATAAAGGCCATTTTTGCAAAGGTTTGAGACTCATATGTTTTTATTGCGTAGCTATTTTTTTTTCATGTCAATGCAAGCCTTAACCAATATTCAATATGAACTAATCCTGGTGTTGAAGGGGTTCTGTGACATGCACATTCATGTCATTTCAAAATAAGAGAAATACTGAGAAGCACAAGACAAGAATGGTGTGATTGACTGCCTTTGTGATACCATGCAATAGGATTGTTCTTTTTTTTTTTTTTAATTCTTTACTTTTTCACCAACTGGATAACGTCTTCGTCCTCCATCACGTGGTCCTTGCCCACCTTTTGAGGGTTGTGTTTTACAGACGATCCCCACACGAGCGCGCTGAAAAGATGGGAGGGGTGGGGGTATTCACATGAATCATGTTCTGAATGTTTTCACGAGCTCAGACAGAAGCAAAAGTAAGCGAGCGGAAACGACACCCTCTTTAGCTGCGCGAGAAGGGGCTCTCTAATCTAGTATGACACCGTTTGGCCCTGCTCCCCTCCCTGGAGGATTGCTAATGCTCAGCAGCACTAATGTATTGACTGATTGATGACCCAGAGCGCCCATTTGGAGATGGACCCCGATCCAAAGCCTCTGGTAGGTAATATGTCTCAGCAGTATCCAAGCATAAAGAGGACGACTGCTGCGTCTGGTTAAAAGTCTTTTAGATCACTATTGTAGTGGTTAATAGGTTAGTTTACATTATTCTAGTGCCACCTTTTCAGAAAGCTAAAAATTCTCTGTGAATAAAAGTCTTTCTGTTCCAAGGGGGTTCACCCTTGTATTAATTCTTTGTCTGGGCACTCGATTCTGTGGAATGATACAGTAGAGGGCAAACTGAATAGTTGTGTAACGCTGTCATTTGATTTGGCCAAATTCATGTGCCTTACAAAATACCATAGCATTCTAAACATGTTGGTTGGTTCCTGAGCTGTATGTAAGTTCACGTTGATTTGAAAGATAATGTGCACGGTGCAGAACAAGTGATTAGGCAGCCTGCAAGTGACGAGGCAAGATGACATCTCGTCATGGCAAATAATGCACGTAGCGTAGCCTTTTTCTGTAATGGATTGAGGGAAACATGGCGGGTAGTCTACTACATGATGACTTGTTGATATTTTAACACCAATGTTCTGAATGGTGGTGTTGGTGTATGCACCACGCTGTCATTGTGTGCACAACTCACATAAACACAGCATACTGTGTGGGACCTGACCCACGTCATAAAGAAACAAGCCGTTCCCAAACTGCACAATACACATACAAAGAAGGGTGATAAGAGGAGCACCCTCAGGATGTACCACAAAAATTATGTACTCTTACGTACTGCTGCAATACTCACTATTTTAATTCTTTGATGAGGTTTTTGTGAATCTTCAGGCAGAAGTCCTCCACTGAGGTGTGTTGGTCAGGAAGAACCACAGGAGATGTGTAGTCCGGAAGCTGACCTTTGGGTTTGGTGTAGCTGCACGTAAACAAAACATCATACCTTAAAGTGTCTGAGAGGTGAAAACGAATGTCATAAAAAGACCGGCGACATCTGGTTGCACTCTTACATGCGCACAAGCTTTAGGTAGTCCCACATCTTCTCCAGCAGGTCATCAAAGTTCCAGCGATGGTGGGCCGAGATGGGCACACAGTGCGGGACCTTATAGATGACATCCAGCTCCTCGATGGAGATCTGGTCGATTTTGTTGAGCACGTAAATGCACGGAATGTAGACCCTGTCAGAACACAGTATTGTCACTGTGAGCGGTCACATATGTGAAAAGCCAAAGAACTACATTTTGACTTTTAAGGAAGCAGGTGGCCATGCTCACTCGGAACTAAAAAAGGACCGGCCGCCATGGCTCTCTGTCTTACCGATTCCCCTCAACTACATCGATGAGGTCGTCAGCTGTGGAGTCGCTGCGGAGGGTGATGTCAGCATTGTGGATCTTGTACTCTGACAAGATCGTCTTCACCGTGTCAGCATCCAGCTCACTTTGTGCACACTGCATCAGAGTGGGACACAAAAATTAAATATTATCAGAACCAAATATGGTAGCTAATATCATATGATAAATATTTACACTATACAACACAATGAACAGGCACATCCACTAGGTGGCAGCATTGTTAACTCGTGGCAGCATTGTTAAACAGACCGACACATAAAATGTCAGCAAGGAAGCATGATAATGGTGGTATGTGAGCGAGTCCCTGTGTTTAATGTACAGTGGCCGTGAAGTTGATGCCGCCTTTGTCCTTCTTCTTGAAGCCAATGTTGGGCGGCTGCTTGTTCAGTCGGATGCCGAAGCCCTCGAGCTCATGTTCTATTAGCTTCTTGTGCAACAGAGGCTTCAGCACGTCCAGCACGATCAGGATGAGGTTGCAGGTTCGAGCAACTACAACAATCACACAAACATGGCAAAGCATGACGACTTATTATATATAAACTTATACTGGCATTTAATCCAATAGCTGTCAGGCCTCAAATACTTGCCGGTTGGGTTGTCCATCTGAATAACTGTGTGCTGTACATTGTGCTATTAAGTGGTAATTTATATTTACTATGACCAATACCACCATGTTTTGCACAACTAAATATATATACATATGTTCAAGGCCATCTAAACTGTTCACAAAGATGTGTGTTCATGTTTCAAGTAAGGATTGTAGATTCCCCCCCCCCCCCCCCCCAGAGCAGTTTTCTTTTTAAAAATAGCAATACTACCTATTTGTAATATTAGCTATGTTGAACTTTTCAAAGTTACTTTACCTGCAATAACCTGTCTGCCTCTGCCTTTGCCATCCTTGGCCCCCTCAATGATTCCTGGGAGATCCAGAAGCTAGGACATATAAAGACAAAACTAACTCAGTAAAAAAGGACTCAAAAAACCCAAACAAAGATAAAAAAACAACAAAAAAAAAACAACAACAACAAGCATAGTACCTGAATTTTTGCCCCTTTGTAGCGAATGACTCCGGGTACTGTGGTGAGGGTGGTGAACTCGTAAGCGGCGACCTCGGAATACACGCCTGCCAGGTTGCTGAGCAGTGTTGACTTGCCCACCGACGGAAAACCGACAAAGCCAACACGGGCGTCACCCGTTTTTGCCACATCGAAACCTGAAAAGAGGAGAGGCTGGCAAAGTTAGCTTGCCATTACTATGTTGCTTTCACATGCTCATATTTCCCCGACAAGGATCAGGTACTCTCGTCATCCGGCATTTGAATGTGACGACGTCTGATTCCAACCCTCAGATTCCACTGCCTTATTGTTCTGTCTTTGTAAAATATGTAATTTGAAGAACTTCTACAATGCCGTTACCTTCTCCCGTGCCACCACCGCTGCCTCCTTTTGGAGTGATGAGCTCCCGCCTCAGTTTGGCCAGACGTGCCTTGAGCAGACCCAAGTGGTGAGCTGTGGCCTTGTTCCTCTGTGTCCTGGCCATCTACAACAAGGTCTCATTAGTTGGTCATTTAGCTTAACAATGGCCTCACAAGTACTACATTTACGAAACCAAAAACAAATTAACATGGGATTCCTGTTCTTCAATAAGTAACAACAACCGTACTATATATGATCACCAAAGGATACAATAAATACATATTTATTTATGTACATTTTAAACATGTATATTCGATGCTTGAAGTGAACTTCACTTCAGTGAAGTTAATATCTGATAAAATCACAATACACTAAATGTGAATGCTTGTGCCAACAAATATGAGTTACAACATAAATCTTACTCAAACTATTAAATGAAGACACCATTAATGTTTGTATTTTTGTGCTGTATGTAACGAGGTCAATCCTAAAATGTAGAAAAGTTATTAAGCTAAAAAAAACAAAAAATGTTTCCGTCGTATCACTGTTTTGTTATGGGACATTATGAAAAGCATTCCCCAAGGGAGTAACGTCACATCTGTCAACGGTACAGGTCAAATGTCTTTTCGAGCCGATAGTTGACGATACTTTCAAAACCAATTGACAGGAGCTTAAATTTAACATGGCAATGATGAATATTTGAAAGTTAAATAATTACAAAAAGCTGTCGTTTTGGAATATATAAAAGGAGAACCAGACGTAGGAATGCGGCTAATGTCTACTAGCATTACAAGCTAGTGGTTAGCTACAGCGTGTCTGATTCATTAGCTAGCTTGCAACACATATTTCATTCATTCCTTCTTACCTCATTTTCAATCTCTGCTATTTTGGCGAGTATGCTCATGATGGCTTCCTGTTCCAATCCGCGTTAACAGTATAAATTGGGAAAATGACACAAAGAAAAGTGGGCAAAGTTAAAATGTGCACGACCAGCACACATACAGAGATGTCTACCACGCAGGCGTCACCGTCCCCGCAAACTTCCGCGTGGTAAATCTCGCGAGAGTGTGCTTTCGCCGGGCGACAACGCTGATATTATGCAATATGAGGACAATTCAATAGCGAATATACAGGATATATACGTTAGTTACGTCGCATACATTATAATCCGTATGCGGTCACCATGTCGCTTACATTTGGGGACTGAATGCACTTACATCCATTTATCCTTACTGAGTAGGATTATTCTATTGTATTTCCCCATATGGTGTATATTTACTCAACTTTAGAGTCCCAGGTGTTTATCAGGAGCGTGGCCTTCATTTAGTTTAAATACATCTACTTCAAATTATATTAATTTTAATATTGACCCACCTCATTACAAATGGAGGTGTGGTATTTATTAGACTGCAGGCCACTATTTGAAGAAATAATTTAGACACAATGAACGCTGCATGGTGTGAAACCAATGAGGGTGGTCCACATTAAAATCAGACACATCAGAAATCAGTTGCCAGTAACATTTATCATTTCTGCTTATGCATACAACTCACCGGAACAATTTCCTGTAAAAATAAATGCAATTTGATTGATGACATAACTTGGAGGGGGGGAGAAAATAAAAATCCATAACAACATTCTGTAACAAAGAAACCCTTAGATGGCTTTGTTTTTAGCCCATATTCAATATATGTTGACGCCAGTCTGATGAGGTTTAAAATCACATGCTTGGTATGCTGAATCTGTTTGTGCCCAGATCCCTGTTGTTGTTTATTACTGTAGGAGGTGTGCTTGTCCTCATCAAAATATATAAAAATAGTACTTTTCTATAAGGTAGACACGGTTTCAGCAAGTTGTTGTCATCCAGCTGAGGTGACAGCAAGCACAGATAGCACATGGAGGAAGTGGAAACACAGCAAGACAAGAGTCATGATTGCGTTTGTGACATCTCTTCTGTAGTCATGTTGTGTAAATAACAAAACCCATGCCCCAAATCCTCTATTTATCAGTCGTTATTGAAGTGAATTGATTATTATTATTATTATTAAAAAGAAAGTGCAGTTTGAGACTGACGCATTCACTGTGATTATTCGGACTGCCTGTCATTGACCTGCCCCGCCTTCCAAAATAGTCATTCTACTGATGTTGATGCTGTTATTAACCTAAAAGATTATACTTGTGTGTATTTGCCTTTTGCTGTCACTCTAGTCTGATTTGCTTTGAGGGAGACGTCGTTCATGAGAAGCACTATTTTAGTGCACTAGTTTCCCACCTGCTGACAGAGGGAAGAATCATGCCACCAGAGTAACAGAAAGCAAAAAAACAAAAAACTGCATGTCATTATCCGCTATCTTGGATTCTGTCATCAGAATTGGAATAATACTTATTGAAGCCATAAGGCTTTAAGATAAATGCAACTTGGCCATATGATGGCAAAAGTCTTCAATGGAGGCCTTCCCTTCTGTGGACCCTAGCTGCTCTCGGAGGAGGTGGGTGGCGCCGTGGACGATGACCTCCGCCGCGACGCCGACTGCGAGCGCTCAGGGCTGTGTTTGTCGTAAGGCTGGAGCTGCACCTCCAGGAAGTCCCTGTGCTGCTGGCTGATCACCTGGCTGATGAGTCCTGGCAGAGCCTGCAAGTTAGTCAGTAGAGTCTCCAGCTTGGTCTCCAGCAGAGCAATCCTCTTCTCCATGTCCTCCCCTCGCTCGTTTAGGTCCGACACCATGTCATACATGATGTTCTGAGTCTGGGACAAAGGGGAGAGAAAACACAAGTTTGTCTTCAAATCTTTCACAACAGATGACAAACCTTCTTCTTTAATGAACACACTCAGCTGAAAATAATTTCTGAAAAGGAAACAAGAAGAGCACAGGTTATTTTTTAAGCCTCATACAAAAAATCTCAAGTATCTCGTCAACCCTTTATTAGGTAGGAACCATATTTGTTACTATTTTGGCCAGCGTGTATTTACCAAAACTGCAAACACGACGGGCCGTGAATTGGAAGCATGCAACATATTTGGAAAGAAGATGTTATTACCCAATTGGATAAGTCATTATATACATTTGTCCCTTGTTTATCGCAATTGGTTCCTTAATTGTGATATGTAAATTTCCATGACGTAGGAATCAATATAAATAAATTGAATATTTTCATAGTTAGAGCATAGAAAGCCTGTTTCTAAATACGGTTTTTAACACTATTAGAGCTCTGCAGCCAGGAAATAACACCCCCATAGTCACCTTTACGCTCCTCTTAATCTTTGGTTATTGTTATGTTATTCTTATGGTTATTTAATTAGCATATGAAGTATATTGCACAACACAGCAACAACACGACCAATATTTTAAAGTGCACTGAGAGGTAGGCAACTTCAAACTTCAAATACTTCAAATGCAGCTACTATCACGATGTGTTAAAAACTACATCATGAGGTTGTCTACAGCCACAGCAGTTATTGCCAGTGTTTTTGTGAGACAGGCACTAAATAGAGGCCCCAGATTTTTGTTTTTGTTTTTGTGGACCAAGGACCTGGTGACTATAGGACACTTGATGGTTAACTGAATAGGAGTGTGAAATTTACAGTACAATTTTAAACGTCTTTAGACAGCAAATAGAACGAGACTGACTCAACAGTGCCAAATAGTGCAGTCCATTTTGCAGCAAGTGAATCAATTCCACAAAATCGATCAGTTCTTTAACAATCAATAATGATGCACACAACTAGGTTGACATGTTATTTCAATAAGTTACCAAAGACCACTGTACTGAAACAGTCAATGTCAGGTTATTATTCCCTATCAGAAATAACCTATCTACAATAACATTGGAATATCTGATCAGTAAATCCAAGTAAAAAAAAAGTATAATAATAACTAACAAAGTGTATCCAAAGAAGAGTAAAGGTTAAAAGCAGACGACCATATCCAGTATGGTTGGTGGCACATTCAATAGCTCAAGCACATCCGTTATTTTTACAGCTGCACACTCCAGATGCAGCAGCAGCAGCAGCCTATTTAGCAGAGAAGACGTCGGGCCAGGAGGGTAGATTTTATACGGGTAGGGTATTCATGTTTGCGTGCACAGTCGCCGAGTACATTAGCCTGCATGACCTTGAGTTGATAGAAATAGGTGCTGCTGACATTTATATACTTCCTACTCCTCTCATGCATCTGGTCACAGAGATTTACACACATATTCAACATTCCGGGACTGCGGAGGTTTAGACATTTTAACCCAATGCCTGTACAGCGGAAGTGGCATCTGTAAAGCTGACCTTAAAAAAAAAGATGATGTTTGCTGTTGAGAATAGAGCGAACCTTGTCAGAGCGAGGTAAGTAAGTTAGCAAGAAAAAAGTGATGTATAGAATTACTTCAGTTCATTGACACACACATCAAAGAGATAGCTTGCTAACAAAACAGCAGCACCTACTGAGGCACATAAACAGCCTCAGAGATGAATTAAAGCGCCGGGTGTTTATATTCGAGGGCATGGTTATTCAACTAAATTGTTCTGGGGGCCACATTTTCATTTTCGGACCGAGGGTGCCATATATTTCCCTTCACTATTATTCTTCATGATGTACAAATATTGTATATAGTACACTACCAGTCAAAGTTAGGAGACCAATGAAATATAATAGAGGATCTTGGGCTAGTGTTTTTGCAGCCGGTCAACAATTTTTTGCGATGTCACGCTTTTTCAAAAATTAATAAATGACGGCTGTATGTAGTAGACTATGATACATTATTAGTCTAAACGTATTGTAATCCATGTAAGATATAGTATTCTGGTCACTAAATGGCAAGAATGACAAAATATTGAGACATTACCTTACGTCAGCCTTTTACATTACCTTACATCTGACAGAAAACGTTCTTCTCCCATCTCGTGTGGAAGTGGTTAACTTTTTGGCTTCTTAAGTTTAGAAGTAAATTACAGGCTAACTGGTTAGCTCGCTAGTTGCAATGTGGTGTAATCAATAAGTAATAATAGGAGTATAAGGGTGATTATAGGCGTTTTATTTCATGTCTACAGGGCTCTAATAATGTTAAAATATAAACAGGTTTTCTATGCTCTAATTGAATTTATTAACTTTGAATATATATATATATATATATATGAATCGCGGAAATTCATTTAATACATTCAGATCTGGAACCAATTAACCGCTATAAACGAGGGATGACTATACATGTAATGTTTTTTTCTTAATGTATTTTACATTCTGTCTCCCTCAATAAACTACCTACAATAAACTTACCATAAAAGGCGTTCATATTACCTTACTGTTCATAGCCCACAGTATATGTGCATATATATTTTAAAATCTCGAGTACCCTCATGGGTACTTGTATCCCCATTTGAGAACCAGTGCCCTTTATGAGAGCTGCTGTTTTTAAGGACCTATTGAAAAAACGCAAGAGCCCTCTGCCTTTGGGCCCCCGGTTGAATAGCCCCGTTCGAGAGGCAACCTCATTCCGCCCACCATGCCTTGGTTTTTGCATTTCTCTGCATTTCTGTAAGATAACAGTAATATGAGAGATGTGATGTAAAATAGTAATTCATCCTCTTAGTAGGTCAAACTGTTACTGCAGCTACACTGCCCTCTTGTGGTGGTGACACCCTTATACAACCGCAGGGCAAAGGGCAAGCAACTCGAGTGCATAAGCCATCTTTTGCAATGCGACTCCCTACAGTCATGCAGCTGTTTTTATAGCATGATGCATTGCCAAATATTAGACTCCATGACACCTTGGAGCCGACCCAGTTTGACTGCAGTGTTCTTTGTTATTGTCGGAGCCCTCCACCCCTACTGTGTGTATTTGTGTGTGTGTGTGTGAATCATCAGAACCCAGAGTGTCTTTTCCCAGGTTAGTGGTTCTGCTGTGTCAGGTTGGCTCGCTGCCCAGTCTTTCCCTTAAACTTCTGTTTAGTGTATCTGGAGACAAACTTTCACAAAGTACAGTGCACGCACACAAACACACACACCCCCACGCACACAGACACACACACACACATACACACAAGAAGGGTGTGTACTGTAAGAAGACATTGACAAGAGGTGAGTGCAGACAACCAGAATGCATGTGAAATGCCTGTCTGTTCATTTGACACCTGTAGACTTTTTGAATAGAAGATTGAAGTAGCATGCATGGCAACAAGAAGACAAGGAAAAGAGGAGAAGCAGCTTATCAGTCTGTCCTGTGTGCAATGTGCAATGCAGCAGAGAACTGGGATAGTCCATTGCTTACCTTGGCAAGGTCCACTAGAGAGTTTGCTTGGTCATTCAGCTTGCGTTGCTCCATTTTAACACTTCTCAATCTGAACACAAGACCATCCACAGGCCGGTAAATGAAGGCTGCCATCAATGGGGAATTTTTGAGGGGCGGGGTTAGCTTTGTGCACACACAGGGCATACACACGCAGTCCTGGGACATGCACAAGGATGTGTGTAGAGAGAATGCAAGGAAGAGGGTCGCTCGTTTTGGTTTGAGCTGCATGCAAGTGGGAAAGGAGAGTTACTGCACGTCTTCCTTAGCTAGTACTAACAATACTACAGTTATGAAGTGTGAGCGTATTGGTTGCTCAGTTGAAACTTTCTTCAGTGCTATAATATACGCATTGTCTGGCGCACATTACCTGTTTACATTTTGACAATAGCAATTAACTTATCCCTCTTACAGTCAGTGATGTTTTGAGATGGCCTTGGTTAAGCAAAGTGCATCCATGCAAATGATAAATTATTAATTGTATCAGGAAAATGCTACTGATATACGACACACCCACTCACAATAGGTCAGCATCTGAAATGTAATGGTACGTATTAAATTTAGATAAATTATGTTTTTATTTGCTATGTTCGTTATTATTTATTTTTTCTTTTTACTCCACTTTACTCAACCCAAAACTTAAAAAAAATATTTTTAATTAATTTGACTTTAATTCCTAAGAAAAAAAAACATCCATTCATTTTTTATGCCACTTATCCTCACTAGGGTCGCTGGGGTATGCTGGAGCCTATCCCAGCTGTCTTTGGGCAAGAGGCGGGGCACAATTTAAAGTGTTGCATTTAAATAACCCCATAAACCTTTTTTTTTCTAAAATCTGCTATTCTCCTTTTGCCTTCATAAACTTTAGAAACATTTAAGAAATGTACTTTATCTCCCCATGATTAAAGTGCTTGTAAAGTCGTATTTAATGCACCTAAATGGATCATTTGGTTATGTAAATGTCAGAACAATCACTAGGGGACTAAATCTGCTGATGCTTGCTCTTATGCAATGCTTGAGGAGCATCTTTTGTCCTGAATACAGGCGCATTTGAGCAGCAGAGGGCGCCAAATGAGTCACGGAAAAAAAATGTCCTGATCCCAAAACATCCCTCCCATATGGAGCTGCTGTAGGTAATGTGGGATGATGAGACATGAGCCTGCAGTCGGTGGTAGGACTTAATGTATTTCACTGCTGGATGACCGATAGTCAAGCGGTGTCGAGGTCAGCACGGGAGGAATGCTCCACCTGCCTTTTATTTTCTATGCCTCGGTCAATCACTCCTCATGGGCAGTTGTGCATACGAAGAGCCTCTCTGAATCTGCTTGCTATTCATAAGGAGAGAGTGGCAACACAAAGCTCCTCTACACTATTTATTCTTCATTTTGGCATCGCTCTCTTCATTCGAATCCTTATGGAAATGATATTTGGTCTTGCGTGTAAAGGACAGGGCGGGCATTTGTGCGACCGTGTTATACTTTTATCATGGCTGACAGTTTTACGGTGTCAGTCAAATGACGTCACCTTGACCTTTCTTCTTGAGTCACGCTCCTCCTCTCACATCTCGCCGTTTATAAGGCACAAAGAGTCACTGCTCCTCGCCTTGACTCCTATCTTAACCTTGGGGGTGGACAGGGAGAAAGATACAGTGGAACCTCCAACGTTGAGGTCGTACAATTCGGAGTCTCATTAACATTTTCAAGAAAAAGAATATGGAAGAATATACAGCATGACATGATGTGACAGTATTAACAACACCCTCTACAAGGGAAACTACAAGAGAACACTGGAAATTACGTGTAAATTTGTGATTATCAAGTGTAGGCTTTGTTGTGCACTTGTGTGCCAGTTTAAGAATGTTTGAAAATGTCATGCATCAGGCAAACATTGTTTTTTTCCCCCTCCCACTAATAACAGTCAACCTTCTTTTTTTTTTTTTTTTTTTACAATTGTGTGACAATTTAAAAGTTTGTCTAACAATTTCATAATTCGTCATTTAAGATTCCTGTGTTTTTTGGTTCTTTTATTAACAGCTGTTAACTTCTTTTTACACTTGTATGGCTGTTAGGGAACAACGAAATAGTGCTGAAAAATGCACACGGTTAATAATAGCTTCATAATGAGCAGGTGGTCTATTTCCATTATTTCCTATGGGGCTAACAGTTTGGAAATCCAGTGTTGGAGGTTCCACTGTATTATGATGAACTAACAGACCTAAATTTGGTAAGATTTGTCCAAAATTAAAAAAAAAGAAAAAAAAAACATAAATAAATAAACAACCACTGTATCGTAGTTGACTGTGGTCTAAAAAATATTGTTATATGTACCGTAGTATGCTGGTCACTAGGTATCAGTAATATGGTTACATTATTTTTCACACTGCGTGAAGACTGGCTACTGAGCCAGCATGAAAAAAAAGGTTCACCTCTCATTCTGTGTGGTCTGCGGTTTGTTTTTGGCTTCTTTGTCCTTCTTCCCGACTCTGTTTGAAACATTTTTTTGAAACTTTTGTTTGAAATTGGCAACGCTAACGGCGGCTGTCTCTCATGTCCCCATAGTGATACCATAGCCTGTGATATAAACAAAGAAAATCATGAGTTTAAAAGTGACTATCGGGGTGTTACTTCATGTTACTTCATACTACAGGGTTCTAATAATGTTAAAACATGTATTTAGAACGTTTTCTATGCTCGAACTATGACATTTTTTCCATCTTTTAACTTTGAATCCTACTTGAGAGTGTGAGGTCCAGTGCAGCCCAAAATGTGGAAATACATTCTGTGTTATTTCTCGCAGTCGGAACTGGGCTTCGATGTGTGCTGTGTTGCCATACGTAAGAGCATAGACAGCCCAGGCGTGTTAGCGGCCTCATTAGCATTGAGGGGCGCTGGTACAACGTTGTTGATGTTACTCACGTCAAGGGTAACAAAATGTGGCGATGTGCTTGAGAAGCAGAGAGGAGTGGAGGGTAAGAGTAAAGCATTTACTCTCCACCGATAAACAAGCAACAGCCACTTAACGTCACAGACGATGACCCAGAAAAGGAAGTTTGTGTAAAAGTGTGATCAGCTACTGTGAAATCATCAAGTAAGATTATATGTTTAAAAAAATTATACTGTGACCATTTTGGTCCCTTGATTGCATTATTTGCAGGATTAGCCACAGCAGACTGCATTTTATTTATCATTTATGTTGAAAGAATTCAGTTATATGTGTTATTTATTTTACATATATTCCACTCTCATTGCATTATAATCATAAGGTTTTTGTTTAGTTTTTCTTACTAGCTCTAAATGCAGTGTTACCTCAAGTCAGGTTGGAGGTAGGCCTAAGACTAAACTTGAAAAGAGAGAGCGATGACATGTCTTTGCAACAGTGTCATCCAACATGGAAATAGAGGAAATGTGGCTGCAAATGTAGGAACAGGCCAAACAATGGTTCCACACACCGAAAGATGACCCCCGAGCCCTGATCGGGGTGACAAACAACAAAACACACAAAAAAAGAGTAAGTAAAAACTGTTGCGCTAGCTGTAGAGCTCTAGTCGTCATCCTTTGGTACATGAAAGCACAGTTGATTGGGAGTTTAATCAGTGGCTTTCTGATTAAAGATCAGTTTGTCATCACATTCATGCAGAAATGGAAAGAAGAACACCCTCCATCACTGATAATTGAAATTCACTTGACATGCGTGTGCTGGTGTGTTTACACGGCGCAGTATGTGTCTCACCAGCGTTGATTTCAATGACACTTTTGATACAATACTCTGAGTGTATCATTACATAAGTAAAGGCATGAATTTCACTTATCAAATGAAGGTGTGTCATTTTTGTAGTCATATTATCGGGTTCAAGGACAAGCTCTCGTCAGCATGCACACAACAGGTCTGGGTCTAAATGTGAGGCGAACACTTACTTTCGAGCTCTATTGCATTGTGTTGACAACAAACAGGAAAAAAAAAGGGAACATGAAGTAGACAAATGAATTATTGCAACATCAGATAGACATATTCAGATGGCAAAATTCGCTTTCTCTTGAGTCTGGCTGCTGTGCAAACCTCATCACCGCCGTCTTGACTTATTGCTTTGGCAACCACAGTATTATCTCTCTGCAGTCTTGCTTGTTTGCCACTGCACTCGCTCTCTCTTGGCTGCATTCAATCCCCTTCTTACACCAAGCAATCACACACACAAACTCGAGAGGCAACGACACAACCTTGCTGCTGACGTCAGGCATTTTACACTCCACCAAAACCAGACAAGACAGACAGCCGGTGCCTCAAAGCGTGGACAGCCTTCCAGCTGTTTGCACCTCACATCATTTATTGCCGCAAGAGAGGGTGTTTCACAACAATGTGATGTGTCACCACTGCCGCAATACAAGTCACACCATGCATTCAGAAAGTATTGCAAAAGCAGGTACTATGAGGTACTTTTACTACCTGGTCAGCCGTAGTCCTCCAGGGTTGCACACATTCTCATTAGCTATGGAAAACAATAATAACAGTATACCACAGTCTCCACTTTTTGCTGCCCTCAATGTCCTCTGGAATAATACTGACTCTTTACTGAGAGCCACATTCATTCACTATGTTTCCTTCTGACCGATGTGTTCACGGTGGCCTGGTTTTTGCAGTTTCATTGTTACTATTTTCATATAATTGAATGGAATGAGATTTCAATAATAACCTTTTGGGGGGAATTTTTCCCATCATTCACAATCCTTATGCAAGCCACAAACACACATATTTCTTTTTCCTGTGCGTTCTAAAGATATAAAAATAGACAAAAAGGCAGCTAAGATTGCATGTAATGGGATGCAACTTTTCCACTTATAAAGGTTTTTTAAAAAAAATGCCAACAATGCCCCATTTACATGATGTAACCTGCACAGTGACATTGTTATTATTATTATTATTATTAACACTGTTACGCCAAAGAACTACTTTACTACCATTTTACTAATGGCCTCACCACTCACTCACAGAGCACAACGCAAAATTCCCCCAAAAAGTGCATTTTCCTTCAATGCCCCATCCTCTTTGATGAAGCAAAAGAGAAAAGGGTAGACAAAAACCTCTGTGGTGGATGACTATAAATTCAATGTCTGAATACTTCCTGAATGCATTGTGCATGGCCACGCAGCCTTTTACAACTCACTACTTTGATCTGCTTGCTGATAGCCATTTCCTGTCCTACATTGATCTTGATACAAGTATCATGCTCTGTTCAGACGATACTTGAGGCTCTCCAAACAAGACAACACACACACAAAACACAAACTTTTCAGGATGCTGAGCACTGCCTTCCACACAGAGACAGACGTGACTCTTTCCTTCCCAATCTACTTCCTTTATAGATTTACTTTTATCTCCAAGGGAGCGCCCTAATGAGGAAAGCAGCAGGATCGTGTGACATCATCGCTTCAAACTGTGGGGACATTATGACTTGAGGAAGCGTAAATAGAATGACGACTTTGAGAACAGCACCGAATGTGGATGCGGGTTGCAGCAGCAGCAGCAGCAGCCAACATTTTGTGTGTACTCTTGGAAACAAAAACCAAAAATGTCAGGAGGATTCATGAGAAAATGAAAATCACATACAAAAAGGGCCATTTAGAGATGTAAAACTACAGGTAGCCGACAAACATCCACAGAGCAGCATTTTTTAAAGGTGTACAAAATAAATAAGAGCACATCTTTGGTTCAACACAGCACTGAGCTGATTGCTGCTGAAAGAAGCCTCTGTGTCAGTGAAGAAAAACAGCAGCAAGGTGAGGCTAAAATCAATACTTTAGTGGAGTCACAGCACACTTTGGCTGTCCTCAGAGGCTAAAAGACCGGCTGACAGGTGAGAGTGTGAATAAAGCCCGTTAGAACCAGAATAAAAACCAAGCAGTTCAGGTCAGCCTAACAGAAGACTCAACACATTCGACATGACAGCAAGAATAAAATAAATGCTTTGTTGCAAAATGTGTATCTCCACAGCAGAGCACAAGGGATATTTTACATAACTCATTCCGAGGAAAAAACCTGTTTTACATATCACTCCAACCTTGTTCTTAATACGTAAAGGGATTACACCAGCCTTTTATGTGGCACTGAGTGCAATGTTGCATATATTCTACCATGTAGAATCTACACACAGTCGCATCAACTGCTCAGCTGTGAAATGAAAGTGAAGTCAAGAAGGGTAGAAGATCCTTGAAAAACAGTGTGAGCTCGTTTGGTTTGCTACAGGTGTCAAACAATTCAGAATGCAGGTTGAATGTATAAGGCACAGCTGAATGAAAGGTGCCGGCAGAAGACAGCCTGCTTTAAAAGCGTGCTACCTACTGATGAATGGCTTGGAGGAATTTCCTCTGGTGCTTCCTGACTCTGGCATGGTCCATCTTCCTCACCAGTTTGGTGTTCTTGTAGATGAGCCACGTCTCCCTGAGAACATTCGCTGCTGTGTTTTTCACCTGAAGGCAAACAGAATCTTAGTCATATCTGATTTGAACGATGATAACACAATCAGAGCAGAAAGGCCATTACTCACTCGTTTGGTGAGCTGGGTGTCCATCATGAAGTTGTGAACATGCTTTTCAGCTTTGGTTAATTCCAGTTTCTTGGCCACCACAGCCACCACCAAGGCAGTGCAGCCCGCACCCTGGGAAATAGCCAGTAAAGTGTCAATTTATATGCATGCTACAAATGTAATGACCACAATGTATCCCACTGGACATCTTATGGGTTATCTCATGCATTCCAATAGAAATATAAGACATAGTAGAAGTAGTAGGGGTTCTGCATTAAAAAAACATTGGACCCAGTGGCGGGTACGTTGAGCTAAAAACAGCTTTATACGGGACTGGAACTACGTGGCGTGCACAGCAATCTAAAAATTATTTCCCGTGTAAGCAGTAATGGTAATGGTAATGGTTTTATTTAATTTGAACATGCATCAGATTACAATTGAGTACATCCCATAATCAGTTCACAGTTCCACATGTCCAAAAGGAGTAGGAAGAAGCAAAGCCTATTAAATCCTACCCCTTCATCTGGTACTTTTACAATCAGTAACTGTTACATTCGTTCACTTCCTGCTTTCCATAATACAGTTTAAGTTTTTTTTGTTTTTTTTTTTAATAATGTACCTCGTACCGAAGTACGAGGTGATATGACCATCCAATGACATAATGTGTACCATAGTAAGTGTCAATATAGTGATATATATATAGCACATCATGACTGGTTCAGCAGTGACATGAAGTGGAAGATAATATCATATTTTGAAGTCTTATGAAGCAATCTCTGACATATCTAAGTTATATCAATTGTACAGTTACGACAGCCTCTGTTTGGGCTACTCGGAGCGTCAACTGTCCACTATCACCGTCAGGTTTCAAAAGGATGCACTGAATGAACAGGATAGCCCAAGCTAAATGACTAATTGCCTAGAGACAACCAAGAGTCAATGAGAGCCTGACGAAGTGTGTGATGAAGGACTTATGAGGTTTGTTCCATTGTGATATTTGTCAAGATGACTCGAGTGGTTGTAGTTTTCAGGAGGAGGACGAGGAGGAGGACAGCAATTAATTACTTTTGTGGTAGGCTACTCTTTAACTGGTCGTTATACACTCACTGCTCAGCATTGTTTAACTAGCCATATTACGACACACTGGGAAATTAACATTTTGGTATATACTATGTATGTATGCATGAGGAATTGTGCCCAAACTTTTGGCTAGTAGTGTATATCCATTCATAGTACTATGTACCATAGTAAGTGTCAATATAGTGATATATATAGCACATCATGACTGGTTCAAGACTCTTCATCCTTGTATTTAGCAAACATCAACTGCTTGTATTGTTTCTTGAATTGGCTCATCGTTGTGCATTGTTTGATTTCCTTACTCAATCCATTCCATAGTTTGATTCCACATACTGAAATGCTATGGCTTTTTAACGTAGTCCTAGCATAGAAGTGTTTCAAATGTACTTCTTCCCTGAGATCATATTTCTCCTCTCTTGTATAGAAGTATTGGATGACATTTTTAGCTAATTGGTTGTTTTTAGCCTTATGCATTATTTTAGCTGTTTGAAGATGAACTATATCAGCAAGTTGAAGTATTTGTGATTTTAGATATAAGGAGTTTGTATGTTCTCTGTAGGCGACATTATGAATTATACTTACTGACCTTTTTTGCAGTACATTTTGCAAGTGAAGATTGCTTTTATAGTTATTATACCTTATAGTAGTAAGGTATAATGTTTGGTTATCCTAACACGTTTGTCTTTACAGTCTTTCAAAACAATTCAAAATGTTTTTCTTATCTCACCATAATGCCAGTCAGGAGACAGACTCCTTTCCCACAGTACGTGTTTGGGACCATATCTCCATATCCAATGGTAAGAAAGGTGATGGAGATCAACCACATGGCTCCTAGGAAGTTGCTGTTGGTGTCCTGGTGGTCGTGATACCTGCAATAAATTGCAATAAATTATGCACAGTGACAGGTTGGGCAATTTTTCGGCAACCTAATGGCACAGAGTGAACATATACTTTGGTAATTGTATTGCTGCTTGCTATCATTGGACAATGCAAACACTCCATCATACACTTGTTACTTGTATGATGGATATTTGATATACAACAACTTTGCTCAAATTTTACACATATGCTTGCCAGTTCCCTAAAGTTGTGTACCGAATTTGACTTAAAGTCACAGCGCATTGAGTTGTGAGAGTGTTTTAATAACAGCGTCAACATGTGGTGTATTTGTGTGAAAAATAATAGCACATGCAACATAGTAGGGGTGCATGGTGTGATGAAAAGTCACTCTTTTGTGTGCAGGTGTCCAAGAATAGAGAGTATTTTGTTCGCATCATTTTTAAATGTTTATGGCAATTAAAAATGTTAAAAAAGTCACTTAAAACACAGCCTGTGTAGTAAATGGTGGTTTTATGGTGGTAACACTTCAAACTGATTGTTTCTATTTGCATTATTCCCAATAGGAATAATTGGTCAACTAGTGTCCTTGGATGGATTGGACACAATCTTTAAGGATCCACTGTACTTTGTTGCTAGAAGCTAATTGAGCACTTGAATGCCTGGTGATGATCTATTTTTGTGCCTTATGTATGTTTGATGCTGAGAGGCAAAGCATGGCGTGAGGAAAAAAAAAGGGTGGATCCAGGCACCTCTCGCAAGCTCTCACAGTCCATGCAGCAATGATCCACAGTGAGATGGTGAAGACCAGCAGCACCGTCCCGGGACAGATGGTCATGAGGGTCTTCATGACAAAGCGTGTGTTGAAGTTGATCTTGTTGAGTGCTCCGATGCTGCGCGACGAGGCGTCTGTGAAGAGCTTGCTGTGCAGCAGCATGACGCGAGCGATGAGGTACAGTCGCAGGAACATAGGGATAGACAGGATGATGTCCACATCAGCGTCCGTCATGGATGGCATATAGGAGAAGGCCAGGCGGGCGTTCCAGGTGAAGGTGTAGTTCCCCGGGATGGGGTGGATGGCGCACACCAGGATCTCCAAGCAGATGAAGAAAATGCGTTCATATGTCATGGCTATCCTCCAGTCGTCTGCTGCATTGTCCACCATAAATAACTGCAAGCAAAGGGGCAGAGAGTGAAGCTTTGGTGGGTGGGAGAGAGAGAGCCAATATTTTCATCATTGTGACGGGGCAAGCTATAGGAAATCACTAAAGCCTTTAAACAATATGTCACTAATGGTCGCAGGTCATTAAAGTACACTTCTCAGCTCACATTACTCAAAGACTATTTGTGTCTCATTTCTGATTTGCCCCAAGTTGTCGCACATTGTACACCGACATAGCATCCCAGAAAAACAAAGAGGGTTTCCTCCACAGCACATCCACATGTGCGTATAAATTAATGACAAAGAATGTATTACAATAAACAAATTATTCAAAAAGCCAAAGAAATTGCGCTCCTGCTTGATGATCCATAAAACAGCTCACAGCATTTTACTCTGACAATCTACAAATGGAAAAATCTTGGGAAAAATAAAAGGTATATATAAAAAAAACAACATTCTGCCTTTACAAATACAAGATTGCTTTGATGGACGATATGTTTACCGTATTGTTGTAGTCCTCAGTCATGTGTATGGAGAACAGCGTAAGTCTTCCCTTGTCGATACTGCAGTGTTACATTATTTTGATATACTGTATGGCATGTATTACATTGGACAAGTGCAGAGTATATGAAAAAATGTAATAAATAAATAATAATAATAATAATACATTTTATTTGTATAGCGCTTTTCAAAATACTCAAAGACACTTTACAGAAGAATGGAGTTGAATAAAAGCAAGTAAACAGAGTAAAAGATACATTAAAATACAACATTCATTTGTTAATACACAGTTAAAACATGAGAAAAAGCGGGGCGGGACACAGCAGTCAGGTATAAAATGAATAAAATGAATAAAAATAACGTCCACTTTTACTCATGTTTTAAATGTGTAGAAACGAATGAATGTTGTATTTTAACATATCTTTTACACTGTTTACTTGTTTTTATTCAACTCCATTCTTCTGTAAAGTGTCTTTGAGTATTTTGAAAAGCGCTATACAAATAAAATGTATTATTATTATTATTTATTTATTACATTTTTTCATATACTCTGCACTTGTCCAATGTAATACATGCCATATAGTATGTCAAAATAATGTAACACTACTTGTTTTTATTCAACTCCATTTTTCTGTAAAGTGTCTTTGAGTATTTTGAAAAGCGCTATACAAATAAAATATTATTATTATTTATTAAACACTGCTCATTCGCAATTAAGCTACAGACAACAAAACAGTGTGTTCCCAGTAAGATTTACAAAAAACACACATCTAAATTAATAAATGAGTCTCACAATGTTAGGAAATACACATTTCTGGAACAACTGAGGCTTGCTGAAAAATAATATAATATGGGACTTTAAAGCAGTAATGTTTGTACTGAAATGCCGTGTCTGTGTGTGCATGCATTCCGCCTTTTTTTTTTTCCCCACCTCTCTGATTTCTCTCACCACTTGGACTCTTTGAATAAAACAAGAGCTGAGAAAAGGTGCAACATTAGCAGCGTGCAGTCAGCAATTTCAGCTTCACACAAGTTGCACTGATGTGAACATCTGCTGCTGTCGCCACATTAAGCGCTCGCCTCCGAGTGGACGGTGCCAGTGACCACCGGAGAAGTCAACTCACTTAGGACTTGGATGTGGCTGTAATTTAACACCCTATGCAGCCCCCGCAAACGCAAGCCCTTTCAGTTATCAAGAAGACAGAGTATTCCCCCAGAAATCATGTCAGCAGTCCGTTCACAGCGCTATCTTATCGCTATGTCTCCCTGGCTTGCAGATTAAAGACCATCAAAGCTTCCACTACATTTGTCAAACAGTTTTTCCCCCCCTTCTATTCCCTGCAAAGCTCCCAATCACATTAAGGGCCTCCCCTGCCTATATGTGCATGCCATCACAACTGGCAGCAGATATTTCACAAAGTGTATCCGTCAGCAAATGTACGGGTTAGGGCGGTGATTCCCGGTGGGCTGTTTTTACAATGAGAGCAAATGCCCTTTAAGGCGAAGGAGAAAGGAAAGAAAAACAACAGCACATGAGCAAATTTTCTCCCGAATTGCATGCACATAAAATATCCTTTTTGTGTCCCTGTAAAGGCCAGGTCATCTTTACTGTCCTGAAAGTGTGGAGTCAGTGTCTGCTTACAATGTGACATAATAGTGATTGTATCATGAGTACAGTAGATCCCCATTATTTGCAGGCACTACGTTCCAAGAAAACCCACGAAAAATGCCTATTTTTAACACTGACCCTATCCTACTACTAATTCCTCTCACAGTTATTAAACACGTTTGAAATGGAGTTTTACACATTAAGAATCAATACCAGCATACAGTATACAGCACAATGCTTATTTGTTGACAAAGCATCTCTCTGTGCTGGAAAATCTTCAATGAATTCAATGCTGAATTCATTGCTGCGGACCTAGTTTACCCTGGCAGATAGTGCTATCAAACCTCTATGTATTTAAGGTACCATGAAAAAGAAATTTAGAATTTTAAGCAGGGACAATACATCTGGTTTGTAGGCTAGTCCAGCTACACACTGGCCCATGTTCACAAAACAGTCCAGTATGAAATGCCGTTGACAGATTAAAATATTTTTCTTTTGCTGGTAGGGAATCAGGAACTCCAACCACTTCTGCCTGATGTTTGCCTGTTAGGAATTGGAAACATATGTAACTTTCCCTTACACCCGAAGAAACACTTCCTGCGAGACTTGGGGGAGGGCAGAGAGTGTATCTGACCTACAGCGCAAGCCCATATAAGGAAGCCCACCAATGTGTGACATCACACATCGCCAGTGTTACAACGCCCTCTGAAACAGAGTGTTTAGAGCCACCTCAAAGTTCTATCAGGGCTCACTTCCAAATGTGCAAACCTCATTATCTGAAACTTTGGCATCATTTAACACAAGAATACAACATTCTAATTACATTTATAGCTCAGAAAAGTGGAAAAAGCACAATACGTCCCATTTAAGTGTTTTCTTTAACATAGTACCAAGGTATTGCATAACAAACGATAATCTCCACAAAGACAACTCCCAACCGCCGGGAGTTGAGCTAAACAGCTTCAAGTTCATCTACATACATTATTATTACACATAGTATGTAGAACAGAGGTCATAACAGCCATTTCAAGTATGCACATACAGTAATATCCATCATATAGAACCCTCCACTGCATGCTCATGATGTTGAGATACGGCACCTTGCCAGCAAGTTTCCATTTAGTCTAATTTGAGATTTCTCATTATGGAGGTGAAAACAGTCCTGAAGGCCTAATGGGATCAGCGACCTAGATTGTAAATTTAGCAGTGATACATAAAATTAAATTGCTGAATAGTCTTTTTTCAACCTCTCACACAGAATTGGAAGCTGCTTTTCATCATTTTCAAGACAAGGACAAAGGCAGCAAATATATAGAATATCAATAATCTGGTGAAAATGTCACTTTCCTCCCAGGCTACACATGGATGCCCCACAAAGGCGACAAATCGTGACACGGCGTCCGCCTTGCTTTGGCTGACCACACATACTGTTTTCCAATGGCTGATTTACAGCACAGAACGGACAATGGAAGTGTGTAAAAGTGCCGAGTGCAGAGCATGTTACAAGTTCAATAGAGTGGCCCCACAATGCCGGCTTGACTCATCTATAATTATTTAAAAGCCACAATCAGTTTACTCCCCTAAACACATGAAGACACGTCAATTAAATTTTCAGTGGCGGTTGTTCATATCACTGTGACACCGAGCTCTTTTGACAAGTCGACATCTGTCAAAGAAGTGTGTAACTCTAACCTTCCTGGCCAGCCTGGTGTAATGTAGACACACAAACGGTGGCCGGCCTCCTGCTTCCCGCCTCTTACTTACTTACTTACCTTGGCCGGCCGGCTAAATGCATTGTTTTCCACACGGTGGAAGCTGCGTTTTATTTTACATTTTAAACAACACGCCTGTCCCTGTGTGAAGCGTTTACAGAGCTTGTTACCTCAAAACAATGTAATTAAACATTTAGACCCCCAGTTGCATGAGGAGAGCCTACATGGTGGCTGCAAGCAATTAGAGTAATGGTTGACCTGAAATACAATACTCAAGGGCCCTTTACCACACAGCATCAAGTATTCAATGGCGGCAGCAGAACAACCGTTATGACACACAAGTGCATGCAAAGCAATAAAGCATGGAGTCAAACAGCAAAACAGAAGAATCTTATGTTCACACTGTACAAAGTTGGGTTGCTGAAATATTTTTTTATTTTAAAAACTTTTTAAAAAAAATACATTTGTTTCTTATATTGATTTTTATTAAACTGTAGTAAATTATGACTAAATACAGTGGAACACAAGTTGTTTGGATTTTGCATCCATTTTTCCCCACACTACCAATGGAAACAGCATTGATCAATTCCTGGAAAAGTGTGAAAGGAATTTAATCGCCTTTCTGTGAAACCTGCGGCCAGCAGGTCACCCCGAAGGACCACATGAGTCGCCCACCAGCCTGTGCTAAAAATAGCTCAAATAGCGCCACTGCATCTATTTTTTTGGTTGCTATTCTTGTTTAAATCACACTTACATGGAAATGACAACATATTAAAAATACGCTTTCAAAATCATACATTCATTCATTTTGTACCGCTTTTCCTCACGAGGGTCGCTGGGGTTGCTGGAGCCTATCCCAGCTGTCTTCGGGCGAGAGGCGGGGTACACCCTGGACTGGTTGCCAGCCAATCACAGGGCACATATAGACAAACAACCATTCACACTCACATTCATACCTATGGACAATTTGGAGTCGCCAATTAACCTAGCATGTTTTTGGAATGTGGGAGGAAACCGGAGTACCCGGAGAAAACCCACGCATGCACGGGGAGAACATGCAAACTCCACACAGAGATGGCCGAGGGTGGAATTGAACCCTGGTGTCCTAGCTGTGAGGTTTACGTGCTAACCACTTGACCGCCGTGCAGCCCCGCTTTCAAAATGTTTCATATAAACAAACTCTGACCTAGTATAATTAAAAGTTCAGTATTTTGAGCATGACCAAAACGTAGCATTGGTGGTGATCATAAAAACTGGTATCAACAACCTAGCAAGTGCAGCGAATATGAGTGTATATGTCTGACCCCCAAAAAGATGGCAGAGAAAAGAAAGAAAACATAAATTTCACAAATTACCACTCTGAAAGGAGCCTGTGACCAATCCAGGGTGTACCCAGCCTTTTCCCAAAGTCATCTGGGATAGGCTCCAGCACACCACTGCAGCCCCAACGAGGACAAGCGGCATATAAAATGGATAATGGTTAAAAATGTATTCAGAAAGTCACGAACATGTTTTCTATGATGGTGGTCGGGTCTGGAACTCATTAACCATGCTAAACGAGGGATGATTGTACTGACAAATTTTCTGAAACAACTATGGAGATGGCTTATGGTCGAGAAATGAACATTAAAACTGATTATGTGATGCACTCAATTGTAATCTGATGCATGTTCAAATGAAATAAACCATTAAATTCAAAGGCAACAGCTCTAGTGGACATTCCTAGAGTCAGTTTGCCTATAGCATGCTCCCTCAACATCATCTGTAGCATTGTGCTGTGTGATAAAAATCCACATTTGCAATGGCCTTTAGTTGTGGCCACCTGTGCAACAATCATGCTGTCTAATGATCATCTTGATATGTGAGGTAGATGGATTATCTCAGATTTGTGAAAAGTCTGAGAGGGTTTTGAGAGTGTCTTAAAAGTACAGTCAAAATGGAGTTTAAAGCAAAAAATACACAACAAAATTCATCTTTTTGCAGAACTCTTGTTGCCACGGCACTTTCATTCATTCATTTTCTACCGATTATCCTCACGAGGATCGCAGGGGGTGCTGGAGCCTATCCCAGCTGTCTTCGGGCGAAAGGCGGGCTACACCCTGGACTGGTGTCCAGCCAATCACAGGGCACATATAGACAAACAAAAATTCACACTCGCATTCACATCTATGAACAATTTGGAGTCGTCAATTAACCTAGCATGTTTTTGGAATGGAGGAGGAAACCAGAGTCCACGGAGAAAACCCACGCATGCACAAGGAGAACATGCAAACTCCACCACAGAGATGGCTGAGGGTGGAATTTAACTCGGGTCTCCAAGCTGTGAGGCCTGCGCGCTAACCACTTGGACCGTCGTGCAACAGCCACGGCACATGACAGGAGCAAATAAAGCAATCTATTTGAAGATGCTGTTCACATTGCTGAGGACAGTGAGTAACTAGACAATGGTACTGTCATTATTCATGGACTGACCCTGTTCTCTCATGTCAACCACTGTATTATCCTTTTAGCAACAACACAAGACACTCGTGTTTGACTCTTTGTAACACACAATTGGATCCTATAACCTTCACCTTGCAGCTATGCCCAAGAAAGAAGTGGACATGCGCTCACAATGGACACGCTAATCCTCTGCACTATACAATATCCTCTAAATGCAAAGTGTGTGCACGCTCTTATGCTCACGACATGGTGAAATCGCAGAGGAAAAGAGCATGGAATAAGATATGTTCAGATCATAAACGGACAGATTGGATGCACCCCGCCAATTTGAGCCTGATGCAATAATTTAATAATCCTAAGTACTGTCTTGAGTGCCATTTGCACCATGCAGCCGACCCCTTTATAGGCACATTCTAAACACTCATCCATCTTCTATGCCGCTTATCCTCACAAGGGTCACAGCTAACTTTGGGTGAGAGGTGGGGTACACCCTGGACTGGTCGCCAGCCAATCACAGGGCACATATAGACAAACAACCATTCACACTCACATTCATACCTATGGATAATTTGGAGTCACCAATTAACCTAGCATGTTTTGGGGAATGTAGAGGAAACTGGAGTACCTGGATGCATGCAACATGCAAACTCCACACAGAGATGGCCGAGGGTGGGATTGAACTCGGGTCTCCTAGCTGTGAGGTCTGCGCGCTAACCACTCGACCGCCGTGCAGCCACCATTCTAAAAATATGATTACTAATAAAAACAACAGCAATAATAAGGAAAAAAAACATTCAATTTAACATTGACACACCTGCTACAGACTGCAAATAGTAGAATCACATTCAGCTTACCGTCTTGAAATATTGCTACTGCATCGTTCTTGTCAGAGTACACACTGCTGACTGCAGGAGTTGGCCTTATTTGCCACAACGTGCTAACACAAAAACACTTTTTGTCTCTCAGTTCAACCTGCGCTACTAGTTGGGCTGCGCTGGTTAGAGTCATCACCACAGTCAATATACCTAATGGATTCCAGCTCAATATTTAATCTGTGTAATGTCGAGTGGCAAACATACATCTTGTCATCTTGAATGAAATCGCTCAATTTCATTAGTGAACAAAGTTGAGAGAGGTTCGGCCCAATTAGACATTAATGCAATGCTTTATTTATGATATCAAAGCGAGACACTAAGGGACCACTTTGCATTATAAATCCTAAGCTGTCGTGCATTACACTTTACTTGTTTTAACTTTTTTTTATCATTCAGAACTCAAGTTTCATGTATGCTAATACCAACTTTTTAATCAAGCAAAGTAAACACATGAATAAATCTCCCTTTCATTACTGTTGTAGCCAAGGTGCACACTTTGGGTATACTGAAATACTCCCTGCATGTTCCCATTTCCATGCAGTGCACAGTTAGAGGATGCCATCAATAAATAATTGGGACAATTCTGGTCAGGAGGCAAAGAAGTGTGTCTGCTCCAGAAAAGCTAGTATGTTCAGAGAAAACATTTAGGCCAACAGCTAATGAAGTCGCCTGACTCCAGCCTCAAGTTTCAGGTAGTGTTGGCAAGAAAAGATCAATGAGAAAAATGCAGCAGATGGCATCATGGTGAAAAAAACTACTTTGAAACTGGCACGTGCAGTCACAGTTCCATTCATTCATTCATTCAGATTTTTTTTTTTTTCGCTTTATTTGGACAAATATATGAATCATAACAGTGCATTTCTTACATCAATCAAAATCAAAATATAACTTTCCATTATTTACATTTGTATTCAACTATCTGATAGCAAGCCCAAAAGGAGTAGGCTGAAGCAAAAGCTTATAAATGCCTACCCCTTTTTGCAAGATATAATCATGTTCATGCCACTGTCTTGTTTCCCCTGTTATTATCATTGTAATATTATTATTATTATCATTATCCTTATTGTTATAATCTTTATCATTATTACCATCATTATAATCATCATTAATATTACCATTTTCATCATTGTAGTTAAAAATTTTGTGATTTTTTATTTTTAATTATTTAATTTTACAGACTTCATTGCTTCTTGTACAGTGTAGAAATTTCATCTGTTATTTTCAGAAATCTACAGTCTTTGTGTGTCAATTTATTAGCCCACTTTTTTGTGACATTTACTTATTTTCTGGATTGCATGTGTCTAATCTTATGCATTAAAAAACAAGAACTTGACTGTGTCTGGACAGGTGACCAACCCAAAACATCAGTTTCTTCTTGTTAAACCCTACCTGATTGTCTTCATTAGAGGTACGGGTAGGCTGGAGCCTGCCCCAGCTGAAGTCGGGCGAGATGTGGTGTCACCCCATACTGGTTGCCAGTCAATCAGGACACATACAGACAACCATTCAAGTCTCCAATGAACCTAATTAATCTCTACATATTTTAGGGTGGAAAGGATTGGGTCCCACCAATTCTGCCTAGCAACAAGACACATATGAAATGTGTCCATGCTCTTGCTTTGCTTGCTAACTCTTATTGAATTGCACAAAAATTTGTTATCCGTGTGGTTTAAACATTGCTGTTTGAAATTCAATTTAAAATCAAAAGGATGTCAGGGCTGCATGGCGAACGAGTGGTTAGCGCTCAGACCTCACAGCTAGAAGACCAGGGTTCAATTCCAACCTCGGCCATCTCTGTGTGGAGTTTGCATGTTCTCCCCGTGCATGCGTGGGTTTTCTCCGGGTACTCCGGTTTCCTCCCACATTCCAAAAACACGCTAGGTTAATTGGCGACTCCAAATTGTCCATAGGTATGAATGTGAGTGTGAATTGTTTGTCTATATGTGCCCTGTGATTGGCTGGCGACCAGTCCAGGGTGTAAAGACAGCTGGGATAGGCTCCAGCACCCTCTGCGACCCTCGTGCGGATAAGCGGTAGAAAATGAATGAATGAATGAAAAGGATGTCCCCTTGTCAAGCTGCTCGATTTGTTATACTAACATTCATAGTATGCAAATTTCACATCACATCAAAGACAGAAAAGCAGTCGAGACTTTTTCATGTCCGTGAGAAAACAATGTCAGCAGAAAGGACAGAGTTACAGCAGCAGCCTGAACACAAATGTGATGTGAGTGTATTGTGTTAAAAATATGTTAAAATGTCAGTTTCCAACCACTTGGGGAGGCAGGTGAATCCAGCGATCATCTCAAAGCAGGATGATGCCCCTGGCTACAGACACATGCTGACAATATCAAATCAAAGTCGGTGGGGGGAAGGTGGGGGACAATGCAATCTCCATCGGTACAGTCAGTAAGTTGCCGCCTGCCAACACTGCAACCGCAACTAAAGTAAAAAGTCTAAAAATTCCACTGGCGGGCGGCCATGTGTCAACAAGAGGCATCAAGGCAACTTGATCATCTGCTAACACATCAAGGAGGACTAAATATAGGCTGTGGACAGGAAGAGTTCACATGAAAGTGAGCATAGATGATGAGAGCTCACGGATACTCCCGTTCTCGCTGTTTTGTGATGATACGCGTGCCTCGGGACGCCACCAGAGCACAGCAGATGCTTCCCAAACTAATTCCCGTGACAGCGGGTAGCCAGCATCCCTGTCCAATGTGACCTTTTTTGCAAAGCGCAAGAAACACATTTGTAAGGAAGTAGATTAAATGACAAGGAGTAATATTTACTTAGCCTGACAAGTGAAATCAGTTTTAAGGTGCTGGGACTGATGGCGGTGACTTATGGCTCTGTGTGTGACAGATATCTGTGAGTACACAAAGACATGCATGCATAATGGATTTCATTGCAGGGGGAAACATCCTGTCAAGACTAAAATGACTGTTTAATAAACCAGACAGACTTCAGTCCACCCAACAAGAAGAAACATGTGCCTCCGTACAGCCAGGTCATCAGTAAGTTTCTGTTTCTGGTTTACTTGCGTGTAGAAAACTCATCATCTTACCTATTTTTTATATTTTGAAAATGAGCATAAAAATAGGGAGTAAGTAATACCTACTTTAATTCATTCATGTTCATTCATTTATTCATTTTCTACTGCTTTTTCCTCACGAGGGTCGCGGGGGTCCCAGCTGTCTTCGGGCGAGACATGCTGGACTGGCCGCCAGCCAATCACAGGGCACATATAGACAAACAACCATACACACTCACATTCATACCTATGGACAATTTGGAGTGACCAATTAACCTAGCATGTTTTTGGAATGTGGGAGGAAACCGGAGTACCCAGAGAAAACCCACGCATGCACGGGGAGAACATGCAAACAGAGGGGGGAATTGAACCCTGGTCTCCGAGCTGTGAGGTCTGCGCACTAACCACTCGCCCACCGTGCCGCCCTTCATTCATGTTCATAACTCTAAATGTTATAGTTGGTTACTGCAGTTGCACTAATGCATTGCCTCCTGCTGACCTTTAGTATTTGGTAACCTTTTTCCACCACGGAGGGGTCATGTATTCATTGCGGTTTACTTACTGAGAAGGATTATGCAAAGCAAAGACAACTTCTTATGAAATTGAGTATGCAGGATTTATTTTTCCCCACTTACCGTAAAACGATAAGACAATTTTCTGATGTTTTCTTTCACCTCTCAATGAAAAAGGGCTGAATCTTAATGACTAAATTAAGGGATATGCAGAAGGTGGGTATCTTAAAATTTATAACGTGGCGTTGACCCTAATTAGCATCGTTTGAGTGCCATCTAAGCAGCATCGAGTGAGAATGTATGCTATGTTTGCTTCTAGCACAAGCTCCCATGCACCTGCCTTTCGGTTGTTATGAACATAGGAACTCTATACAACCAGAAAAGCCATGGACAACACTAATAACACGTATGAAACAGTCCACATGCACTGAAATTGTTTATTATGGGGACTGGAGCCCATAAATGCGCCGCCGATACAAGCCAACCGTGTTACAAGCTACGGCTGGAAACCTGCTGTGATGTGAGGAACACAGTGTGGCATATTAATCACAAATAAGGCGCCACATTACACACAAAGAAAAGTTTGCCCCCCCTACCTCTTTATGAGTTGAATAATTTACACATAGGCTAGAAAGGCGTCGGAGGCAGCAAGAATAGATGTGTTCCTTTCATGCAAATGTATGCTTCCTAATTTATAAACAGCGACTGAATCGCTTCAGTTACACATTGGAATATGGTAATGTGTATTTCTCTCATCATCTCTTATAAAAGAAAGCTTTACAAGGAGACATTTTACTCTTGGGCCATTCCAATGACAGTTATTCCCCTGGGAATTGCAAGTTATAAAAACACAAGACAGACCCAAAATATGACAATCAATCTGAAGTGAGCATTGAGTCGTTGAGCAAACGCAATCTATTCAAGTTGTTTCACCTTTCAAGTAATTGAAACGGAAAAGTCTTACATATGTAAAAGCAACATAGATCCTTTGAGTGCAGAACATGTCACTATTGATTTTGTGGCCATTCAACAGAGATACGAGTGCTGAAGCTTAAGATGAACTGTTGCTGCAATCTTTCTGAGCAAGGTCATAAAACTGTCCCAAGTGTTGGAAATTGTCAAGGTGATGGGTTGTTTATTTGTGGCTGATGAGCAGTATTGGTGCCCTCAACGCGTGTTTTTTTTTTCTCCCATGGCTGACGTGAATTTGGATCTCGAATAACCTGAACCTGAAGTTGAACACGCTGCAAAACTAATTGATACACTGAAGCCAACATTTCCCCTGATGAGCATTATCCATGCATTTTCAATTTGATTATGAACGGCTGAATCTTCAATGACCTGACACTTAAATTGAACACGCTGCAACACTAATTTACACACTTGAACATTTCCCCTGATAAGCAGTATTCAAGTGAATGTTCTTAAATCAATGTGGTTTTCAATGGCTGACATTAATTTGGATCTTAAATGACCTGAAACTGAAGTTGTACACGCTGCAAAACTAATTTCACACTTGAATATAACATTTCCCCTTTTATCTGCAAATACAACACATGTGAGTTAAGCTATGTGTTTTATATCAGACTAAATGCTCCATCCTCTTAGGTCACATCAACATTTAGGAAAAAAAAACACAAGGTGTGTTTCATTACCTGGATCTCTCTTGCGTGGTAGATGATAATCAGTCCCAGGAGGATGATTGTAGAAAGGCTTATCAGGCATTTTAGAGCTAATGAATACAGGGACTCCTGGAAGAAAGCGACAACACTAAAGCCAAACACAAGATTGTAGCATTAAAAAAAACAACAACAACACACTATTATGTTACACGGGTGAGAGAATCACAATGATGTGAGATCACTTGAGCACAGCACTTTTGTTACCTCATACACAGGAGACTTTAAATATCTCATCACTGTAAAAGATCCTGCTTTTGTGTACCCATGACACTTGAATTTTCAATTATCAAAAGTTATTTTGATGCCCACCAAAGCGGTGCATTGACATAAACTGATGCATGTGTAGTTAAATGTTTCAAAACTAACTATTAAGAATTGAATGTATGTTTAAAGTTGCCTAAATTGCTAGATACCCACCTTTCCATAGGCTCCCCAGGAGAGTTCTGTCTCTACAACCATAACAACGATCCCAAACATCCCAAAGATTAAAGCATAGTCGCTGAGCCGCTTCCTCTTCTCAAACAAGGCCCTCCTGTGGCCAAGCTTCTCCCCAATGTTCTGGTTCTTCTTCTTGCCTGATTTACCCCCGCTGTGGCCGCAGCCCCCGCCTCCGTCCCCGGATGCGTAAGGCATGAGTGTGGCCGAGTGGTTCTCCGGCTTGGAGGCTGCCAACGTGTCCGACGCGTCTCCTGCCGAAAGGGGCTGCAGCGGCTGCGACTCGGAATCAAACTCGTGTACGTTCCTGCGGGACGAGCTCAAGTGGCTGAGCGGCCGCATAACGCCGCCGTTGTATCTGCAGCTGCTCATGGCTGTCTCATGGCGGGAGGCTTGTTGGTCGCTGGCCGCGGGACGCTGCTGCTGATGCTGCCGCCTGGAGGAATTGGCATGGCTAGAAGGAGTCAGGTCGCGGACGCCTCGCCCGGAAGACGTCTCCGAAGATGTCCTCAAAGTTACCGCGGTGCTCGTCGGTGACGTCCCACGGAGGACGAGGCTGTCGCGATCATGACAGGTGCAATCGACATCCGTGCAGGTGCAAGCGACTCTGTCTGCTCGGCCCGCAGAGGCGCTGCTGTCGGTGGTGATACTGACTCGAATGATCAGTGGAGAGATGGTTTTGCGGATGCAACGAGCTTCCCATATCACGGTTGTCTCTTCTTTTTTCTTCCTCCACCCCCACCCCCACCCCCCTCTTCTTTTTAAAGCAGCAGTCCGGCACCACAGAGCACCCGAAGAAGGGCGTTGTGGTACTCGGAGAGGGCCGTATCGGCTCCGGTAAGAGACTACAACAGATCCTGGGAGGACCAAAACAATCTAGTCCGACGTTATGAAGAGCTTGCAGTCAGGGGTTGACTCGCCTTGCCGTTTACTGTATACAGGTTCCACGCACACGTATCTTTTGCCCACTCAATCTACAATATTCTACCTGCAGGACTTAAAAAAACATTTTTTTGAAAGCAGTAAATGCACCACTCATAAAAGTACAATTATGAACTTTGTACTTTTGCTTACTTTCACTTTTAGCTACCACATATCACGTGGGGTTCATTTTGCTTCCAAAAATAAAAATAGCATATATTTTTTAACAACTCTTTTGCCAAAGAAAATCCACACAGTCACTGATTGACCCCCACGTGGGGGCGCAGCTTCTTTTGCTCGAAGCCTTGCAGACTTGATTCATTTGATTGGCCGGCGGTCACATGATCACGGTAAACCCTTTGGACCTTTAAGTTACCCCGCGCCGAGGAGCCTACACGTTTTAACTCACCAGGTTGTGTACTAACCGTAAGTGTGTGAGGTGTTTGTCTTGACTACGAAGCTGTCTCTTTCTCACTCACACACACACACAAATCCACGCACACACTGGTCATTGATCACTAAAGCGCCCTTTCATAAAAATGTCCCTCTGCACAGCATCGCAATGCGCACTTACTCCTGATTGGCTGCATCCGCACCACGTGATAGCCCCCCCCACCTGTATCTAACCATCTCTGTATATCATTGTTTTAACGACGTGCTTATTATGTGCCTTTTTAATTTGTAAAAAAACCAATGTAGGTAAATATAAAGTTATATATATTTCTAGAAAAAACCTGCATCTCAGCTCATGTTTTTATTAGTATGAGTGTACATTTTTGAAGTAAGCAATAAAGAGTACAGCCATGTTAAGGTGAGTAACAGTGGAAAAGGGCATTCGGTGTAGTCAGTGTACCATTAATGACCCAGGAAAGTGTTCCTGTATAGTGCAGAAGGGCTCTGGAAAGTTAACTTTTATTTGGGGTTATAAATATAATCGAATCAAACCATCAAGCCACCTCACATAGATACCCCCAAAACTATGTTGACTATGTGTTTTGATTACACATGACACGACATACATGACAAAGTATGCCTTGAAGTAACCCAAGTATACGGTCCATGGCGAGAAAGAACCCTTTGAACTCAAACTCTTACTGTGGCGTTGCATTCTGTTCCAAAGCACTTTTCAAACACTTAATCACTTCACAGACATATGTTCATTAGTCCTTTGAAACACAGTGATGGAAAATTCAAATAGTGGCAATCAGCTAATAAATCACTTCCCATCGTTCTATTTAAGCCGCATGATCAATCACACTCACCTCTGCATTAAATGTGAATAACTCTGGAGTACACAACTATGGATATAAGGCACCCACACTCCCTCAGGCCACAACATAACGTGTGCAAGCTAATGGAATCCAATACAAGGGCTGTGATGTGTCATTATATTGTTAAGGTGTACCTAATGAAGGGTCCAAGAGTGCACATATAGGCCACTTGTATAATTTCCGTAGTGCCTGTCGTCAATGTCACCTGGCTATACAGTAGATTACTGAGCATTTTGTTTATTAAAAAATGTCAGGAAAAAAAAGTCCCCCGATGCCAAGAAGAGAAATTACTTTTGAGGTTTAATTTTGCTTCAGGCTTCCTTTTTAATGCGTTCCAGGAATGGGATGATTAGAACTACAGATGCCAGTCTGGATGAGAGGATCAAAATTGCTATTAAGATTAAGAGCATCAATTATACGCTAGATAGGACAGCCGAGTGAGGGAAGAGCGCAGAGAGCGATTATAAAGTTCATTATTTCTTTGTGCCTCTTTGACATTTGTTCACAAACTCTCATTCCGAAGTTTGTACTTGACACATTTACCAAAATATATCGCTGGTGACCTTGTGTCCTGATGTTTAATACCTTCAGTAACATAAAAAAAACATCATCTGTATACTTACCACTTCCATATATTCCAGTTTCTGACCCTTATCTGAGCAACACCTGCTGTAGACTCACAGCAGCCGGCCAATCACAGCACTCACAGATAATGTACACCCTGAATAAAATAAAAAAAATAAAATAAATAAAGATCTCGTCACCAATGCAGCCTGTTGAATGTCTCTTCAGTGTCGGGCAACTTTAAAAAGTAAGGTCTGTGAGAAATGTTTCATGAGACTTATAATGGATGCAGACAAACACTTGTAGCTCTGGGACATAATGTACACTTCATCTGTACGTAAGTCCTTGCGTTTGACATTAATGACGTTGAGGTAGTGCAGTACTTCCATTCTAAAAATGCAAGTTTTAACTCAACATACCGCTCTGGCTCGCCATTGCTGCGCCACATTGAGGTTTGTATAAATCCCCACCTACCTACCTGAACTCTGGCACTGATTTGCTTACTATATAAATTGCACTCTATCTTTAGCAAAGACATATTTTTCTTGAATCAGAATTTTTTTCATTTGTAGCTAGTCCTGTCCTGTTCCTGGCTGGCTAAGCGAGCTGGTGAGCAGATAACAGCGTTAGATATATCAGTACATCGTAACGATTACCCGTTACTGGAAAATTCATATATGTGCCCTGTGATTGGCTGCCGACCAGTCCAGGGTGTACCCTGACAGCTGGGATAGGCTCCAGCACCCCCGCGACCCTCGTGAGGAAAAAAACGGTGGAAAATGAATGAATGCTGTTACCTTTACTAACAGTAAAATGTAGTGCGTTAGGCGGCACGACGGTCGAGTGGTTAGCGCGCAGACCTCACAGCTAGGAGACCAGGGTTCAATTCCACCCTCGGCCATCTCTGTATCTCTGTGTGGAGTTTGCATGTTCTCCCCGTGCATGCGTGAATGGTTGTTTGTCTATATGTGCCCTGTGATTGGCTGGCGACCAGTCCAGGGTGTCTCGCCCGAAGACAGCTGGGATAGGCTCCAGCACCCCTCGTGAGGAAAAGCGGTAAAAAATGAATGAATGAATGGAAAATTCACATTTTTAGTGACATTGCTCCCAACACTGCTGGTCAAATTGAAAAGCTCAAACCACAGCTGCCCTCTAGTGGCTGTATTTGTTATGACCCAAAAAAACAGCAGTACAGGGAGTGCTGCCTTAGTCCCGATTTAGCATTTGTCCCACATACAGGGGTCTCGGAACATAACCCCTATAAATAATGGTGATCCACTGTATTGGAGCTTTTGGACAGGGTTATATAGCATCATTTTTCCCCATATGAAGGTTTTCTCCAAAGGACAGCAGCTATTTAGCCATAACACAATACCAGTTATACAATTGGACTGTACCTCAAATAAAGTCAATTTATTTGCTAGTCATAGGGACACAGGACACCAGAGAAGCATGACTAAGGTGCCCACTTCCTCCTCTACACAAGTGTCTAATACCAGAATCCATATACGGTTTTTAGTCACGTCGCTACTGATACTACGACCATTTACGGTGAGGAGAGAGATTTACCGTCAATCTGGTTTAAATGTCCCCGCTCAAGGCCATGGCATCACCACATGGGACTTGAGTTTATGCCCACCATCAGACTGATGTATAGCCACTGTGTTGATAAAATCGAATTCACAGGAGGGCGCTTCTGCAAAGAACATGCACACATGAGTGGAAAAGTTGATTATTTTGGTTACCATCTTATGTTTTCACAAGAATATAGCTGCACCTTTGTGAAATACAAGTGCTCTGCAGGGGAGTGTAACTTTGCAGCAGGTGAGACAACGTCAAGCATCATGCTTTTTGACATTCTTAACATGCAAGTGTAAAAGGAACCACTGTATACAGTATTGTACATTTTTAAAAGGTACACTCACCATTAAGGGGATTCCTTATGCAGCCAGGATAGAGAGACCACTTTCTGTTCAAGAGTGATTTCTCCTCTTTGCCATCACTGGTACCATTCTGTCGTGGCATTAAGAAAAAACAAAATATTTAAAAACATCCATTTATTGTGAGTTATGTCTTAAAAACAGGAAAACTATGTCTGTTACATTTGCCAAGTCACACTTAAAACTAGACTTGGCTTTGATGGAGCTTCCTCTGGGAATGGTCTCTGAACTTCATCTTTTACTCATCTACACTTGCCAATATCTTTACAGGTCAGTGTCACTCATTATTGCGCTTTATGGGTGTAGTTATTACCTGAGCTCGAGACAGGGCAGATTGCTGGGTCATTTTCTCCTCAAGCTGCAGGTGCTTCTTGAAGTGGTTCCACCGGCTACAAATATACTGCAGCAGGAGGGTGTAAAAAAAAGGCAGTTTAAGATTAAATATCAGCACTGTGTAGCAGCAGTAAATTGACTTTTAATGCATTGGTTCTCTATTGGTGGGGAATGCAGGCAGCTTGTTTCATGCATCCTATTTTTGAAAAAAAAGTCACTTGCTTGGTCATGCCAACACTTGCTACAATGCATTCACGTTGTAATAATTACAAAGAGCTACACAAGCGTGTTGTGTTCACTTTAATCTGCTGCTAAAAGTGCATGCTCTGCAGAGCCAGGATGAGCATCATTATGCTCCAAACGGCCTTTACTGGTGTATGGGGAGCATTTAGGAGAACACATCATATTGTATGTGGGAGGCTGACATAAAAAAAAAATTCAAACAGTTTCAGAATTCTTGCATGTTACAGCATAATGGAGTCCAAATTATTTACTTATCTTGCTTGTCTTTGTGTGCACTGCTACTCAGGACATTCCTTACTTTTAGAAGGCTAAAGATATTTTTATTCACCACTCAAAAGGCACAAGTGGAACAGCAGCATTCATGTGTCTTATTGACAATTAAGTTCAGACATAAGCAGAAGTAACAACATTTCCTCACGGACTGTATTTTACTGTTTTTTCTGTTGAAAGAACGGTTAAAAAATGCTTTTTGGCTCTGGAAAGTCTTCCATGTGGCTCGTCGGCCATCTGAACTAAATTGAGCCAGCAAAGTGCTCCAGGGTAGTTTACTCACCGAGGAGAAAAGTCGATCCTGGGGTTTAATTAAACAAAAGGAAGGCTGTAGATCTCCAAGGTAGACAATGCACACATTCTCCTCCTGTCGTTCATTAATTCATTTATGAAACTAAATATTTAAGAACAAGAAAGAAAATTTAGTGTTTTTATATGTGGAAGAACATTGTGGCACCAACTGGCCTGTGTTGAGGCCTGTTTTGTTAGCCACTTAGCTTATAGCCAAGTATTAGTCACCCCAGACATTCCCCACAAGGACCAAATGGACTTTTTATACGCTTCAGCGTGGTTGTTGTCGTGTGAACTAGCTATACTAACTATACTCACGAACGTTGTCTGAATTGACAGAAACATAAAATAGAAGGTTCAGATTACGTTTAGTACGTGAAAAAGTGTCATTATCCATGCGCGCGCAGACTAAGAAGTTCATTTAATGGCAATGTCTTACCTGCACATACAAGTGAAGACCAGTGAGTGGCGCTGATTCCCGGAAGTCATTGTGAATTTGACCAACATAGCTGAGAAGGGACACGGAGGTCCCATCTGACACCCATCCATTTTTATGTATTCGCACCAAAGTTCTATTCTATTTCAATGAAAGTATTTTTTAGTCAAATAACATTTTTATTTTTGCAATATTAGAACTTTTTACTGGTATCACACATTACCACATCATATCATTAAAATATTCCAACTTTTTCTGTATGTTTATGATTTACATAATTAAGTCACACCCATGGCAAACTATCAACTATGCACAGGGTTGAGAAAAGACACAGAAAAAACAGGCACAGAAAAAAAGTCACCCTTGATGCAAAGTTAATTTAATGAGCATACTTAAGCTGATGCTAAGACAAGAGACACGTTCTTAAAACTTGGCCCTTTATCGAGTTGCTGCAAGGACTCGGATTTATGCAGGAAACCGTCCTCGCTTTCTAAATGCTATAAAGTTTGCTCGCTGGGAGTGATATTGCAAGATCTGTTTGTAGCTTTGATGAAGCCATTACAATACGATTGTGTGTTACATGGTTAATTTCTATGCTTATTTGTTTAGAAGTTGATCCAGAAAGGCGTTTTGGTGCAGCCCATCCAGTGTATTTCACCGTAATTTTAATGATGTCATTGTACAAACAAATTGACATGCTAGGCACTCTCCAAAAAATCTTGATTCAGACTACGAGGGTGTGCCAGTTTTGCGAGTTATTCATTCATTAGGGTTCCCTTTTGTGACTCAAGCGAGGATCCAGCTATGTCACAGCACCTAACACTCCTGGTAGGTCATTTTTCTAGTTTTTATTTTACATGAATTGCATTTTATGTTATGTTATGCTTGTATTGCAGCTACAGTGCCCTCTTGTAATTGCCGCCATCTTTATATTGGGCATTGGCGGGACATTTCAGTATGGATTTGCCATATCTATGGTGACATCCCCATCTGCTGTAAGTTTATTGAATTGTTTCCACACAAGGAAGTGTGTGGTGGTGGTGATGCCTTCATGTGTTAATTGCAGTACATCAAGGAGCTAGTGAACCAAACAGGCATAGAGAGATATGATGTCTACATGAAGCAGTGGGAGGTCTCTCTCATCTGGTCCTTCATTGTGTCCATTTTTTCCATCGGAGGGTTGGTGGGTTCCCTCCTGGCACCTCCGATCTTCACAAGATTTGGAAGGTGAGTGATATAGACACAAAAAGTCAGGGTTCTTTGAGATGATGCCAAGTATTAACACAGGTCTATGTTTGTTTAGAAGAAAGTGTCTTCTGCTCAACAATTTTGTGTCTATAATGGGAGCCGTGCTAATGGTTTGGAGCCGAAAAGCTGTGTCCTTTGAGATGATCATGGTGGGGAGGTTTCTTTATGGCGTCAATTCAGGTGAGACTAGCAGGAAATGGCCGTAACGTAAGGTACACTTGAAGAAAGTATGAAAAATTGAGCGTGTTATTATTTTTCAACTCCAGGCTGTAAAAACGGTTTAGTGGATTTAAGCATATCAGCTAGTGTATTTGTATTTGTCGAAGGAGGGAGGGTGTGTGGCCTAAGATCAACACCCTACAGGTACATCGAAAACATTTGAATATCATGACAATTTTCAACCTCAGACCACCTTTGATCCAGATATAATAGTAATAACAAAATAGCTCGTAAGAATCTAATTTAAGAGCTTATTAAACATGTATGAGCTAGTTTTGTTGTCATCATATTTGTCCAAATAAAGGCACCTTTAGTAGTACCAGGCATTAAAATGAACAAGAAACTGAAGAAACAAGGGTGGTCTAATCATTTTTCCCCCATGATTAATAATACATAACACATACAGGGACAGTGTCTCGTCAATAGGATGGAATGGTGGATGAATGTCAAGATGGCTGTAAATTAGTCAGCCTTTTTATCTGAAATAGACACAGGACACTTTGTCTTTCAGGAAGATGCTTAAAATGAACAGTTCATCACTTCCTAGTTCTTCTACGGACGTATTAACCCAGCATGCAGAATACTGGATATCACATCTTCATGTGTCTTCTGAATGCCTTATAGTTGTATTTTTGTTCATTTTTATGCTTAAAAAATGACATAAAAAATGCTTAACTTTTCATCATCACTTTTCTCCCGACTACACTTCACTGCATTTTGTAGCTTGACTGTTCCCATGAAAACTTTAGCAATGTTTTGAGTTAATTAGCCAATTAGGGTGGGGCACCATGACTTTCCAGTATTTTTACCACAATATTGTACTTTTTCTGAGAGACTAAATGTTTGGTTTTCATAATAATGACACCACATTTGTAATGAAGCTTTATCCATTCAGTCAAACCTCACTTTTGGCACAATATTGCATGATACAAACTACAAACGGGATGTTTGTGGCTGACTCTCTCACTACGTTTACATGCAATCAATATTCCGATCAAGGTCAATATTCCGAAGCATTTGGAATAACCTGTTTCCATGCCTGGGTACACAGGGTTATTCCTATACACGTGGTAATTGTGAACAATCGGGATATCCTGATCAAAACAGTGTCACATGGAGAACGTCAATGAAAACTCACAGCTAGGAGACCAGGGTTCAATTCCACCCTCGGCCATCTCTGTGTGGAGTTTGCATGTTCTCCCCGTGCATGCGTGGGATTTCTGCGGGTACTCCGGTTTCCTCCCACATTCCAAAAACATGCTAGGTTAATTGGCGACTCCAAATTGTCCATAGGTATGAATGTGAGTGTGAATGGTTGTTTGTCTATATGTGCCCTGTGATTGGCTGGCCACCAGTCCAGGGTGTACCCCACCTCTCGCCCAAAGACGGCTGGGATAGGCTCCAGCACCCCCTCATGAGGAAAAGCGGTAGAAAATTAATGAATGAAGGTTTTCACTTAAATTTTTTTTCACTTTCACAATACATTTACGTAGCCAACTACGTCCCCCACCCCAATGTGTGACATGCAGGAGTTGGTCTCTCGGCTCAAACCGTGTACCTCGTTGAATGTGCACCGAAGATGCTCCGAGAAGTGGTTGGCGTCACCATCGCCACCTTCGTTGCTGCAGGAAAGGTCACTGGTCAGCTGTTGGGGATCAGGTAGGAAAAGCAGAAGTAAAATGTGCCCTTACTATGCAAAAAACATTCACCAAACATGAGACAAATCTATCATCTCAACTGGTTGGGCCACCCTTAGCAGCAACAACTGCAATCAAGTGTTTGAATCACTTCCAGCGCTTTGGAGGAATTTTGGTTCACTCATCTTTACAGAATTGCTGTCATTCAACCACATTGGAGGTTTTTTCAGCAGGAAGGGCCTTATAAGGTCATGCCACAGCATCTCAATAGGATTCAGGTCAGGACTTTGACTAAGGCCACTCCAAAGTCTTTATTTAGTTTTCTCTTAAGTCATTCAGAGGTGGACTTGCTGGTGTGTTTTGGATCATTGTCCTGCTGCAGAACCCAAGTTCTTGATGAACAAATGGCCTGGATATTCTCCTTCAGGATTTTTTGTTGTACACCAGAATTCATGGTTCCATTTATCTCGAAACCTTCAGCAAAACAGCCTCAGGCCATCACACTACCACCACCATATTTTACTGTTTGCATGATGTTCTTATTCTGAAATGTGGCATGACTTCAACTTTTGTCTCGTCAGACCACAGAGTCTTGGGGATCGTCAGGATGTTTTCTGGCAAAATTCAGATGAGCCTTAATGTTCTTTTATTTTGGTGGTTTTGGTCTTAGAACTCTGTCATGCAGGCCATTTTTGCCCTGTGTCTTTCTTAAAGTGGAGTCATGAACACTGACTTTACCAAGTGAGGCCTGCTGTTCTTTGGTTGTTGTGGGGTCTTTTGTGACCTCTTATGCACTCTTGGGGTCATTTAGGTTGGTTGACCACTCTTGGGAAGGTTCACCACTGTTCCATGTTTTTGCCTATTGTGGATAAAGGCTCTCACTGTGGTTTGCTGGAGTTCAAAAGCTTTAAAAAATGGCTTTATAACCTTTTTTCCAATTATTATGTTCCAACAAGTGAGGCTTTTTCACGCAGGGCCATGTAGGTTTGGTTTGGTTTGGTTTCTCCCATGTTAGTATTAGTTCCCGTATTAGTTCAATGCTTAGTTATTATTATTTTAACTGTACATGTCCTGTATTCTTTTGCTTCATTGTACTTTGTATTGATTTTATGGATTGAGTGTCTGTTAGGGTTAAGCCCAAAACATTATCATCAACTGTGAAAGAAGACACAAAGACGTGAGATATACTTGCAAGGAGAGTGTTCAGAGACTGCTCAGTAACATTCATCCGACCCACTCTGAAACAGTCTCTGCTCTCCTTCCTTTTATTTAGAGTTTAGGCGTGCCCTATTACATAGGTCTCAACCGTCTAAGGGAGGGGGAACAGTTCAAAGGTTGAGACTGGTTTTAACATCATAGATAGTTGGTTCAAGGAGACATCCTGTTATTGAGTGTCTAAAGGAATGTGATGAGTTAATCAAGCGTGTGATCTATGTGCATGTAATAGTAACTTGGATAATATGAAGCAAGCTAGTTTATTGAATGTGATTACATGATATATACAGCTTTATTCCAACAGTGTCTTTTGAGTTGTTCTGATTATTATCACTGTCCCCACAGAGAGTTACTCGGCACTAAGGACAGATGGCCGTGGCTGCTGAGTTTCAATGCCATTATGGCGCTTTTTCAACTCCTCACACTCCCCTTCCTGCCTGAGTCGCCTAAGTTCCTACTACTAGATCGAGGAGACCAGGAGGCCTGTGAGAAAGGTGTGACAGCATGTTTTTTTTCCACATGTATGTTATACAGTACCACGAGTCATTACATCGTTGTCCACTTAGCTCTGAGGAGGCTGTGGGGGAATAAGGACCACAGCACAGAGATGGAGGAGATGCTGGAGGAGAAAGCAGCCCTCCAGAACATCAAAGCCCACTCAGTGATGGATCTTTTTCGGGATAAAACTGTCCGCTGGCAGCTGATAACCATCATGGTTTGCTTTGGCTTGCTACAGCTTTGTGGCATCAATGCAGTAAGTGATAAAAAAAAATATTTAGGTAGGCGTTTTTGTCATTTATAGGTTAATGTCGATCCATTCAGGGAGTCATGACGTGCCTTTCACACAGGGAAATATGACCTAAACAAACATACGTATATAATATTGCTTCACTGCAGGTGTACTTCTACTCCTATGAGGTGTTCCGAGCAGCAGGACTCCATGAGAAACAGTTGCCGTATGCCGTTTTGGGAACCGGGCTGTCTGAAACGGCTGGCTCCCTAGCATGTGTACGTGCTGTTTATGTTATACAGTAAAGTCTCGTTATATCGATATTGTCGGGAGTCGGAAAAAATATCGATATAACCGGACTGTCGATATATCCGATCCTGCGCCGAACTGCATTAAAAGTGGGCAATAATGCACCCGACATTGTTCTATAGTATAGAACAATGTCTATAGTATAGAACAATGTATAGAACAATGTCGAGCAGCTTAAATCAATCTTTGCTTAAGGATTTCAATACCAAAAAAGAACACGGCGAACGGCTGCTTCCAGTCAACTTTATTTTTCACACTTCCACCACCAGAGCACAGCACACACACCGATTCCCGCACTTCCTGGTTCACAGGTCATGCTCAACCCGCCCCACATAGCTGGCCAAACACATGCCTGCAACAGAAGAACCAACTGCGTTCGTGGTTTCTCTCGTGTGTATAGAATCTATACACACGAGAGAAACCACGAACGCCAGCATGTACATATGAAAAACAGTGATTATTGCAAGCGATAAAAAGATATCTGAATACAACACAATAAATACATGTATTTGTACGCTTGTGTCTTCGTTGGAATAGGTGTGTATGCTATGTCAGTTGGTTCTTCTGTTGCAGGCATGTGTTTGGCCAGCTATGTGGGGCAGGTTGAGCATGACCTGTGAACCAGGAAGTGCGGGAATCGGTGTGTGTGCTGCGCTCTGGTGGTGGAAGTGTGAAAAATAAAGTTGACTGGAAGCAGCCGTTCGCCGTGTTCTTTTTTGGTATTGAAATCCTTAAGCAAAGATTGATTTAAGCTGCTTTTGTATCGATATAAGCAGACCAAATTGGCTGGCGGGAGATGAAAAGGGCATCGTAGTAACCGGATTATCATAATAACCGTGTATCGTACTAACAGAACTAATTATATCATAAAAGACTAGAAATTTGCCGGGAAATGAAAATAGTATCGTAATAAGCAGTAATTCGTTATAACTGATATCGATATAACAAGACTTTACTGTATTTATTTCATGTGCTCCCGGCCTCTCGGCAACGCAAATTAGGACCCATAAACTTCTTGTAAAAGTGTAATTATAGCCCCACCTTGTGGTACCTTCATACTCTGCTTTGCTCCATGTTGATGCTGCAGTTTGTGATAGTCGGGAGTGTCGGTAAGAAAGTCCTCTTCAGCAGAGGATGCATGACCATGGCTGCTATACTGCTCTTCCTCACCATCTCTCTTTATCTGCAGGTGAGCCACGCCCAAAATTGGATGTGTGCATACTTGGGAGATCAAATCAAAAACAAAAACTGACACCTTTGACGTTTATGTGTCTCACCCAGCCTCACGTGACGTGGATGTCGTACTGCAGCATGGTCCTCCTTTTCCTCTACATTTTCATATTTTCCATTGGACCAGGTGGGTTTATCTTGGAAGAAAAAAAAAACAAGTTAAAATGTTGGCCATGTTTGTGGAGCATGTTGTTGCAGGACTCAATACATTTGGAGTGGAATGTCGCTTGTGCTTTTTATCATATGATGTTTGCATTTTTTGTGGCGTGTTTTGCAGAATGACATGCAGAATTTTGAGGTGCAATGTCGGCCATGTTTGCGGAGTATTTTGCAGCAACTTTTGACATTTTCGGTGCGGAATGTCAGCTGTGTTTATGGAGCGTACTACACCGGTATTTTCCTTTTTGTTTGTGGAATCTGGAATCTGTAGCAGGATTCAACTTATTTACAGTGGAATGTCGGTCATATTTGTGGAGTATATTGCAGCAGGACTCCACATAATGTCAGCCATGTTTATGGCGTGTACGGCAGCACATAATGTGCAGGCTTCTCTCCACACTTTTTTTTTTTTATGGGCAATGTTTGCCATATTTGTGGCGTGTGCTGGTCTAATCATTTTTTCCTTGTGTTTTTCACCCTCAGGAGGAACAACCGTTCCTCTTCCAGGTCTAATTTTCACCCAGGCTTTTAAATCGGCTGCATACTCCGTTGCCTGCTCTGTCAACTGGATCAGCATGTTCATAGTGGGGATGATCTTCCCTATTCTAGTGGTGAGCAATTATTATTATTATTATTACATGAAAACATTTGCGATTGATAATAAACCTCACAATCTCACCCGCAATGCAAACGCTTCCGTTGCAGGAGCATCTGAATTCCTTCTGTTTTCTCATATTCCTGATCAACTGCCTCGCTGGTGGCCTGTACATGCAATTCAACGTTCCAGAGACCAACAATAAGACACCTCTGGAAATCACAGCAGACTTCCAGAGGATGCACAGCAAGCCTGGAAGGTCACAGGGGAAACCTCTTGATGTCACCAAAACATATGAGACCAAATTTTAACTTTACTTGACAAGATATACCAAGGAAAAAGTGTTTGTTTTTACTTATTTGAAGAAAAATAGCACCTTTTTTTATATGTTTGCATATATATGTGTGTATATAATGTGTGTATCTAATTATTTGAGTCTGTAGCCTGACTGTGTGGAATCTGAGTGTAACATTTCAATACAGTGTCTCTCTACATGTTAATTAAATTACTGTACTTCAAGGCAGGTAGGGGGGGTCAACCAGCGGACCATTGTTTGATTAGGTTATCTCCTCGATGCTGCCCCCCCCCCCCCCCCCCCCCCCCAGTAAAGTACCAGTAGGGGTTCCTGAAAAGACATGTTGACACCTAAGTACTCATCTCCCAAGGCCCACCATCACCAGTGGTGATTGGCTTCCTTTATTATGTAATTCATTTGCATGCGATGAAGTGTAAGGTATCAATGCATAAAAAGACGTCTGCAGCCGGACATCTGCAGACCGCCATGCACGCTATATGTTGTCTGGCCCCACAACACTTGTTTTTGGCTCAAATTGCTTGCATTTTCCGGCTTATTCAGTGAAGGTGGAAGTAAACTTAAATGTTGAATTATCTTTTCATTCATCATTCATATGTATATGAATTTTTCTATTGTTTGCTGTGTGAAAAATGATTACAAATTTTTTTCGTGTTAACATATTTGGCTTCCTGGAACAGAATAATTGGATTTACATTATTTCTTATGGGGAACATTTATTTGGTTAGAGTACGTTTTGGGTTGAGTTGAACCTGGTTAGAGTCTAAATCAGGGGTCTCAAACTCCGCGAGTTTAGTTAATTTATTGTGTGGCGATATGGGGCAATAACTATAAAAGTCATCTTCACTTGCTAAATCTACTGCATGAAAGATTGGTTCGGATAATCAAACACTTAAGCATAGCAGTACTTATAAGACACCACTAGAGGTCAGTATCGCTCTGCTAAAACCTTCCTGTTCCCTCTTTATTATGCGCCTTCTGAGGCTTCGTTATTACTTTATTATATACAGCAATGAACTTGTCGTGACATTGGTATGAATGTTTCTATAATAAATGTAATGATAGTTCGCCTATTCAGTTTCTAAAGATTATTTATGGTAATCATTTATGGTGGAATAAACTAATTCACTTTACATTCATTCCTAATTGACAACAACCATATATAAAAGTTCTCTTTTTTACAATAGGTCTACCACTTCATTTAGCTTAAACGGTAGCAAAATATTAGCAACAGCTCTCAGTGTAATGCATTTTTTTTTGGTATTTTTGCTACTTGATCTTATAATCTGCAAAGGACCCCTGTGCTGCACATTAGAGATCCCGGAATTAATACCTATCTGACCTGAGTGTTTTAATATTTAAAGATTGTTTGTTTTTGTCAAGTCCCATGAGGAAACTCCTACATGGTCGGGGTGCAAACCCCCCCACCCCCCCACCCCAGTTGTGGTGTGTGCACACCTCTGATAATACAATCTGCGTGATAATCTGCAAGAGTGCTTGCCTCTCACCCGCTACAGTGAGGCAATAAGAAGCTCGACACGTCATACAAATTCTGCACCTCAATAGTAAACAAACCATGGAGGAGTTTCCACATTGGGCCATTTGCATCACTTCTTTGTGACCCCCCCCACCAGTTTAAAGTTGAGTGAATCTTACAATATCTCATTTGGATTTCAGCAACGTTGGACGCCATGGACACAGAAGAACGTTTGTATGATGACTGCAAGGTGACCAGAAGCTTTGAACAGAAGTGAGTTAATAAACATTTAATCATTAATTTAATCATTCTTACCGGTTAGAGCAGGGGTCTCAAACACGCGGCCCGCGGGCCAAATGTGGCCCGCAGGACACTAGTTTGTGGCCCCCGCCTTGAAATGAAAGTTTAATGTTAGTGCAGCCCACACAAGTTTGATATGGATGCTGTATGGTATCATGTACCCAGAAAAAATTATTACGTTTGATTAATGTTCATGTTAAAGCTTAAATAACTGTTAATAGTTATCCTCCCTATCCGTGTGGAAGTGGTAAGTTTTTGGCTATTTAAGTTTAAAGGAAATAACTTGAAGGCTACCGTTTAGGTCGCTAGCTCTCTAGTTTGCGAGTTAGCATGTGTCTCAAAGACCTTGCAGTTGCGCAATATGTTGTAAATAAAAAAAAGTATAAATGTGACTATAGTCGTGTTTTGTCATGCCTACAGGGCTCTAATAATGCTTTGTTAATTTTAATCTGAAAAAAATCATTTGTTTACCCACCAACTATATGTGGTTTCTTAAGTTTTTATTATTTGCCGTTTTATTATTATTATTATATTTATTTATTACTGATTGATTGATTTTCTTTATTCTTGATTTGTTTATTTATTTTTCATCTTATTTTGTGTAGAAAAATAAAAATTAAGATATTTGAGAACAGTGGAATGTTTTATTTGAGCTTTTCTTGTAGAAAATCGGAACCAAAGCACTGAAAAAGTTTGTATATTTTTCTGTTTTTAAAAAATGCGTTTTTTTTGGGGGGGGAACCTGATACGGCGCAGCCTTGCCCAGACCCTAGCTCCAGTGGCCCCCAGGTAAATTGAGTTTGAGACCCTGGGTTAGAGTTATTTTGCTACCAGGCTGCTGAGGGTTGAAACCATGACGATCAAACACATTGTGGACTATAATTTGGCAGCTGAGATACTGAAGATAAAATGTACAGTCCCCACCCGGGTCTCCCTTCTGCTACTGCTGCAGGCAACGTAATTATGTCACACAGCTCCAAAATGCCAACTGCAGTTAGAGAAAAGGGAACATTAAACCAATAATGATGCGTAACTTTGCAAACGCAGCAAACTAGCTGATTGGAACAAGATCTTGCTTAATTTTATACTGAAAGCTACGCAGTGCTAGTGATGGAAAAAGATTTTTTTTTTCCCCACTTTCTGGAATAAATAAGATATAGAGCTTGCTGAAACTGTGCCAACAGGACATTCCCATGCAGTATAAGAAATGGGCTGTGTGAGGTGCCCCCCAAAGGGGCCATACACAGGGGATGCCTGTGGTATATGACAAATTTGTAGACCTAAATAGCATCACAGAAATGATCTTGGGTCACCAGAATGGGGTTCCCCACGCTGCCAATTTGGCTGTAACAGTGGCACAATTGTAAATCCCTGGTGTGACCCCAAAGGGGGCTGTACACAGGGGACGCCATTACTGTACAACAGGTTTGTGAGCCATAAATAGCATTAAAAAACATTTTATGGACTTTCTAGACCTCAGGTCAAGGAGAAACAAATGAAAACCAAATCACATTAGTTGCCACCCAAACAAAGGCCTGTGGAGTGACCCCAAAGGGGACTGTGTACAGGGAATGGCCCTTTTGTGGTGCCCTTTTGCTGGAAAACTGTCCAGTTATGGGCTAAAAAGACAAATCCTATTGACACTACTCAGTGGATCCCTAAACTGCATATTTTCCATATTAACCATATTTCTAGAATATGTTGCAGGGCTTAGGGCAGGGGTGGACAAACTCTTTGACTCGGGGGGCCGTGTTGATTTAACAAAATTGACGGGGGCCGCGTTGATTTAACAAAATTGACAGGGGGCAGACTATATATTTTACAAGTATAATTCGTAACATAACAATAACAGTGAACCTGGAATTATTGTATCTGTAAAAGTGTCAAACACTTAAGCATAGCAGTACTTATAAGACACCACTAGAGGTCAGTACTGCTCTGCTAAAACCTTCCTGTTTCCTCTTTATTATGCGCCTTCTGAGGCTTCGTTATTACTTTATTATATACAGCAATGACCTTGTCGTGACATTGGTATGAGGTAAGTTATGTTAGTTAAGGTAATAATTTAAGGTGGAACAAACTAATTCACTTTACATTCATCCCTAATTGACAACAACCATATACAAAAGTTCTCTTTTTACCGCTTCATTTAGCTTAAACGGTAGCAAAATATTAGCAACAGCTCTCAGTGTAATGCATATTTTTTTGGTGTTTGATCTTATAATCTGCAAATGACCCCTGTGCTGCACATTAGAGATCCCAGAATTAATACCTATCTGACAGTATCTAATGAAGTGGCCTGAGTGTTTTAATATTTAAAGATTGTAATTTTTAAGGTGGAACTAATTCACTTTACATTCATTCCTAATTGACAACCACCATATACAAAAGTTCTCTTTTTACAATAGGTCTACCACTTCATTTAGCTTAAACCAGGGGTCTCAAACACACGGCCCGCGGGCCAAATGTGGCCCGCAGGACACTAGTTTGAGGCCCCCGCCTTGATATGAAAGTTTAATGTTACTGCGGCCCGCGCAAGTTTGATATGGATGCTGTATGGTATCATGTACCCAGAAAAAATTATTACGTTTGATTAATGTTCATGTTAAAGGTTAAATAACTGTTAATCGTTAACCTCCCTATCCGTGTGGAAGTGGTAGGTTTTTGGCTATTTAAGTTTAAAGGAAATAACTTGAAGGCTACCGTTTAGGTCGCTAGCTCTCTAGTTTGCAAGTTAGCATGTGTCTCAAGACCCTGCAGTTGCGCAATATGTAAATAAAAAAAGTATAAATGTGACAAAAACAAAACAAAAAAAAGGTTGGCTCAAGCCATGATGCCAGGTTCTATGTTAAGTTTCAATGAAATACTTACGGGCCGTATTTAAACACTTGGCGGACCAGAGGTGGCCCCGGGCCATAGTTTGCCCATCCCTGGTTTAGGGTGTTGCTTGAAAATTGTTCCAAGATCACCAGAAAAAGAAGAATCACAAGGACCCCAAAAGGGGGACCCACCCATCAGTAGTGCTAGCACACATCAATTAGCTTACTTTGTGTAAGACTCCCTACAAAAACCAACAAATGACAACTCGTTGTTCTTGTACTTTGTGACAGGATTTTTGTCAACAGAAGCCTGACACTGGAAAACATCAAATGTTATGGTTTTGACATGGACTACACGCTCGCCAGTAAGTATATCAGCACGGCCCCCAGAGGGGGGTCACCTTCAGACCTCATGCTGTGTGTTTTTCTCTTTGCAGTGTACATCTCTCCTGACTATGAGAGTCTGGGCTTTGAGCTTTTAAGGGACAGAATGGTGTCTGTCGGCTACCCTCATGAGATTCTCCGCTACAAGTACGACCCGAGCTTCCCCACAAGGTTGGTTGTTCACTACAATTCAACCGAGGCCTCGTGTCCCCGATGATGCAAAAGTGGCTTTTTAGAGATGTTCTAACAGTAATATGTGTCCCTAGAGCCTGTCTATGAGCAAGGAAAAACCTCCTGTACATGATACCGCCCACTGTATCATGGAGGACAAGTTTGTTTAAAAAAAGAAAAAAAAAAGCAATCTTCGCTACACATCTTAAAATAAAGCCGCCAACTGTCCGTCAGTCAGCTACAGACAAGGTGTAAGTCTGATCTTTTTGTTTTTCTTCAGTGAATAAGCTAACCTGCCATGATGTTGCTAATGTCTGTGTCATCCTTTCCATATAGTATTTAAGTATCACATGACACAGACACATGCTAACTCGCAAACTAGAGAGCTAGCGACCTAAACGGTAGCCTTCAAGTTATTTCCTTTAAACTTAAATAGCCAAAAACTTACCACTTCCACACGGATAGGGAGGATAACTATTAACAGTTATTTAACCTTTAACATGAACATTAATCAAACGTAATAATTTTTTCTGGGTACATGATACCATACAGCATCCATATCAAACTTGCACGGGCCGCACTAACATTAAACTTTCATATCAAGGCGGGGGCCTCAAACTGGTGTCCTGCGGGCCACATTTGGCCCGCGGGCCGCGTGTTTGAGACCCCTGCTATAGACACACAACAACACGCTACCTCTGATAATGAATTACAATTGTTGAAAAATACTGGACTACAGGACCTTAAGTCAGCAACAGGCTGCTTTTAGTCTGTTCCTCCATCCCTTCTGCTTTGTGGTCCGGTCTCGCATGACAACTAGGAGACTTCCATAATCAGGAAGAATGAGTGTACTGTCAAAATCCCTCCAAGACCGAAACAGACATTAAATCTTGTGACCTTTTCCGCCAGGGGTTTAGTGATTGACACCACATACGGGAATCTCCTGAAGGTGGATTCAAACGGGAATATTCTTGTGTGCAGTCACGGCTTCTGCTTCCTCAAAAGGTAAATGGAGCTCTCAGGGTTGTAAAAACACCAATAAATCTAACGTTTTGATGGCTTCTCTTGATGTTTTTGTGAACTTTAGTGAGGAGATCCACAGCTATTACCCCAACAGGTTCATTCAGAGGGATGACACAGATCGTTTCTACAATCTCAACACCCTCTTCAACCTGTCAGGTTTGCACACTTACACTTTAAGGCATGATTCCTGCAGGAATTACAGTGTAACGGTATCAAATCAACTTTATTTGTAAAGCACTTTTCCTGCAAAGACATGCAACACAAAGTGCTTTACAGAATTAAAAACAATTACCACAATTAAAAAGAAAAACAATTACACCCTCCATACTAGACACACACACACACAATCACACACAGTAGGGAGACACTGAGGATCAAGGAAACGCCACCTTTGGGGCCGTCCACACTGGGAGGAGCCGCAGGCCGTGCCATCAAGGGACCAGCACCCCGCCCCCCCCGACTCCGACAAACGGGCGGACCCCCACATCAAAGGGAGGAACCCCCAGCCGGCCGGGTCGAAGAGACCCAAGGATGGCACCCCCTCAGCAGACCCGACACAGCCCCCAGTGTGGAGGACCCACCTGAGGAAATACTGGAGTTAAAAGCTAAAGACTAAGAGCATAAAATAGGACTAAAAATATATATATTCATTCATTCATTCATTTTCTGCCGCTTTTTCCTCACGAGGGTCGTGGGGGAGCTGGAGCCTATCCCAGTTGTCTTTGGGCGAGAGGCGGGGTACACCCTGGACTGGTCGCCAGCCAATCACAGGACACATATAGACAAACAACCATTCACACTCACATTCATACCTATGGACAATTTGAAGTTGCCAATTAACCTAGCATGTTTTTGGAATGTGGGAGGAAACCGCAGTACCCGGAGAAAACCCACGCATGCACGGGGAGAACATGCAAACTCCACACAGAGATGGCCGAGGGTGGATAAAAAAAAGTTTAAAATATGAATTAAAAGTCTGATTAAAAAGGTGTGTCATTAAAGGTATGCTGTTTCCTGTTTTTACAGAGACGTATCTCTATTCTTGCCTGGTGGACTTCTTCAATGAATGTACCAGATACAGGAAGTAAACAAATACACACACCTGCGTGTTACTAACATGCTCAATTTGTTTTTCCAAATCTAAAATAACACATCCTTTAGTGTGCTAAAAGGTTATCGTCACGGCGACCTGTTCATGTCGTACAGAAGCATGTTTCAAGATGTCCGAGATGCCATGGACTTTATCCACGACACAGTAAGCTTGCACGTCTTTTTTTTTTTTTCTGTTGTTTTTATTTGACATTTGTGCTTTTACATGCAGGGTGTCCTCAAGGAACAGACCATCAAGAATCTTGATAAATACGTCATCAAAGATGTGAGTAGTCAAATAAAATGACAATAAAACAAAAATACTCAAAATAAAAATAATGCTTTCTTGCAGCCAGATATTATTGTTCTTTTGACTCGAATCAAAAAAGTCGCCAAGGTCTTTCTGGCCACCAACAGCGACTACACCTACACCGAGGTAAGCCTGAAGCTCTTAACAATATTTAACACGGTTTACAAAGACCACGTTCAAAACTACTCAACGCTCTGTCCTGCTTCATCAAGGCCATTATGAAGTACCTGCTAGAAAGTGGCACAAAGGTAAGACAGTAATATATAATACCTGGCTGGTCCACCAAATCAAGGACTAACATCTTATCATTTTTTTTGGTCCTAATGCAGTCAGGAGGTATCAAAAAACCATGGCGCTCCTTCTTTGACCTCATCGTGGTGGACACGAGGAAGCCGCTGTTCTTTGGCGAGGGGACGGTGCTGAGACAGGTGGACACGGTAGGTCGCTATTTCTGTTCGTCGTCCATCAGAGTTGGGCTGTTTCACTCCTCGAAAATATTTACGACGCAGGACACAGGAAAACTTCTCATTGGGACGTACACCGGCGCCCTCCAGCATGGAACCGTGTATTCTGGAGGTAAGGCCATCCTTGGGGATCATGTTCAGAACTTATCTTTGATCGTTTTTTTTGTTTTTTTTTAAATGTCCACAGGTTCGTCAGACATCGTGTGCGACCTGCTGGGCGTGAGAGGCAAGGACATCCTCTACGTTGGTGATCACATCTTTGGAGACATCCTCAAGTCCAAGAAACGTCAAGGCTGGAAGACCTTCCTGGTGGTGCCCGAGCTCACCAAGGAGTTGAAAGTGTGGGAAGAGAAGAAGAGTATGTCGCTCACGGATAAAATCTTATGAGGGAATTTAATATTCATTATTATTATTATTATTATTATTATTTTATAGATTTATTTGAGGAGCTGAAAAATCTTGATGTCTTCCTGGCTGAGATATACAAGTGAGTATAGTATTTCATTTTAGCATAATATAAAATTGTAAAATTCTACATTATATATTTTAATGACATTTCTCAATGAGGAATTTATAGGGGAGTAGCAGGTGGCCAAAAAGTGCTCTAGTTTTCGAGATACCCCTACCGGAGGTATAACAAGTCGTACTTGGTATCAAAATGTTCGTTAGAACCTCTACTTTTCAGAACTGGTGTTGTACTTTGAAAAAGTTGTGTATAACATAGTCAATTAACCCCTTTATTGCCGAAACACGCAAAAAAACGACACTTCCTCATACCTTCAATTTATTCAACCCAGGCACTATAAAACTTTGTTTGATGCCACTACAATGCTATTTCTTTATTAACAGAGGTCTGTGGATATCATCTGGACATCAGTGGTGGTGTAAAAATCCCAAGGGGGGTAGTCTGGGGCCCCAAAATGGGGATTTTAGCCCCTTTTTCTACTTTTTCTTCAGGAAAACACCCCTTGTGAGCCCAATTTCAACTCAGATAAGGAGTGTTTGGTATCAAAATGTTCGTTGGAACCTCTTCTTTTCAGAACTGGTGTTGTACTTTGAGAAAAATTTGTGTAACATGGTCAATTAACCCCTTTATTTCAGAAACACATTAAAAACGAAACTTCCGTACACCTTCAATTTCTTCGACCCAGTCACTATAAAACTTTGTTTGCTCTCGATAAAGTGCTTTATTTCTTTTTAGCAAATGTCTGAAGAAACAATCTGTACACCAGTGGTGCAGTAAAAATCCCAGGGGGCTAGTCTTGGGCCCCCAAAACTTTTATCTTAGCCCCTTTTTTCTACTTTTTTTCGGGAAAAAGATCCTGTTGCAAACACCAGTGAATTTGTAACTGTACTCGGACTCTGAAGGTCACTTCAAAACTCGTTTACCTGTTTGAAACAGCTTAGCAGTATTTTCTTTACCAGTAAAAAAGTGCCTGCTACCAAATATTGACCAATGAGACCAATGCTAGTTTTCATCGCTTCTGCCATCCCCATCCCCATCCCCATTATCTTGCTCAACACGGACAGTATTCGGGCAGTCACTGCATTTGCATGCTTCGATGCACGGAAGTCCAACCTGGAGACATGGACATTTCGCTCCATCAATACAGCTTGAATCTTGACAGTACAGATGAGTGAGGTTCCTCAGATCACTGGGAGCCGATTCCTTCAAAGTTCGAATGCACACAAGGTTTTCTCCACTCTTGGTCCAGCCATATGCACAGGGGTCCCCAACTTCAGGTTTTGCTATGTGGCTGCTGCACCATACCATGGTCTGATATTTTGCCCGGAGTGCGTGCTGTTGAAAAGCATCCTCTGTAGGAGGGAGTGACACCACTGGCTTGTCGGTTGTTGATGAGTGGATGAGACGCAATTCATCCAAAGTTTTGCAATGTCTGTCCTTACGACCTTTGTAAATGAGGATACCGAATTTTCTTGCAGAATCCATTCCCACCTCTGGTCCAGGACTGTTGAATTCAGAAAGGCCTTTCAACTCATCTTGATGCTTTTGAAGCGCATTGAATGCAGTTCGTTTCCCTATTTTGAAAAATCCGCTAGTAGTGTCACATCCTGAAAGGGCGTGCATTGCTGGCAAAATGGAGCAGAGTAATGGCCCTACTTCTTCAGCAATCTTAGTCACTGGAATGAATCTCTCTTTTGTGGTGAATTTTCCGGCATGACCTGCGTGCATGTAGACCTCCCGACTCAACATTCCTCCACTCTGATAATGCAACAGCAACACAAGGACATCAGTGTCATCGCATCTGACGATGGTCCGTGGAAAGGAAGCTGAGTGTGTTGCATGTAACACAATTCTTGTGTCGGCTTCAGCTTGTGTCGAAGCCAGGTTCTCCATCGTACAAGGTCCTTCAGCAGATATTTGTTTCACTGTCTCTGGGTTCGGGTAACCCCCCGCAATCACCAGTGTTTTGTCTGGTGCAATCATGTCAGGTGCTCTCGCCTCTATATATTGACTAAGAAAATATATCAGTTCTGCTTTATTCTTTCCGGACTTGAGAAACTGTTTGTAGTTAGGAACTTTCCTATTCCCAATTACCTTGTGGGAAGCTCTATGTTCATGACTGTCCCCACGTCGTTGTCTTTCTCCTCCCTTGATGTTCAAGCTTGCATCTACATCATAACGGTCAAAGACCACCGTTTCGACTTCAATATGCAAGTCTGGATTTTTCAATAGTCTGGTCAGTCTTTTCAAGATGATCTGTCCCAAATCATCGAATGTCTGGAAGTGTGTTTCATTCACACTTTGTACAAGACTCATTCCATCAATTATGTATGCAGTTCGTGTGTAGGCTTCTGATTTCAGAACTGTTTCCTTCTGGCAACGTTCTTCAAGCTTGCTAGCAAGGTACAACACCAGTTCTGAAAAGAAGAGGTTCCAACGAACATTTTGATACCAAACACTCCTTATCTGAGTTGAAATTGGGCTCACAAGGGGTGTTTTCCTGAAGAAAAAGTAGAAAAAGGGGCTAAAATCCCCATTTTGGGGCCCCAGACTACCCCCCTTGGGATTTTTACACCACCACTGATGTCCAGATGATATCCACAGACCTCTACTAATAAAGAAATAGTCTTGTAGTGGTATCAAACAAAGTTTTATAGTGACTGGGTCGAAGAAATTGAAGGTGTACGGAAGTTTCGTTTTTAATGTGTTTCTGAAATAAAGGGGTTAATTGACCATGTTACACAAATTTTTCTCAAAGTACAACACCAGTTCTGAAAAGAAGAGGTTCCAACGAACATTTTGATACCAAACACTCCTTATCTGAGTTGAAATTGGGCTCACAAGGGGTGTTTTCCTGAAGAAAAAGTAGAAAAAGGGGCTAAAATCCCCATTTTGGGGCCCCAGACTACCCCCCTTGGGATTTTTACACCACCACTGATGTCCAGATGATATCCACAGACCTCTGTTAATAAAGAAATAGCATTGTAGTGGCATCAAACAAAGTTTTATAGTGCCTGGGTTGAATAAATTGAAGGTATGAGGAAGTGTCGTTTTTTTGCGTGTTTCGGCAATAAAGGGGTTAATTGACTATGTTATACACAACTTTTTCAAAGTACAACACCAGTTCTGAAAAGTAGAGGTTCTAACGAACATTTTGATACCAAGTACGACTTGTTATACCTCCGGTAGGGGTTCAGTGGATTTTTGGTACTGCTGCTACTGCACTATTAGGTGTTTATGAATATATAGAGCAGGGGTCTCAAACTCAATTTACTTGGGGGCCACTGGAGCTCGGGTCTGGGTGACACTGGGCCGCATCAGGTTTTCCAAAAAAAAAAAAAAAATGCATTTATTAAAAACAAAAAAAAATTTAAAAACTTTGCTTTGGTTCCAATTTTCTACAAGAAAAGCTCTGATAAAACATTCCACTTTTTATTTTTATACACAAAATAAGATGAAAAATAAATAAACGAATCAAGAATAAAGAAAATCAATCAATCAGTAATAAATAAATAAATATAATAATAATAATAATAATAATAAAACAGCAAATAATAAAAACTAAAACCACATATAGTTGGTGGGTAGACAAATTATTTTTTTCAGATTAAAATGAACAAAGCATTATTAGAGCCCTGTAGACATGACAAAACACGACTATAGTCACATTTATACTCTTTTTATTTACAACATATTGCACAACTGCAGGGTCTTGAGACACATGCTAACTCGCAAACTAGACAGCGAGCGACCTAAACGTTAGCCTTCAAGTTATTTCCTTTAAACTTAAATAGCCAAAAACTTACCACTTCCACACGGATAGGGAGGATAACTATTAACAGTTATTTAACCTTTAACATGAACATTAATCAAACGTAATAATTTTTTCTGGGTACATGATACCATACAGCATCCATATCAAACTTGCGCGGGCCGCACTAACATTAAACTTTCATATCAAGACGGGGGCCTCAAACTACGGCCGCGTGTTTGAGACCCCTGGCCTAAGACAAATTCCTTGGAATGTCTGTAGCATGCCCACAAGGGGGCAGTACACGAGATGCTTCTTCCGTCTTCCACAGATGGCTGCATATTGAAAATCAAAAGGAAGTAAGGGCCGCTTTGATATTTCAAAGTATTTTTTAATTTAGTTCGTATCTTTAATGCTTCTATATTACCATTTTTGCTGGGTTTTTTGGTTTGATTTTATTTCAATGTGCTGTGGAGCTCTGCCCTATTGTATTACATGACCTTTGCTGCCATGCTATAGCATTAACTTATTCATTGTTGCATGCAGGCACCTGGACAGTAGCAGTAGGGGCGCTCCTGATATCCCCACCATCCACTCCAGAATAAAGGTAATATATGAGAAATGGACTACATTGATGGACGTCGTTGTTGTTGTTCCACAACCTAACCTCTACGATGAGTTGTGCGGACGTTAATTAAGGAGTTCTTAGGGAATTGTGGTTAAAAATCAATACATACTTTGATACACTTTAACACCCAGACCTGCACCAAAATTATCTGGAAATCAGCTCAGTTGTTAATTAAGATAATGTATGCATACATAATCTCCTTCCTGAAAGTAGTAACATACCCACTATCATTGCTGGCCAATGAAAAGCTACAAAACACACAAGTACTGCATTGTTTTCAGATGAAAACAAAATATGGATATAGGTGTATTACGCGCTAACGATGGATCTGCGCGATCAATCGATAGCGCTGCGCCCGAGATGGATCCATCGTTAGCGCACAAATCGACTTCTGCGCTCACAATGGATATAACTGCCTTGCGCTGAAGACAGATGCTTTGACACTGCGCTGACGGCGGACGACGCTTTGATTTGTCAACAAAAGGAACGTTGAAATAAAAGTATCTCATAAATACATGAGTAACACAACAAAGATGACTTCTATTTATCAGATGAAAATGGGAACACTCACCAGTTATGGACATACATGTTCACTGTCGATTATTTTTTTAATTGCATGTTTTACCCCAAAAACGAGATAAAATCCTAACAATGCTACATGCTGTCAATTGGAAAGTATTTCATTTTGAGTTTTTTTTCCAAATGACCACAGCAATGTCATGTTATTGTGATGGATCTAATTGGGAATGTTTTGACAAGCTAGCTGTTGTGTACTGTGGTTGACCAGATGCTAACAGTCAGGATGGACATGTCTTACGGCCAGATGGGAAGTCTGGTCGTAAGACATTTTGAGTTTTTTTTCCAAACGACCACAGCAATGACATGTTATTGTGATGGGTCTAATTGGGAGTGTTTTAACAAGCCAGCTATTGTGCATTGTGGTTGACCAGATGCTAACAGTCAGGATGGACATGTCTTACGGCCAGATGGGAAGTCTGGTGCGTAGCGGCTCCAGACAGACGCTGTTTGCTAGCCAGCTGATGCGCTACGCCGACCTCTACTCGTCCACCTGCCTCAACCTGCTAAAGTACCCCTCCAACTACCTCTTCGTGGCTCCTCCGGTGCTGGTCCGTCCTCCTCTTGCTTGTCTTGTGGTGTAAAATCCCCGCCGTTGTCTTCTCCAAACATCTCCAACTATGTCCTCAGATGCCTCACGAGGCGTCGGCGCTCAATTCTGTGGACTTTCCTCCGAAGAAGATCACCAACTGTGAGCAGACGCTAAGGTAGCATCTTCTCTTCAGGCGGTTCTGTGTCGTAAAATATTACCTTTGAACATTTTGTCTCGCTTGCAGCATTGACGACAAACTTCCAGCATGAGAAAAACAAATGAAGATGTCTCTATTGCATGCACGAGGATTGTTTGTTTGTTTGTGGCAGCCATGATGGGACTGTTGCCTGCAAAATGAACCTTTAGTTCCCCCTGCTGGATGGGAGTTGCTATGAACCCTTGACTCAATAAATATGAAGTCCAATGGAAACCACGTCCTAATTGTATGTGTATTATTACTATTTTTATTTATTAGTGTAATTTAAATGAAAAGAACTAATACATGTTTTTTATTGGAAATAATTCAGCGACTTTAACAGTACATCAATGAACTCCTGTGGACGTGTAGCTTTAGTCTGTAGTGTCTTTATTTTGACTTACCATAACATAAATATGTTTTTAAATAAATAATCCCAGAAAATGCATCTAGTAAATAAAACCAATATTCATGTGATAAAATTGAAAAGAGCATGAGAATATAGTTTTTTTAAATTACATATTCCAATTTGGGCGGCACGGCGGTCTAGCGGTTAGTGCGCAGACCTCACAGCTAGGAGACCAGGGTTCAATTCCACCCTCTGCCATCTCTGAGTGGAGTTTGCATGTTCTCCCCGTGCATGCGTGGGTTTTCTCCGGTTTCCTCCCACATTCCAAAAACATGCTAGGTTAATTGGCGACTCCAAATTGTCCATAGGTATGAATGTGAGTGTGAATGGTTGTTTGTCTATATGTGCCCTGTGATTGGCTGGCCACCAGTCCAGGGTGTACCCCGCCTCTCGCCCAAAGACAGCTGGGATAGGCTCCAGCACCCCCTCGTGAGGAAAAGCGGTAGAAAATGAATGAATATTCCAATTTGTGTTAAATAGCACAAAAAGAATTTCACAATAATAGAGGCAAAAAACAAACAACAAAACTATCTACCTAGGCCCTTACAGCACTCATTATCATAAATAAAGTGAATGTACAGCTAATCCATGTAACTTTACCTTATGCATTTTCATTAATATACAATAATTTGTGAAAATGTGTTTTGAAGATGGCTTCTATAGGAGGGCATCTGAAACTCTGTGTGTCCAACTTCCCTTCCCTGCCGTTTGACACCCCTGCACAACCTGAAGCTCAATTGTTCCATTGAAAGAAAGCACCACCAACATCTCAGGTGGAATCTCCTTGTCATGTCAGTAATGTTGGAAGCCTTAAAGCCATCAATGTTACAAGTTTGGTGTTCTTGTACAAATTCCGAATGGGCACTTGTTTGTTCTACAGCCCTCAGGAGAAGTTTCAAATGACTGTCCTCAGCAGCAATGGCTTTGCTGATGTATCTCAACAATGCGACCACGCTCAAATAATAACATCTCAAGAAACGTCTCACTGGAGTGGAGACTGGTGTATTGTTGTAGTTCATCGCTTGTCCACTGGGTGGCAGTAAATCACCACTACAACAAACCTACCGATTGATCAGGCTCTATCGAGCTCGCTTTCTCACATGCACTCACGCACACACACACGCACGTACACAGTAATCACGTCATCTATAGCTGTCTTTACAGGAAGTAATGACAGTACAGGTACAAAACGGCATTGACTTAATGTAAACAAAAGTGCTCTAATATTGCCCTTTAATAATATTTACATTTTATTCAGGGCTCTGTGGATGATCAGATAAATAATTTGATACATTCAACACCATCAAATACATTTAAAGATTTATTTCCACACATAAAAAACACCAAAATGTGTATTTTTAGTTAACTTGAATGATTAAAAAAACAGTAGAAATATAGTTTAGAAATGCCTCTCTTAATAAATCAACAGTGTTGATTGTGAAGAAATATAGGGCAACCGTTTCAAAATAAAGGAATGTGGTGTAAATGATATCCTAAATAGACAATATACTGGATAAAAATGGGAGTATTATCGCCACTAGTGTTATGCTGATAGACAATAAGGGCGTTGCAGGGTGGAGAAGTAGACGCTCATTGCTCACTTGGCAGCACAACTTCACCGGACAGGTTCAGGAACTGGTTCAGCTCTGATATTGCCGTCATATTCCCTGGAAGTAAGTCACTCTATGTACTAGAGTGTGTTTGTAGGTGTGTGCTCTTTCTTTTAAAGGGGAGGTCACAACAGCTTCAATTAGGCTTCAATTATGTTGATTTCAAGTAGAATTTTGATAGCGAAAATCAACACTAGGCTGCAAACCGCAATGGCTTTAGTCTGACAGCTCGGCTACGCCCTGGGTTCCCAAAGTTGGGTACGAGTACCCCCATGCGTCAGTTCTCATAGGGGTACGTGAATAAAAATGAAAAAAAAAAAAACAATTAGCGTTTAACCTCACAATTACGAGTGCGCTTGAACGCCTCACGGCTCGAGGAGAGAGGCAGCAGGAAGGAGACATAGCATCAAGTTCTTTGTTCTTTGTGTATCATACTAGCAAATAAGTATTTTGAATGATTAATTTGTGCCTTAATAGTGTTACACCTTGAAGATTTCATTTATTCTTGTATTTTGGACACTATTAAGAAGGGGAAAGTGGTTCCTTTAAGAGTCGTGGCAACATGGAAAGATTCCAGACCGATAAACTCAACAAGCAGCATCAAAGCTAGCAAACTACTGTCGCTTCTAAGCTAGCGCTTTCTTAGAAAGATGCATTCAGGTGCATCACGTAGAACGCCTGCGGTACAATTACACTTGGAAATGACGGGGAGACACACCCACACATGCTCGTGCAGCCCAAGTCACGCGATACTTACAAAACCAACCACTTGTTGCAGTAAGACAATGTTACTAAATGTTTTAAAAACAGACATCAATATATTATTAGCAATAAATTATATATATATATATATATATATACCACTATCAGAGTGGAATAAAAGATATGTAGGATGATTACTTATCCATTTATCAGTCCTCATGTCCAACTTTATCCTAATGTCACCATGCTAAAAACATAATTTTTTCAAATGAATGAACTATGTTGTATATTTCAAGTTAATTAACATAATAGTGTTTATGTTTCTTTTAAGTGTGCAGCAGCAAGGGGTCAACAGCATCAGGTCAAATGACCACCATTGGAAGTTTGGCAACCACCATGTTTGATGAATCAATGGATGACTAAAATTGTAACAAAAATAAAGGCAAAAAAGGAAACCACATCCATCCAAACGTTTTTAATAATTACCTATTCGTCAGGGGCCCTTGATTAGTATCGGTATCGATCAATCTAATCCATCTATATGTGCCTTGTGATTGGCTGGCGACCGTTGTGAGGACAAGAAAGTGAATGAAAGTTTTGCTTGATGGCGGCCATGTTTTTCAACCAATTTAACATCCTCGTTACTTATGCGGGTCCAACTTTACCGTATAATAAGAGTATATCATATATGCAAATACGCCTTATGACATAACCAGATGTAAAAGGTGAAGATGGTGTGAATTACCTTCAAACAACAAGAAAATCAAAAGTTTGCAGTGTGATTGATGGACTTCTTGAGATGCACAACATGACAGGAAAGACCACCCCCTCGGTTTTTATTGGCCCCACCTCCTTCTCCTTGTTCCACCCACCCCGTACACACACACACACACACACACACACACTTCCTAGATGATTTCATTTCCTGTATGAGGGCTATTTCAGTTGATTTCCCTCTACATTGTCTGCGGTTGGGGTTATTCTCGTGACTGTTATTTTTTTCTTAAAATAATTGTATTGTAATTGTAAAGTCACACATTCCTGAGTTGATGTTCTTGTTTTGATTCATTTCTTGCACATTTTCTACACGATTAAAACCTTTTTTTCCTACTATTTTGGTGCACATTATAATTTCAGTAAATGTACAAATCACATGGATATGAGGGAGTTGATGCATCCAGTCGAGTGTGTGTGTGTGTGTGTTTCACATGGTTTTGCTGCAGGATTAAATCTTTGATCATGCACTCATTTATAATACTACATTATCAAATAACGTGATTTGTGTCATTTTCTATATGTACAAAATTCACAGTAAGTGCTCTAAAGTGGATATAATAAATATTATTCCTATTCTTGAAGGAAAGTTATTCATCAAGTGTCTATAATTAGGGGCCATTTTTACTCTATTTACTTTGACTTTTTAACTTTTCTGTACAGTTTCTGTAGTACAAAAACTATTATCACAGCCAGATTTGTTTAATTTTGTTGCCCCCCCCATGAGATCACTACAGGAGTCTAATTGGTCTGACTTTGTCACCCCTTCCTACAATTAACTTGAATGCAATGTATTAGATGCATGTCCATTTTTACAATATTTATTTCACTTATTCATGTGTGCTTTAGGTTTTGTAAAAGTTGTCATCACCGGTTGCATTAGGCAATGGAATTTCAATGATAAAAAGTACTTTTTTTTGGTTTGTAAACAAGTAGCAAAATGTTTCAGCGAAATTCAAAAGGTTTATTCATGAGGTGACGCTAATGGGATAGTCACAGGGAAAAACATTTAAATGTGTTCATTTCTGCATTTAAGTGAGAGTTTCAAGGCACTCAAGAGACAAAGTGTGTGTTTTGTTAGAAGCTTTATTGAAGTACGCATACATGGAAGTACATTAAACATAAAGACAAAAAGATTGTAAGTTTTTTGGTACTTTCTAGTACTTTTTTTTTTTTTAAGTAAAGCAGACATGTGTGTGTCCGTCGTGGCAGGATACTCTGCGTTCTGTGCAGTCTGCAGATATCTGCAGAAGCACCAGTGTGCCCCCCCACCCCCCCATTCCACACATTCCAGGATTTCCCAGCAAGCATTGCAGGCAAGCCCAAACAAGTCACGTTCTTTACTCGGGCAGAATTTCACACAGTCAAGTGACTCACGGCGGCTTTTTCTTTCTCTTCTTTTTTTCCTCTTTCCAGGCCTATGTGTGCATTCCCCAGAAAGACACTAAAAAAATGACTCACTTTATGTTCCAAGAGTGGAATGGTGCGTTTAAAGACAAGGCGACGCGGTGGTGACATGTGGCGCAAACAAACAAGGCCTCTCTCCTCTCCATGGCGGCCCTCAGGGTTCAAACATGAGGCACACACGGGAGCACTGACACCTAATCTCAACACAACCTGAGAGCAGCAGCAGCAAGAAGAGGAGGAGGCGGAGAAGGAGGCCGGGGGAGGTGGGCTGGAAGAGGGGGCCCTACATTCCTCCCCAAACATCCCCCTTCCCCCCCCCTGCCTATATCCTAGACCTGCTACCACTATAAGGATGCTCAAAAACACACAGACCACCCTCACTCTCATACCACCACTACTACTACTACTACTACTACTTCATTACCTCACACTGGGCGGCCAAGTCTGCAGGCACAACACACGTGAATAACATGCTAGAATTTGAAGTCAATGTTGACTTTTAACTACAAAACCAAGCCCAAAACTTTATTATATCCCATTTTATGAATTGCATTCAAGTAATATTCTATCGTTTTATTTCATGAGAAAACGGACACATGTAAACACACAAGGTGAATGCAAGCAGATGAGATATTCCAAGTGTCACCATGTATAAAGACGTGGTGTGACTATACCATAACAATATGCACGATTCATATGCCATATGTGGCATCAGTCACCCGAATAAAAATTATGAATGGTAGGCTTGGGTGGAGGTCCGCGTCTATCAAAATGTGGCTTGTTTACACTAGTTTCTTTGGTTTTAATCACTTTTCTTGTTTCCATTGGGTTGAGGGAGTTAGATAAAATATCTCAGTCAATCACTATTAAACTCAAAAAAATCCAACTTGTTTACATTTTCTTTAATGTTTCAACGAGTATTTTTTACAAGTGTACAATTGAGTGCATTTCATCACGATGCGAATATAGTTTGATGAGCCGTTTTGGTGCAAATCTGGATTTAAATGTAGATTTTCCTCATTTTAGAAGCCAATTTCTCAGCAAAAAACTCTTATTTACATATTTTATATACTTGGCCATAATATGAATTTGTTAATATTTGGTTTGTTCAGCCGTGGTGTAGGTCTGTGCTCTTGTTATATTACAGGGAAGGCGCAGTTTTGTCAATTTCAAAACAGATCTTACTTAACAAATCCCTGAATCTTAACATTACCATAAATATATATGCCTATATACATATATAGGTCTATGTTGTAGTTTTATTGGCTATTTTGGTGTACTGCTGTATACATGTGTGAATCAGGACTTTTAACATCATGAATCATGATGACAACTCCGACATACGCATCAAGTGTGCATATTTAGAGGCCGACACCACACTACTACCTCCATCCACCAAGGATGTTTTTGCTTTATTTACTGCATGCATTTGCAAGACTTCCAGAAGGAGGGGAGGGGGGTGAAGTGAGTTTGGTGCGGATCTGGATCAAAAACACAAATGCAGGAATTGTTTTTGTTCACTTATAATTTAACATTTTAATTTCTCGGTGAATACTGTATTTTTTTGTATTGTATATTTGAATTGTATTCTTGGGAACACGGAATGAGGCAAAGACAGCCTTGGTGGAGGTCAATTTTTACTATTGTTTTTATTGGATAGGTTTTTTTTTGCAAGAAGAAAAGATACTTCACCAATTGTATGTAAACTTTGAGGAGGGGTGGTTTGGTGCAGGTCTGTACAAAAGTTCAAAACCAGGGTTTATTTAAAAAAAAAATAACTTTTTGCAGCCATTTCTTTAATTTCTCTGTGAATAATGCAGGGATTTTAACAGTAAATGTCAATTACAGGCACTTTGGATTGTTTGTACTCCCATCATGGTAGTTTTGGGTGCTGCTCTTTTACCAACTCATGCGGACTCATGTTGATTGCATAAATTGGTACAAACTAATGTTGTCTAACATATTTTTTTTAATACTTTTAAATGCATTTAGCGTCCCTTGTTTGACCAGTTCCTAAGTGAGCACTCCACCTGCCATCCAGTCATTGGTCCAGCTGAGGCCAAATGCTATGACAATACTATTGCACTGCTAGAATGGATGGTACAGTAGTGCAACATTGTCAAAGCAGCTGACCTCAGCATGTGTCAGCACATGGACTGAAAAAAAGAGGGGTTGGGTGAGAAGGGGGGGGGGGTCGGACTGAGGGTGGCCATCCCCCCCCCCCCTTACATTTAACTATTCCTGTTGAATGTTTCCAAGTGTATATGCGGATATATGTATGCATACAGAAGGTGAATGCAATCTTTATCAACCAATGCCCTTTTAATATTGCACTGCTCATCCCCAATGGCCAGTAGTGCAACAGAAAAAGGGCAGCGGTCGACAAACAAGACAAAATAGTCACCAAAAAAATGAACTGGATGCACAAATAGGATGAAATATCATTATAATAAATTAAAAAAACATACAATAAGATATGTGCATGCATGGAGCTGGCAGGGCTGCGTTAACTTTGCGTTGCCTATACACTCGCCCCTGGGAGGAATGGGAATTTCCCAGCATGTGGGGCCATACTATTCTCTCAGTCAATGACATGCATTCTAATTTGGGGAAGAAGGGGGGGGGGGTAAAGAGAGGAAGAAGAGGGGGGGCACTTTTTTTAAAGCCTTCCACACCTTGAAACTATTCAAGTATGTAAAGCAAAGAAAAAAGTGAGTGGCAGGCATTTGTGCAACAACGTGGCTGTTGCTCAACATACACAATCCATAGCATGAAGCACGCCATTTTGGATCTAAACGCTGTTTTTTTTTCCTCTCAAAAAAGGAAAGTCTTGTGCTGTTTACCTGCATTTATAGTCTCTCTCTCTCCCCGCCATGTTTAGATGAAGCAGGCCTCCTTCCTTCCTTGCACGCCAAGTCTTTCCTGCCAGCTCACAAGAAGAAGAAGAAGAAGAAGAAGGTGCAGGGTGCAAACACTGACGACTTGTTAGATTGCACAACAGGCTTGTGTGGAAAAAAAAAGGCTGGCTTGCATGCACACGACGTGAAAATGTAACCCCACACCCACCCTATACTAACCACCACCCCCTCCCTCTCCCATCTCCTCCTCTTTTGCCTTCTTCCCAGATATAGGAGGCGATAAGGTCCAAAAAGGGTGCACTTTATCACCTTTAAGTTCTTATATCTTGACTAAGTTGGCACATTCGGGCAGAGAAAAAAAACGTGCACTACAACCTCCATGTTGAGAACCTCCCCCTTAAAAAAAACAGGAAGTTGTCCATAAAACAAAGACGGACATGGTGGTGGAGGTGCTAAGAAGACGAAGAGGAGGAAGAAGGAGGAGGAAGGAGGGGGGGTTCGCGTCGCCTGTCGTCCACCGCGCCATTAGCACCAAAACGTACAACTAAGACCTTCGACAATCCTCTTCGGAATCAACCCACCTCGTCTTGATCCACATTGAAAGAGTGGTGGTGAAAAATCACAAGGTGGTGGTGGGAAAGGGGGGGGTGGAAGTGTTCCTCCACGCGCACACACACGGCCCCCTTTCGCAGCCTCCATCTTTGACTACTTGACATTCACAGGCTGGCCAAAAGGCTCCAGTCACTCGCTTTGCATGCCGCTCTCTCATTGGCTGCCTCCTGCGCTAGTCCGCGCCGATTGGCCCAACAGCCGGGCTGGCTGCGCCTTTTCCCCCGCCCCTTGCCGCTTCCTGCGCGCCCCCTATTGGCTAAGCGTGGTGACGCGTTGGTCCACGCAGCGAATGCCTGATTAAAAAGAGTGTCCCATTCACAAAAATTCCATCTCGGGGATCCACCCCCTTTCTAATTATTTTATTCACTTTTTTCCCGCAAACAAGCAGAATGGGATACATTATGATAATTCATTGGGCTTAGTGATGGTGGACTTTTTTGTTATTACAAAAAAATCCACATTGAGTGTGCGTAATTACGTACATAAAAAAGGCTGCCATCAACCGTACGTGTCACAAAATGGACGCCCCCCACCATCACTCCCCCCACGCCAGAAGCTTGTTTGATTGACGCCGAGAGAGGAGAAGCGGCCTGTGAAATTTGGCATTCCTGGCCAGAGGAGCTGAAATAATGGCATTATCCCCCCACCCAACACGCACTATGCCCCCCCCCCCTTTACAGGGCCCACTCAGAAGAGATCTGATTGTGCAGCCATTCGGCGTAAAAATGTTTGATCATGTTAAAAAAAAGGGTAAGGGGCGTGGCATGATAAGTTCGGTAAAGGTTCCACTCAATCCACTTCACTCCTAAAGTGTCCCATTAAAAAGTTAATTCAGGAAAGCAAAAAAAACATGATTATTATTATTAAATTATTGTTATTATTATTACTGACTGCTGGTGGTCTAATTCTCCTGCTGCTTAATGCAAACTATACACTAGGACACACACACACACACACACACACTGGAGTGTATGTGAAATAGTCAGACTGCACTCATGTTAAAATCACAAGTTAAAAAAGCACCCAAAACCCCCAACCTAATAATTAAAAAAGTGCAATTAAACTACAAAAAAATTAGTGGAAGACTTTCTTTTGTGACACATAAAAGGCACAAAACTCAGTGTAAGTAAAAGAAAATGTATAATGTTTGTAAAAAAAAGTGTTTTAATAACTTAAAACTAAATAAAAGTGCATCTGTTTTAAATCCGGCCATTATCTGGTTTTCCCCTTTTGCACTAACAGCAATTAAAATGTACAATTTACCTCCATCAGATAAAACATACTTAAAGTTAAATTACCTTCCAATTTAGTGACAATTTTGAATCAAAACAATTGATATTTTTCCATTCCAAATGAGAACCAGGCAACTAGAAATACAGTGGAAATGTTTTGGTAATAATTGTACAATTTATCTTGTAAGTAATTTAAATCTGTTGTTTAAATATGTGTTTTGAAACACACCTTTGTTATGGAACTAAAAATAAAACTATTACTACGACTACATGTTGTCATTTGGAATCTTAGGAAAAAGAGAAAGAAAAAGAGGCCTTAAATGTGACAAATAATGAGGGTCAAATTTGTGAAATTTGAAATCATTTGTAACGGTGCATTAAAATGAGTTCTATTTGAAGGGGGGTAAAGTTGTTTTTATGGCTTTGCACTTTGATAAAAAGGGGCAAATGGGTTTTCAAATTGTTGAAAAAATAGAGCACGGGGGTAGGGGTAGGGGTAGGGGTGGGGTGGGGTGTTGTCAGGCCACAAACTAATATGTAATATTAGTAATATCGTGGAGGTGTGTTGTGGGCCTTTCAGTGTTCCACTTTTTTTTTTAAATTAAAAAACAAATAAACAAAACACCACTTATTGTTTCCACCTCCCTCCCATCCTCTGAAAATGTACCTCCTTTCTTCCTCTGGCCTTTGACCCCTCCCCATCCCCCATCCCCTTCCAACGCCCTTCCTCCCTCTCAACAGCAAACTCACCCATCAAGCATCATGATGGATCCTCATTGATCATTTCCCACCTAAAAAGAGAGAGAAGCTTCATGCATGGGGACGTTTTTGCTGGACGTGGGAGGTGTGTTTTCATCGTATGCAGTCGTATAGGCCTTGTGGTGGTAGACTCCACCTTAAGACCCCCCCTCCCACCCCCCCAGAAACAGACTCTATGGACTGCATGCATGACATTCCAGCTGTGTGGGTGGCACGTTCTTTTTTACTGCGTCTCCAACAGAACACAGGACTCCTAAAGCACACGCCGAGCACAGGAACCCACGTCCATCTTCTGGTGGAGGCACCAGCACGACTTCCATTTTACCTGCACACACACACACACACACACACACACACACACACACACACATACACACACACACACAATGACTTCATCATGGACTACAACAAATATGGGTAAACACCTGCACAAATGTTTCAGTTATCATTTATCAGCACGCTTTAAACAATGTATGTTAATATTTGTTTATTATAACCACAATGTAAAAGGAAGAGGTCCTTTTTTATACGAAGGTATAGTAATAGACCATTCCAAGTTAAAAGTGTATCAAAGCCTCAACAAAATGTATCAAATTAAATGAAATCGACAAGCTCGTAAAGGCAATACATGCATTTTAACGTTCTTATTCTAACTTGTGTAAAATGTGCCAAAAACGTCATATAAATGAGCATAATTATAATTTTAAATGCAAAAACTTTCAAGTCAGAGGACCCTTTAAAATTGTATTCAAGTTATGAATACAGTGTATGAAAAACACTGGAAAATACACCAGATGAAATCATATCAGGGCTGCACGGTATGCGAGTGGTTAGGGCGCAGGCCACACAGTTAATTCGGGTTCGATTCCACCCTCGGGCATCTCTGTGTGGAGTTTGCATTTTCTCTGTTTTCCAAAAACATGCTAGGTTAATTGGTGACTCCAAATTGTCCATAGGTATGAATGTGAGTGTGAATGGTTGTTTGTCTATATGTGCCCTGTGATTGGCATGGCGACCAGTCCAGGGTGTACCCTGCTTCTTGCCCGAAGACAGCTGGGATAGGCTCCAGCACCCCGCGACCCTCGTGAGGATAAGCGGTCTAAAATAAATGAATGAAATTATATGAACAATATCCAACAAATGAAAAAAAGCCATAATTCATTGAATGGCATTTTTTCCACCCTAAACAAGGTTACATCTGTGTACAATATATCACAAAAGTGCACATAAATGATCACAAATCAACCTTCATCTGGAAGGTATTAGAAGAAGGGCTCCTTTTTTTAGGTCACTATTCAAGTTAAAAGTAAAAAATCTAATCTAAACAAGGCCACGTCTATGAAAAATCTATGTCTACCGTTATATGCAAAAAACATGAAAGAAGGACATCCCTTTTCACAAATATCACATATTATTTAAGGCAAAAGTGTACAAAAGGTACAATAAAAATGTGTCAAATTAAAGGAAGTATTGCATTCAATAGATTTGAACATTTTAAAATACATTTTCAAAAGAACATTTGAGAAGGAAGTTCTTTTTTTTTTTTACTTTTTTTTTACAAATCCGACATGTTACACAAGCCATACATCGACAAAAGACACAATAAAAAGCCAAACCGAACAAAACCTACAATGTTTGATGGAAAGAATTTGTTTTTAGAAGCATATGCTTACGGTACAATGAACTCATGGATTTAGTCAGGTAAATCCAAATGCTGTCAGAGGTGTGCTCATTTAAAAATATGTTTATCTTCACCCTAAATTAGGCAGTCAATTCATCCCTGTGTGTAAAAAAAAGTCAAAAAGTTTATAATTTATCGTTAAATACATAAACTTTAGCCATTTTACAAATATGACTACTTCTTTAGGCCAAAAGACACACAAAAAAAACTAACTGAAAATGTTTTTTTTTCAGTGCATACAGTACATAGCCAAAATGACTGTTATAAATAACCAGCCATGGGGCCAAAGTGCCAGCATTTGGAAAGAGGAGGTCAGTAACTGATTAAATTCAATGTCACCAGGATGCACAGCTAATCTGCATCAAGAATACGTTACACACTTTACGTCATTCATCATTATCGCTGTAATTATTCTCAATATAATGTATTTTTGGTTCATATTTTCATGTGTTGGATAACATAATTGGATTGACATTATTGTCTATGGGAAAAATTGCCTTGGTTTTGTACCATAGTATTTTAATTTGGCCTTTCAGAATGAATTCCTGACAACAAACCGAGGTAAACAAAGCGAACTCTGACATCTGATTGGTTGAAGAAACAGCCCCAAATACTGATAGTGTGTGTGCGACATGGGCCAGCACTCCTAACACTGAAGGCCGTGGGCAGATTACATTGACGTGGCAACACATAGAAGCTGAAATCTGATTGAACAACTAAGCAAAGACACGCTATAATACCATTGAACAAATATTAGTATGCTAATATCACAGGCATGCTAGCTCTGTGGTATTAGACGGAAGGACACATTATTGATCCTTTGCAGGAAATGCAGGATATGCCACATTTACAGACAGTATAGTAGAAACCAGAATACAAATAAGTAAATATAATATCACTTTAATAATAACACTTTATACATGACCAACGCTTGTGTATCAGTATTATGCAATGGCAGCATAAATGTGTTATGTCATGTATAGCCATGTCATTTACATACATTAAGATGTTTTTTAGCAGCAATTGAGAAACATGAAACCCTCTTCGCTGCTCATTTATTGACTGGCGCATTGATTACTTCCAACCGCCTCTATAACTCACAGTCTACAGTGACCCCGCCCCCACCCCATTATATACATCCATACATACAACCCCCCTTCTTCCTACTCCTCCTCCTCCTTCCACTTCAACTATGAGCAGAGTCCAAAGGAAGGGGGAAAAAAAACTCAACCCCATTAACTGAACTTCAGAGGAATTCCTCACTTTACATATGGAATGCACTGGGGGTCAAAGGGCAAAGGGCCAGAGGGGAATCCACCCGCACCCGAGCAGGCAGGCAGGTCTTATTTAAACAAGCCTGGAATGCCTGCTAGCTGGAAGAAGAAGAAGAAGAAGAAGAAGGGGAAGGAAGCTCTCTGCTATTAACGTGAACACGAGGGGCCAATAAATAGCAACACTTCTCAATGACTTGTGCTGGCTTGTGTGAAGGATTCACACACACACACACACACACACACACACACTTTCTCTACCAAACCCCATCAAACCTTTTACTAACATATAGTCAAGTATATAGAGATAGCTGCCATATTGTTGTGACTACTGAGTGTATGCTCATGCTAATACGTAACAATACGTAACTGATCAATAAAATCAATAAACCAAATATTTTATATATTAATTTCTTGAATGCGTTCTCATAAAGAACCCCTCCACTGACGCAGGATTTCACAATGCAAGAAAAAAAAATACATACTATAACTAACATGATAGCATGGATGGAAAAAAATAACAATAACAATTCACAAACATGCTAACTCCAAGAATAAAATGATTTAAAGTACTGTTGCAAATATGTTCACAGTATTAAACTTGGTGGTTTATCACAATATAGGCATATTTCACAAACAAATATTGTTATTTCCAACTTTGAATATATAAAGTACTACAAAAATCATGATGGAATTCTTTTAAAAAATGTAAACATAGCCAGAAAACATCAACGGTGTATTCTGTAGAGCAATAACAATCACTTCATTTTACAATAAATTCACTGGTGTGTGTGTTTGTGTGTGGGCTGAGGGGAATGGCAGGTCGTGTGTGTGTGTGTGTTGGAGGGAGGGTGTGTATGTGTCCAATGAATGAAGCAGTACTCTAAATCTTAACAAGTGTGTCTTATCATCACCTGCTCATGTGACGTCATACCTACGGCCAAGACGATCTGGCTTTCTCAAGCCCACCCACCCCCGTGAGGGTGCTTTTAGGACCACCTCGCCAACTTTCCTTTCAAATGACGTGTTACAATCCCCATAGCCGTGGTGGAATTCTGTCCACTTCAAAGCCAAAGCACACCGGACGGGGCCAAGCGGCCAATAAGTGACGAGGGGTGGGCCTTGACCTTCACGACCTTACAACCCAACCCATCCTCCACCCCGCTCCTACCACCCAGCGTCACGCTCTTCAACCCCCCACCCTCATATCAGCAAGCCCACCATCCAGCCACAAAGTCAGCCATTGGTCAGCACTAAATGTACATAATCCATATTTATGATGTTCTATTTCATGGTTTATCTTAGCTATCTTTCAAATGGCTTATTCTCTTTACATCTTTGTTTGGGGAAAAAGAGGAAATCAATGTTTGATGATTCTTTTTGTTCAACATATTTAGAGGAAACTTATATCATATTGGCATGCATATTACTGTGCAATATTACATTTCAGGTCACGGTGGCGCCACATGAACGCATCCACTCTCCAGAATCATCCTCTATAAACCAGGAAGTAGCCTACTAACTAGCAAACAAACAGATACACAAATAGAAAAATACACGTCTAGGTCCAGTCTCAAGAATCATCCTCTATAAACCAGGAAGTAGCCTACTAACTAGCAAACAAACAGATACACAAATAGAAAAATACACGTCTAGGTCCACTCTCAAGAATCATCCTCTATAAACCAGGAAGTAGCCTGCTAACTAGCAAACACACAGATACACACAGATTTGGTATTTATACATTTTTTTTTAAAACCCAACCGCTTGCTCCCTAATACGTCGTTTACATATTACATTACATTTATTTTTTTGGCACGAGAGGCCCAAATAGGTGATGATGCAACTCCACAATAGACAAGAGCTGTTTGGAGATGTTTGGTGCAGTTTTACACAGGAAAAAAAAAGAAAAAAAACTGCCACAAGGTGGCAGAAGTGCATTTTATAAGAGCTCGGTATGCATGTTTACCTTTGATACATTGATTGCATCATGTGTAATTAATTATATTAATTATATATTAGCTTCTTCTAATTGATGTTAGTTCCTGTGCCTGCATGTCTGACACGGACTGAGATGTTTCATTTGAAAGCTACATTTGTTCAAGCTATAATGACTAAATTAAAAGCCTAGTAGTTTTGGTGCGTAAACACGGAGGGGATAACTGCTTGTTAATGATCTTTTTGCATTGAATTATGTCTACCAAGCAAAAGGCGGACTCCTCTGGTGGAAATGCTGAAAAGAAAAGAAAAGCCATCACTGTGGAAGTGAACATGTGACAAGTGAGTGTTATAAAACACTCCCAAGAGAGGAGAAACACCCACCAGTATTAGCAGCATTTTTGGTCTTAATTGTTGTTGCAAATCTCCTCACTGAGGGAGGAATAAAGGCATATCTTACCTTGTTCCTCATCCTTGAACATGTTAAAGGATGTGTTCCTAGAAAAGACACAGTGATAAATAAGCAGCATTGGCTGGAAGACCAGAATACCCAGTGAGCCTAATGATTATGCTAAAGCTAAAAAGTGTATTACTGTATTTCATGGCCTTAACATTTTCCGTGTATAGTATGACTATTTAAGAGTTAATTCAGGTATAATATCCAACTTATACCAATATTTATCATTTACATCACAGTCTAGAACGAAACTAGTTTGTTTTGAGCCTAATGATTATGCTAAAGATAAAAGAGTTTATTACTGTATTTCATGGCCTTAACGTTTTCCGTGTATAGTATGACTATTTAGGAGTTAATTGAGGTATAATATCCAACTTATACCAATATTTACCATTTACATCACAGTCTAGAACGGAACTAGTTTGTTTTGAGCCTAATGATTATGCTAAAGCTAAAAGAGTGTATTACTGTATTTCATGGCCTTAACGTTTTCCGTGTATAGTATGACTACTTAAGAGTTAATTCAGGTATAATATCCAACTTATACTAATATTTACCATTAAATCACAGTCTAGAATGGAACTAGTTTGTAATTTGAGGAACACTTGTACCAAACAATGCTCAACAGTAGACCCAATCAAGCTAGCTAGCATGTGACTTACTTGTTAATGATGAACAGATGGGTGGTACCATGGAGGGTGGGTGGGTGTGGTTGGGGTCCACTGATGCTAGACTGACTCTAATGGTTAACATAGAAAATAATTATATATATTTTTTAACCAAACTGTAGCGCCAAACTGGTGCAATATGAGCGTCAATGTAAAATGTACACACGCATCAAAGACAAGTGCCAGTCAGCATTTGTCAGTTATGGCTCAGTAGTCTCCCTCCAAAACTCTTGACTCGGCCCGTTTGCTTTGTCACTGAGGTGGCCATTTTCTTCCCCTCAGGCCTTCCCCCAAATTACCCCTTCTGTCCTTTGTCACCTTCCCCGTCTTTGCAGGAACCAATCGTTGAAAAAGATGGCGCCTGTTTGATGTCAGCTGACAACCTAAACCGAACCCGAGTTGTGTATTTTTTACATTTTCAAATGTTGGAGTCTCAATATTTGCTATATATAAACTATTATTATATGATATTTTGCTCATACAAGAAAAGTGTTAATAAAAGAGCAGCGGAAAAAAAAACCCGTCGCCCCTCGTATGGGATCTACGTTGTACTGTGTCGCCCTCTGCTGAGCACTATCCTGTATTGCACCCATGCGCTGTTCTAAATTAACAAGCTGTTGCGTTTGTTGTGTATACGGAATGTTCACGATTGGAAAATCTTTGCACCTTCAAATGTTCCACAACTACGTTGCAATGTAGTTGCCATGAGGGAGGAACAACTTTTTATGTATAGTTAAGCCCAGTGTACGACCATGATATACAATTAAGTGATTTTGGTTGAAGTTGATTCCTTAAACACAGTGGTTAGAATACATGTGTTAAAAAAAAATGTGTACTCACCATTTTGATGACACAGGAAGGATTACAGCGTGTGCCATTATCAACCTACAGAGCTAGAGTTGGGAGAGTTACAATCAACTAAGCAATATTGCACTGAGCAGCCAGGACAGTGCCAATTTTTGTTCTGTTCTATGGTTATGATCATAGATTTACTCATCAGAGTTGTGTTTGTGTTCAACTTTGGAGGCATATTTGTTAGTTGACGTCTGAATTGATCGTTACAGTGTAAAAAAAAGTCAATGGCTGCTATGTGTGTAGCATTATCATCGCCTTTCAGCCACATTGAGACATATACAATACATTGCAATAACCTCAAGTTCTATGGTTAGCATCACATTTTTTCTTTTAAACAAAACTGAAATGCCATTTGTTTTTGAAGACTCACAGGATGACCCAAAAACCTGGAGCATCCCTCACTATTGACCAGCAGAAAAATACACCATGTCTTTGAACACATCAAACAGCAGCGTTACAGTTAAGAGTCATGTTTATTTACAGCACAATCCTGAATGATCGAGGGACAATAAAATGTTGCTTTTTTTCGGATAAAAGGCATCCGAATTCATGTTTTTTTTTATCACTACATGGTTCTTAATTTATTGTTTTGACCATTTGTCTATACAGAATCCATTTAGTCGTAATACCAATGCACCAACAGAGCCGCGAATCCTCCGCTGAAGAACAGGTGGAGAAATCAATCCAAGAATCCAAAAGAAATATCTTAAAAAAAGTTCACAATGATAGTCTTCAGCTATTTATATATGTATATATACACATATATATGTATACCTATATATGTATATAAATCTTGCCATGTCCATGGAGAGGTGATGGTGTGTGTGGTTCTAGATTCCAGAGGGTCCCAGGGTCCGAATATTGAGCCTCCAACCTGCCCCTCAGTCTGAAAGGTCAAAAGGTGACCCATTGCAAATATGTCCCGCCCACAGAGACGGCTGTGTACAGGCCTCATAGGTCCAATCAGTGCCTCTGTGTCGCCAAATTCATATAGAGCCCCCCCCGAAAAAAAGTAGCCCTGTTAGCGCAGTCTCCCAAATGGTACACTGTACACAACATGCACATCAAAAAAATGTAAAAAAAAAAAAATCTTAAAAGACAGCAAACTGCATCGTCCCTCAGGCATCCATCCTTGCGGTATAAATATCACCTGACAAGCACCACAAAACAGTGGAAAACATAAAAAAATGAAAGACTGGTTACATTAAAAACATCCTATATGTTAGAGCTTTTTATTTTTATACTTTCCATTTATCAGTTTCTAAAGGGCGCTATTAAAGTGATTTCCTCCCCTCCACAATTCCAAAACACACACACACACACACACACACACATTCAGCAGTAACTATATATGTAACCACAGCACACATGTACCCCTCCCACTGACTGTCACAATAGTCAGGTCTTCAACTGTGCTTTGCTTGTTCTGTGCTGAGGTCACCACGGCAACATAGCTGTTGGACAAAGTGCCTTTAACGTCCCTTTTGGATGACTTGTGCAACAAAAATAAAAATGCTAAAAAAGACGGGGTGAGAGAAAGAGAGAGAGAGAGAGAGAGAAAAGCGGGACGAAAAAGGCCTCCTTTGACACGCCGTGATGAACGTAACATACCTTCAAATTAGTTCAACATTCATTTATTTGAAAAAAAAAACAGAAAATATAATAATAAAAAAAAACACTGTTTACATTTCCACCTGTCTGCCCGCCTTATTTGAAAATGACTCAATACATATACACAAGTTCTCACACACACACACACGCACGCACCAACTTTTAGAGTCAGCCCACATTGATGCAAACCTGACTATTGTCGCAGTCATTCCAAAATTAAAAAAACAAATAAAACACGTCTCATTCACCAACTCTCATTTTATCACAGGACCAGGAAACTTAATCCATTGTCAGCGGTCGCTTGATGGCAGAGTTACCCCCCCCCCTCGTCCCCATAAAAGAAAAGCTGTGTTTCTACCACACAAACTGACAAATGGGGTAAAGAGTTCAGAGGTCCACTGGCTAGTTAGTTATCGCCACCTGTTCATCATGCTCTCAGAAACACAAATACAAACTCAATATATTGCAAATACATGTGTACACATATATACAAATAGAAGCGCACCCCCCCACCCCGGTGTGTGAAGGGGAGAGGGGTGGGGGTGGGCTTCGACATTTAATAATGCATCATTTCTTGTACGAGCAGAGAGAATAAAAACTTTCTAAATAAAATACATTGGGGAGGAGGGAGTCATGGAAATGGGATAAGGTGTGTCTATGTGTGTGTTAGAGGGGGCCCCTCCCATCTCCATGGCAAGCTTGTTTACAGTCCAAAATAATAATAATAATAATAATAAATGTCAAGCGTTGTCAAGAGTAAAGATCACAACAATGCTAAAAAAAGATACCCTCTCACAATTGCAAGTCCACAAAGGAAGAGGGGGTCGGGGATCGTGTGATCTCATCTAAGGGGGGGGGCAATAACGCAGAGGTTAAAAAAAAAAAGATGAAGAGGTGGGGGCATCCACACACACACACTAACACATTGTCCTTGTCCGGTGGAAAGCATGAACGAGTGATGACGGCATGGCCTCACTGTGAGGGTGCGCCCTGTCTTTAATCCTCCCCCTCCCCGCTCATCCATGGACGTGGTGCGTGGTGGTTGGGGTCCGCTGTCCTCTAACCCTGTCCCGTCCCCCCCTTGGTGTGCTGGCTGCTCATTGGTCGGGTGCATCATACCTCCAGGAAGCGGGAGCTGGGCTTGGCGTGGAAGGGCTCGGACCACATGCGCCGCAAATCCCCCTGCAAAGGTGCATTCATGGCATGGAACTATTGTGTTAAAACACCTTAGTCTGAACTATGAAGCGCGCAGTCTAGGAGGACCTTTATCATATACAGCATGGGAACGGCATTAGAAATACAACTTTAATATACTTTAGAGTAGTCAGTGTGCAGCCAGAATGACTCAGCACGGCCATTTTACAATCTAATGAGCAGCAAGATAATAAATCTTGGGATGACATGAGTGCTGCTGGCAACGGGGAGCTGCGGTGTGTGGCTGAGTACGTCTCTGCCAGTCCTGAACTCAATTGGGGCATCCTTAAACAGTAGGAAGATGGAGTAGAGCAAGGTGTCTATTTAGTGCTCACACCAACGACACGATCTGGACATGTTTCACTGGGGCGTGTACTCACGCCGGGTTGCCAGATATTTTCACAAATGTCTGTGTAACTAATTTTCAGTGGACAGTAAAAACTATACTGCTATACAAGCTGTACGCAGGCTACTTAAAATAACAAAAAAAAATCAAAAATAAAAAAGTTTCCCTTAGTTTGGCACAACTGGCACACAATTATTATTATTATTATGTGCAATATTAAGGGCTTTAAATGCAATATACTAACTTCTATGTGAAGTATTTCCATAATGCCTCATAGTAACTCTCTAACAGGATCTCAGTGTATAAACCGGTTATATATATCATCTTGTTTCATATTATCTACATACTGTATTGTATATAACTCTGGGGAAAAACTGTTGATTTTGTTAATACTTGGGTTGTTTATATTGTTTATTTTTCTATATTGTGTATTTTGTACTGCTTAACTGACTTAGGGTGTAACCACTCTAAGGTGACATTGAACGCACCTTCAGGTAGGCCATGGTGAGCAGAGGCAGCAGGGTGAAGGGCACCAGGTAGAGCAGAGCAGGTTGAGCAGCGCGATGGATCCTGGAAGCCACAGTGGCCGTCAGCAGACCTGGACGGGCACACAGGACATTTTGGAATCAAAAATCATCACGCTGCGGAGGAGCAGTCATCACATCGATGCTAGATAAATTTAAACTACGACAGAAATTTTTGGTTTTGCACATGGTTGAATATTTATTAAGTTGATAATGTCATTTAAATGTGTGTTTAAGAAAGCTGTGTTCAGTGTTTACCTTTCAATAAATATTTGTTTAAACATGAGACCTGTAATATTTGTTATCATGGTCATTTTTTCATGTAAATTGAGGGATCAAAAGCAGTATCGGCCACAAATATCGGCCCAAGCAAAATCAGCCATCGGCTGAGGGTGATGGAAAAAAAAATCAGTATTGGCATCGGCCCCCAAAAAAACCATATCGGCCGATCCCTAATCAAGACACTTCATATCTGCTCACAAAGGACATTCCCAGGTTTAATCCACACAGTGTAAATGCCCCACCTCCGTCTGTCTAGTGATCACATTCTTACCCACAAAGTATCCGATGAGAGTGCAGTGGAAATAGGAGACTCGCTGCATGCGGCCCGACATGTTCCCGAGCCCCGCAGCCTCGCCGGTTGCTTGCTTCTTGTAGTTGTCGTAGCGCAGGACGAAGCATAAGAGCAACCCGGGCATCACGATGTCTCCGATTCCCAGCATGGAGAAGTGACTTCCTGTGGAGCTGTGGCAAAAGATGGGGAACGTTTCCAACGTGAGTATATCTTATTGTTGTATGCAAATTTAAAAAAGGACAGAGGAGGAGGTTGGGGTGGGGGGGGGAGGGGGGGGGGGGGGGGTGGCATACTCAACTCAATGCTGAAAATTCAGCAGAAAATTGATAGCACTGGTCTACAAGCAAAATGCTTCCGGGTCAAAAGTAGTGACATTTGTCTTGGTTTAGGTGACTAATAAAGACAAAGTGCAGATTGGCTATAGCTTTCAAGATACTGTAAACATAGGAAATGTATGCAAAATAAGGCAAAAGCAATAGTTTATCAGGACGTACAGTGTGTCTATAAGCAGCCAGTTCTATCTGAAAACCTGTCTGCACATTCCAATACATTCATTATTTGCTATTTCTGTCTTGGAAGTGGACAAAAGGCATGCACGTCGAGAAATTTCCTGAACGGTAGCAGAATTTTTCTTAAAAAAAACCTACAAGGCAGATAATTATAAGCAGCTGGTGATGGTAAATCTCCTTAAATCCTACAAAGCCCTTGGCTGCAATATTTCACTGAAGATTCACTCCATCTGGATTTCTTTGTGTAGTTGAATGGGAAAAATACAACCATCTGTGTTGAACATCACACCATACTACTGTACTTCTTTCCTACCTGGGAAAGACCAGTTTTCCGGGTAAGGAGAGACGTGGGACGTCGCGGCCCATCCCAGGCCCTAGGTGCAGCTTCCTGGACAGGACGTCGATGGGATTCTCAGCGGGCTGGGTGGCGACTTTGACCATCACGTTGCTATTGAAGATGTAGGCTGAGAAGAACACCTGGAGGGAAAACGGAGGCATTGAGCGCCGCCGTAAAGCATTCCGTAGCCTGCTTTGTGGTTGCTAGGCGAGATATGCTGAAGATGAGAGCGGTAGACAGTGACTGACGATTTGTTTTTATTAGTGTGTGTGTGTGTGTGACGGATCTTTATACCCAATTCACTGTAAAAGAGGCACAACTGTATTGTTTTGCTGCAGGACCCCCTGCCTATACTGTTGTATCATTTACTGAAACACTGCGGTTAAAATATACAAATGTGAATAAAGACATGGCCAGAAGACCAAGACAATAAATGTACCTGACTGTACACAACACTGAGGACCAACTGTTCACCTTATTACAAGCCAGTGTTGCATCTAAATCAGGGGTCTCAAACACGCGGCCTGCGGGACAAATGTGGCCCGCAGGACACTAGTTTGAGGCCCCCACCTTGATATGAAAGTTTAATGTTAGTGCGGCCCGCGCAAGTTTGATATGGATGCTGTATGGTATCATGTACCCAGAAAAAATTATTACGTTTGATTAATGTTCATGTTAAATAATTGTTAATAGTTATCCTCCCTATCCGTGTGGAAGTGGTAAGTTTTTGGTTATTTAAGTTTAAAGGAAATAACTTGAAGGCTACCGTTTAGGTCGCTAGCTCTCTAGTTTGCGAGTTAGCATGTGTCTCAAGACCCTGCAGTTGCGCAATATGTTGTAAATAAAAAGAGTATAAATGTGACTATAGTCGTGTTTTGTCATGTCTACAGGGCTCTAATAATGCTTTGTTAATTTTAATCTGAAAAAAATAATTTGTCTACCCACCAACTATATGTGGTTTCTTAAGTTTTTATTATTTGCTGTTTTATTATGATTTTAAATATATTTATTCATTTATTATTGATTGATTTTCTTTATTCTTGATTTGTTTATTTATTTTTCATCTTATTTTGTGTAGAAAAATAAAAAGTAAAATATTTGAGAACAGTTGAATGTTTTATCAGAGCTTTTCTTGTAGAAAATTGGAACCAAAGCAAAGTTTTTTTATTTTTAATAAATGCGTTTTTTTTTTTTTTGGAAAACCTGATGTGGCCCAGTCTCACCCAGACCCGAGCTCCAGTGGCCCCCAAGTAAATTGAGTTTGAGACCCCTGGTCTAAACAATGCTGACTTTTCATGTGAAGTAAAAAAGTAATCAGATAGTATGTTTTTTTATTGCTGCGTAGGTTTAAACCTGATAAATACCCATTTAATAATAAAGTGTTTTGTGACTCCGGTGTTAATAATGTCACTTGAGGCTGATAAATCACAGCAATGTCCCCCGAATTCAGTCAAATGGCAGCCAGATCGAAAATGTTTCTGCTGAAACTAATTCGGGAGATGATGACAATGTCTGTGTCCTCATGAATCTTTGCTCACGGCAGTGTGTGAGTGTGTGTGTGTGTGTCAGCATCTCTGCTGGTGATGTCCTTACCCAGAACACGTCATAAATGAGCAGCCCTGACAGCAGCAGGCACGACACCTTCAGACTGGGGAGCCGCACAAAGGCTATCATGGCCACGCACAACCCCATGGCTAACGCTGTCGGGAGGGAAACAACACAAGACGCTTTAAACATAGCCAAGAAATTTTAAAAATTGTACACTCATGGCTTGTTATTAAAAGAATTAAAATGGTTGATTTGACACACTCGTGATGATGCACATGAGTGGACAACAATCAGACCATTCAATGTTATTATTATATTATTATTTTTTAAATAACATCTTTGTCTGAATGTTCTGATGTCCTGTTTACATGTTAGCACCAAGGATATAGTAGCTCAACTTCCCATAACTAATATCATGTTGTTCTTAAGCCTGAATTATGCTTCTGTGTAGTCAACTACCCCGTCCACCCCGACGCGGGCTTGATCCTTTTTACCGCTCTTCCTCTGGGTTTAGCGTGTGATGTGAAATTCTCTGCCTAATCAACAAACTACGGTACTCGTCAGCTATTTATTAGCTGCCTTCGTCAAGTGCGAACAATGACAAAGAAAGAGGCAGAGAGTACAAGTCGACCAATCACAGCCTTCTCTGTCTGTGAGGGGAAATGTTCCATTATGACGACTGCTGTTCACCCCGTGAGGAAGTTAAACAACAAAAATAGTCCATTCTTTGTGCTAAAAAAATCACCACAACTGGAAAACTAGCTTCACAGTTTGCGGCAGGGCTTGATGTTGTGGTGGAACCTTCCCGCTGACGCAAGAGTGCGTGACGCACCGTCCATGAGGAGCCAGTGTCCAGTCAGCACCCAGATGAGCACCAACATGACGGAGAGGGAAAAGGACAGGAGCTCGGCCAGAGTGAAGCGGCCACAGCAGCCGAATGAAATCCTGCAACACAACACAGACACTATAAATACGACACAATTGATGAACAAATAAACACTTATATGGGTATGGATTTCCACATAATACTGGCATATTATACTACCATGCAGAGTAATGTGTAAATAATAAATAGAGACACTGGCGGTTAATGACTATGGAAAGCAGTTTAGACATCTTTGTTAGTAGAGCATGTTTAAATTGGTTGTGGAGTGGGTGGGTTGCTGCCATTCCTCGTGGTTGGCCATTGCAATGGAGCAGCTGCTGTTTCTAAGACACAATTCTAAACTTAATCTTTGAGAGGCGTTCAAAGACATTGCAACAAAACATGCACCATTATGGGTTAGGAAAACATCGCCCCAGTCCAAATGAGGGCATACACATTTAGGACAATTTGTATAAAAAGCAAAGAAATGACCTCCCCACTATTATCTGTCTTTCCACTTCATTAAATAAGCGCCACACAATAAATCACATATGGGAAAAATAAATCAGGTGCCTCTTGGTGGCTGTAACTTTCCTATGATAACACACCATGTACTGTGTGTAAAGTTCACAGTAGAAGATTCAGGATAAAGTGATGTGTAAAGCTAAAGCTGAAAAAAGCCTAGTATTGTATGCCGTTAAAGAAAAATTACACTTTTTAAAACAAATTTGCCCATCATCCACAATGGAAATGAACACGTCTAGCTTGTCTGTGCATTGCAAAGATATAAAAACAGCTAAAAAAGGATGCACAAAATAATGTATGGAATGGCAGACATTTATTCTGCCAATAAAGCCTTCTGAAAAACATTCAAAAAACATCAACATTTACATATCTATCTATCTATCTATACATATATATCTGTCTATTTACATATGTGATGTGCATATAAACCAAGGTACAGCAACATTATTATTATTATTATTATAATAATTAACACAGTTACACCAATTGAACTACGTGAAACCTTGCCACACCACATCGGCTAGCTGCTAGCTTTGCCCGCAGGTTGCTATGACTTCATATTTCTTTTCTTTTGTTTTTTTTCTTTTGTTGTTCGATGCTACAATAACAATTTCGCTGTAGCTTGGTTAAAGTACAATTCAGTTATGTAAACGGACCTCTGTTGGCTTTTTTGTTAGGTCTGTAGTGTCATGATACCATCGCATGTTTCCACTTGGTAGAACGCGCAGAAAAGGGAAAGAAATATGTATTAATGGTTCACATAAGGATTGTGAATGACGGTCAAAATTCCAAAAATAAGTGCAGTTTCCTTTAATAGCAGCCTTTGTAGGCGGCATAGGTGTGTCCCATTACATGCAATAATGAACTGTCTCTTGTTGTATCTTTAGAATGAACAGAAAAGAGAAAGACGTGTGAATGGATTGGATTGCGGTTTGTGGATGATGGGCAAAACTCCCAAAAAGTGCAGTTTCCTTTAAGTAAACACATAGTCTTGGCCACTAAAGGAAAGACAGTGTTGTCCTCCACTACTAGACTTGGATGCAGATTAATAGAAACCACAAAACGATGCAAAAGAAATTGCTTACTTGTTCTGTGGGGAGCAGGGTCTGGTCAGATACTGGCACATTGGCAACAAGAGGAAAGCAAAAGCAATTGTAGCGAGCACTGAGGATGAGAAGGAGACATAAAGTCAGCTCATTCTTGTCCTTTTTGTGTCTGCTTCACTGTTCAGCTACCAATCTTGACGCACATAAAAAACACACACGAGTGAATGTAAGCCTTAAAGCACTCATTCACAGTAAATTTCGAGTGTGTTGCTTTACCTGCTGTGCAGATGGTAAAGACCACCTGGACCGAGTCAAAGAAGAAGAACATGACTAGCAGAGACACAGAGGCTCCTATGGGTAAGAAGAGCGCCTGCGTCGAGTCTATAGTCTGGATACCTGTCACACAAACACAAATAAAATTAGCACCGGGGTGGGTGGGTTCAGATTAAATACTTGCGAGGACCACACTCACTGTTATTGGTGTTACTGTTGTTGAAGGAACCCGCTGTGGTGTTGCCATCTTTGTCCTTCTCTTGGTTCTCACAATCCATGTTTAATGACCTGGAAGAAGGACGAGAGCCGTGACAAAGAGTCTCAATCATTTAGCTTTGAATTTAATTGGAACAAACCCAGACTAAAAAAAAAGGAGCAGTAAGTACTATTTATGTTGCTTCAGGCTTCCCCCTAGAGGTCTGAAGGGTAATGGACTATGGTAGCTGCAACAGACCAATAGCAGGAGTATTCAACTAAAATGATCAGAAAGGCCATTTAGATTTAGATTAGAGTGGGTGTTCCGTTTATTTAATACCCTGTGGCATTTACAGGGGTTCAGTTTGATTAGCAACTGTTATGAAAGCCCGACACGGAGCCTAAAAGAAAACTTTAAAGTGGTGCTGAAGGACAGAAAAAGAGAAAATTAGAGCTGGAAAAGGTCACAGGTCATTACGTCTTCCTCATTCAGTGGTGGTGTCGTGGTTGAATTGTGTGGGTTTCTTTCAGTTTCAAGGTTTATAAAGTTTATTCTTTATTTCATCCTATGTATTACTCAGAATATTTATTAGTTTAGTTGCTATATCCTTCTTCAAATAAAGAATTTGCAATGAATTGATTTAAGACCTTTATTAAGCTGCATACCTTCAGTATGTGTCATTTGGTAGGCCACAAACAAAATCTTGTACACAGGGTCACAAAATGCAAGAAAACTAAAGAACTCTGGTAATGGACATGTCGGAAACTCAAAGTAATTCTGCTTTTGCAACCAATGACTTTGATCACAATTCTACTTGAGTGGCGTACTTGTGCAGCAAGCTAACATATGAACCGAATCCTTGTGTAATCTGAACTCAATGAGTTAAACCCTGATTTTGCTATGCAACCAGGCCATGTAGCTGCCACGGCTATAAATCAATGCTTTGTGGGGATGTTTTTCTAAGTGCGACTGAAGCCGTAAAAACTACATTACAGGTGGTATTACAGGCACCATAGTGTTCATAATGTAGCAAGAATCATGTTAGAATAGCACCGCTGGCTGCAGCAGGACTGTGTGAAGTCACATTTCATCAGAAAATGTACATGAATTTAGTGGATTGAATCGCAGAGCAGCAAAAAAAAAAAAAAAAGGTATGCCGTACCTTCTTAAATTCTTACAAACACAAGCAATGTGACGTCTGGAGGGAAAGGCCTCAAAACATATACAATATATGCACAATTATTAGGCAACTGAGTGTCACTTTTCAGCATATTTTCTCATATTTAGGTTATATAAACCTGAATGCTTATTGTATTTAAGCACATCTTCCAATGTAATTTAAAATGTGGTTTTGTGCACCAAACCTCCTGCATGGCCACTGCATGTGTGGGAGAAGTTGTTATTCTGTTATTATGGATTAACGTTAAAAGGCACAAACCCCAAACTTTCCACAATGTCCCTGGTGGCACTGGCGACAGGGTTATAATTTAATTTTGTTTCATGCAGTCATAAAAAGAATATCAATAGCATTAGCTTACCATAAGGCCTGCCACACTACAGTATCTTCAAATAAATCACACACACCTGTATGACGCAACACACTCACCTGAAGCTGCCATAGACGATGAGAAGGATGGAGATGAGGAAGGTGGACACCTGGCTGGAGTCGACTAAAGAGTACGCCCTGAGAAAGACACAAGAAAAACAAATAAATGACCGTTTTCTATATTGCAGTTCACCTTTTGAGTGATTTTTATTTTGTTTACAGCATACATATGAACATGTATTGGACTCCGTGAACCCATGTGTTGTGTGTACATCCTGATTGACTAAGCGAGGACCCACGCATTGTGTTCTGCGTCATGATTGGCTAAAGGACAATTTAGCCACAAAACGTTCTGCACCGACAAAGGCACCCACGGTCGAACCCAAGAGGCAGAGGAGGGAGAAGTAGTTGTGGCTATAGGACGCCATTATGGAAGGAGCAATATTTTTTAACAAGGATACAAAAACGCTACGGTACAGTGGAATGCTGTCAGAACAGCAAAGAGGCATGGTCAAAAAAGGGAAATCCTCGTATGTTAATCTTAAAAAAATTTTTTTTAAAGGTTTGAACTTTTGAGAGGCGGCACGCCGGTCGAGTGGTTAGCGCGCAGACCTCACAGCTAGGAGACGAGGGTTCGATTCCACCCTCGGCCATCTCTGTGTGGAGTTTGCATGTTCTCCCTGTGCATGCGTGGGTTTTCTCCGGGTACTCCGGTTTCCTCCTACATTCCAAAAACATGCTAGGTTAATTGGCGACTCCAAATTGTCCATAGGTATGAATGTGAGTGTGAATGGTTGTTTGTCTATATGTGCCCTATGATTGGCTGGCAACCAGTCCAGGGTGTACCCCGCCTCTCGCCTGAAGACAGCTGGGATAGGCTCCAGCACCCCCGCGACCCTGTGTTTAAAAAAGGGAGAACTGCCTGTCTGAGTGTATCAAGTGTATGGTGAGGGGTTTGACAGCCTTAAGCATATATAAATATAAAATAAAGTTGGCTACCTCACATATTGCACTTATTGCGGGGCTATATTGGGAACCTATTCACCGTGATAAACGAGGTGACGCTGTACTTTTTGCTTGAGCTTTTGGTCTTGTATTTGCAGAAAGCAGCTGATTGGCCCCACCCCTTTTGGAGACTAGTATAAATGGGTGCATATGCGCTCTGCACACTCTCTCTCTTCGCCACCACCTTCCACTCTGCACGCTGCCTTCGTTTGCGGCAGACTCAGTTCCACCTCGGCATGCTCCAGGGCCACTCAGCTGCTTCATACTCGCTGCTGGCGTAATGCTGAGAAGCAGGCTGGGTTTTGTGTTTTTCTATTAGTTTTTAGTTCTTGTTTGTCCTGGTGTGACTGGCTGTCCTGTTTGTGTGGGTTTGGCTTTGTTTAGGTATTTAGTTGTATCTTTTTTTCTTGTTTAGGGGTAGCGGCGAGGTGATAGGAGGTCAGCCCTGTATAGTGTTGACCGGTTCACCTCACTGTCTTTTTGTTTTTGTTTATTTGAGCTGGTGAATCAAGACTTTTTCTTTGGTTAAGGGAGAGGATTTTTTTTTAAATCCTTTTTCTTGGTATACAAATTAATACATTTTGGTGACTTGGTTTTCCAGTCTCCTGTGTCCTCCTTAATTGGGAATAATTGTTTGGCTTTGTTAGTGGCCCCTAATCTTGACAGGTTGCACAGGTTGAGTAAGTTGAGGTGTGATGTGTGCTAAAAATATTGCCATGGTAATTTCAATTCATGACAAGTGTCTTGCTGGTCGAGTTGGGCAGGACCATGAGGCAAGTTGCATGTTTGCATAAAAAACATACAAGTTTCACACACTAGCAAATGTGTTAGAGATAGAAAGGGGGAAGTAACAGTAAAAAATGACAGCGTGATTGCAATCAATGAACCATGTCATGAAATTAGGAGTTGCGACTTGACGTCTAAGTGAACCCATCATGACTTGAAAAGCAGATCATCTCGCTTTTCTAAGATCACTCTTGTTGTCATACTGCTCACAGTACAGAATGTGTGGATTGCTAAACTGTGATGCATGAACCAGTCTCATTTCATCTCTTCCTTTGGCATATTGGCATCATCATCTCAACATTCAACTTCTGAGAGAGTAGATTACAGATATGGGTATGCAGTACCTTTGTGGCCCCCGAAGCGGTGCTGAATTCAAAACATTTATATTGCACTCTTCACTGCCCATTTATGAATGTTTGACTTCCATTTGCATCAGTCAAAAACCGAGCTGTACTTGAATTTGCAAAATTTCACCCTTTACGCTTGTTCCAAGATGTCTGAATGTTTTCCATGTTAGTCGTTTATACATAGATTTTTTTATTTTTCATTTTTTTGTGTGATCACTGACACTAACCTCGCTTTTAAGTGCAATCAGTGACTGTATTCTGTGCAGTTTGTCGTCCTGCAGTACTTATAATTGTTAGGAGTTATATTTTCTACTTGCTGTTCGATTTGCCTTTAATTGCTCCTCCCGAGAACAATGTTATTTGAATTAAAGTGAATGAAAACTAATGCCAGGTGCATGTAAAGTCATTTAAAAAAAGCCTATTTTTCTACGCATTGTGGTCTCGTCCATATTCAAACGTAGGGTTTTATCGTGCAAAAGTAATGTTTTTAAAAACTCTGGCTTGTGTGTAAGAGTGGTGGGGGCAAACAGGTTAAACAGGGTTTTTGGTTTGTGTCACAACAAATGTAGGACATTACTTCATGTTTTTAAACCTCATTTGACTTACTAGTGTAGCAAGCACACACATGTAAGATTCGATTCCCCCCCCGAAAACCTTTATGAAGTTTCCTGGGTTTTGTGTAAGGCAGCTGTAATTTTTAAAGATAATGCACATCTTGTATCTCACTAGTATATGATCAACACAGGTGTTATAAGTCAGCTGGAATTGTTTTTTCTCGCTTTTTTTGATTGGCCCAAATGTGCACAGACGACATAGTCTAAAACACAACAGGTCTCCGCTGTGTGCTACTGCATCATCACCAGTGTAGACGTGCATATGTTGGGGAGGGAGGGAAAAGGGGCTTAAATCAGATCAAGTGTCTTGATTGAAGTGTTGAGTGTTTTGACACCAGCCTGGACCTGACCTACACAACCGTCTAATGCAGGTCAGTTGCTAGGGCATACAAGACAAGGCAGCCATTGTGGCTTGCTGCTTTCCGATGAACGCCCTCACTGAGATGCTGACCTGTCAGTCTCCTGTCAAACTCTACCGCCAATGGGTGAGGAATGTGCTTTGCATCCAGAGGACGTAAAAAAGACCATGTCCTCATTCCTGCCCGCCACTGTCGTGAAAATATTGTAATGAGCGTGTTATTTGTGAAACTGATATTGATATTTTGAAGTACTTATGTCACCAAAACAAAATTTATCTTAGGAGAAAAGCTGTCTGGCATCGGTACTGTGAATGATAATACACATAATACAGAAGTAGCAGTGTGCAAGGCAGATTTGGAATCAAACATTGTGACCAGCATTACTTGCTTATGTGGAGAAGTTAATGTACAAGCAGAAGCTGTAGTAATACTACATTTGCTCAAACTTAAAATTTGACAGATCAACACACGATTGTTGCATAGGATCACGTGATAGTAGGGTCTAATACAAACCTACTATAACATCATATATAATAACTGTAGTTATTTTTGCTAATCTAATGTAACCTCCTATCAATTTTACATAAGTAGACAAACATATATGGTTGGTAGTAGCAGCTACAACTCGTGTACCCACTTGTCCCTGTGGGTGGAGACGGGGCATCTAAAGAGTGCTGCAAACTGCATGCAAGGAAATGCAAATATGAATGAAGGCACGAAAGCGATGGGTTTCTAAGTGGAATGCCACAGCCACAGTGTGGGCAAAAATTTGGGTTTTGTGGCGACGAAGATGGGGAATGAACTTGCATGCTTATGTTTTGCATTTCGTTCCCTTACTGTACTAAAAATAAACCGAACCGTGACTTTTAACACAGAGGTACGTACGGAAGCGTGATTATGGTGCACCGTTACACCCTTAAGTGTTTTAAAATGCCTTCTTCATGGACGAGGAAGAGTGGTCATTAGTAAACTCTCTACCAAGAAGAAGTACAAAATAAAATACAGCTCAAGCGATATTGTGTGCGTTCAACAAAATGATCTGTGACTTTCCGGCAGGAAAAAAGACCAGACTGTTCCATCTCTCTAATGCAGTACACAGTTCAGCACTGTACAGAATGTGAGGAGGATACTGAGAAGAGACAATAGTGCACCTTGTGGACAAGTATGTACGTAATAATGGCTCCTGGTGTACCTGACCCCACATTTAGGTAATTACAGAGGCATAACAAAAAAGCTAATTCAAATATGATACATCTTCAGGTGATACAATTTTTCCCGTCATTTTAAATGACAGGAGAAAAAAAATAGGCTGCGGAGCTGGAAGATTTAGCGGAGCATTTCAAGAAAGACTGACCTTGTTCCTCTCAGATTCTAATGTCACCGCCTATCAGAGACAGACACGATGAGTTTCATCCACCGCTGAGCTAATTCATATTCTAGCACCAAACTGGTTCGTCTGAATTCTGTGCACAGATGCCCGCAGAACATGGGCGAGATAGATGAATGGAACATTTAAAAACAAAATACAATCCGGGACTGTTGGGGGTTGGATGGGAGCCCAAGGAGCCATAAGCCCCCCTTGTCTGCTGACAGACTCGTTTCTTTTTTTTTTGCCCCCACTCTCCAAATGACACAATTCCCAAAACCGTCCTACAAGTGCATGCATGACTCGACCGCTACGGGTCACCAAGGGGCAAAAAGACATGCAAGATTTGGCCTTGCCGGTGAACCACAGTGTCCACACAAACTAAACAACACTGCAGTCGCGCATTGAATGTGTGTGCTGTATTTAACACCCTTTCACTGTAGCTACAGGGTGGAGTTGCCTTGAGACCTCCGATTGGAGATTAACATTCATCTCCCTCCATCGTCTGATCCAATTATGAATGTAATGGGCTAAATCCTCCAGGAGCAGGAATGTAATTTATGATCAACGGCGACCTTTTTGCCTCCATTAAAGCACAGTCACCTCCCTGTCCCCTGCTGTTCCGATGGACACTGTTTGCAGCCTTTTGTGGCATTTGGATATTTGTAAAACAATACAAGCTCCAAAGCACTATATGAAGTCGTGTGATTCAGGACGTCTGACACAAGCTTTGAGGTTTCGGGTTCATTTTATCATCTGCATGAATTGGTAAATTTAGTGGACAACAAAGAGACGCTTGACTGGAATTGAGTTGATAATGCGTATACAACGATCTTCTTTTCAAGTGCAGGCTGGCTTTAGTTTAAAATCATTTCAACGTCTCATGGCGCAGAAAGGCCACCAATAAAAGCAAACGAAGCTAAACCTGGAGATAATCCTTTGATGATTGAACTGACGTCTCCCGAGGTCTGCTGACTCTTTGATGGACGCACATGTTACACAAGTGTAAAAAGTTAAGTTACCACAGTCTCGGTTTTGTTCAACACATGACAAAAACTACAGAAGTGACTCTACACTGTCATAGCACAGCGTCCAACAACAGATTGGAATTTATTAATTTCATTGGCACCCATCCAATTGTCATTGTTCATTTTTTTTTAAATCTACTGCCATCATGCACAAATTCTTCTTTGTCCTTTTAAATGCATTAACCATGCATCTGTCATTGGAATGCAGCAGTTAACTGCGTGGGGAAAACAGTGAATACGTCGTTTGTTAGTTCTCAAGTCATTCCTTTGTTCATCTATGTTTACTTATCATATTTTATCATCACATTTGATATATTACACTTGTGGTCATTAGTTGGGACTAAACACGATTGTGTTAGTGAAGTGGTATTAATGAAGATTATACACACTGGTATCCATGGTGTATCCCACACATTGAATTAAATGCTTTATTCTCTCTGTCCAAGACACAAATCCACAGATTGGCGGTCAGTAGAACACAAACCTCTATCAGTGCTAAACAATAATGCTTAGATAGCGGTAGACTCCTCCTTTCCTAACAGATAGCACAATAATGGACACCAAAAAAAAAACAGAAAAAATACACAGACGACTGAAGAGTTGGATTTAAAAGCAGAAAGGATACAAGGCTGCCCCCCCCAGTGAACAATAGCCAATTGTTCCACTCCAGACCTGTAGGTGGCATTGAAACCTAGTTTGAGGCCCCCACCTTGTTACCAAAGTTTAATGTTGAAATGACAGCTTAAAGCTGTGTGCCCACCGGACACAATTAACATGATTTTGCCCCGCCCATACTGTTACCCTACCCTGTTTTGCTTTGGATTAGCAATGAAGCTAAAGGCTTATGACGCTGGGTACAAATAAATGCAGGAAATGATTTGGAATAAAACGGAAAATACACGTCAAGATAAAGCATCTCATCAAACATGTTGTTAAAGTTACGACGCTGCTCCCAGATGGAACCGAGTACGATGCTAACTTGCTAATTGGGTAAAATTATTAAGTTTCATTAATGTTCATGTTAAAGGTTAAATAACTTAATACTGTACTTTTGAATCTGAAAAAAATAATTTCTCTACCAACTGTATGTGGTTTCTTACGTTTTTCTCATTTGCTGTTTTATTATTATTTTACTTATTTATTACTGATTGATTTATTGTCTTTATTCTTAATTTGTTTATTTATTTATTTTTATCTTATTTTGTGTATAGAAAAATAAAAATTAAGATATTTGAGAGCAGTGGAATGTTTTATCAGATATTTTGGTGTGGAAAACCGGAACCAAAGTACTGAAAAAGTGTAGGGCAGAGGCAAAAACATTGAAGATAGTTTTTTTAATTGATTTTTCTTCCAGTTTTTAATAAATGCGTTTTGGGTTTTTTTTTTGAAAACCTGATGCGGCCCGGCTTCACCCAGAACCTAGCTCCGGTGGCCCCCAGGTAAATTGAGTTTGAGACCCCTGCTCTAGACGAATGTGCTTGATTTGCAATGAGTGCCTCGCGGTACTAAAAGACTACAGAGTCCAGAGACATCACTGTTTGCATCAGGAAGATGGGTTGCGTATCCTTCAAACTAAAACCGCCCATCTCAAGTGCAGCTTCTTCCCCGAGGCTCTCGGATTGAGGAACAGTGCACCACGCACTCGCTGACCGCATGAAAGACAATTATATGCTATTGTGTATGTATTTCATGTACCATGTTACAATGACAAAACAACCTTTGATCTTTGAGAGGGACGCTACTTTCCGAGCAAACCTTCCGAAGGGATATCCCAAGGGCAGCGAATGTGCAGGATTTGATTGCATTTTACAATGTGTGCTGGATTTTATCAAAGAAGGCCCATCACATACTCTCAAACTGTAAGAGAATTCATGCTGGCTGTTGTAGATGAAGTGATTGATGACAAAATTAATGAGTGTGATAACAGCACTTAAAAATGTACTTACCCCTGTCAGACACCTCAAACATTCACTGGGTTAAATTTATTGCTAGCGATGTGTTTGAAACGCTGTTTAAAAGACGAGGTGAAGGTTGAAGCCATGGCCGTAGTAGTGATATTGCAGATACTGTATGTCTGTTTTTTGACTGCAAAATTTGTGAGATGAATTACTTTGCTTTACCTTAGGGGTCGGCAACCTTTACGAGCAAAAGCAAAAACATAAAAAAAAAACCACAGCTTATACAGGTTTTAATCGTTTTAAAAACACCACAGCCTCCCGTTTGCAATCTGACACCTTTGATTGGTTGTAGATCCGGATTGGCCAGAGTCGGAGCCGGATGATGACGCACGGCCACTGGGATACAGGCTAAGTTTCTCTGTGTACTTTATCATTGGGTCAACTATGAGCAAAATGTAATTAATTGCGATTAAACATTTACTGACAGCCCTAAAATAAGAAAATATATATACAGACACACTATATACCGATCATATTGCTAAAATGTCACCACGGATATTTTCAGTGTATGAAGTGTATTATGAAGCAAATGTTGGTGCTTGACCAAATGAAACCAGCATTAATAGAAACGCTCCTAGATTAAGGGTGAAGACATTTTAAAGACACATTTTAATCTCATGAGATCTCATCACATGCCATCCCAACTCCTGTTGAGGGTGTGCCCTCAGCGGATCCCCAGGGGAGGTGTCTAGGAGGCATCCTGACCAGATGCCCGAGCAGCCTCTAGCTCCTCCCAATGTGGTTCTACTCAAGAGTTTTCACCCAAATGACAGTGCCTCTCACCTTCTCATCTATAAAGGAGAGCACTGCAAACCTGAAGAGAAAGTACATTTTCCCCCAAACACGACCACTTCACCATCTTAAGCTCATGATCATAGGTGAGGGGAGGAATCTAGCATGGCCTTTTGGCTCAGCTCCTTCCTATGCAGAGTCTGTTCTAGCATACTCAACTTAACGACAATGATAAACACTGTGGCTGATGATGTTGGACAGCAAAAAAAAAATAGTCCCCACCGTCCAAGCATAAGAGTCATGCTGCTTCTCAAAAGCAAAACACCAACATTTGTTTGCCTTGAAACTGTAATTTTGAAAATATAGGCTTTGGCCTTGTCTTGCAGCCTGTAATTACAAGAGCACAAGTCTTAGTTCATGCATGAAATGTTCAAATTAAAAAAAAGATACATTGGCTTTAAATGCACTCCTTGGTGTTTCCCACAGGACTGCAATGTAATTGTGGCCGTGGACGACACCGTTGTCTAATTTGTATAATTTGCCTTAGGGCTGGGCGATACGCACCAAAACTCATCTCCTGATGTATTTAGGTTGAATATTGATTTTGAGTATCGAATATCGAGTTCTTCTGGGGAAACGTGAGGGCAAGGTGGGAACTTCAAGCTTCAAGAAGAGAGTCACAAGCTTCATGGGAGCCTTGAGCAGGACTTCAGCGATTCATACGACAGACGCTAAAAGGTCTTGATGGCACTGTACAAGGTGGCTATGTCTTGAAGACACATTTTTCAAGACTAGTAGTAGAAGTACTGGGATACACTCAGCTCACAAAATGACAACCATATGCTTTTCAAAGGCTGCAGGTACAGCAATCCGATGATCTCACACCACATTAAACAATGAGATACTAAATTACCAGAGGATACTTCAAAGTAACTAATGAAAAAGATGCTAATGTAAAAGATGCATGATAAGTTGAACAGTGATTACTTTACTTACACCCGTCATCCAACAAGATTCCACCATCTAGGCCGATCCTGTACCAGCCCTCCCTCCCACTTCTCTCGCCAGCCTTCGAACATCAGCCTCTACGTCTTGTCGCAAGTATTTCTTGGATTCCAATTCCTGCGTGACACTTCGATTGCATGGTGTGTCCTAGCCAGTGCCAGCATCTCTGTAGTATTTCCTGTTCTTTGGGCTCCTTTCTCCTGGTTGCTGATCATGTGTTCTGATCATCTGCATGCATTCTGTATATTTATGACGGCAAATGGATTGTACTATTTTGCTCCTTTGACAGACACACCCATGTTAGTTTTCATACAAGCGAACCTTAAGTGATCAGGTCCTTGCTGCTATAGTGGACAGGGTCTGACTGCTCACTTTCTCACATCTTCTATTGCTATATTCTATTGCTCTGATCTGATCTAATATCACACCAGCCTACAGGAAGCACACACGAATGTGCTAATTTGTTGCAGACCCCCCCCCCCCATCCTGTACTCTCCCATAGTCCCATAGTTTGGAATTCTTTTTTTTTCCCGCCCAGTCATCCTGTCCTGTCTGCCCCAGTCATATTATATATGTATGTACGGGTGCTAGCACAATTCGCTTGTACCGCTGTAAAAGTGACAAGGTCATTCATTCATATAAATACTATTTACAACTACAGTGTTTATCTGCTGTCAATCATGTCAGCAACTTGTGTGTATGCATGTTTGAGATCTTTATGTGCAGACACAACACCAAAGTAAACTGCCAGGAGATATTGAACAAAACTATGCCAATGCAAACAAAGAATAAAATGCTTAAGCCTGTCTCATATTTGAGTGTATCCAGCTGTAGGATACTATAACGATTACTGGTATTAATGATTAACCACGGTAAAGCCTGACTTTTCAAATTTATATTATAAAACCATGACTGAAACAGCAGTTTTATAAGTGCAATTCCTACAGAAGCAAGAGGATGCACATGCACAGTTTGAAATGTGTGCCTGGTAAAAACATGGCGGCACATCGGCAAACAGCGTTCCTGAGAAGAACAAGTTTTTACGTCTGGACAGATTTTGTATTTGCAAAGGATTCAGAGGCAGAGAATGCAGAAAAGAAACAGTCTCAGCAATCCTCTGACAACCACATGGCCATACCGGCACCAGTAAATGCTAACAAGGCAAAAATCAGGAAAAATATACCTTAAAACCAGTAACCGGCCTGTGCCTAATTGCGTGTCATACACACTTTGGTGCTAAAAAGTGTTTTCCCCCGCCCTGATTTTTTGCACTTTTGTCACACTGAAATATTTCAGATCAAACAAATTTAAATATTAGTCAACGACAACACAAAATGCACTTTTTCAATTAAATGCATTATTTTCTATTTATAACGCTTCGGGACTCTAGTGAACCACAGCAAGAGCCATTATCCAAAATATGGAAGAGCGGTGACGCTTCCCAGCAGTGGCTGGCCAACCAAAATGACCCCAAGAAGGCAGCGACGACTGATCCAAGAGGTTACAAAACATCCTACAACAACCATAAGAAAGACACTGGGCAAAACTGCCCAAAAGAACATTACAGCTCATCTCAATTTTGCATGAAAACACTGTCATGATCCCCAAGACCTTTGTGTCCCATTAAATCTGGCGTAAAATTAATGTCACATTTCAGAAAAAGAGCATCATACAAACAGTAAAATATGGTGGTGGCAGCGTGATGGTCTAGGGCCGTTTTGCTGGTAAATTGGAAAACTTGCTGAGATGAATGCACCCATGAATTAGGCTCTCTACCAAAAGAAATCCTGACGGATAATGTCGGGTCATCTGTTGGTGACCTCAAGCTGAAACCAACTTGGGTTCTGCAGCAGTGATCAACAATGATCCACAACACACCAGCAAGTCCACCTCTGATTGGCTGAAGAACAACAAAATGAAGACTTTGGAGTGGCCTAGTCAAAGTCCTGACCTGAATCCTATTGAGATGCTGTGGCATGACCTTATAAGAGCACTTCCTGCTGGAAAAACCTCCAATGTGACTGAATGACAACAATTCTGCAAAGATCCAAAGAACCAAAATTCCTCCACAGCGCTGGAAGAGAGTCAAGTTATCACAAACACTTGATTGCAGTTGTTGCTGCTGAGGATGGCCCAACCAGTTATTAGGTTTCGGGGGCAATCACTTTTTCCACACAGGGCCATGTAGGAGTTTATATGTTTAAACCTTAATAATAAGGTTTAATTTAAAAACTGCATTTTGTGTTCAGTTGTGTTGTCATTGACCAATACTTAAATTTGTTTGATGATCTGGGCAAACCTTTTCACACTATTATAGCTATAGACACACACACACCTCAATATAGTAGATATATCTGTCTATCTATATATATTATGGGATGCGATATGGACCTAGGTAATTTTTCCAATGTAATGTCAGGCGCTGCACACTACTAAATATTCAACAAATTGTAATGCCTGTGCTTGTGATTAATGAAGATGTAGTCACCCATGCAGGTCGACGTGCATATGTAATGATGTAATGACATAATGTAATGTAATTGATATTTTGCAGGACACTCTTGTTTTGTTAAGGCAGACATGGGGCCAACAGTGCTCTTATTTTGAAGGACACTCACGGAAGTGTGTGGAGATTGTGTATTTATGACAAAGATGAGCTATGTTCAAAAATAACTGTGCTTCTTCCACTTCCACATCGTCACGGGGCACTGTAAAATGTTCCTTACATTAAAGCCGTAGTGAAAATATACTCACCAAGCCGCACACACACACAACCACACAAGTTAACCCCTGTTAGCGTCCATTCATGAGTGAGGAGATTCAGCCAACTGTTGTCGTGTTTTATCGTCAATTAAACCCGTTTCGGTAGGGAGGGGAATTTTCAGTGTTAATAATGATTTTGTGTCACGACTGAGCTGCCTGCCGAGTAAATACTTCCACGCATGGACGTTCTCTCTCCTCTCCTCATAATACCTGTATGTCATTTTTTTTTATCATGGGAAGAATCTATACCGGTACATAAAAAATACCACCCAACCCTAATCTATACGTGTCTACATACATTATCTATATATACACATATATAGATCTAACATATATATAAAAACAAAAGCAAAGATCCAGCAAAGTGCACAACTTTCTTTTTGGTGACAGTAAATATTGCTGATGGCAACACACAAAAAGATGATGGTGTGACAAAAGAAGTCCTGGAGGTGTAAAGAATGTGACTGATGTGTGACGCTGAGACTGAATTGATGTGTGTGTGTGTGTGTGTGTGTGTGTGTGTCATCGGGTATGTGAAGCTCAATAGAACTTGCACACAAAACAGAACTCTTCACGACTAAATTCATGTGAAAAAACAAAGGAATGCATGCCGAAAATTCATATTCATGGTATCGATGCCAGCACAATGAATAATTATTTTCAAGGTTCAATGCTGAGCATCAGGAAATGCACTTTAAAAAATATATATATTTAAATGCATGTCATGTTTTGTTTTTTTTTTACTTTGGAACAATGAACAATTGAAGTCTCAATAGTTAGATGTAATTTCCAAGTGTTTACATTTATTGTGAAATATTTGCCCACTGTTATTTCAGGTCATTACATTCACATGGACAAATATTTAGTATTTTTTAATATGGTTATTAACAGTTATTTACACCCTCTTTAGCATCCATTTACTCACTAAAACTATTATTTCTAGTTTTAAATACACTTTTTATTTGCTCACAACCCGACTATCACTATTGCCACCTTAACAAATGAGTCCATTGAGTGTCTTGCATGTAGTGTCGTCTTACATTCAGTCAAGTATTAATCTCAATAATCACAACACCTTCTTCACCCAGTGCCAATATGCAACTGTAGCTTCTCCCACCTGTTTAAAATGAGATGTGCGTCAACCTGCCTACTGTCAAATATAAGTAACGAATACAACAAAAAAAAGAAGCTGTCATGTTGGGACATGATTAACATAGCGGCGAACTAGCTTAGCATTTAGCTCCACAGCAGAGCCATTGTTATGTGCGGCAAGCAGCGGTTGGCCCTCCTCATCAGCTAATTTGTGTCCACGGCTAACTTCCATAATCAGCTTAACGCCCTCATGCAATTGTTGTGCCCGAGCAGGAAAAAAACAACACGACTCACACATAAACACAAATAGGCATGTAAAATATGAAATCAGTTAGAGTTTGTTATTATGAAGACATTAGCTTGGTGGTTAGCAGTGGCTCACAATAGCACCAGTGGAATTGACCTCGGCTGAATGGCCTTAGCAGCATCAGCTGGCCGCTGGTAGCTAACAACACTTAGCTGCTAGCTTGAAAAGCTTAGCTTTATAAGCGTGACATTTTTAGTTCTTAAGTTGGCCTGGGGCATATTAATGCGAGGGAATAGAAACAGAGACGCAGTGCATTGCAATGGGGGCGTTATCCGTGAATGGCACTTGCCATTTGCAGCAGCAGCAACAACAGCAGAGAATGCTATGTAGCCGAGGCTAGGCACTAGCTCGCTGTTCACTTACCAGGATGAGTAGCCTTGCTCCGCCATATCGCCGACAACAGTGGCCTCTCACACGGACTCGGATCTCCGTGACGACCCGCTGGGGTCCTCGGGTTGAAAGTGTGGGGGATGCTTTCAGGCGTATTTTCCTCCCTCGCAATCCTAGCAGCTACTCGTCGGTGACAACATGGTGATGCATCCCGTCGGCGGACGGACGGCAGCTAAGCCGAGCCGAGCCACACGATCCGAATGTCGTGCACTTTCAACGGCAGTGATGGGTTGGTGGATAAGACAAAGCAAAGCTGGAACAAAAATGAAAAACACTGGTGTTATTTATGCTGCTTAATGTCCTGCCGTCACCCCAGCCGAGGAGGCTTGGTCGCCAGCGATGCTACACCCACAGTAAATCCATATTAAGCGCGCTGGTGCCCGGGTAAAGAAGTCTGCAGCCCTCGCTGTTATGGAAGACGTTTGGCTTTGTATGTGACTAGAGCCGCGGGAGCGCGCACACTCGCCCTGCTGTGGTGTGCATGAGCGCGCTTAGAGGGCTTTTTTGCAACTAGAACGAGCACTGGAAAGCTTATTGTGTGTGCTTTTTACCCACCTAAAGGCTTCACTGGCTGCACAAAATATGCACAAATGGACAAAATATTCACATTTGACGTATTTTGGTGATATTTATTATCACAGTCATTTCTACACACTGAAACATGCACACAATTCATTATTTAGAAAAATGTTACAAAGACACAGGTACTCCGGTTTCCTCCCACATTCCAAAAACATGTTAGGTTAGCGACTCCAAATTGTCCATAGGTATGAATGTGAGTGTTGTTGTGTGTACCCTGCCTCTTGCCCGAAGTTAGCTGGGATAGGCTCCAGCACCCCCTGTTACCCTAGTGTTCATCATCCATCCATCCATCCATCCATTTTCCTCTGCTTATCCGGGTCCGGGTAGCGGGGGCAGCAATCTTAGTAGGGAAGCCCAGACTTCCCGGTCCCCGGCCACCTCCTCCAGCTCCACCGGGAAGATACCAAGGCGTTCCCAAGACATAATTCCTCCAGCGTGAGGGAATCAGCTGATCAATAATTTAAAACCATCGCTTAAAAAATGACAATAACTTCAAAAATTGGTTTGGGCTTCCTTGATGCGAGTCTTTCCAGATGGCTACATTGCTCCAAGTGGTGAAGATGGCTCCATGAAGGGCATCACCTATCTGGAACTGATGGCCAGTTTTATAAACGTCCCTTACCATCCATCCCCAAATGTTCACTATATGTGATTTATATCAAGGGAACGTCCAAAAGAGAAAAAGCACCCCAGATCATGATGGACCCCCCCTCCACTGTGCCGGGTAGAAAACATCTTAGGCGGATCTCCTTATCATGCCAGTAACGTTAGAAGCCATCTGGCATTTTTTTCCAACCTTTCAATGTTCCATGTTTGATGCTCCCTGGTAAAGTAAAAATGGGCAGTTCAGTGACATTGAAGGAGACGAGGTCTTTGAATTCGTTGAAACCCTTCTGATGGTTATTGCACTGCAGTCGGCACCAGTAAGGGTCTTCATTTAGGTCAAGGACCTCCCTGTGTATTGACAGACAGCCAATCAGGTCCTTCAGATCAGCGAGAGGTGTTTTTTGTTCCGTAACGCTGAGGGTCTTTTAAAAATGTAGAGTAACTGTCTCACTGTGTCCAACTCCAGCAGCAATGGCGTTCTGCCATGTTTATGCAGCACGAAGATCCGATCACGTTCAAGAAGAGAAAGCTTCTTAGCTAGGAGGGAATGACCGCGTGAATGCCTGACAGAAAATTTGAATTTTGAGTAGATTTGGGCTTTTGATCAGGGGAAAAACAACCAAAGTGTCCATAGGTATGAATGTGTGGCGCTATTAAGAGGTGGATTGAGTCTCTTCAAGTCCCAACTGACCCAGGTATGATTGCATGGCTTGTCACTGGGTTAGATCAATTCAGAAACAAATGCAAATTAAAGTTGCAAGCACAGTTATATGGGCCCTCGCACCCCCGTCCAACTCAGGGTTCATGCAAGTCGGCGGTCTGCAGGGTCAGCAAGGTGTTGTCTTGATGATATGTGCCAATTATGATATAGATCTGACCTTGTGGAGCCGAGTTATTAACGTTTACAGTTTTGTTCAACGTTCAAAGAAATGTTAGAATCAAAACGTAAAGGTTGGTTGAAATGTGGCGCCTACATCCTATGGACCAGCCTAAAATCCTTCACAATTGATCATTGCGCATCTGTATAGTGTCTGATGATTATCCATTGGGCTTATTTGATCAAAGTTTGTTGGAATACAAACTCTTGTTTTTGAACCCAAATTTGCAGACAAAAATGGCTGACTTCCTGTTCATTTTGGAATTTCGGTTCTTTAGACTTTTTTGTGCATCCTGTCATGATTGACGCAAAATTTCGATTGGGACCTCTGAAATATAATTGATGTGTTTGCATATTTTGGTTAGTTTTCCATCCATTAACACAATTTTTCTATATGTGAGTGTGAATGGTTGTTTGTCTATATGTGCCCTCCGATTGGCTGGCCACATGTTTTCTGGCAAGAAAGTGTCCCCGCGACCCCAGTGAGGAAAAGCGGCATGGAAGATGGATGGATGGACTTACCTCAGCCAATAAGGCTACAGAGCAAAGCTCAATGGTACTAACTGAAATAACACTATATAGTAAATACTTCTCAACATTCATTCATCCCTCTCTATACATGACGGCCTTGCATTACAAAGCATGTTGATGCACAGACGCAGCAAGTTAGTCATCTTAGTATAGTGGAAAGGTCAACTCTTTGTGATGGTTTAACTGGTTATTAAAATTACCTATTTTGTAGTCTTTTTGCATTTCAACAAGTTGCTCATGAGACATGTGGTTTCTAGGAAGTGTACACAAGTCACAGTATTCAAGGGATATATATCTGCACATTTTTTTTGCCTTTTTCGGCGAGAACCTCTCATCAGAAAAAGGTCAAAGTGGGGAAAGTAAGCATCGTAAATCACTACATCTAACGAATCTACCAATAATTTTAAAGTAATACAATCACATGACCAGGCTGATAATGATCACATTACATGGTACCGCATCACAATTATACGGCCCCTAAAGCTTTTTAGGCTGACCCGCCCTACTTGAATTATCTTGAGAAAAATTAGGTTTCCCTATACTACGATGGTTAAATGATTATCTGCTTTAGGTTGTATGCACAGTGGAGTGAATAGTGTGGCTTTACAAAAAACAAACTTCTCTATTAGGTCTTAGTGGGGGCAAATATGAGATGTCTCTGTCTCTCTCTCCTGTGGGACAAAGATTGCATTAGGGTTTAGAAAGAGGTCAGTGGGATTCCCTCTAAGCAACCAAAGAGTGCGAGGGATTACGGAAGTCTACAGAGAGCTGCTTTTCTTGCAGATTATGTTCAATCTGTTCTCAGAAACAACAGCTTCACACATACTACAGTATTTACTAGTACACTACATATACAGTATATATATAGCATGTATTCGGAAAACATTGAAGCACAAATAAACTTTAAGGTCCAGTACCTTTGTGGCACAAAACCTGCCAGTGGTACAGGAGAACCCCGCCTACTGTGGAGTGAGAGGGTAGAAAAACTGGTTCTACCGTGGACACAGGAGAAGGTTGGGGCATCAACCTCTTTAAAGTACAGATGGGACACCAGAATAAACTTCCAGTTCTCCCAGTGTCACCCGTCAACTCTAAACAAACAGACACACTCTCTGTTACAAAGGGTAAGATATTTAAAACACAAACACATTGACATAGGTTATGGGGTATCATTTCTATTTTTAACTATTCAGTTGTTTAGTCATAGCAGTTATCTTATTATTACAGCATTATGTCACCTATAACATTACTGTTATACACTGTTATTCTTTTCTCCATATTACACAATTAGTAACCTGGTACATGTTAAATACAGGAAGTGAACAAATATTTGTCTATATGTGCCCTGTGACCCAGGGTGTACCCCGCCTCTCGCCCGTAGACAGTTGGGATAGGCTCCAGCATAACCGCGACCCATAGAGAGAATAAGCGGTAAAAAATGGATGGATGGATGAACAAATTGTCAGTAATTGCTGAGATATGAAAAAGGGGTAGAATTTCTGACAGGTTGAACTGTAGACGTGATGTACTTCAATGTGTTCTTTGTTCCACATACACATAATTGAAATGCCAGACTGTGTGTCCACATGTGACCACAAGATGTCAGTGTTTAATCAGCAGCAGAGGAAGGCCATACAGTATATTTAATAATATTAGAACTTAGCAACAATAACAGCAACAAGCATAAAAACAAAAAATAAATACACGATCTTAACTTTGTAGGGAGAATGTAATTTTTCTGGTCATAATTTTAACTGATGAACTTGTGTGATGGTTAAGAACGATGGTTAAGAAAAATTGAAACTTTGCCTGTCCAGTTAGTTAAATGTATAACGATGGCAGCAGTTTCACTTTGGTATGAATTATTTCTACTTCCTATGGGAAAATAGTATTTATATATTCATTCATTCATTTTCTACCGCTTATCCTCACGAGGTTTGCAGGGTGTGCTGAAGCCTATCCCAGCTGTCGTCGGGTGAGAGGCAGGGCAAACCCTGGACTGGTTGCCAGCCAATCACAGGGCACATATAGACAAACAACCATTCACACTCACATTCATACCTATGGACAATTTGGAGTCGCCAATTAACCTAGCATGTTTTTGGAATGTTGGAGGAAACCGGAGTACCCGGAGAAAACCCACGCATGCACGGGGAGAACATGCAAACTCCACACAGAGATGGCCGAGGTTGGAATTGAACTTGGGTCTCCTAGCTGTGAGGCCTGCGCACTAACCACTCAACTAACATCTAAAACCTAACTTTCATTCATTCATTTTCTACCGCTTATCCTCACAAGGGTCGCAGGGTTGCTGGAGCCTATCCCAGCTGTCGTCGGGCAGCAGGCGGTGTACACCCTGGACTGGTGGCCAGCCAATCACAGGGCACATATAGACAAACAACCATTCACACTCACATTCATACATATGGACAATTTGGAGTCACCAATTAACCTAGCATGTTTTTGGAATGTGGGAGGAAACCGGAGTACCCGGAGAAAACCCACGCATACAAACTCCACACAGAGATCGCCGAAGGTGGAATTGAACCCGGGTCTCCTAGCTGTGAGGCCTGTGCACTAACCACTCGTCCACCGTGCAGCCACGACACATCTCGTTATGGCAAAAACGCTTCATTTCTCAGGATGATTTAAAGCACCTGATTCCACTTCTGAGCTGATTAAACAGACCGACAGACTACACTGTCAGTATTTGTTGCACATCATGTGACCAGCGTCTTTTTCTGTTGGCTTGCCAATATCTTCTGTGGAGTAGCCAGACAGACAGGAACAGACAGAAGCAGGAACGTAAAAGATCAGTGAAAAGCATGAAACAAACTATAAGAACATAAGAGCATGAAAAACCAGAACTAAAGACATCTAAGGACAAACAAACAACCTGTCATGCAGATGCAAGTGTTGAATTTTGTTGATTAGATTATGATTCAGTTGCTTTGCTGCATGCATTCACAAGCACCGAGTTATTTATTTTTTCTGATAGTGACTGCTTTTCGGTACAAACACTCACTTTGCATCTGATTTTGTGACCTTGAGGATTTTTGTTTGAGCTCAAACATCGCCCTCCTATACAAATAGCATGCATTGTATTGAGGCAGACATGTGCATACAGCATACTATAATGTTCACAGACTGCCTTGTTAATAATTCAGTAGGCACTTCATTGTATCCTACTGTTTATTCCAAATGAAATCCAAGGTGCTGTAAATAAACGCATTCATGCCTAAGCCTTCCTCACCTCAATTGATATGACTTTCTTTATTGTCATTGCACAATAACACAGCAGTGAAATTGCCAATGAAATGTCTTTGCCTGGCTCCCATGTAATAATAAATAATAAATAATAAATAATAAATAATAAATAATAAATAATAAATAATAAATAATAAATAATAAATAATAAATAATAAATAATAAATAATAAATAATAAATAATAAACAATAAATAATAAATAATAAATAATAAATAATAAATAATAAATAATAAATAATAATGTGGGGAATAAATAGATGACATCAAATATGAACAATGTACAGCGTAAACAGTAATTTGTACAAATAATTTAAATAATTTAGAAAAAATAATAATTTCAGTTTTGCGTGTGCGTGTGGGCAGGTAGAGGGGCTTATTTGGCATTCAGCAGTCTGATGGCCAGGGGGAAGTAGCTGTCTCTAAACCTGGTTGTTCTACAACGGATGCTGTTTCTGACCTGATGATATTTCCTTATCCTCATTTTTGACACGAATTTGGCTTATATTTGCTTACAATATCTCTCAGGACTGAGTAGCAACACAGTGAGTACACGTCACAGTGACAGTGACCAGATTGTGTTCAAAGCGTGAATATTTAACTAATTCAATTTTTGGACGATTCTGATTGATTTTTCAAGGCACACACAATATTGTGTTCTTGGGCTATGCAGACATGGTATATACCAAAAGAAATATCTTTCATTAAAAAAAAAGTTAGTTTCTACCCTTTTCTGGCACCTTGTGGATGTTTTTTTGGTCTCTTCTGTTGTGGAATTGCATCATCACCTCTTTATGCCTCCGGCTAAATCGTGTACTCGGTTCAGTTGAGATAACGTTTTACAATGTCCATTGAATAATAAAAGTCGTGGGAAACTGTAGTTAAATCATAGCGACAAAACCCGGTGAGTCTTCCACATCTGTTTGAAGACCCCTGTGCTCCCCCTGGGCCCCTCACCACCACCAACCTTTTGGGCTCCAGGGTTCTGTGGGATCCGGGTGTGCAGACACTGTTAGCACGCCTGATATGAGAGCCTGATCAAAGCTGGCTCATTCTGCCTGAGCGATTTCCACAGGATTAAGGATTAGGGAGACAGGAAGCTGGGAGAGGCACACAGACAATCTGGGAGAGACAAAAAAAAAAGAACGGTGATGCTTATGGAGAGTGAAAATGTTGAGGGAGATAGGAGGGGTGGGTCATGAGGCCCTGGCAGAGAACATCTTTGGAAAGAAATGAAGAGAACAAGGGCATGCCGGGATGATGATGTACCAAAAAATGTCCTATCTCATTACAATACAAGTTCAAGTATAATAAAAAGAGCATTACTATAATTGACTTTCAATGGGTTTGCTTGAGCTAAAAGATCTCCTTGTGGGCCTTAAAGGAGACATGTCATTAAACGCTGAAATCATCATAATAAACAGACCACTTGGAAATGAACAGCTCCAACTTGTTCGATATCACTGTTACTCGTTTTTAAAGCTTCCATAACATTACACTTGCACAATCTACACACTTCTGCACTCAAACATTATGTCTCTTCAATGTCATAGTTTTGTCAAGTGCACAAGGCTTTGTTATTGTTCTTAACACAAACCTCCCCTCAGGGACTAAAAATGGAAATTACCATTAAAAGAATCGTGATACAGCAGCTGATGCTGTTCCTCTCCAGTCCTGTAGGTGGCAGTAATGTGCTGTGCTGCACTGAAATTGAAGGTGTGTGCCTTCTTGGCCTGTGGACCACATCGCAAAGTACCTAGCGAACCAATTACCTTACCGTAAATGATCTAATTACAGTATAGTTATAGCCATTTATTTACGTTTTGTGCTTGCACAGACAAAACATTGTTTTACCTGAGGCATTAGGACAGGGGTCTCAAACACGCGGCCCGTGGGCCAAATGTGGCCCGCAGGACACTAGTTTGGCCTTGATATGAAAGTTTAATGTTAGTGCGGCCCGCGCAAGTTTGATATGGATGCTGTATGGTATCATGTACCCAGAAAAAATTATTACGTTTGATTAATGTTCATGTTAAAGGTTAAATAACTGTTAATAGTTATCCTCCCTATCCGTGCGGAAGGGGTAAGTTTTTGGCTATTTAAGTTTAAAGGAAATAACTTGAAGGCTACCGTTTAGGTCGCTAGCTCTCGTTTGCGAGTTAGCATGTGTCTCAAGACCCGGCAGTTGCGCAATATGTTGTAAATAAAAAAAGTATAAATGTGACTATAGTCGTGTTTTGTCATGTCTACAGGGCTCTAATAATGCTTTGTTCATTTTAATCTGAAAAAAATAATTTGTCTACCCACCAACTATATGTGGTTTCTTAAGTTTTTATTATTTGCCGTTTTATTATTATTATTATATTTATTTATTACTGATTGATTTTCTTTATTCTTGACTTGTTTATTTATTTTTCATCTTATTTTGTGCAGAAAAATACAAATTAAGATATTTGAGAACAGTGGAATGTTTTATCAGAGCTTTTATTGTAGAAAATCAGAACCAAAGCACTGAAAAAGTTTGTATATTTTTCTGTTTTTAATAAATGCGTTTTGTTTTTTTTTTTTTTGGAAAAACTGATGCGGCCCAGCCTCTCCCAGACCCTAGCTCCAGTGGCCCCCAGGTAAATTGAGTTTGAGACCCCTGCATTAGGAGGAAGGAAATTATTATGGTCATTCGGTGAAATGATACAAAACATTAACAGTTTTCATATTTTATGTCAACCCAGTCCACAAAATTACACTTTTTCATAATTTAATATAAAAATAAGGTAAAAATCTAATATTACTGGGAGGAACTGTACTGTACTGCATGCATCATAGTGGCAGCTGCTTCCAATATTAAGCCACATGAGTTGGCAGTTGTACAACATTGCAAATGACAACAATAATGAATATATGGTTAAATGAATACCTATCATAAAAGAGCATTACTGTCGTTAAGGCAGGAATGGTCCGACTGGATGAAAAACAAACCACTTGCTTGCACTGACTGGATTTGAGAGAGTCATCTGACGGTTGTGAGAAGTTGCTCATCCCTCACCAGATGTGCTCTTGCATTGCCGATTCATTAGCCCACAGCTCGTGACGCTGTGGTTGGTGTCCAGGAAATTTCATTATACCACACACGCATGTTAGCCAGTCCTTGGGGATTTTTTCCCCTCTCTCTCTCTCTGCTTCACTTTATGTGAGTTCACAAGAAGAGAATGGGCGTGAATTGAATCCATTTTCTATACCGCTTGTACTCTTTCGGGTTGGAAGTGAGGTGGAGCCTATCCCAGGTGACTTTGTATTTTCTAAATTACACCACAAATTAATCTATAACCATGTTGAATAATTAGTCATGTGGATTGGAATATTCAGAGTCTGAATTATCATTCATTCATTCATTTTCTACCGCTTTTCCTCACGAGGGTCGCGGGGGTGCTGGAGCCTATCCCAGCTGTCTTCGGGCGAGAGATGGGGTACACCCTGGACTGGTCGCCAGCCAATCACAGGGCACATATAGACAAACAACCATTCACACTCACATTCATACCTATGGACAATTTGGAGTCGCCAATTAACCTAGCATGTTTTTGGAATGTGGGTACCCAGTACCCAGAGAAATCCCACGCATGCACGGGTAGAACATGCAAACTCCACACAGAGATGGCCGAGGGTGGGATTGAACCCTGGTCTCCTAACTGTGACGTCTGCGCGCTAACCACTCGTCCGCCGTGCTGCCCCATATCATATACAGTGCATCCAGAAAGTATTCACAGCGCTTCACTTTTTCCACATTTTGTCATGTTACAGCCTCATTCCAAATTGTATTAATAGAATCCCTTACCTCAAAATTCTACACAAAATACTCCATTATGACAATGTGAAAAAGTTTTTTTTTTTTGACTTTTTTTGAATTTATTAAAAATAGAAAACTAAGAAATCACATTTACATAAGTATTCACAGCCTTTGCCATGAAGCTCGAAATTGAGCTCAGGTGCATCTTTTTTCCACTGATCATCCTTGAGATCTTTCTACAGCTTAATTGGAGTCCACCTGCAGTAAATTCAGTTGATTGGACATGATTTGGAAATATAATAACTGTCTATATAAGGTCCCACAGTTGACTGTGCATGTCAGAGCACAAACACCAAGCATGAAGTCAAAAGAACTGTCTGTAGACCTGCGAGACAGGATTGTCTTGAGGCACAAATCTGGGGAAGGATACAGAAACATTTCTGCTGCTTTGAAGGTCCCAATGAGCACAGTGGCCTCCATTATTCGTAAATGGAAGACGTTTGGAACCACCAGGACTCTTCCTAGAGCTGGCCGGCCTTCTAAACTGAGCGATCGGGTAAGAAGGGCCTTAGTCAGGGAGGTGACCAAGGCCCCGATGGTCACTCTGTCAGAGCTCCAGCGTTCCTCTGTGGAGAGAGGAGAGCCTTCCAGAAGGACAACCATCTCTGCAGCAATCCACCAATCAGGCCTGTATGGTAGAGTGGCCAGACGAAAGCCACTCCTTAGTAAAAGGAACATGGCAGCCCGTCTGGAATTTGCCAAAAAGCACCTGAATGACTCTCAGACCATGAGAAACAAAATTCTCTGGTCTGATGAGACAAAGATTGAACTCTTGTGAAGGTGTGAATGCCAGGCGCCATGTTTGGAGGAAACCAGGCACTGCTCATCACCAGGCCAATACCATCCCTACAGTGAAGCATGGTGGTGGCAGCATCATGCTGTGGGGATGTTTTTCAGCAGCAGGAACTGGCAGACTAGTCAGGATAGAAGGAAAATGAATGCAGCAATATATAGAGATATCCTGGATGAAAACCTGCTCCAGAGCGCTCTTGACCTCAGTAGACTGGTCATGTACCTTGACCATATAGACGTTAGCACACAGCCAAGATCTCAAAAGACTGGCTTCAGAACCACTCCATGAATGTCCTGGAGTGGCCCAGCCAGAGTCCAGACTTGAATCCGATCGAACATCTCTGGAGAGATCTGAAAATGGCTGTGCACAGACGTCTCCCATCCAACCTGATGGAGCTTGAGACTTATTGCAAAGAAGAATGGGCAAAACTGCCTAAAGATAGGTGTGCTAAACTTGTGGGATCATATTAAAAAAGACTTGAGGCTGTAATTGCTGCCAAAGGTGGATCAACAAAGTATTAAGCAAAGGCTGTGAATACTTATGTAAATGTGATTTTTTTGTTTTCTATTTTTAATAAATTCAAAACATGTCAAAAAAACCTTTTTTCACATTGTCATAATGGAGTATTTTGTGTAGAATTTTGAGGTAAGAGATTAATTTAATTCAGTTTGGAATGAGGCTGTAACATGACAAAATGTAGAAAAAGTGAAGCGCTGTGAATACTTTCCGGATGCACTGTATTATATTGCCCAAAAGAAGATGCTCTTTATTTAGCAAGCAGGGACTCAAAAAGGCATTCTGGGAGCTGGCATCACTCCCGTTGCCTGGGAGTACTTCTCGGCTTCCCAGCATGCTTTGCAATACTTGCAATGCACTTGCACTAAACTTTGATGTCCAGTAGGGGGGGGGGCTCAAATTATGGGTGCATTCATGGTTAGGTTAAAATGACTTCTGGGGTGTTTAAATATGCAAAAGAGCATAAAAAATGACAACTATATAAGAGAAAATGTATCATAAGTGCTCTAATCTCTCCCCTGTGTACATTTTACAGTATTTTATTCTAGTATATTTTGCGGCTGTGAGTGTGAATGGTTGTTTGTCTATATGTGCCCTGTGATTGGCTGGCGACCAGTTCAGGGTGTACACCGTCTCCTGCCCGACGACAGCTGGGATAGGCTCCAGCAACCCTGCAACCCTTGTGAGGATAAGCGGTAGAAAATGAATGAATGAATGTTATGTTTTAGATTGCATGTTCGTTGAGTGGTTAGTGTGCAGGCCTCACAGCTAGGAGTCCCGAGTTCAATTCCAACCTCGGCCATCTCTGTGTGGAGTTTGCATGTTCTCCCCGTGCATGCGTGGGTTTTCTCCGGGTACTCCGGTTTCCTCCCACATTCCAAAAACATGCTAGGTTAATTTGGCGACTCCAAATTGTCCATAGGTATGAATGTGAGTGTGAATGGTTGTTTGAAGATGTATCAGAAATGCTCTAATCTCTACCGTGTGTACATTTTACAGTATTTTATTCTAGTATATTTTGCAGTTGTGAGTGTGAATGGTTGTTTGTCTATATGTGCCCTGTGATTGGCTGGCAACCAGTCCGGGGTGAACCCTGCCTCTCGCCCGAAGACAGCTGGGATAGGCTCCAGCACCCCCGCAACCCTCATGAGCATAAGCGGTAGAAAATGAATGAATTAATATTTTTGCGGCTTTTTGTGAAATATTATGTAATAGTAAAAGTTAGTCATAAAAGCTGCCCAATGAAATCTTTATGCAAGAGTTCTTTATTGCCATGGCAAAAATACCAGCAAATGGCGACAAAGTTTTTTTATTATTTGAATTTTTGTACGGAACCACAAGACAAAGAAAAGAACCACCCATTCACACCCTGTAGAACACAGCCTTCTATTACTTCCTGCTTTTCAACCAATAGCAATAAAGAAAGTGGTCCCACACTGTCACGGAGACAGTTGGCACGGAAACAGCACATTACACCATCGTCCAACCCCTCCCTCCTTCTGTTGTCGTCATCACTCACCTCCCTTCCCTCCTGCCCTCCCTCTCTTTGTTTTTTTCCCCGTCATTAATGAAATCAGAAGCGATGCACACCTTCATCCTACACGAGCACACACACCTCCATTGACGCCAGGAGGGGCTCAGCATCCTTAATGGAGAATCATTACTGTAGTATGATATACACATCATGGATGCTCCCCTTTCACATTCTCTCATGATTTAATCCCGACCACTTCCCCTTTTCTCTCTCTCTCCCTCTCTCTATCCCTGCTGCTGCTGCTGGCTCCTCCCTCCATTTTTGCCCTGCACACACACACACACACACACACACACATATACACGCCCTCCACCCCCATCGCTGCAGTGTCTCAACTGCCTTGGAGCAAACAAGGAGAGGATACAGACATTTTATAAAGAAAATACAGTGAGATGTGTTTATGTGTGTGTGTGTGTGTGAGGAAGATATGAAGATGAAGGATTAAAGGGTGGATTTGCTCAGAGCAGCTTGCTCTATCCCTCGCTCATCTGCGGTATTCTTTGTAAACGGATGCTGGCTTGTGAACACGGTAAGCATAACTACTTCTTCACACCGTGCGCCATAGCTGAGGTGGATTTGGGACACAAAAGAACGGACTCTTTGGTGGGGGAGACAAAAAAAAATGATGATGATGGTGATGCCACCAAGGCAGCCCGCTTGGTCGCCCCCCCCTCCTCCAATCACCCTGCTATCCAGTGCTATCCTTGCTATTTGACTCCACCAAAGTCCTGATGGGATGCTTTTGCAACATCACTGTGCTTAAATCCTGTATTTAGCTCATGAAGGACAAGTAGAGGGTGTGTGTGTGTGTGTGTTTGTGAATGTGTGTGTGTGTCTCCAGGCCTGTAAGCTAAGAGATATGATACAGAAGAAGCAGCACACATGATCATGTGTTGAGGCGACCACAATGAGCTTGTGCAGTAGAGGGAATTGGTGTTTTAAAGCGACACAGACCGTCCTTTAGTCGATTTTTGGGTCATGGTAGCAAAAGAAGAGACGGAAAACAGGATGATATTTGCACCCCTTTTTGCTTTTTGTTTAGAAATAAAGCACAAGAGAAGCATTGCAGGGAAGGGGTGGGGGGTTAACAGTAAAGGAGGCAGATGGGGCAGAGGGGCGGAGGTTGTGATGCTGCAGAGAGGAAAAAAAAAATTAGATGTTAAAAGATGTTGTTTTTCCAAATGCAAGCTCACACATGCAGACAGGGCCTCAGATAGTCAAGGCAAAAATGGTGGATAAAGTCTACAGTGCTTCACAAAATGGATCAGGAATATTAGATGGCTCACATGTCTGTAACGTGGCGGGCTTTTGGGCTCATCGAAAAAGGATAATGACTAATGTCTTTGTAGCGTTCCTTTTCTGTTTGTTTTCCAAAAACTTATCATTAGCATCCATTACGTCCTCTTGGCACGTCACACACCCATTCTGATAAGTTCATTATGTACCAAATAACATCCGTGGAGCTGTGAGGCTATGTGCTTTCCAGAAATGACATGCCTGGGAGAAGGCTACACGCGTGCATGTGACTGTGTGTGCATGTGAAACTGGCTTTAACGGCAATTACTGGTAGGAAGGAAAAACCATGGGAAATAACACCATGCGTATCGGACTATAATTCTTTAGCATTTATAGTCCGGCAAGCCAAGGTCATGTCCACTGTGATAAAAGCTCTAATCAGACTAAACATCTAATCCGCATCTGCTCAGTTTGACACTTGCAATGTCTAAGGGTGAAACAGTACGTACAATTTTTTGCTACGGAACATTCAGTGAGTTTCCACACTGTACATATTGAGGAAGCAACAGGAAGTTTAACCGCCTCATATACACCGGTATAATCGGGCCGTTTACTCCGCAAAAAAAATAGTGCATCCCAGTTTTTGGATAGCGGGAGTCATGGATCGCGATCGTGTCAAAGCAAAACCAGAGCCAGACCTTGAAAATCCCTCGTCTACGGTGAAATAAGACAAAGTGTATAAGACAAAAGTAGTGTGCCATCATTGTTCGGGGTTACAAGTTGGAACTATTAATGCTACATTTTCACTTACTAAAAATATTTAGTAATTAATAATTCAGACTCGGCGGCACGGCAGTCGAGTGGTTAGCGCGCAGACCTCACAGCTAGGAGACCAGGGTTCAACAATCCCACCCTCGGCCATCTCTGTGTGGAGTTTGCATGTTCTCCCCGTGCATGCGTGGGTTTTCTCCGGGTACTCCGGTTTCCTCCCACATTCCAAAAACATGCTAGGTTAATTAGCGACTCCAAATTGTCCATAGGTATGAATGTGAGTGTGAATGGTTGTTTGTCTATATGTGCCCTATGATTGGCTGGTGACCAGTCCTACCCCGCCTCTCGCCCAAAGACAGCTGGGATAGGCTCCAGCACCCGCCGCGACGCTCGTGAGGAAAAGCGGTAGAAAATGAATGAATGGTAATTCAGACTCGGAATATCCCAATCCACATAACTAATTATTCGACATGGTTATAGATTAATTTGTGGTGTAATTTAGAATAAATAATTTTTTTTTCACAAATTCTCTTCAGCGCAAAAGTAATTTATTGATGGTCCCTAGCAAGTAGAGCAGCACTTTCTATGCAGGCAGTTTTTCATTGGAGTGGCCAAGGTAAGACCATTACTCACATAGGAGTGGCAATAAGTTAATACCTGAAAGGTCTAGATGACCACTTGTGTGGGGGAACTATCACTGTAGCTACGGAGCAGAACATCCAAACGGAACATCCGCAGTGAAGACACCATATCTGCATGGTTGGTGTTGTGTATTCTTCTTCTTCGAGTTGAGTGGATCGGCCTGATCCCGTTGCGTAAAAAAAAACGGTACTATCCGATCTTCAAAATACAGCTGCTCGGGAGCCGATCCCAATCCTCAACATCAGAACAGGACATCTCTAGTTCATGTTTCATTTTAAAAACCATGACAGCAGTTTTATGTTTTATATTTGTTCCCTTACTTTCTTAGAAATGAAACAAACCATGACCTTAAAATGGAGGTACGTACCAAACCGTACCTTACAGCGTACCTTTACACCTCTAGCAATGTCTTAGGTGGAGATTGAAACGTTGAATGAGGTCCAAATTGAACCCGAAACATGTCAAGACCCAAAGAGGGTCTTTTCTTAAGACCAGTATGCAAATTCCTCGTTAACAGGCCTCCTTGATGTTTTCATTTCCTTTCCTTCCTTGGCACACTGCATAGGAAACAAGAGCAACAGTGACAAAAACCTATGGTGAAGTTGACCTCCTTCCACCTCTTTTGTTACGTGCTTCATTCAAGTCCAGTAGGTGACATGATAGCTGGGGACAGCGGCCAGAATTTTTTTTTAAAGTGACAGTGTAGGTACAGTTAGTGCTAAAATGCTGGATTTTGCCTCAAAGCTTTGCTAGCATTTCAAATTGGTTTGCTTGAGGGTATGCTTGGTTTTACCCTGATACATGTTAGCAGCGTGGAACTCGTCTGTGCCAGAGTAAACATATCGGGAAAGGATACATTCATTTTACACCGATATCTATCTTCCATAGTAGTAAGATGCGGTACTAGCAAGAATACTACATCAACACCGGCCACATCTCCTCCTTTAAACTTCTTTGGTTCCCCCAAATTTACACACATGTGACAGCCAATCAAAACCGTGGGAGAATGGCTGCGAACACGTCGCTCACCTGTGTCGTTACTCACAGCTGCTCGTCTCCTACCGTGTGTGGTGCAACTTATTCTTTACATTTTACATCAAATTTGACAGAATTTGTCATTTAATGGCCTGTTTACATAAGTTTGACTTATGTCCATTTTTGACGATGTGATGAGTTCAAAGAAATTCGCGATAAATGTAATAATGAGGCGACAAATTCATTTCATGTTGTTTTTTTTTTTTTTTTAGAATGAGCAGTTATGAGAAATGAAGTTAAAGCATTTTTTCAGAGCACTGACAAACCACCCTGAATTGCTTTGTGTCCAAACAAGACAATGCTCATTCAGCCTGGGTGTTTATTTTGGTTTTAATCCTAGCCAGGTACTAGGGAAAAACACCATAAGACACCGCCACTTGTGTGGCGCTGACGTAAAAAGCACTAATAAATAACATAAGGCCCTGTGATGAACAGCCGGGCTGAGTGACGGGGGTGCATTTTGGTGTTGTTGCATAAAACAACATAGCCGTGTCTTTCTTCTTTGACCCTTCTCTTTGTCACTCTTGGTTTTGCCCGCCATCAGTACACACAGGAACACGTCTGTTTCCCCCACAAGGCTGATGAGCGAACTTTTCACTTGCAGCACTCAGACATGTGAGGGGACAAACAGAGCAACTTTGTGTTTTTTGCGTTAACGTCATATAACATCAAGGAGCAAGTGGAGAAAAGGGTGGATGAGGTAGTGCGATGGGGTCCAATCAAAGGGATGAATGAGTTTTTATACTATATGCTGTAGGTACACTTGTCATCTTCTTTTTGGTCTCACATGGATGGGTTGACAGCTTGGGGTTATGGGCTCTTGACTCTCATTGTGTGGAACATGGTTTGAACCCACGCGGAAAGCGGGGATTGTTAGACCAGAAGGTTTACATTGGTTTCGGGTCACAATGTAACCCCATGGACAGAAGGGACTACATGCTCGAGTCACCTTAATTGGTTCCTCTCAATGTCTGTGAGCAGCGGCTCTACTCTGAGATCCTCGCGGATGACCGACTTCCTCAGCCTATATCTTAATATATAATTAAGATTATTATATATATATATTATTATAAGATTAGCCTATAATTCCAGCTACACGATAGAAAAAAAAATCATTTTGGCTGTTTGTAGCGCATGATCTCGTTCTTGCTGTTGCAAACCAAAGCTCATGACCATAAGTGAGTGCAGATCGACTGGCAAATCGACAGTTTTGCGTTCCGGCTCAGCTCTCGTTTCTACACAATGATACAGCTACAGCAATCACATTACTGCAAAACATTGCCACGCTTGTTGATGCTTCCCTGGGACCCTGACATATTTTGAACTCCTCCACCTCTTGCAAGACCTCACTCCCAACCTGAAGGGTGCAATCAGATTTGGAAGTGCTGAGTCTCATCACAGAAGCTTCACACTTCAAACCGCCCTAGTAAACCATAATGCTGGTCCGCCCAGGGTGTCAGTCAAGCCAGAACCATCATTGGGGAACAGGTTTGACTTATTGTTGGCAATGCAAACCAGGCTCCCTTGTAAGCCACTACAAGGGACACAGTTGAATGCCTTTTCCAAGTCCCCAAAGCACGTTAGGCAAACACCCATACACCCTCCAGTACCCCCTTGATCGCTGCTGTGGCTGCAAGATTGAATCACCCAAAAAAAGGCTCTTGTTAGAAGGAACATGAAAGTTTCTATTTTCTGCTCCAGAAGCCACATTTATTTTATTGGTCATAACCCAACTCTAAATTACTCTGTAGTGAGAGTTTGAAAGTTACAGCATTTTGATATATTTTGTGTGTTTAAAGAAAACATAAACATCTTAACTTTGTGTTACAGTTGACAAAGCAAATTAGTGGAAAACTGAATAATATAGCAAATTAATAATGAAACCATGTTATTGATAGAATATTTCCACCCACCCCCCTTGGGCAGCACATGGACAACCGTGCAGTATACCATATATAAAGCAGAGGAGTGTCCGCCTTGTGCCATCTTATGCCTTCACATCTGATCAGCCCGGCGCAACAAACATGCCATTGTCAACACTGACAGGCCTTGTGACTCAGTGTGACCCGCTGGACCAGCCGCTGAGCATCAACAACATTAAACAGGCCATTATCACAAAAAAAAAAAAAAAAGAGCACCCGTCACACAAACTAGCGCAAGCCTCCACTCGCTCCATCCCTCCCTTTCATCACATCTCCACCCCATGAGCGACCCACTGTTTCGGAGAAAGAACAGTGAGAACACTGACCGGCATTGTTTTTCCATAATGAATGAGTCGTATGCTCACGTGTGCAACCAGAAGTCTGCTTTTAACATTGCATAATGGCCACAGTATACGGCAGTCTAATATAGCATCCATCACAAAGACAATCATGTTCAATTTCATCAATCAATTGAAGTCGATTTTTACCAAATGCCTCCAGACACAAGAAATGTCATTTTAAAGCGCATGCAGAGGTCGATAAACTCATGATACAGTCATCCCTTGTTTATCGCGGTTATGTGGCTACAGTATTTCCACAAAGTTGGTTGCGATATTATCTATGCTCTAGTAGTTAGAGCAGGGGTCTCAAACACGCGGCCCGCGGGCCAAATGTGGCACTAGTTTGAGGCCCCCGCCTTGATATGAAAGTTTAATGTTAGTGCGGCTCGCACAAGTTTGATATGGATGCTGTATGGTATCATGTACCCAGAAAAAATTATTACGTTTGATTAATGTTCATGTTAAAGGTTAAATAACTGTTAATAGTTATCCTCCCTATGCGTGTGGAAGTGGTAAGTTTTTGGCTATTTAAGTTTAAAGGAAATAACTTGAAGGCTACCGTTTAGGTCGCTAGCTCTCTAGTTTGCGAGTTAGCATATGTCTCAAGACCCTGCAGTTGCGCAATATGTTGTAAATAAAAAGAGTATAAATGTGACTATAGTCGTGTTTTGTCATGCCTACAGGGCTCTAATAATGCTTTGTTAATTTTAATCTGAAAAAAATAATTTGTCTACTCACCAACTATATGTGGTTTCTTACGTTTTTATTATTTGCCGTTTTATTATTATTATTATATTTATTTATTACTGATTGATTGATTTTCTTTATTCTTGATTTGTTTATTTATTTTTCATCTTATTTTGTGCAGAAAATTAAAAATTAAGATATTTGAGAACAGTGGAATGTTCAGAGCTTTTATTGTAGAAAATTGGAACCAAAGCACTGAAAAAGTTTGTATATTTTTCTGTTTTTAATAAATGCGTTTGTTTTTTTTTGGAAAACCTGATGCAGCCCAGCCTTGCCCAGACCCTAGCTTCAGTGGCCCCCAGGTAAATTGAGTTTGAGACCCCTGAGTTAGAGCATAGAAAACCTGTTTGACTTTCTGAATACAATTTTTACCATTATTAGAGCCCTGTAGACATGAAATAACACCCCTATAGCCACGTTTACACCCCTATTATTCTTTGTTTACAACACATTGCTACAGAGACACAAGAGAAGGCCGCCGATTGAAGCATAGCATACTACCGAGCTAACTAGATTGCGTCCCATTTATTTATTGTAAACTTATAAAAGGGATTCAAACAGAGTATGGAAGAAGGAATGGGAGGAGAACTTTTTTCCACTGTCATTTCAGACACGCCATGGTTGACTCCATGCAGTGTGAAGGTAATGTAATGTAAGGTAATGTCTTATCAATGATTACTGATGCCTATAAACCAAGTCTTTCAATATTTTTTGACTAATAATCGGCGATAGTCAATCACGGCAACAGCAATCATTAATTAATGACTGAAAAATCAAGAGTGAGGGAATGATGTTGGAACCGTGAAGTGGCGAGGGACGAGTGTACTCGTGTGACTAAAAGGAGCCTCTGTGGTTCATTGAACGGCGGCATTACAGAAACAAACACTCAGTTCTTCATAGCAGATATTTGCAGTAAAGTTTTAAGGCTGCTTGTAGGCAACTTATTTGGCACCCAGTTTAAGCGTTTCCTTCGTCATCTAATTACGATGATGCAATTACTCATCACACCAAAGCCAGCTTTCGAGGTTGGGAGTGTTTTTTTGTGTTTTGTTAAGCATGCATTACCCTCATTAGTGGCACACACACAAAAAAATGCTTTTCAAAAGGCCTCACATGATACAGTTGTTATCTGCTGAGATCTGTGCTACCGGCTGGGATGACACTGATCAATGGTTCTCAGGCTGAAAGCATGAAATTGACCGTCTGCATTTTGTCCCAGATTCCAGCGTACCGGCAAAGCTGCAGCAGCACACAACGCTATGAGTCACACAGTCACAGGAAACAGCTGATCACAACTCTTTCAATCTCTGTCGCAGTCTGTGGATTTCTATTTTACTTTAGAAGGTTGCGCTAGTAATTCACACTAATGCCGCTTTCGTTAAATTAGGGTCTCAAACACGCGGCCCGTGGGCCGAATGTGGCCCGCAGGACACTAGTTTGAGGCCCCCGCCTTGATATGAAAGTTTAATGTTATTTTGATATGGATGCTGTATGGTATCATGTACCCAGAAAAAAATATTAAGTTTTATTAATGTTCATGTTAAAGGTTAAACAACTGTTAATAGTTATCCTCCCTATCTGTGTGGAAGTGGTAAGTTTTTGGTTATTTAAGTTTAAAGGAAATAACTTGAAGGCTACCGTTTAGGTCGCTAGCTCTCTAGTTTGCGAGTTAGCATGTCTCAAGACCCTGCAGTTGCGCAATATGTTGTAAATAAAAAAAGTATAAATGTGACTATAGTCGTGTTTTGTCATGTCTACAGGGCTCTAATAATGCTTTGTTCATTTTAATCTACCCACCAACTATATGTGGTTTCTTGAGTTTTATTATTATTATTATTATATTTATTTATTTATTACTGATTAATTTTCTTTATATTTGATTTGTTTATTTATTTTTCATCTTATTTTGTGTAGAAAAATAAAAAGTAAGATATTTGAGAACAGCCACTCCAAATTGTCCATAAGTATGAATGTGAGTGTGAATGGTTGTTTGTCTATTTGTGCCCTGTGATTGCCTGGCGACCAGTCCAGGGTGTACCCCGCCTCTCGCCCAAAGACAGCTGGGATAGGCTCCAGCAGCCCCCGCGACCCTCGTGAGGAAAAAGCAGTAGAAAATGAATGAATGAATGAATGAATGAATATTTGAGAACAGTGGAATGTTTTATCAGAGCTTTTCTTGTAGAAAATTGGAACCAAAGCGAAGTTTAATTTTTTTTTTTTTTAATAAATGCATTTTTTTTTTGGAAAACCTGATACGGCCCAGTCTCACCCAGACCCGAGCTCCAGTGGCCCCCAAGTAAATTGAGTTTGAGACCCCTGCCTTAAATGATCTATTTGTTATTGGCAAGTATCTGCGCTGCATTGCAATAGAGCAGAGGTATTTTCAATGAGGTTCTCAACAGATTCTTTAATCCGCTGTCACCATTCACTTTCATTTAACACAAAAATGGGCCCGTATTTATGGTTCCGTGTTTGTCAGAGTCTGCTTTGTAACTCGCCAGCCGAGCATTACTAATATGGACATTCAATATGCTGCCATCAGAGAGAAAAAAAACTAATTGTGATTGACTGGAATGAAGCGCAGGAAAATTAAGAGTGGTCATTCAGAAAGGTGTATTAGCGCAGGCTTCTTGTTGACAGTTGGTGTGGCGGCAGGTGATGATAGTGTATGTGTGTGTGTTTAGACTGTCAACAGTGTTAGTCCCAGTGACAAAGGAACAACCATGAACATTTCACTAAAACACGTTTAGCATGTTAAACAGTAAAATAAACAATACACGAGCAAACAGTGACACAGATATATTAATAAATCATGCTGTAAGTGTAGCATTATTAAACATATGCTGGAACCTATCCCATCGGACTTCGGGCGAGAAGTGGGGTACACTCTGGACTGACAGACAAAGGCAAAGAAAGAAGAAAAGACAAAGAAGCCAACAATATACCACTTCCACACGTAATGGGAGGAGAACTTTTTTTTCACTATGCTATCTTGTTGTACATGCCTTGGCTGACTGCATGCAGTGTGACGGTGATGTGTGATACAATGTGAGGCTTAGTGGACAGAATGCTGGAGCCTATCCCAGGTGACTTCAAGCGAGAGGCGGGGTACACCCTGGACTGGTCGTCAGCCAATCACAGGGCACATATAGACAAACAACCATTCACACTCACATTCATACCCATGGATAATTTGGAGTCAGCAATTAACATAACATTTTCGGAATGTGAGAGGAAACCGGAGTACCCGGAGAAAACCCATGCACACACAGGGAGAACAGAGATGCCCAAGTGGAGATTCAAACCCACATCTTCCCGATTCAGTATTAACGTGACTCTCCTAATGCTAACACATTATTATGTCTACTGTATCGGATAATATGAGTGTAAGGGTGACTATAGGGGTGTTAGTTCATGTCTAGAGGGCTCTAATAACGTTAGTCCATTTATCTTTGCTACACAAGTGTAACCCTGTTAAGTAACTATTGTAACTAATGTAAATCATACACCATGACCAATTGATATGCTAAAAGTCTTCAGTGTTGTACAGGCATTCAAACGTTTTAAATGTAATTTCACCCAGAGGTCGTCTCTGTCATTTCTGTTTATACTAAACAAGCTTGTGTGTCACCTTGCGGTGGCCACAAGCCACGTGGAAGACGAGTCGTTGAGCATTGATCACCTCAGTAATGCATTGCTCATTCATTGTCTCTGTAACATCCCATACATAAATAATGACCCTCGTGTCTCTCTTAAGGGCAACATTCTCTCTCAGGCTTTGGGAACAGAAAATTAATTTTTGGTCTCGATACCTACCACAGAAGTAATAAATGACTGATCTTGCCCAAAAATGCGGCCATAAATTCCCAGTACTTGACAATGATCTTGGGATTAGCTGCTGATATGGATATTATCGTAGACACTCTGAATAACCCTTGAAAAAACTGTCAGGTGGCAAGCTCGCAGCAATTCAAGCAGCTGCCTTTGGATGAGAAAATATCATAGCTGTGCAGCTGACGAAATGACATGTGAGTCTTTTGCTGTGTGTGCCTTCACTGTATTCCCGTTTGCAAGACTTCCTTGTCAAAAACCCACCGAGTGTGATAGTCATAACCACGCCATTGTGAGGATGCGTGACTGATGGTTCCGAGCAAAAAGTGCAAAAGACGGGCACGCCATCCCTGCAGGCAAAAAAAGAATGTGCAGTCATCGAAAAGCCACACTTCCAGGTCTAAATTGCCAAATCTGATGTAATGGTTACTCTCTAAATGGGATCTTTGCTTATTTTCAGAGCTGCCACAATCGTGTATTTTTAAGTTTGTTGTCCAAAATTAACTGGAATTTCGAATTTTGCTTTACTTCTAATGAGCACACTGTAATTTACTCCGTCCAACATAATAGATGGCATATATCACATAAAATGCAACATTAAGGAGTGGAATATGAGGACACAAATGTTATAGCAACACTAGCATAGCTGCGTCAACTACAGAGAACAAAACATCGCAACAGCAATGTCATGCTAGGTTTGCTCATTTGTAGAAGAAAAATGTCTGTATGTATAGTTCCATTCCATTTTCGTCCCTAGTCTCAGTAGGGAAGCCCAGTCTTCCCAGTCCACAGCCACCTCCTCCAGCTCCACCGGGAGGACAGCAAGGCGTTCCGAGGCCAGCTGTGAGACATAATCCCTCAAGCGTGTCCTGGATCTGCCCCGGGGCCTTTTCCCAGCTTGGCATGCCTCCTTCACATGGACAGTCCGGTCGGGTCCCTTTTGGACGCCTACCTGGTGAGGTGTTCCGGACATGTCCAGCCAAGAGGAGGCCGTGCGGTAGACCGAAGACACACTGGAGGGACTATGTCTCACAGCTGGCCTTGGAGCGCCTTGGTGTCCGCCTGATGGAAGTCTGGATTTCCCTACTGATTTGAAGAAAATGGATGGATGAAATTTTCCAACGCTCATCTAGCTGGGGGAGTGAAAGAGGCAATAATAATAATAATGTCATAAAAACCGGAACTTCAAAGCTCCAAAACATATTAATTAGATTTAGAGCATAATAAAATGTCATTTTTCATAATAGGAGACATTTGAATTGTACTTTTGCTGGCTTCACATAACTCACCAGACTCATTACTCCATGTGCTCATCATGTCATAAATCATACAACTACCGGTATTTGCGGTGTAGCGTATTAACAAATGACAGGAAACACGTGGTTGGAACTGCGGAGAGCAAGTTGGGTTGTGGTGTCGTGACATTTCTCGGTTCCCTCTCGGCTATCACTTTAACTCATAAGTAATCCTGGTACCCGAAGAGAGGCGATGCCTCCGAGCACGTCCTCCTTAAGTGACACACCTCCTCTTTATTCCACAGCTAGCTGTCTAATAAGTCACTGAATTACGAGCACATGCAGCGCTTGTGTGAAATGTAGCTACGAGGCTTTTTGTTGCAGAGTTCCGCACCAGTCAAAGTTTTAATTAGGCTATATTTGTGACGAATGTCAGCATTTTACTTTTTTGTCTTGTCTGAAGAGTCTTCCCTGTTGTGTTACTTCAAAAAGGTGCCGAAATGCAGTTGCTGCACATTTAAATTGTTGCAAATAATATATAAAAAAAAATCAAAAATCAAAAAAAGGACTCTTTGAAATGTGTGCATTAACCGTTTTTCCTGGCTGTGTCAGTTAGCAAGGGGTAGCAGGTGCCTGAAGCCAGGAAACAATGCTTGCTGTGTGTGTGTGTGTGTGTGCGGCAATGCTTTATTATGGCTTTGTTCTGCTCTGTTTGTCCTCTCACTCCTTTGAAGAAAGGACCTCGCTCTGAAACTCTCCCTTTCTCTCTCTCTCTCTCTCACTGACAGGTCGGCAAAGTTTGCCAGCAAAAGTAGGCCAAAGTAATGATTTCACTCGTGTTACTCAGCCAACAGCAAACAGCCTGCCTCAATATGTGCCTATCTACCCCAGAACTTTATTAACATCCAAAAACATATTAAAATTCAATATTTTTTATTGGGTCAACCTATCCCTCCTGAACATACCCAGAAGGACTGAAATGAAATCAAATCCCGGTGAAAATATTTGTATTTCCTCCCTTTCTAAATTGCCATGTAGAACCTGGTGGATAACATCACAGATGTCTGCAAGCGCAACTACAACAGCGGTTTCATGGCGGCATTAAAGCACAGGAGGCACCTGCTGCTTAAGACGGTTATTCTCCCCTTGAGGCGGTAAATAACCATTTCGCCTAATGTTGTTTTGTTGGGAGGATATGCAGACGTGGTGGAGTGTCATCATGCAACCAAATTCTTCTTGCAACACTGCATTTCTAATTTTCTAGACCGTGCTTTCTCTGTAGTATCTTTGACCTTGACTGTGTATGTGTGCAGTAGTGTGGCACGTACTGTCGTTTGTTTAAATCAAAAGCAAGCATCCCTTCCCACTGTATTTACTATAAAAACAAATTATAGTTCATTGTCTTTCAAGCTGAACACACAGGGCAAAGGCCGCCCCACCGAGTCTCCATTCTGTTTAAAAGAGTTTTTTCCTTGCCTCCGTCGCCAAATTGATTGCTTGTGTGAGCTTTTTTGTGACGTAGCATGGTCTATTAAACGCTAACTTAGCCATAGTCCCATGCAAATGACACCAAGGGGTGTCTTAAAAGCAATATTTAGTAATGGTAATGGTAGTATTTCATTTGAACATGCATCAGATTACAATTGAGTGCATCCCATAATCAGTTCCCAGTTCCACATGTCCAAAAGGAGTAGGAAGAAGCAAAGCTTATTAAATCCTACCCCTCCATCTGGTACTTTTACAATCAGTAACTGTTACATTTGTTCACTTCCTGCTTTTCAAAATACAGTTTAAGGTTTTTTTTGTATTTTTTTTTTAATAATGTACCTCGTACCGAAGTACGAGGTGATATGACCATCCAATGACATTATGTGTACCATAGTAAGTGTCAATATAGTGATATATATAGCACATCATGACTGGTTCAAGACTCTTCATCCTTGTATTTAGCAAACATTGTTGTATTGTTTTGTGTTGTATTGTTTTGTATTTTTGTATTTTTTTGTATTTTTGTATTTTGTGTTTTGTATTTACCAGGATAGTTTGTCTGTCAAAACACGCACCTTGACTTTATTGCTTGCACTTGGACAAATACAAACCACGTTGGAACTGTTATTGATCACCCAAAGGTTGACGCCGCAAAATCAGATAGATTTGAAATTTCTCACAGAATTGTACAAAACAGAAAAATTACAACTTCAGGGTGTTTGGTCGAATCACCACAAAATTTGGTACATACCAGGGGCTGCACGGCGGTCGAGTGGTTAGCATGCAGGCCTCACAGCTAGGAGACTTGAGTTCAATTCCAACCTCGGCCATCTCCGTGTGGAGTTTGCGTGCATGCGTGGGTTTTCTCCGGGTACTCCGGTTTCCTCCTACAATCCAAAAACATGCTAGGTTAATTGGCCCTGTGATTGGCTGGCGACCAGTCCAGGGTGTACCCCCACAATCCTAAGAGCTAGAAAATGAATTAATGAATGAATGAACCTTTAGGACACTGACAAGCACATACCTTTTAAACCAGGGGTCTCAAACTCAATTTACTTGGGGGGCCACTGGAGCTCGGGTCTGGATGAGACATGCTAACTCGCAAACTAGAGAGCTAGCGACCTAAACGGTATCCTTCAAGTTATTTCCTTTAAACTTAAATAGCCAAAAACTTACCACTTCCACACGGATAAGGAGTATAACTATTAACAGTTATTTAACCTTCAACATGAACATTAATCAAACGTAATATTTTTTTCTGGGTACATGATACCATACAGCATCCATATCAAACTTGCACAGGCCGCACTAACATTGAACTTTCATATCAAGGCGGGGGCCTCAAACTAGTGTCCTGCAAGCCACATTTGGCCCGCGGGCCGCGTGTTTGAGACCCCTGTTTTTAAACCTTTTAAAAGATTGGTTGAAATTTTGGAACAATAATTGTCCATTGTCTTTCAAAGCACTCAGACCAAAAATGCCATTGAAATATATAATTGTTTCTCCAAATGTGCAGTGACGAAACTGGTCTTCATGTTCCCCCTTCTCTGTTTTCATAGGATTTCAGGAACTGAAGAATCTTAAAGAGGGCAAGCTCCAGCAACAACCAAAAGAAAAGGGTGGATGATTGCGGTTGGCACGTCGTAAAGACGCAACACGGGAGCCATGTGGGAGTGGAGTGAGAGAATTTTCACCATCGCACCTATCAAGCCCAAACCTTTCTTCTACTGACATATGCTGAATGGTGTAGAGATTTTCCTCAGGGGCAGACCCTGCTATGAGCCCCATCTCCCTTGGCTTCAGCAGGCAGTCCATCCTCAGTGCCAGACACAGTGTGGGCATCCCACGGGTCTGGGTTTTGCCCACACAGGACTCAAAAAAACAATGAAACGTTGGTGAGTCACTTGGTCGTTGTGACGTCGTACACGCCTCCTCTCCCAACGATCCTCGGCCTCCACCGAAGTTACCCATCACTTCTTCTTTGCAATTTGCTCTCCTGTCCGGCGGCAGCACGAGTTCCTTTGCGCTTACCACGTGGTGGAGGACCATGGGATGCCGTCAGAGCTCGGAGGAGAAGGAAGCGGCTCGGCGCTCACGGCGGATAGACCGCCACCTGCGCTCCGAGAGCCAGCGGCAGAGGCGTGAGATCAAGTTACTTCTACTGGGCACCAGCAACTCTGGCAAAAGCACTATTGTCAAGCAGATGAAGATCATCCACAGTGGTGGCTTCAACCTGGAGGCCTGCAAGGAGTACAAGCCCCTCATCCTGTACAATGCCATCGACTCGCTCACCCGCATCATCCGCGCCCTCACCACACTTAAGATCGACTTTCACAACCCTGATCGCGCCTACGATGCCGTGCAGCTTTTCGCTCTCACAGGTCCGGCCGAAAGCAAGGGAGAGATCACGACAGAGTTGCTGGGGGTCATGAAACGCCTCTGGGCGGACTCCGGAGTCCAGGAGTGCTTTCAGCGGTCCAATGAGTACCACTTAGAGGACAACACTGCGTACTACCTAAACGACCTGGATCGTATATCCGCACCTGAGTACATCCCCACGGTGGAAGACATCCTGCGATCCCGTGACATGACCACCGGGATTGTGGAGAACAAGTTCACCTTCAAGGAGCTCACCTTTAAGATGGTAGACGTGGGCGGACAGCGATCAGAGAGGAAGAAGTGGATCCACTGTTTCGAGGGCGTGACTGCAATCATTTTCTGTGTTGAACTGAGTGGCTATGACCTCAAACTCTACGAGGACAACCAGACGGTAAGAAAAATCCACTTTAAAGAGACGGGCCAAGTATCTATGTGTCCATATGCAGACATATGAGCGGTAAGACCATTAAAAACAAAGCAACCCCAATTACCCATTTAGCTATGCAAGACCTATCAGGACAGAGCCGGGCTTTGTTCGTTTATAGTTCTCATTTTTTAAATTTTTTCCAATTGTTGTTCTGGCAATCACGTTTTCTCGCTGATTTAATTAGCAAGCTGTTATTTTAGTTCGCTGCTGCGTGACTGCGTTACCACTAGCTGTATTGTCCCGTGTTGTGTGTGCAGAGCTTTCAGTGTTTCCCTTGAAGAAAATAATAGAGACTTTCTATTTTCTAATTTTTTTTTTATCATACATTCTCTTGCATTACTTGCATTACTTTCTATGACTCAGCTAAGCTGCGTTTCCCCCACTGCTCCACTCCACACTCCCACCCTCCACCATCGCTGTAAACCTAGGGGACACGCTGACTTGTACAAACGGATTTAAACAATGACAACCGTTAGCGTCATGACTTGATGCTCCAACGCAGATAACCACCCAGGAAATTCATCCACTCTTGACGTAATGTCGTACGAACGAAGCTATTTTAAATTCAAGAAGAGCCTGTGCTGGTTTATCTCTTTCTCATTGTTTTGGTATGTGAGTAATTTCTTATCCACATCCATTTCCTTATCGAGATGTTTTTGGAATGTTACGTCGTAAATGTTTGTTTAACTGCCTTATGATAATGGAAGGTCAACAATGAATCTATTTCAGTTTTTGGTCAGGATCACCAAAGGGGTCAGCTATTTTTATAGTTTTATACAAGGCTGCAGTATTCCTGTACTAACCAGGAACGTTAGCGATTCCTCTTTCAGGTTATACACCGCTACATAGTTATATTTTTTATGTTAAAAATAGAGCCTGAGCAAAAAAAAATCCAGTATGGTGTTAATTGAGTTCACAGAACGATATATGAGGTGGCTGTTTCCTGTGAGACTTTGCATATTGCAAAGGCTCATATCGCTCTATGGGAGTTCACGGGTGCTTTAGTGGAGGAGAAAAACATGCACAACTTTTACAATTTCCTGATAGTACCAGCAATAGACAGTAAAATGACAAAATGTGCCGGGAACAATGAAGTAGAAGTGGAACTGACTAAACTGGCGACAAGCTTCTCTGCAGTGTAAACTAACAGAATGGTCTTAGAATGGTCTTTCGCTTGTTTCACAACAATTACAAATACGATTTCCAAACACAATGACAGCTATACTGAGTATACTGAGTATACAGTAGTACATTTAAACATTTTCACTGCATCTATGTGATCAGTATTGGTTTCAGATGTTTCACTGCATTATCAGGATCAGGATCGGTATCGGCAGCATAAAATCTTGATAGGAACATCCATAGAAAACGTATTTAGCTACGGCAATTGGAGAATAAAAATCGCAAAACCTCATCCAATAATTTGTGCTAAGCGACAAATCAGTAAAAAAAATTGCATAACTCATGGTTGCTCAGTTGTTTCCTACATGACTGTAAATGACATTAGTTGTGCCTCCTACGGGTTGTAGTTTGGAAGAGCAAAAATGTGATCTTCATTAAATGTCGTCGCTCGCTACATAACGGTTTGACTATGGCCCATTATTAGTAAAAAAAAATTGAAATACAAGTAATATTAGCCACACAGTCACAAAATTGGGAAGATCTGGTTCGAATCTCCAATTGGGCATCTCTCTGGGTACTGCGGTTTCCTTCCACATTCCAAAAACACGCATGTTAGGTTAATGGACGACTCCATATTGTCCATAGGTATGAATGTGAGTGTGAATGGTTGTCTATATATGCCCTGTGATTGGCTGATGACCATTCCAGGGTGTACCCCGCCTCTCGTTGAAGTCAGCTGGGATAGGCTCCAGCATTCTGTCCACTAAGCCTCACATTGAATCACACATCACCGTCACACTGCGTGCAGTCAGCCATGGCATGTACAACATGATAGCATAGTGGAAAAAAAAGTTCTCCTCCCATTACGTGTGGAAGTGGTAGATATGTTGTTGGCTTCTTTGTCGTTCTTCTTCATTCTGTTTGAAGCCAGATTAGAAAAAATAAGATTAGAAAAAATAAATTGGAGGCTAACTTGTTAGCTTGCTTGCATGCTATGCAGCCGCGGCCGTGTCATCCCGTAGCATTGCTATAATGGGATATAATAATAGGAGTTATCTCTAATAATGAGATATGCTCTAATAATGGTAATAAATGTATTTACAAAGTCATTAAAAGGTTTTCTATGTTGTAACTACAAAAATATTCAATGTATTAATTAATTAATTAATTAATTATTGACTTCTAATTAAGGGAAATTTACTTAGCGCAGTCCGGTCTGGAATCAGATATTCATTCATTCGTTCATTTTCGACCGCTTTTCTTCATGAGGGTCGCAGGGGCTGCCAGCTGTCTTCGGGCGAGAGGCGGGGTACACCCTGGACTGGTCGACAGCCAATCACAGGGCACATATAAACAAACAACCATTCACACTCACATTCATACCTATGGACAATTTGGAGTCGCCAATTAACCTAGCATGTTTTTGGAATGTGGGAGGAAACCGGAGTATGGAATCAGATATTAACCAGGAATGTTGCTTAATGGCGGGCATGTTTTTTTTCAACCAATCTCGCTCGCTTTGTACCATGTGTACCAAATTTGAGCTGTAATATCAAAGTGTCTCTTTTTGTACCGTAGAGCTGTGTGGGAAATTTAAAGTCAATCTTTGGCGTTTATTAACAGCGTCTACATGTGTTGCATTTGTCACATAAATACTAGCACAGGCGACACAGTCGGGGTGCATGCTTTGACAAATTGTCACCCTTTTGTGTGCAGCAGTTCAGAGAGTAGGAGCGTTACACCGTAGGGTGCCCTCATTGTTTCACGACTGTCTTTCTGGCTCCCCGCTGATGTTGTCTAATAGCGGACGTTTTTTATGAAATACGACACCGTTTAAACAGTGTTTGTGACTGCTTTATTGCTTTTACTCACAAGCTAGTCGCATTCATCAAAACTGCTTCAGTTGCACAAAACTATTCCTCACCGTGCTCATTGCCACACAATGTGACGCAATGGAGCTGAGAAGCAAACTTCTCCTTGCCATTGTTTCCCTGCCCATGTACCGGATCACGCAAGACTGAAAACACGCCATAATTACTGTGCAACGTTTACCCGCCTAACCCATTCCCAGTTGCATTTTCCTGGTCCCATCCTTGTCCTCGTAATGAATCGGTTTCCGTGGTTACCGTTGCCTAGCAACAAGCCAGTCAAATGCTCCTAATCCAGCACTGTTGACAGTGAGCTGTGACTAGGGAAAGAAGAGAGGATGAGAAGGAAGGAAAAAAGGGGAAAGGAGGACAAGGGAGGGGGCTGCACAACAAACAGCATATGTACATACATGTATTATATGTGCATGTATGCATGTGTTGAACACCGGCGCACCTTTGCGGAGGGGAATGTGGAACCAGATTATGGATGCACGATGCAGGGTTTAAATGAAATTGCTGATGCTGAACAATTGCAGCAAATAGCGTGTGATATGAACGACCAGCCAAGACCTAACATCGTTATGAACGTTATGAAATATTAACCAAACAGCAGACTGTGGTGTAATCACTGTCCTCTATGGTCTCGGTTATAATGCAATCAATCTACCACGTGTGTTGTCGCAGTTGTTTTTTCTTAGCAGGTACAAGATACGATGATGAAGACGACACGTTCCCAAAGCAGTGACTTTGTAAATAACAGACCCTCCCTTTTAACCTCCACAAAATGATTTCTGTTGTGATTGGCTGGCAACCAGTCCAGGGTGTACCCTGCCTCGAGCCCGAAAACAGCTGGGATAGGCTCCAGCACGTCCGCAACCCTCATAAGGATAAGCGGTATAGAAAATGAATGAATGAAAATGATTTCTGATTATGATCAGACCCATGAATACAGTATGACGCCAAGTTATTGGAGTATCATGTAAGCCAGGGGGTGTCCAAAGGACCGTATACTGAAAGGAGCTCTTTAATATTTTGTAACGTAGATATGCTAAGAGGTTATATAGTTCCAGAAAAAATGACATGGCAGATTTGTGATATGTGAAAATATTAATATCAACGTTTTTGCCGTTTTTTCCCCCCTTTTAACATTTTTTTCCCCAACATTTGAATTATAATAATAACTGAATTATTTTGGTTCATAATATTATGACTTTAGTACCACAATATTATATTTGTATATTAAGTCATTAATTTTCTACCGCTTATCCTCACAGAGCCTATCCCAGCTGTCTTCGGGCGAAAGGCGGGGTACACCCTGGACTTTTCGCCAGCCAATCACAGGGCACATATAGACAAACAACCATTCACACTCACATTCATACCTATGGACAATTTGGAGTGGCCAATTAACCTAGCATGTTTTTGGAATGTGGGAGGAAAACAGAGTACCCAGAGAAAACCCACGCATGCACGGGTAGAACATGCAAACTCCACACAGAGATGCCCAAGCGGAGATTCAAACCCAAGTCTTCCTGATTCGGTATTAACGTGACTCTCCTAATGCTAACACATTATTATGTCTACTGTATTGGATAATATGAGTATAAGGGCGACTATAGGGGTGTTAGTTCATGTCTAGAGGGCTCTAATAATGTTAGTCCATTTATCTTTGCTATACACGCATGCATGGGGAGAACATGCAAACTCCACACAGAGATGGCCGAGGGTGGAATCGAACTCGGGTCTCCTAGTTGTGTGGCCTGCACACTAACCACTCGGTCCTAATTTGAATAATATGTAATATTATGACTTCTTTTTTTGAAATTAGAATATAACTATTTCCTCTTAATATTTTGACTTCATTCTCAATTATAGCTGTTATTTCAACTTCCTTGTAAGTAGTTGTAAGTATGTAATATTTGACTGCAACAGTAAGTGATGACATGATACGACGTTCTTGCACATTGTTACTGTTAACCGTCCTCCTCTTTGTGAAAATGCCTGCTGATATGAAGTCACTATATTTTAGCTGCTGCAGATATTGCCATCTGGCGTACACTCCCTGCTGTGAAAACACAAGCCAGACTATGCTTTAGTGTTCCAAATCATACCATGCTGAGCTGCTCTGCACTGCTTGGTGGAAATGTGACTTTGGAGATCTGGAATCGCTCTCCTTTTTTTTTAAGGTATGTTTTAGTTTTACCAGTCTCCGTTGTACCTGAAGCACATCACATGTGTTTTTGTTGCACCAGTGGAAAACAAAAACATATTCCGATCTTACCACAAACTTAGTTATTAGTTGAATTTAAGACAATAAAAATAACATTTGCTGTTTGTTTTCAAGTCAACACACAGCAGCTGCAGCAGTGTTGATGCCCACATTCACAAAGTCATTAGTAATTAACAGTCAGGGAAAGGGGAGTGGTGTGAATAATGCATTTTTCTGGAGAATGGCACAAAAGCAAGGAGAGTTTACATTCTGTTTTCATTGACAATTAAGAGGAAAGTATGCTACCTTAACTTTTCACAATTATATCTATCATGAATTACATTTTCCTATTTAATTAATTATAAAGATGGAGCTTTGTGACTAAATAATCCTTTAAACCCGGGCTGCTGTGAAAGCTCATTTGGGGTTGCAGCAAAAGGTTACATGCAACTTTGGATTGTCATAATGGCAGCCTTTTAATCATTATCCAAAAATAGCCAACTCGCATCAAGGTTGTACTTTGCGTCTGCCTATTGTTTGCCCCCTGGATGATACGGTGTGTTGTCGGTGAAACGTGGCTGCCACGGAACTGCTTCTATGATGGGTCGTGTTGTGACCAACTGGTTTTTAACATGAACGGAAAATAGCATCACGTCGTGCACGCTGCCTTCACGTGAGTGCAGCAGTAAAAAAAAAAAAAAAAAGAAAAACACAGAAACACATGAATGGCAGCTGCCTCGGCCAGCGGTGTAAATGAGGCTAAATGAACAATTGCACCAAATCTACACTGATGATCAGGCATAGGCTGCTATTAACACAAAGAGAGTTCAGGGGTCCTCCTCAGGGCTCTACAGAGCAACAACCCCACCCCATCTACTGAACAGTTTACAGCTTCTTAAAACTCAATATAAAAACGAGCCAAATGAGGAAGTTTTTCGAACGGCTCTTTGAAAGAAACGGCTCACCAATATTCGCCCATAAGAGACATAAATCCCATCTCTAATGATCAGGTTGACAACGGTTGCAATCCTTTGCCTTTGCCATAATCCCAGTATCTCCCCCTCCCCAAGATGCTCAGATCTTGTGATTCGCTCGGGGCGTTGTGTAATTCCTGTAACCTTTTAAACAACAGTCTTCGTCTGACAAGGTCCCAGTCACAAGCTACTGGCCCGTCGCCACATGTCAGCAGTCGTACCGAGAGGCTGTGTTGATCATCACATGAGCGCAAAAATGTATGGGAGCAAATTAATGCCAACATACCGTGTATACAGTTCAGTGTATGCAGCCTTTGGAACCACAAACAAGATTATTATTTGCTGCCATATGGTTTCTGTTGAACCCTCGGCTATCTCTGTGTGGAGTTTGCATGCGTGGGTTTTCTCCGGGTTTCCTCCCACATTCCAAAAACATGCTAGGTTAATTGGCGACTCCAAATTGTCCATAGGTATGAATGTGAGTGTGAATGGTTGTTTGTCTATATGTGCCCTGTGATTGGCTGGCGACCAGTCCAAGGTGTACCCCGCCTCACGCCCGAAGATAGCTGGGATAGGCTCTAGCACCCCCACGACCCTTGTGAGGATAATGAAAATGAATGAATGAATGTTTTCTATTGAGTGGGTATCTTAAAACAGAACAACTGTTCTAGCTATGGGCCATGTAGGCAATTAACTAATTAATTATGTTGGACGACGGGGGGGTTATGATTTATGGCTGTTATTTTACGACAAAAATATGAAATAAAAAAAGAGATAACTGTGACTGACTCAAAATGAGTTAGTTTAGCCTTGACTGCTAGTTAATTGATGGTGGGAGATTACAATTAAGTACCATTATTTTTGTCAACAGAACTAGAAATCACAAAGTCAAAGCCTTCACATAATATAGTTCCAAAAATATTTTTTGTACAGAAACACTAGTCGTGTAAATATGTAAAGTGGGGTGGGCACCGAGCGGGCGCCAAAGCAACGGTCCGCCGAGGGCATCATTCCAGCCAGAAACGCCACCGACTGCATCCTAATACTCCACTACTTAAACGGCTGCAGGACATCCGATGTTCCATTTTAAGTAAGCTCCCTAGTCATTTACAGGGAATCAACATATGGGCCTTTAGGGCATACGTAACAATACAGCAACAGTTTTAATGGACATAAAACCTTGTAAATGTCACACAAATGACGAAAGCGGCTTGTACTCACTCACAAATGAATAAAATCATTGTTGTTATCTTTCGACGGTCCTCAAAATAGGTTGGCCGCTAATTTCATGCAATCATTCAGTTGTACTGTTGTCGACCTGGAAAATGACAAGTACCGTAGGTTGTACCCAAGTGGGCAAAAATGTGACTCACACATGATAAAGGCCAGTAAATAATTCTTTAAATGCTGCTTGGTCAGATGATGATAATGCAGTCATCTGAAACAAGTCAATAATGGCATTATGTCACGTGCAGAGGAACAAACTGTATTTTCTTGGCTCTGATGAGTTGCATGATGGTCTGGGAATGTATCTATCCCAGATACATGGATACATTATGAGGGCTTTAGTGTCAAAATAGGTGTATCCCATAATGTCCATTGTTAGCTAGCTCATATTAACTTGTTTTCTTGTGTTATAATGCACAGAAACGGGAAAGAGATATGTGTTCATAGACAGAAGCAGCATTACAAGGCCATTTTCTCAACCGAAATGCATTATGGGAACATTTTAAAATGTTGTTTCTTTAATATAAAACTCGTATTGATATATGTTTATATATTTCGGGAGGTATAACGTTTGGGTGTCAGTTGCTGTGTGATGAGTTTAATCTTGTTTGTAGAGTAAAACCGTGAGTCTGACTATTATCTTGACTTTTTTCATAGCTTATGATTGGCTCCTGTCAAATAAAGATTTTCACTGATTTGTACGCCCCATAATATTCAATTTTATGACATGGACATGTGCTGCTTATATAAGCAGAAATAATGTTTTTCCTCTAAATGTAGTGGGTGAAAGTCAATTTTCTTGACTTTAGCTAAACTTATACACTCATGGCTTACAAGTTAATTACATTCTCATCTAAAAAGGCAATATAAGATGCTTCCTTGACAAACTGATCCCTTCTACACATGATGAGGAAAAAAAATGTGCGTGGGTGGTGACAGAAATGCTGCCAAAGCTTTTCTTATTGTGTTACTTGACATTAGGATGTGTTGTTTATCACAACATTTTGAACAGCACTTCACGACAAACAGTAGTTGTGTTGGAAGTGTCTTGTCCAAACTTTCTGGCAAATTTATACTGTACAATAGGGGTGTCCAAAGTATGACCCGGGGGACATTTGTGGCACACAGCTTGTTTTTTATTGGCCCGCGACACGTTGTAGATATAAATTTAAACCAAGAATGTAGCACAAATGGGGAAAATAGAGGAAAAAAAAGGCAAATGCAAAGAGAAGAAGCTAAAATATTGATGCTAATAACTACCACAAAAATAATCAGCCGTTTTACAAAAAAATTATATTTATCCCGCTTCTTTTGATTTTCAGTATGCAGCTCCCCGGTGGAAAAAAGTAACAATGGAACATTAAGGAGTGAAACAATAGGACACAAGTGCTAGCTACACTAGCATAGCGATGTGAGCTCACGTGCTAACATCACAGTGACATTTTAACAGCTTGTTTATGCTTGGTTAGCCTATTTGCTAAAAAAAAAAAAAAAAAACCCAAAATGATCAAACTCTCACATCTGTGATTGACGGATACTTGACAGTTTTTTTTAAGACGTGTAGCGAAGCTGCTTAAAATTTTTTATTATTTTTTTTTTTAACAAAGCTGTCCTCTTTGGTTTTGGAGTCTCATGTCGCTAGGGGTGGGTCTGAGGTGGTATCATGTCCACAAGGAAGGAGGGTTTTCTTTAACTAAATAACTTTTGAGCACCTCTCCTCTCAACAAGCTAGGGCAATGATAGGTTTTTCTAACGTTTAGGGCTCATAAACAGGCTCTAAAAACACCTATCATCAGTAAAACGTTAATCTTGTATAATACAAGAGCTTTAAAATAGTCATCTTTTGCATTCTTAAGTCACAAAGATGGCATATTGTATCAGTCAAGTCGATTTTTATGACTTGGACTTGAGATCCTGCTTTGAACCGAGATGGTCCCGACATCTGCCTTAATTCACCAAATCAGCGTGACGTTTAGCTGAGATTGCGCATTAGGTCGGATTAACGTGTGCGGCCTTCAATTAGATAATGGGTCTTTTCTTCCATTCTCCTGTCTTTCTCAGAGCCGGATGGCCGAGAGCTTGCGCCTCTTCGACTCCATCTGCAACAACAACTGGTTCACCAACACGTCGCTCATCCTCTTCCTCAACAAGAAGGACCTGCTGGCGGAGAAGATTAAGCGCATCCCGCTGACGGTGTGCTTCCCCGACTACAAGGGCCAGAACACCTACGAAGAGGCGGCCGTCTACGTGCAGCGGCAGTTTGAGGACCTCAACCGCAACAAGGAGACCAAGGAGATTTACTCGCACTTCACCTGTGCCACAGACACCAGCAACATCCAATTTGTGTTTGACGCCGTCACGGACGTGATCATCCAAAACAATCTCAAGTACATCGGATTGTGCTAGGAGTTTGGTTGGCGGGTGGGCGGTCGCGGTTTATTGAATGGTTTTATGGGATTGTTGTAGTAAAGCGGAAGGGAAGGATGACGGAGGATTGAAATGCTTTAGCTGAGGCCACAGATGCACTGAATACGAGTATGCAGAGACACCCAAATACACCTTTATGTTTGTTCACACACAAGATGTTTGGATGAAGAGACAAGCACCTGACAACAGTGGATATGTTGGACACTTTCCCCCACCTGCCTGCCAAACCTAAGACTACCAAGCAATTGCCAGGTGACTTATTTTGGGTTTTGTTTTATTTGCCTGAGGACATTTAATGCTGCTTTACAGGAAATCTTCTTGGGGGAAAACAATTTTAAAATTTCCACTGTAAGTGTACGTTGACGCTTGTGGTTCGGTACTCTGGTCCAGAGCTAAAATATAAAGTGTGTACCAAAGTGAGCTAAATCGGTTTAACTCACTTCGGTACACACTGGTCTAAAGGCTGCGTAGTAAATAACATATGCATAAAGCAGGCGGTTCTCTATTTTATGAACTGAAACCAAAAACAGATAAATAGATATATTAGATAAATAAACGATATCTGCAACAAATTAAAACAATTTCCAAGTTTATGAACTCAGTTTAAAACAAGACCGTTCAGTCTGTGTGTGTGATTGTCAAAAAAGATGAACAAAACTGAAAAAAACAATTCACACACTGGTCTTTCCTCATTTCCTACCATAAACCCAAGGGCTATGTATGCTTTCTTGTATTTCCTGGCCTTTTTATTCCAGTAATCGTAGTTTGTTTTCATTGCATCCCATGTCTTCTTACGTTTTCTTTTCATTGGTGTCAGAAACCTCGCCATCACCCATTCTCCGTCACCGGTGTTTCTGTGTACGGTCGTCCCTCACCATTGTGGTTCGAACATCGATCCTTGACTGTGATTTTTCAAATCTTGAAAAATATTGAACGACAAGTCATATGTAGTATTCTGGTCATTCTGGACATGATCTTCACAATGCATGGAGTCGATCATAGCATGTGGTAAAAATGTGGTAAGTTCTCGGCTTCTTACTTTGTCCATTCTTCCCCACTCTCTATAACACCCTTTCTTAAGTTTAGAATAAATACATTGGAGGCTAACTAGTTAGCTCGCTAGCCTGCTATGCTTACAGCCATGTCCCTGCAGTGATCTCGTAATGTGGTGTAAACTAAAATAACAGCTGGTTAATCGTGGTATTTAGAAAGTACATTGTCATGTTCTACCAACAAAAATTACATTTATTGATATTGAATGCTAAGGAAATTCGCGGAAATGTACTTATCGCGTTGGGTAAATGATAAACCAGCGAGGGATGATTGTACTTCTGGGTTGAATTGGCAGCCTGTTGATTAGTTTGAAGGCTGGAGGCTTATGGATCATTCAAGCATAAATACCATGCATGAAGAAACTAATACTGATACTGGCAAAACAGCCATTAGGACATTGCTATAAGCAGACGATAGGTGAGGCTGTTTCGAGAAGAGAGCCGTCAGACCTTACCGCCCAAGGAAGGAACGCAATGACATCACTAGGGAAGTACGATGACATCGTAGTTCAACCAGAACTGCGATTATCAATACCATGGTGACTGCTCTATTGGACGACAACACATCAGAAAGGTCTACAGTCTACAGCACAGAACCAACCTCACTACAGACCATCTAAACAGACACTGAACCCAGTAGATATCATTTTGGTTTGGACTATTTGAGTTCCGTTACGTATTTCATCACAAAATCTGCCCAATGAAGTCTTTATTTTCTGTATAACCTTTGAGACAAAAATCCCACCACCAATGCTAAAATAGATTTTAGATCCGGGTACGAGTCACGAACCACAAGTATGAATGAGGGGTTTCTTGAGGGGGAAATCATATAATGGTCGGCATGATGTCATAGGGTTTTTGCCTGAAAGAGGAAACTGCCACAGTTAAACGTCGAACTTTTCTAAGCACTATTTCCATTTGTCTCCACCTAACTTCTCTTAACGCTGTTTCTTTTCCTCTATTTTCTTTGGCTTTTTGTGCATTAAAGTAAACAAAAAATAATATATGTCTGTTAAACCTGCCCTTTTTTTATATATAGCAGGTCACTGGCGTCTATCATACCGGGAGTGTTACACTCGATAGTGTCAAAAAGTATTCTCTACCATAATTCCAGCAAAGACAAAAACAGTGCCAAGATCAGTTTGTAAATAAAAACAGACAACATCATGGTTCTTTTTGGTTGGGTTTTATGGGGTGGGGGATATATGTTACAACATGCATGATTTTTGTTACTTTGGGATAGTACTAGTCTATTTTCCTTGGAATTCTGTTTCTCTTTTTCTTAGGTTTGAATAATATATTCCCACAAAATATATATTGAAGTCAATCACTGTGTACGATTGTACAGTTGTCAAGAGAGGAATCTATTAAAGAGTTTATCCATATAAATAAGGATGTTATGATGACGAAAATATGATGACGGTAAGGTAAATCAAAATGAGAGGACGGTGGAGAATGTTCAACACAAAAGTTCAATCTTCCTTGCATTATCTAAGTGGAAATTGTCCAACAGTCAGTATCATGTGTAAATATACTGTACGGTGCATTCTTTGTCAAAACAAATACGAGTGGATGAGTTGGGAGAGAAAGAGAGAAAGAGAAGGAGCAGTCCTTCTCTTATGCTTTCTTTTCACTTAAGATGTGCAAACAACTCAGCTAAGGGCTTCACGCTTGACAGGATGTCCACTTCAAGAGGAAAAAAAAACAATTAAACTTAAATGAAAAAGGACAACTATGAATAAAACAACTTATGCAAATTTTCACTGTGTTGTAAATGTGTTTTTTGGCGACAAAAAAGCTCATTTTGTCATTTGGTTTTCCATAACTATGCAGCATCAAATGAACTGAAAAAACATGAAACGGGAAGTGTTTGTCCCGGCTGAACAATGTAGCTGCCGGGGCCAAGTCTAATTGCCACATGAAGTATGCAATTAAATTATTCCTGAATAAAGGTGGCCTCTCTGTGATGGGGTGACAACATACAGCGCCATGCAGGTCAATGATTATTTGACAAAAAAATCATCAGCTGCAGTGGTGACTCTGCTTTCCCTCCCAGTGCTCACGCTGTCTTCATTTCTGTCAAGTGAATCACGCCTGCGGATCCACCTTTGTATGGATTGATGTTGACAATGGTGGGAAACTCTGCTCGGTTCACATAAAAAAAAAAAAAATCCACTGAAGACGAGCCAGTTCCACTAGTTATGCCTGATGATTGTCACATGGAGAGCCACAGAAAAAAGCTTATCATTTTGACCGACCAGGACGGGACATAATGTTTAGACCAGCCTTGTTTCTTTAGTTGATTTGTTCTTTTTAACACTTGGCAACCACTAAGGTACATTTATTCCTACAAATATAATGATGACAACTCATAAGAGTTCAATTTAAGAAATTAAATCTAGACATTTCTTGATAGTAACCATAATGACTTAATGGCATTGTACTGCTAACTCATATGAGCTATGTTTGTTATTATATTTGTCCGAGGCTGCACGGCGGACGTGTGGTTAGCATGCAGGCCTCACAGCTAGGAGACCCGAGTTCGATTCCACCCTCGGCCATCTCTGTGTGGAGTTTGCATGTTCTCCCCGTGCATGCGTGGGTTTTCTACTGATACTCCGTTTTTTCTCCCACATTCCAAAAACATGCTAGGTTAATTGGCGACTTAAAATTGTCCATAGTGAATGAATGGTTATTTGTCTATATGTACCCTGTGATTGGCTGCCGACCAGTCCAGGGTGTACCCTGCCTCTCGCCTGAAGACAGCTGGGATAGGCTCCAGCAACCCCCGCAACCCTTGTGAGGATAAGCGGTAGAAAATGAATGAATATATATCTATACAGTATATGACATAACACAGACATGGATGTACCATGCTTCAAACTCTGTTATTCAAAGCATTGTTCATTCATTTTCTACCGCTTTTTTCCTCACGAGGGTCGCGGGGGTCTATCCCAGCTGTCTTTGGGTGAGAGGCGGGATACACCCTGGACTGGTGGCCAGCCAATCACAGGGCACATATAGACAAACAACCACTCACATTCATACCTATGGACAATTTGGAGTCGCCAATTAACCTAGCATGTTTTTGGAATGTGGGAGGAAACGCGCTACCCACTAGACCGCCGTGCCGCTCCGCATTGTTATAAATGATTAGACAAAATAGATCTGTAGAAAATCAGACCCTATCATGGCGTATCATGGACACATCGCTATAGTTTTGATTTTGTATCATTATCATGATTGTCTTATTCCGTTACTGTCTGAATTTTTACCAAAAAAAACTGAGAAACAACCTGAAAAACCAGTGATGTTCACATTCTATATCAGTGCAGACGTCAGCTCATTTGTAGAGTCTTTGGTTTCATTGATATCGATCGCGGTTTATACTTTACAGTAATAGTCAACATTGTTTTGCCTATTTATTCCACGTGTTTGCAGTTTATTTTTATATGCCTCTCAAAGTGACGGGATCATCTCCGGAACCCCTTTCGGGAGAAAGTGTTTTTTTTTTGCGGTAGGCATGATTGATTTTTATCACATTTGGTATTCACAAACAGGCTCTACAAACACAAGATGATTCATTTGTATAGTCTTTGGTTTCTGTTACGCTGTTTACGTAACACGCTGACATTGATATCGATCGCATTTTATACATAACAGTAATAGTCAACATTGTTTTGCCTATTTATTCCACGTGTTTGCAGTTTATTTTTATATGCCTCTCAAAGTGACGGGATCATCTCCGGAACCCCTTTTGGGAGAAAGTGTTTTTTTTTTTTTTTTTACAAAGTTGCGGTAGGCATGATTGATTTTTATCACATTTGGTATTCACAAACAGGCTCTATGAACACAAGATGATTCATTTGTATAGTCTTTGGTTTCTGTTACGCTGTTTACGTAACACGCTGACATTGATATTGATCGCGTTTTATACATAGCAGTAATAGTCAACATTGTTTTGCCTATTTATTCCACGTGTTTGCAGTTTATTTTTATATGCCTCTCAAAGTGATGGGATCATGTCCGGAACCCCTTTCGGGAGAAAGTGTTTTTTTTTTTTTTACAAAGTTGCGGTAGGCATGATTGATTTTTATCATATTTGGTATTCACAAACAGGCTCTACGAACACAAGATGATTCAGTCCATACATAGGAACTGTACAGATGTTTAATCACGAGAATGCATTTTCTCGAAAAGCAATAACTTCACCAATAACCACAGGCACTTGCTGACATTCCTGGCAGTCCGATGGGATCAACAAACAATTAACATCCACACGGTCCCAGCCAAGGCCACTGCCGACATTTCCAGTCTTGTGAATCATTTGGGGTTGGAGTTGTTTGTTTTGGCAAATACGAAGTGAGACGTTGATATGTATTGGTCATTTTTTTATGGCGCTGCTCCCCACTGATGATTATGTAAGTATCTGTACCTATGGGATGTTAGGACATCTCTACGGTCCTTATCTTACCTCTAATGGCTTCATCCAGCTCACTCCGGTTGGACTCTCTATTGCATTGGTTGCGGACTGCCTGTTGACTCAAAATGCACGAACCTGGGGGGGTGTTGACAAAAAGAGCGATTACAGGCTTGGGTTTATCCATCGGGCTCCCTCCTGTTCGCACCTCATCCTCTGACCTGTCTGCCATGAGCCTAATGTCGGCAGCCGGCCAACTGAAATGAAGTCCTACAAAGATTCCCATGAGCAGGCTTAACTTTTGCCCTCTTGCACCCTCCGTCTCCTGGAACATAACTGCTGATCTGCTCTTCTTCCAGACCGATGTAATCAACTACCGCAACCCGACAGCTTGTTCTACACCATCTGTTTGAGCTCCCAGCCTCTTGACCCACAGAACATCAATAACGCCTGGTCTATCTTGTTTTGTTAGCACCAATATATTAAAATATCAAAATAATATCAAATAGCTCCAAATACAACTATACAGCCTGTTTATGAGCACCAAACCATCTCCGTCAACTTCTTTGCTCCACTACTAAGAGAAAAGGTGACTGCTTTTTAAGTTTGGGTTTTACACACTACAGAGCTGTGAGTTTAATCATTTTGGTCTTCGGTGGCTGGCTAACCTAGCATGACGTCCTCCTGTTCCACTACTTTTTGTTCCGATGTAGTTACTGGCTATATGGTGAGCTGATCTTCCCCTTTAAATTGAATAAAACTGGTTAAATATGCATTGTCATACGTACATGCATGTACGTATTTTACTAGATCTGTTCCAGGAATCTTCGAATTATAGTATAATAGGTTTTATTCCAGGGCTAAATAAGCAGCGACCGGTGATCACTGGTCTTTTATTTTGCAATGGTCTGTGTCACTTACTGGTAGTAAAAAGAAAACAAAAACGTACAGTACTTCTGGACATTTTCTCGAGTGTGTTATATCAGTGGATGTTATTATTGTGTTATTGCATAAGGCAGGGGTCTCTCAATTTACTTGGGGGCCACTGAAGCTCGGGTCTGGGCGAGACTGGGCCGCATCAGGTTTTCAAAAAACCCCCCAAAAAACGCATTTATTAAAAACAGAAAAATGCTTTGCTTTGGTTCCGATTTTCTGCAATAAAAGCTCTGATAAAATATTCTACTGTTCTCAAATATCTTAATTTTTATTTTTCTGCAAAAAATAAGATGAAAAATAAATAAACAAATCAAGAATAAAGAAAATCAATCAATCAGTAATAAATAAATATAATAATAATAATAAAACGGCAAATAATGAAAATTTAAGAAACCAATTTGGGTAGGCAAATTATTTTTTTCAGATTAAAATTAACAAAGCATTATTAGAGCCCTGTTGACATGACAAAACACGACTATAGTCACATTTATACTTTTTTTATTTACAACATATTGCGCAACTGCAGGGTCTTGAGACACATGCTAACTCGCAAACTAGAGCGCTAGCGACCTAAACGGTAGCCTTCAAGTTATTTCCTTTAAACTAAATAGCCAAAAACTTCCACACGGATAGGGAGGATAACTATTAACAGTTATTTAACCTTTAACATGAACATTAATCAAACGTAATAATTTTTTCTGGGTACATGATACCATACAGCATCCATATCAAACTTGCGCGGGCCGCACTAACATTAAACTTTCATATCAAGGCGGGGGCCTCAAACTAGTGTCCTGCGGGCCACATTTGTGTTTGAGACCCCTGGCATAAGGGACTATATCCCTTATGCTTGCCCCTGTAGGCAGTGGGTCTGCCCCCCCCCCCCATAGTCAGTATGTGATATATGATATTATCAGAGACAGGCTATAGTACAAACGCCGCTCATACAGTTACACTGTCCCCACGAGGAGTTATTAAAAGCACCTTTAAACTGCAGTTACAGTATACGTTCCACTTTGAACCTTCCTGTTAAAATTATTGGCAATTATTACAATGACGACCTTTTAAAATAAATACTCCCGCAGTGAAATACACGCCAACGTGTACCACGTTACTGCCTATAACCGCCATTTTTATTAGTAATGTGTGGTGGGAATTATTGTCAGTATCTGCTGCCATCTAGTGGGCATTCTCGGTTGTAAAGTAATGAAAACAATGAGTCACAATGAGGTCACCAGGAAATATGGCCATATGAGTCCAGTGCTCAGGTCTCTGGACTGGCCTCCTGTCACTCAGAGAACAGACTCTGCTTGTGTCCAGGTCTTTTCATGTTTTTGTGCCAAAGTCCATTTCTGACATGTTGGAGACACATTAAATCTGAAGCTCTGAGAAGCATTTAATTATGATGCTACCCATCTTTTCTGTAAAACGGTTTGAATGACCTTGTCTATGAATTGTTCTCTACTTGCTTTGCCTCAACCTTTTTGACACGCCGAAACAATTGGAGTACCGTATTCTGACCACTAGGTGGTGACATTCAACCACAAAGTAGTCAGCACTTAGTGTCACCATGGAAGCTACATCAACCTCTTCTGTTGTTGCTTTTGACTCTTGTTTTGAGCTTCTTGTACTTCCAGATGTCTCCACAGTCTGTGGCCGTTTACTGGAGCTGTGTGATGCTCCACCAACATCCCAGTCCTCAAGAAACACTCCATCTGGATTAAAGGACTACAGACCTGTGGCCCTGACATCTGTGGTGACATAATCCTTTGAGAAACTACTGTTGAGCCACCTGAAGAACATCACGTCTGAGTACTTGCTCACTGCTCTTTTTCTGCAACACTAATGACTGCACATCAGAAAGATGACCGTGGTCTTCAGAGATTTTTTTCTCCTAAGTATTTGTGCAACATGTACTGTACATTGACAGTAGCCAGTAGAGCTCATTCTAAATCTAATTCCATTACCCACGAAGACGCCATTTTGGCCCATTGGTTTGGGTTACCAGTTCCTTTAACATGCAGTTTACAGCCTGTTGTTTTGGATTGTGGATGTTTATTTCATAACATTCATTACAGGTGCACGTATCCCTGTGTTTTGGAATGAAGGTGGAACAAAATACAGGTTAAAAGTCAATTTCAATAAAGATGATTAATCAGAGATTATATGCGTCATGGTTTTACGGTAATGTCAATTTCCCTGTAGGGTGAAGGTTAATCAAACTGTCAATGCTGTGTTATGATTGGTAAATGCTGCAGATCCTTCTTTGCTTATCAAAGCATATTTTATGTACTTTTTAAAAAAATTTGGGCAGCTTTTATTGGTCAACTGTTGTTGCTATGTGCATGTTTTAGATTGACTTTAACTGTGCTGTTATGGTAAAAAGTTACTGCCTAATGGAGTTCATCTGTAGCTCCTTTGTCTTTCAGTAAGTTCTACCAGGCGGTATTTCCTTGTGTGTTGATGATTAACAGCATCTCTGCCTTCAGTTAGAACCTACACACTCTCAACCAAACAGAATGATTTTTATTGGTTTACCAGGTAAACATCACCTTTTTTTTTTTTTTTTGCTCGACCATTGTGACCGCCTGCAACGCCCCACTATTCCCATGCCTGACACCGCCCTCTCCTATGCTGCCTTCAGGTACATGAAGGCAGGTGCCTTCTTGCAGGTGCTTTATTCATCAACATTCGTATCCGGAGGCGGTTGGTGGTGGAGGTCGCCCGTTGCAATGTCTCGGAACTATTTTGGGTTCTCACTCAGGACCGATGATGGAAGGAGCGATATGGGCGAAGTGGCCCTCAACAATGCTGCCGATATATCCGTCATTGTCATTTATTTTGTGGTCGTCTTGGCTGTTGGCATATGGGTGAGTTTGTTAGGCTTTTGTTTTTTGTTTTTTTTTAAGAACTGAATTGTTCACTACCATACAAGTATAAAGACGGTATTAGTATTAGCTGGTGTATAATAAAACTAAAATACAGTGAAATCAAATACATTGAATATATTGTTTCATCATAAACACTATGTGTTTATTACTAGCAGTGGTGCCGTACTGACCGGGAAGTTAAGAGTATTCCAGGGGCCCTAAAAATAATAATAGATAAAAAATAATAGAAATAAAAGGGGAGGGAGGGTGATTACCAGTACAGGGTTTTTTAAAGTAACATTTTAATATTCCCAAATTTCATTTCATACAAGTTCATAAGGAAAAACATAAGGAAATGGAAACAAATATATATCATTACAACATCAATGCCAACGTGAGACTTGAGCCAAGTGATTCAGGACTGGCATGATTTGGTGGTCTTGGTGGTCTAAATGTGGGTTGTTTCTGCTGTGCTGAGCGTATACAGTGTTACTATCAAAACAAAGGCTTGGTGTATATGGCATATGAACCAGGAGGAAAACCCTCCAAGAGACTGCATCACAACAAAGAATAGCATCCTGCAGCGCAATGGTAGAAACTTTATTCAACCTACCCAAAATTAATTGGAAAAAAAATTTTCAGGCCAGCTGGACCAGTTGGATAAATGTAAACTTTTGAGTAAGTCACCATGATATTGATTGTTCAGGCTTGATTTCACAGCTATAGTATATACTGAACATACTATATTTCGGTTTGTAGCATATTTGGACACAGTTGTTAAATGTTTTTTTATTTAAATATGTAAATATCCTCTGATTTTAGCCTCTCAAATGTGAATATTTTTTTGTTTCTTTAGTCTTCCATGAAAACAGACTTAATATCTTTGTGTTTTAGCTTAAACTAAATCAATTTTACACATTTTAAGTAGTCCGTAAGCAGGTATTAATAAGTATTTATTTTTGTTCGATGTTTGATTCTCTGCTTTCTTTCCAGGCTATGGTACGCACCAACCGTGCCACTGTAGGTGGCTTCTTCCTCGCAGGCAGAAGTATGGTTTGGTGGCCGGTGAGACATTCATCATGACTCTTTGTTTAGCGTAGATAAATTGCTTCCACTTGGTGAAAAGTGTTTTGTGTACTGAGAGTATGTACAATATCATTAGATTGTGTTCATTTTGAAAATGCCGTATTGAAGCACTACCTTTTAAAACTAATTTGACAAAATATGAAAATATTTTCATATAACTCTGCTGTTCTAAGATTGGAGCATCACTTTTTGCCAGCAACATTGGCAGCGGACACTTTGTGGGAATTGCTGGGACCGCTGCAGCTTCCGGAATAGCCATCGGTGGATTTGAATGGAATGTGAGTAATGGTGGAAATGGAATTATTCAAAATTCTGTTCCAAATTTCTCCAGAAAATCAATGGAGTAATGAAAAAAGTCCTCATTCAAGTCAAAATTAATCTGAATTTTAGAGGTATAAGAAGACAATTTACAAATTTATGTAGAAATGTAGGACTTTATTCTCATAATTCTTATTCTCATAAGAGTTTTTTCACAAACATTTACAACTTTCTTCTAGTAAATGTATGACTTTATTCTCAAAAATATCAGATGATTTTAATACTTGTTATAACAGCCATTGCTTGAGAAAGCTATGAACAGGGGGGTACTTGTTTTTCTCATAACTTTATGACCCATTTCTCGAAATCTCAGATGATTTTAATACTGGGTAGTAACAGGCATTGCCTGAGACAGTTAAGAAAAGGGGGGTACTTGTGTGATCTTCGGCGGGTAATATTACAACTTTTTTTCTTGTAAATTCACAACATTAGTTTCATAATTTTACCATAATTTTTCTCATAACTTTATGACCCATTTCTCGAAATCTCAGATGATTTTAATACTGGGTCGTAACAGGCATTGCCTGAGACAGCTAAGAAAAGGAGGGTACTTGTGTGATCTTCGGCGGGTAATATTACAACTTTTTTTCTTGTAAATACACGACATTAGTTTCATAAATTTGTCATGTTTTTTCTCATAAATTTATTAGCCTTTTCTCGAAATCTCAGATGATTTTAATACTCAGTCGTAACAGGCATTGCTTGAGACAGCTAAGAAAAGGGGGGTACTTGTGTGATCTTCGGCGGGTAACATTACAACTTTTTTTTCTTGTAAATTCACGACATTAGTTTCATAAATTAGCCATGTTTTTTCTCATAACTTTATGACCCTTTTCTCGAAATCGCAGATGATTTTAATACTCGGTCGTAACGGATATTGCATGAGTCACCTAAGAAAGGGGGGTACTTGTGTGACCTTGGGCAGGTAATATTACAACTTTTTTCCTTGTAAATTCACGACTTTCATAAATCTGCCATGTTTTTTCTCGTACATTTCTGTACGAGAGTTTTTTCTCATCAAGCTTTTTTAATTAAATGATTTAATCATAATAATGCCCTTTTTAGTGGTTAAGATGCTAAAGAGGGTCCCCTGCCATATATAGAGGCTACAGTATGAAACGATTGATGTGTGTTGCAGGCTCTCATTGTGGTGGTCATCCTGGGTTGGCTCTTTGTTCCCATCTACATCAAAGCTGGGGTAAACAGCTCAACTTACTCCCCGGTGAAAGGAAAAATGATGCAAAGGATTGGAAATAAAATAACATTTTTTGTTGTTTAGGTGGTCACAATGCCCGAGTACCTGAAGAAGAGATTTGGAGGGCAGCGCATTCGCATCTACCTCTCTGTGCTCTCCCTCTTCCTGTATATTTTCACCAAGATCTCAGTAAGTAAACACAAGTCTACACTTATAGTACACAGGCCCAACACAAAATATTCCATACAAACTATACTGACCAACAGAATTGCACAAAAATATTTTATGTTCTTTCGTCTCCACTCAGGCAGACATGTTTTCAGGCGCCATTTTCATCAACCAGGCTCTCGGTTTGAACATCTACCTGGCCGTCGTGGCGTTGCTTGTGATTACAGCTTTGTACACCGTCACAGGTGTGTGCGTGCATTTCCGTCTTGGGCTGCACACACGGAGCCATCCAAATCATAAGAGACCACAGGTCACTGATAGCGTCTTTGCAAAAGAAGGGTTAAAGTCTTCTCATACAGCTCCACTCCACAGTAGTCCTTGACTTTTTCAGTGGCATGTTATTGTTGCTCAGGAGCCATAAAGTGGGATAAGTGGGAGATTTCCTTCTGTGGCCCTTCCCGAGTAGTTATTATTATTATTATTGATTGCTTGAGTCACATTCATGTAATATTAACCTGATTAATTTGTTGATTAATGAGGCATAACGATAATACCCACGATGACCAACTCATTTTATTAAGCAAACACATTATCTCAAAACGCGCAACAATTACCAGCATACTTAAATGTAGCAAATTATATGTTGAAATTAAAAATAAAGTGACAAATGTGAGATTTCTGTTAAAATGTTGTGTTGTTATTCAGGTGGCTTGGCTGCAGTCATCTACACAGACACATTACAGACCATCATCATGATCGTGGGATCATTCATTCTGATGGGCTATGGTAATATTCCCATGTTTATCCTGTTCTAGCAAAGTATTTGTCACGAGTAAAAAAAACTATGACTATTCTTACAGCTTTTAATGAGGTGGGCGGCTATGAAAACTTCCAGGAAGGCTACATGACCGCCGTTCCTTCCATCACGGCCAATTTCAGCAAGAGCTGCTACGAACCTCGCCAAGACTCTTTCCACATTTTTAGGGACCCCATCACAGGAGATCTTCCATGGCCCGGCCTGGTGTTTGGGCTGACTATTCAAGCCATGTGGTACTGGTGCACCGATCAGGTCAGTCCAATGGACATTGGTGCTTGTAAAAACAGCCTTGATTGATCCTGTTGTATTTGTTCAACGTAACTAAAGAGCTCATTTTACAGGCCAGTGCTCAGACGGCTACGTGTGGTGATAAGAGATTACGGAAAAATTGCAAATTTTTTAACGATAAGAAATGACCATAACTGATGCCACTATCTACTATTTCCTGTGTAATCAAACCTATGCTTGCTCTTCTATGCGATCATTGCACAAAACGATTAGTGACGCATGGAAAGATATTCTACTTCACTTTAGTTGCTGTCCACTTTCATGACGTAAAAGGAAGCAGTCTACTTCCTCTGAACATTTTAGTATTTTTGATCCCGGTATCTCCACAAGCTTTAAAATGTTGCTACTCAGCTGTTGGTGTTACGCTGGCTGAGCAATTTGCTCCTTACTGCTATTACAAAATTATCATGCGGTTTTGCCTTTTCCACTTTCTCATGCACCCCATATAATTATATGTAATGTGTCTCTCTCCAATCTCCAATTATCACCTTTGGTTTAGGATAATTACTTCTTAATACACATTTTGCAATGTTTATGTATTTATAGGTGATTGTGCAGCGTTGCCTCTCAGCCAAGAGCTTATCCCACGTCAAAGGCGGTTGCATCCTTTGTGGCTACCTGAAGCTGCTGCCCATGTTCCTCATAGTATTCCCCGGAATGATAAGCAGGATCCTCTACCCTGGTGGGTGAAGCCCATATTTCAACATGACTTGCACATTATTTGAAATAGGTGGAAAAACACTCTTATTGTTTGCTTTAGATGTGGTGGCTTGTGTGGACCCGGCTGAATGTCAAAAACACTGCGGGGCTAGTGTGGGGTGTACAAATATTGCCTATCCCAAATTGGTGGTGAAGCTGATGCCCCAGGGTAGGTCACGGATGAAGTTTGGTAGATTACAGGATATCACAAAAGTGAGTACGGTACAGTACCTTTTCAGGAAGCTTCTGAAAGGACAATACTATAGAAATGAATATACGCTAATTTAGAGTAGTCAATGTATGGCTAGTATAACAGTAAAGATTTGCTGTCCACTGAAAATGACTTAACACATTATGTACCGTATGCATTATTGACTTGTAAGATAACTGTGCCTTGCCTTCATAGTGGTTGCATCATGGTGTGGAGTTGCAAGAGTGCTACCAGCACCGGGGACTTGTGGTTCACTAGGGGGGAAACACAAATTCCAACGTGAAGTGACAGTTCTCCAAAATGATAATGGGCACAAAAACGTGCCCAGGGTGAATACCTTGCTGATGAAGCTGACGGGGAATGTAATGGATTGGCCAAGTATGTCTCCTCCAGATATGCTGGGCATCCTCAAGTGGAAGGAAAGAAGGTGGAGAAGCACAAGGTGCCTACCATCCACCAGTGATGTATTCATGGAGGAGTGCAGCGTTGGTGAATTCCATGTCCAAGACGATTGAAGCACTGTTGGATAATAATGATGCTCAAATTAAATGTTACCACCAAGCACAGAATTTGGATATAATCAGTGTGAGGTGAACTCAATAATAGCTATTTGTCGAGTCATTATCAGTGGATACAAAAACGTACAAGCTGTGCACTGACTATTCTAAATCTGAGTATGACGTACTGTGATAAAAAATGCTACCTGAAATGTGAGCATCACTTTAACGAGATACTCAAAAGACGCTTTGCAACATGTCTGTTAGGTCTTCGTGGTCTCATGCTGTCCGTCATGCTGGCTTCTCTCATGAGCTCCCTGACATCCATCTTCAACAGCGCCAGCACTCTCTTCACTATGGACATCTACACCAAAATCCGCCGCTCAGCCTCCGAAAAGGAACTCATGATCGCTGGCAGGTTAAACAAACCTTTTCCGCTCACAGTCGTTGTGTTATTGCTGAGCTGGGACTGCCACTGTGTCTCTGTGTTGTGTTTTGTTATCGCAGGGTGTTTATCTTGGGGCTGATTGGCGTCAGCATAGCGTGGATTCCGGTGGTGCAGTCGGCGCAGAGCGGTCAGCTCTTTGACTACATCCAGTCCATCACCAGCTACCTGACGCCGCCCGTTGCGGCGGTCTTCATACTGGCCATCTTCTGCAAGCGAGTCAATGAGCCAGTGAGTTTCCAGCGTAGGGTTCGGTTTGATTTACCCGGCAACACATCACATATGCATGGAATAACAGTGTGAGGTGAACTCTGCTCACTTTATTGTCCTGTTGAAGAATGACAGTGCAAAGGTCTGTTAAATGTTGTGTAATGTAGTGTTTTTGAAGAGGAAAGAAGACTTTTACGAACTATATAATGCATTATTCACTTAATTATTCAGTAATCCCTCGCTATATCACGTTATTTCAAATAATTTAATTATAATGGAGAGAGTCAAACTGACATGCCATGGCTCAGGTTGAGTGAAAAAAGGTTCTCCTCTCATTCTGTGTGGAAGTGGTAAGTTTTTGTCTTCTCTGTCCTCCTTCACCACTCCATTTTAAACACTTTCTTAAGTTTAGAATGAGTACATTTGAGAGGCTAACTAGTTAGCTCGGAAGCCTGCTATGCTATCGGTGATCGTCTGTCCCTGTGGTGATCCCACAGCCTAAGTAAAAGTGACTATTGGGTGTGATTTCATGTTTACAGGGCTCTAACTATGTTAAAACCTATATTTAAAAAGTCAAACACAAAAATATTCCATGTATTCATTCATTCATTCATTCATTTACTACCGCTTTTTCCTCACGAGGGTCGCGGGGGTGCTGGAGCCTATCCCGGGGTGAGAGGCGGAGTACACCCTGGACTGGTCGCCAGCCAATCACAGGGCACATATAGACAAACAACCATTCACACTAACATTCATACCTATGGACAATTTGGAGTCACCAATTAACCTAGCATGTTGTTTTGGAATGTGGGAGGAAACCGGAGTACCCGGAGAAACCCACGCATGCACGGGGAGAACATGCAAACTCCACACAGAGATGGCCGAGGGTGGAATCGAATCCTGGTCTCCTAGCTGTGAGGTCTGCGCGCTAACCATGCCGCTGTGCCGCCCTATTCCATGTATCAACATACCTATATCACCTAAATTAACTTGGGTCTGGAACCAACTAACCGCGAGGGATTGCTGTAGGAGCACATGTATATCAGGGTTGAGCCACACTACCTTCTCAATGGACCGTTACAGCTCATTTTTGTTTTTTTGCTCCCCAGGGTGCCTTTTATGGCCTCGCCATCGGCCTCCTTATAGGCCTGTCCAGGATGATTACAGAGTTTGTTTATGGCACAGGCAGCTGCGTGGAGCCCAGTAACTGTCCCACCATCATATGCGGTATCCACTACCTCTACTTTGGCATGATCCTCTTTGTGGTCTCCTGCATCATCATCCTGGGAGTGTCCCTCGTAACCAAGCCCATCGATGACAAACATGTATGCACGTGTCTGCTTTGACCTATGACTTAGCGCTATAGCTAACTAACTAACTATATTTTTTCATATCTATAGTTGTATCGACTGTGTTGGAGCCTGAGAAACTGTGACAAGGAGAGAATTGACCTTGAGAACGATGACTGGGTTGAAAATGTCAACAGCATGGAAGTGGAAGGTAATTTCTCCCCAATAAAATTCAACTTTTAAAAGGTAAAAAAATACCTCCTGTATTTTGAAACAGGTTTTCAAAATACAAGTTTCCATACAACGTGTCAAAATGGAGGACAAATGTTAAGGAAAGAAATACAACCAAAACAAAGATGGCCGACCATATTGCTGTTGATGTGTTTGTACAACCAGAGAGAGGCTTTACACAATTCAAATTATAACCTCTCATATGCCCCTTTCGTAGCTTCTTGCTATTTCCGTAAGGCAAAAGCAGATACTATGAGTTACTATTTCTCCTTCCTAATCAGCTGCGGTTCCAAGAATGCCGAGTGGATATCGTGTACATTCATTGCTTGAGGAGATTCCTAATTGCTACATAATTTCAGTTGAATTGAATTTGCTGATGCATGCTAACAATAGGTAAACATTAGCTTACCTTGTTGTTGTTGCTCCACGGTCTTTGTTGGCTTTCTTGCTGCCGTCATTGTCCTTAGCAACAGTCACATGCAGAGATTCATACAGGGAAGTCTTCGGTGTTGTTGTTAGCTAAAGTTTTAGCCGATGCGTTCACTGTAGCTTGTTTTTTTGCAGTTTCACTACTGGAAACTAGACCAAAGGCACAATACAGCTCTTTCTATTCTTCATTGTTGTTATGTTTTAGAACCCGAGGAAGAACCAGGCCTCTGCAAGAAGATGGTGATGTGCTTCTGCGGCCTGGAGCAACAAAAAGCTCCAAAGTTAAGCGAGGAGGAGCAGGCGGAACTTCAGAAGAAGCTAACAGACACGTCGGAGGTCCCGCTATGGAGGAACGTCGTCAATGGCAACGCCATCATCCTCCTATGCGTGGCCGTCTTCTTTCATGGCTTTTACGGCTAAGACTCGAGCTTTGATATTTATTTAAGTGACACTTGCGTAACCTCTTGTGTTATCTGTGTATTTTTTTTTGGGGGGGGGGGGGGTGGTGAACAGGCAACAGTTTAAAACTAACATCACCTCTACAGTTGCCATGACTTGTGGATCCAGCGTTAATTAACAATTAATTGTAAAAAATAGAAAGCTAACAAGATGAACAAATTGTATAGGAACTGTATGTGTGCTACCTTCACCCAAACCTCCTCAGTGTGAGTGTGCTCAAAGTTCAACGTATGCACTTTTGTTGTTTCAGCCGTTAATGAATAAAAAGGTACTTTACCGTCACACCTCTAGAGGTCACTGTTGCGAAGGAAAACAATGGGTTATTTTTCAGTTTCAAGGCATCTTCAACTTTATCCAGGTACTGTATAAACAATTTCAGTTAGAAGTGAATGGCAAACTTTTTTCACCTCAAAAGTTTTTCACGAGTTACCTTCATTACATTTTTTATGGTGTCTCGTTCAGGCACCCACTCATTATCTCATCGTCATTGCTCTCACCGTGGTTAATGAGTGATCGATACATATGTTTATTTTACTCTACTTTGTTTCCTTTATTTCCCGGGTTATCTTATTCATCATATTTTCTTGACATAAAAGTCATAAAGAACTGTTTATACTGGCAAATTTGCACATGCTAATTCACTATACACCAAATAAATATTTAATCTCATTATAGAAATTGATAATGTGTAATATTATAAAAAAATAAATTAGTAAAATTACAACTTTATTTGCACATTTTAACTATATTCCCTAATGTGTATTTTTTGTGTGTTAAAATGAAGTAAATATTAAGCCAAGTATATAATATCCAAATATATACAGTGCATCCGGAAAGTATTCACAGCGCTTCACTTTTTCTTCATTTTGTCATGTTACAGCCTCATTCCAAACTGTATTAAATTAATCTCTTACCTCAAAATTCTACACAAAATACTCCATTATGACAATGTGAAAAAAGGTTTTTTTGACATGTTTTGAATTTAATAAAAATAGAAAACAAAAAAAATCACATTTACATAAGTATTCACAGCCTTTGCCATGAAGCTCAAAATTGAGCTCAGGTGCATCTTTTTTCCACTGATCATCCTTGAGATCTTTCTACAGCTTAATTGGAGTCCACCTGCAGTAAATTCAGTTGATTGGACATGATTTGGAAATATAATAACTGTCTATATAAGGTCCCACAGTTGACTGTGCATGTCAGAGCACAAACACCAAGCATGAAGTCAAAAGAACTGTCTGTAGACCTGCGAGACAGGATTGTCTTGAGGCACAAATCTGGGGAAGGATACAGAAACATTTCTGCTGCTTTGAAGGTCCCAATGAGCACAGTGGCCTCCATTATTCGTAAATGGAAGACATTTGGAACCACCAGGACTCTTCCTAGAGCTGGCCGGCCTTCTAAACTGAGCGATCGGGTAAGAAGGGCCTTAGTCAGGGAGGTGACCAAGGCCCCGATGGTCACTCTGTCAGAGCTCCAGCGTTCCTCTGTGGAGAGAGGAGAGCCTTCCAGAAGGACAACCATCTCTGCAGCAATCCACCAATCAGGCCTGTATGGTAGAGTGGCCAGACGAAAGCCACTCCTTAGTAAAAGGAACATGGCAGCCCGTCTGGAATTTGCCAAAAAGCACCTGAATGACTCTCAGACCATGAGAAACAAAATTCTTTGGTCTGATGGCTTTCGTCTGGCCACTCTACCATACAGGCCTGACTAGTGGATTGCTGCAGAGATGATTGTCCTTCTGGAAGGCTCTCCTCTCTCCACAGAGGAACGCTGGAGCTCTGACAGAGTGACCATCGGGGCCTTGGTCACCTCCCTGACTAAGGCCCTTCTTCCCCGATCGCTCAGTTTAGAAGGCCGGCCAGCTCTAGGAAGAGTCCTGGTGGTTCCAAAGGTCTTCCATTTACGAATAATGGAGGCCACTGTGCTCATTGGGACCTTCAAAGCAGCAGAAATGTTTCTGTATCCTTCCCCAGATTTGTGCCTCAAGACAATCCTGTCTCGCAGGTCTACAGACAGTTCTTTTGACTTCATGCTTGGTGTTTGTGCTCTGACTGCACAGTCAACTGTGGGACCTTATATAGACAGTTATTATATTTCCAAATCATGTCCAATCAACTGAATTTACTGCAGGTGGACTCCAATTAAGCTGTAGAAAGATCTCAGGGATGATCAGTGGAAAAAAGATGCACCTGAGCTCAATTTTGAGCTTCATGGCAAAGGCTGTGAATACTTATGTAAATGTGATTTTTTTGTTTTCTATTTTTAATAAATTCAAAAAAAGTAAAAAAAACCCTTTTTTCACATTGTCATAATGGAGTATTTTGTGTAGAATTTTGAGGTAAGAGATTAATTTAATACAATTTGGAATGAGGCTGTAACATGACAAAATGTAGAAAAAGTGAAGCGCTGTGAATACTTTCCGGATGCACTGTAAATAAAGATTTAAGTAGTCATTTACATTTTGGGGCATTCATTAAATAATGCAATGATTTTATTTAACCTATTTCTCAATTAAATAATTTGGAGAGTTTTGTCAACTAAACAGATTGCATTTTGAATATTTTATTACATTGTCCAACAATAAATTAAATTGTGAAATATAATCTTAAATAATCACATTCAACCTATTTATGAATTAAAGTGTAAGATGTTTTGTGGCAAAATTAGATTGAAATGAATTCTTATTACATATAAATGTATATTAAGTAATTCATAAAAAATATAATAATTGCTGAAAATGTCAATTAATTGACTAATTTTTTTTTTGTGATTTCCTATGCACTCTATAAGATTTTGTTATTATTTTTTAAATTCATAATTCAAAAAAATGAAATTAACCAAAATGTACAGTTTATGTTACGGATTCGGGCTCCCATATTTTTGGCAGAATATTTATCTTTCGCACTTTGTATAACTTCAAAAACAGCAACTTCATCTAGTGGTACGATTTGGCGACATCTATTGGTGAATTTCTAAGTTGCAACATGCACTGGAGTTAACCTGGATGATCTTGGGTTTACTTTACACTACTTTTTCCCTCCAATAATCTACACAATTGATAATAATGTTTCTTAGCCTTTAATCTGTGCTCATATTACTGCTTGCTTACTTCAGTGACATCCAGTTTTATTGACTACATTCCTAAATCATTCCCATTACTCATAGTGCAAGGTTAGTGCTGCAGAATTCCTGTTTAATTCATCCCTGCAAAACACACTCATGAATACTTGATTGAACATGCAGGGACTTTATTTGGAACACAGCGTTCTATTTCCTGATCCACGCAAAAGAGGAAGAGATATCACTGACACATGGCTATGTTGAACTTATTAGCGTCTGGTAATTAGCTCGACAGGAAGCTTGAGGACCAACTGGGGTGTCACAATAGTTATGTAACCCTCTTAGACTGATCAAAATGTCTTCATTTTTCTTTTTATGATCAAAGCTTAGAGAGTTAAAGCTATCATTATTATCCTTGTTATATAATGCATGCTGCAAAGCTGTATCAAGCAGTATATTTAGAGATACAGGAAATAGTGCATAATGTTGAAAAGTGTCATTTACTTGGAAAATTTAGACGTTTTACCACTTTATTATTGGTTTTTATTTATTTTGTTTAACTCTTATTTAAAAAATTGCGAATCAACAGCTTGATATTACTATAACAATAAGCATAGAATAACTCACTAGTGCCACAGTTCTAGATTAATATACAGTATCCCCTCACAATATTGTGGTTCGATTATCCTTCCCTCACTATATACATGTTTTAAAAAGAAAATTAATCAATTAATACATGATTGCTCTGGTAGACTATAGTCTATTATTATTCAAAACATATTGAAATACATGTGACATGTATTCTGGTCATTCGGTGGCAGTAATGACACATAATGCTGAGACATTACCTTACATTACATTACCTTAACACGGCATGAAATCATGGAGTAGAGTACATGATAGAGTGGAAAAAAAATCTCCTCCCTTCCGTGTGGAAGTGGTAAGTTTTTGGCTTTAGTTAAGAACAATGCCAATGACATGTAGTATTCTGGTCATTAGGTGGCAGTAATGACACAAAATGCTGAGACATTACCTTACATTACATTACCTTAACACGGCATGAAATCATGAAGTAGAGTATGTGATACAGTGAAAAAAAAATCTCCTCCCTTCCATGTGGAAGTGGTAAATTTTTGGCTTTAGTTAAGAACAATGCCAATGACATGTAGTATTCTGGTCATTAGGTGGCAGTAAAGACACATAATGCTGAGACATTACCTTACATTACATTACCTTAACACAGCATGAAATCATGAAGTAGAGTACATGATACAGTGGGAAAAAAATCTCCTCCCTTCCGTGTGGAAGTGGTAAGTTTTTGGCTTTAGTTAAGAACAATGCCAATGACATGTAGTATTCTGGTCATTAGGTGGCAGTAAAGACACAAAATGCTGAGACATTACCTTACATTACATTACCTTAACACAGCATGAAATCATGAAGTAGAGTACATGATACAGTGGGAAAAAAATCTCCTCCCTTCCGTGTGGAAGTGGTAAGTTTTTGGCTTTAGTTAAGAACAATGCCAATGACATGTAGTATTCTGGTCATTAGGTGGCAGTAAAGACACAAAATGCTGAGACATTACCTTACATTACATTACCTTAACACAGCATGAAATCATGAAGTAGAGTACATGATACAGTGGGAAAAAAATCTCCTCCCTTCCGTGTGGAAGTGGTAAGTTTTTGGCTTTAGTTAAGAACAATGCCGCACGGTGGAGGAGTGGTTAGCGTGTAGGTCACACAGTCAGGGGATTGGGAGACTTGGCACCTTTTTTTTTTACAAGGTACCCAAAGTGCATCACACATTATATACATATTATATACTATATTACTATACTATATTATTATATACATATTCATTTCCTCATCAGTCACACATGGGTCACTGTGTAGCCACAGCTGCCCTGGGGTAGACTGACACTGCCCATTTGCACCAACCCAAACATTCATTCAATTGTTTTGTCTCCGATAAACGTGAATATATTTTTTTGGGGAAAATAGTGCACTAGTGATATTACTCTTGGTATTGATACTATCCATATTTGGATGGATTGGCCCACACATAATCATAATGCATGGCAACACTGAAACCTGGAGTCAGCATCTTTGTGATTGGTGAGCGACTTTATGCTTCATTTACTCCTCTCTGCACTTTGTAGATTAGATCTGCATGTGTGTGTGTGTGTGTGTGTGTGTGTGTGTGAAAGAGAACCAGCTCCCTCTATGTGTGTGTATACTGTAAATATATTGAGTTAAGAGTGTGTGTGTGTGTGAGAGAGATAGAGAGTGTGCACAGGGGAGTGGGGGTGGATGTTGATGATTTTCATTGGTTGAAATCTTTTTTTTCAGTGTGATGCTGCCTGCAGAGCCACTGCAGTGCAGGAGAGAGAAGAGAAACGAGAGAGGGGAATGGAGGGGACTGCGCATGTGCGGCAGTGAGACGAAGAAGAAGGAGGAGGCGGAGGAGGAGGAAAAGGAGGTGTTGTGAGTGGGGCTGATAAGAGCACAGGAGAGAGGGGAACAAAAAAAAAAAAAACAAAACCAAAAAGGATGGAGACATCGCGGTGTGGTCCTGGAGATAAAGACCTATAGAGGAGTGGTGTACCGCCATACATCCCATCCATCCTTATAAGCTACATCGCAAGAGGAGGAGGAAGGATGGAGAGGCTGGAGAGAGACGCTCATCCAGGTGGCATGAAGGACCTCCATCTTCTCTCTGCATCCCTGTGAAGCAACACAATCTGGAACAGTGAGGCCAAGGTGAGGATGATGATTCTAGAAGCTTCTATAGCTTCGATGGACATTGACATTGATACATTCAGAATGTTTACTAGTATGTGTTATGAGTATTTATGTGTGTTTTGTGGGGCGGGTTCCCGTGGGTTGTTTATGGCACACGGGCCGTAGTTTGCCCACCCCCTGCCGTCAAAAAAAAAAATGTACATTTGCAGACCTGGCATCTTCCAAACTGTACGTCTTTGGTGCTGCAGAGGGAATGTTGCTATTGCATAACTCTTGAACGCACCCCTCCCTCATGCTAAGCAACATGCCAAAACCATCTTAAATATTTTACCCTCCTCCTCCTCCGCACAAAGCAACAACAACAGACATAATCAATCGACTTCAATCAATCGGGAATTGCGGAGGCTCATAAATCTTCCATGAGGTCAAGCGTAGCGGGAGGGATGATGGCTTTTATTTTTCTGCCTGCCTGCACCTTCTTCCATGTTGCCTCCGCCGCTGAACAAAGAGCACTTAGCCGAAATGAATTGCAAAATGGCCGATGGATGTGGAGGAAGCAGGCGGAATCATTTAAAAGAAAAAAAAACTCTGACACATGCAAGTGAGCATGCATTCTGTACAAGAGCTAAACCGAAGGAGGATTTGTACTCAAAGTGTGGCAAGGTCACAGTATGTTACATAATCATAATAATACAACATAATACCTCTTTGCAGTGCCTTTTTACTAGACGACATACAGTATGTGACGGCCTCTATAATGCTGTTCCTACGTGATGAGGCATAAAAACAGAGGTGGCGGAGGTGGACTGGTGTTCATTGAGAAGACATGGAGAGAGAGAGAGAGAGAGAGAGAAAGAGAGAAAGAGAGAAAGAGAGAGACAGGGTCGGCATGGAGACAGACTGATGATTCATTGACAACACGGTCATCACAGGTGGAAGACAGCAGGAAAATGTGCAGGCGCACAATACTACAAGCAACACAATTACTTAGTTGCACATTTTGCTATGCTGTGTTGCTAACAAGCCGCAGTAATTTGGTGGCCAAAACTGTGAAAATATAAATACTGTACAATATATACAGTAAATACATAAAATAGTATAGAGTATAGCATATATAGCCACATGAGGGTTAGTACTACTACTAAAATATAGACTAACACGTATGCTAGCAGGTAGGCTAGCACATGAGCTAGCATGTAGGCTCACAGTTAGGCTAGCGCATAGGCTAGAACGTGAGCTAACAGGTATGGTGGCATATAGGCTAACACGTATGCTAGCAGGTAGGCTAGCGTATGGGCTGGCACGTAGACTAGCATATATATGCTACCAGGTAGGCTAGCAAATAGACAAACATATATGCTACCAGGTAGACTAGCATGTAGACTACCACGTAAGCTAGAAGGTAGGCTAGCACATGGACTAGCAAGTACAGTAGTTATTTTGTATAAGATTAAATCTTAGCATAGTTTTAAAGCAGGGATGTTTTCATTCATTTTCTACTGCTTATCCTCACAAGGGTTGCGGGGGTGCTGGAGCCTATCCCAGCTGTCTTCGGGCGAGAGGCGGGGTACATCCTGGACTGGTCGCCAGCCAATCACAGGACACATATAGACAAACAATCATTCACACTCGCATTCATACCTATACCAATTTGGAGTCGCCAATTAACCTAGCATGTTTTTGGAATGTGGGAGGAAACTGGAGTACCCGGAGAAAACCCACGCATGCACGGGGAGAACATGCAAACTCCACACAAAGATGTCCAAGGGTGGAGTTGAACTCGGGTCTCCTCGCTGTGAGGCCTACGTGTTAACCACTTGTTAGCACCACTTGTGCAGCCGGATGTTTTCATAAAAATAATAATAATAACAATAATAAATAAAATTGAAAAATATACAGTGTTCCCTCGTTTATTGCAGGGGATAGGTTCCGACAATAGTCCGCAATCAGTGAAATTCTAAATTAACAATTATTATATATTAAGGCTGTAAAAACACTTCATACACTTCTCAAAGTTCAACTTTCAATTGAATTTTAATGATAGACCGACTAAGTTGGACACAAGAATTTAGTTAAGTGACTTATGCATATTTGCCCCGTCCTGGTGCCGTTCGGTTGTAGCGTTTTTGTATCCTTGATACAACATATCGCTCGTGTAGTATTTAACTCCTCCATGAACCGAATATTAATTTACTGTAATCCAGGCACCCTACAGCCTCATAACTTCAACAGGAAACACAACAGTGCTGCAGAAATTAAATTGATTGATAATAGTCGACAGCTGATCAGAATGCAGAAGACAATGGGTGTGTTCTTTCTTAGCCAATCAGGACTGTTGTGACTCTATATTGAGTGAGTTACTAAGTGACCTGACAACAATTTTACTCCAACTGGACACGTCTACTAACTCTCACATGAGTATACATCCCCCTCTACTGGTAGCAATAGTAAATACAATAACAGACACACACCAGAGAGCACTCTAATACACCACAAGGATGCACAACACAATGCGCATTCATAATTCATGTTTAAAAAATCATCAAAAATTGCACTTCACGAAACAGTGATGTAGTGTGGGAACACCGTTTATATATTTTTGAGCTTTTCCTGTCAAAAATATTCTACCTTATTCTCCCCAATACCCATTTATTTCCGTTACAATGACATAGCTATTGATGTAAGAACCTTTTGGGTTTTGGTTATTATCAAGAAAACTACAGAAATGGCTGCTTTTGCTGTTACTATTATAGTATATGTTTATTAATAAATGCACCTTTAGTTATATCAGACATTAAAATGATACTAAAAGGCTGGCTCTAGATGTTTTTATTTTTTTATTTTTTTAATTTAGGCAAATATATGAAAATTACAGTGCATTTCTTACATCAATCAAAATATAACTTTCCATTATTTACATTTGTATTAATTGTGATATATCTGATCACAAGCCCAAAAGGAATAGGCTGAAGCAAAAGCTTGTAAATGCCTACCCCTTTTTGCAAGATATAATCATGTTCATGCCACTGTCTTGTTTTCCCCTGTTATTATTATCATTGTAATATTTTTATTGTTATTATCATTATTGTTATAATCTTTATCATTATTACCATCATCATTAATATGACAATTTTCATCATTATAGTGAACAATTATTAACAATTTTTTATTAACAATTATTTAATTATTTAATTTTACAGTGCTTTTATTGTCCATTTATTAGCCCACTTTCCCCCCTAAGTGTAACATTTACATATCATTTTCTGGATTGCATGTGTCTAATCTTGTGCATTAAAAAACAATGAGATAGAATCTCTTATGCGTTTGTTTACCAGTCCTATGGAATGAAAGGCATCTAGGTCATGTGAGAGTGACAATGCAATGTGCATGAACATGCTTGCATTCATCTCCTGTTTTCCTGTTGTTTATAACTAGCAGGTCAGATGCCTGTCTTCATTTCATTAGCAGAGGACATACCACCAGCACAAAAAGCTGCATCTGTTTGCACTTTTCATGCGGCGGATGAGCTCCTTACATAACAGCAACGGGCTAACGTCGATTAGAACGAGGCTGCGCCAAAAAAGCCGGCCCATTCTGCGGGCCATAGTGGCCTACGGGGCTTATCAGGCCGTCTGGTGCCGGTGGTGATGTTGTCGCCTACAGACATTGGACGAGTCATTTTAGCTGCTTTGTAGTCTGGATCCTTTATCTCCACACTTCAGACACAGGCTTTATATATAGCCTCAAAAACAAGCGTCATGATGTCGGTACTTGCTATTTTTTGCATTGAGATGTGTCAGTCACGTTCGTTTGTTGTCAACTTAGTTATGCTGTCACACTATAATGGTCACACTCCAAAAATAGGAACGTTAGACTAATTGCAAGAGTAGCAAACGGTCATTAATCATTATAGCGATCAAATTTTAACATATATTCGATATTGTTAAAAGTAAGACAGGAACAATATCAAATTAAAAGAACCACCACCCACCAGTATGAGCTTGGAGTTTTGTTTTGCAGAGAAGATTATACATCACAGCTTTCTAGCATGAATTAATGCATCAATATTACTTAATACAGATATCCTCCAAGTTTTACAATCATAACACAAACTGTTTATGACGTATGGACAAATAGTAGCGACGTTGCGAAGACGTTATGTTTTTCAACCATTCATTAATTCATTTTCTACCGCTTTTCCTCACGAGGACCCTGGACTGGTGGCCAGCCAATCACAGGGCACATATGTATAGACAAACAACCATTCACACTCACATTCATACCTATGGACAATTTGGAGTCGCTAATTAACCTAGCATGTTTTTGGAATGTGGGAGGAAACCGGAGTACCCGGAGAAAACTCACGCATGCATGGGGAGAACAAGCAAACTCCACACAGAGATGGCCGATGGTGGAATTGAACCCTCGTCTCCTAGCTGTGAGGTCTATGCGCTAACCACTCGACCGCTGTGACGCCTAATGCCGATTAATCATGATTAATTCACTGGTGGTAATAGCAATTAATTAATCATGATTAATTAATTACTATAATCGCATTAATTAATCAATGTGATTATTAATTCATTCATTTTCTACCGCTTTTTCCTCACGAGGGTCACGGGGGTGCTAGAGCCTATCCCAGCTGTCTTTGAGCGAGAGGCGGGGTACACCCTGGACTGGTCGCCAGCCAATCACAGGCCACATATAGACAAACAACCATTCACACTCACATTCATACCTATGGACAATTTGGAGTCACCAATTAACCTAGCATGTTTTTGGAATGTGGGAGGAAACCGGAGTACCCGGAGAAAACCCACGCATGCACGGGGAGAACATGCAAACTCCACACACAGTTGGCCGAGAGTGGAATTGAACCCTGGTCTCCTAGCTGTGAGGTCTGTGCGCTAACCAATCGACAGCTGTGCCGCCTAATGGCGATTAATCATGATTAATTCACTGCCATAAGGCAATTAATTAATCATGATGAATTCATTACCATTACCACAATTAATTAATCAATGTGATTAATCTGATTTTTAAAAATAATACTTAATACTACTTTAGTGGTGTATTTGATCCCAAGATAGTCTGTAGTATTCTAAATTGCACGTCTTTCGGAGGATTCTACTTAAGAGGTTCCATAGTAGTATTCCATTTTTCCCAGATGATCCGCATTCTGTCATCACTATCATGCCATACATGAAACGGTTACCCTCATGTTATCATAGGTTATGTATTCAGTTGGTGCTGTATTTTCTCACACATTCATATATAAGAAGGACAGTGGCTATTCTGGGGTAAAGTGTTACACGCCTGTGTGTCAGTGAAAACACACACATTGTGAGATTGTGTGCATGCATGACGGGAGGACAACGGCAAGTTAAAGAAGTGTCTGCTGCATCATGGGAAGCCTGTAGAGAGGGTAGAAGGGTGTGCAGGAAGAGCTGATACGTGCACGCATAAACAAACCAGAAATAGAAACCTGCTCTGTGGTTCTTTCATTTTCTCTTTCCTCTCCATTCGTCATGTAGGTCACCTCTTCTCCTCCACTCAATCATCACTGTGTACAAAATGAAGGATTTTTTGTAGGTGCCATCACCCTCCTTTGTTTGGGTTTATAAACCGTTCAGATATTCTCCAACACTCAAAAGTCTCTTGAAGGATTCAAAGAATGACGGCATGTTAATGGATGCTAGGAAATACACTACTAATGAAGATAATAATATAGATAATAATATAGTTGGAATACATTCATATAATTTCATTGAACCAATATTAGAATTTAGGTTCTAAATGTGAGACAAGATTGTTACACTAATTGGACCTGGACCATAGCCAAAATGCAATTACTTGAAATGACTGATGCACAGGATGTTATACTATACTATACTATACTATACTATACTATACGTTACTATACTACACCATACTATACTACAGTAAAGTGCATATATCACCTACTTAACGTATTATGTATTTCATTAACCTCAAATAACTGCTGCTGTCTCTATATTAGTAGAAGGTCAAAATATATTGACATGAGAAACTGTGGCTGTAGGCAACCTTCTGATGTATTTTTTTTTAGCAGTAGCTGCTCATTTGTCATCACTTTCATCTACCTCTGCGTGCGTTTTAAAATGCTGTTGATGTGAAACCCACGCATGTTATGCTTGCCTTGGTTTTGTTTGCAGTGGTGTAGCAGTTTGCGCCTAACCGCTATTACAACATTGGTTCTGTTGTTGCTGTGTTGTGCAATATACTTTTATATATTCATTCAATCCCAGCCATTTTTCAGATTTTGACTGTTCTGTCAAGGGACACGGAATATTGTGTTCTGTATAAAGAAAAATACGTTTGTTTCTACCTTTTTCTGTTTTTTTAGTAATTAGCAGTAAAACATAGGTACGTTTCAGGAAAATATAAATTCCCAACTAAAAAAGGAGGGAAAAAAACATTTTTTTGTGAAAAGATAGCATAACCTTCACTGTGAATATTATTTGCTTCTGTGACAACTCAAATATCTAAACAATTATACCAACATAAACAACATTAGAATAACATTGTATTTACAAGTATAACACCATTTACAAATTTCACAATGGGAACTGAACTATGTGTGTGCACGTGTTACAATGTTCTTACAAAGTTCCTACTCTCCCACTTCCTTCTTCCTGTCATATGTGATTCTTCCAGTCAATGCAAATAACTAACCCATTCACTACTTTTTTATGGCAGGTAAACGCACCAAAGTTATCTGGCGGGCACTTCATCCGTCCCAGAAGCAGGAGACAAGCACCGAGGAATACTGGAGGCTGTTATCACTTCCTCTACCTTCACTCCCACAACAGAGGAACTCGGAAAAGCCTCAAAGGACACCACCCATCTGAAATAAAAAAAAAAAGCACCCCGAGTAGATTTGGCTGAGGGTTATCCTAAACTATTTCCACAGGAACAAAACAGGAAGTGGCTGTATATGTAAGAAACACATTTGGAGTTACTGAATCTTTTTACGGTCCACCAACGTGTGCTGTGTTTATATATAAAGGTGGACACTGTAGAAGTACATCTGGCATCATCTGTAGGTGCTGGTCAAATAAGCTAGACTGTTTATCCACAAGGTGCTCTGGCTCAACTCTTCAACCCGTCAAGCCCTCACAAGGACTCAGGCTGACAGGAGCATCCAGCGGGATCGGGGGCGGGGTCTCTAAGGGCAACATGGAGGCTGTCATCCGTCCCCATGTGCCCTCCAATGGCTGACTTCGCCACAACAGCACTAGCCAGTCCTCTCTACCACCACCAGGCAGGGGCGAGCACTCCTTTTTAGAGCCTCTTTGTTGTTCACTTCCCAGATTCCCGAATGTCCTGCCTAAGGCGTCAGCCGGTTACCATCCCAATGGACACGGTCAAGATCATCCAGTCGGAGAAGTTCCCCAGGGAGTGCCCTGTGCCCGTCACCCAGCCCCGCTTCGCGCCGCCGCCCAGAGTGGCATGGGACGGCGGGGGCGAAGGCGAGATCATCGTCAACCAGGCCTGCAGTGACCTGACGCTCGACATAGCGGCGCCACCACCCAGGCCCATGGTGTCCCCCAGCGCCCCGGCCCTCCGCAGGGAGCAGAGCTTCCTAGCGCAGCGCAAAACCAGTGCCAACGAGATCTGCTACCACCAGTTCCACTACAAGATGGAGGACGTCATCGTCAACCAGTATGTGCTGCGCTCCTCCTCCACCTCGTCATCCACTTCCTCGTCATCGTCCTCTGGGCCGGTCATGCCCTGCGAGCCCCTTGACTGCCCCACCTGCGGCCACACCTACAACTTCGCCGGCAAGCGCCCTCGCATCCTGTCCTGCCTGCACTCGGTGTGCGAGGAGTGCCTGCAGATCCTCTACGAGTCATGCCCCAAGTACAAATTCATCTCCTGCCCCACCTGCCGCCGCGAGACGGTGCTCTTCACCGACTACGGCCTGGCGGCCCTCGCCATCAACACCAGCATCCTGAGCCGGCTGCCCGCCGACCCCAACGGGCCGGTGCAGTGGGGTGGGGACGCTGACCGCAGCTGCTACCAGACTGTGCGCCAGTACTGCCAGTCGGCCTGCACCTGCCATATCGCCAACCCGTTGTCCTCCTGCGGCATCATGTAGAAACGCTGCTCAGCCACACCTTTGTCGACTATAAGCTCTCCCTCTCACACACATATTCAGTAAATAACCCCCCCCTCCCCCACAGATGAGTGATCTCTATATATTTAATAGCACAGACGGACGCTGTGTGGTGGACCAATGGATGCAGATGGTTCAATAAATATAAATATATGTATTTTATGTATGGACTGGAATCCTGTTCACCTCTCGTTTGGTTGGATGTGTTTGTCATCTCTTTTCATGGGAATGCCAGGTGCCCCAATAAAAACTAAATTCATGAAAAAAGTCTGTTATTTTTATACTGCCACACACAAATGGATTATCCTTTGGAAATCTTTTTGCTGAAAATGTACATGCACACAAACACTGCTATCAAATCCTTTGTTTGTTCTTTCATAAATCACTTTAAAAATATGTTGGGGAGGCATTTTTTGCCACAAAGTTATGGAATATATATATATATATATATATATATATATATAGACCAGCCATGTTGTTTGGTGCACTCAGTGCCACTGAGGAAAAGACAGGAAGCAGAACTGGAGGTAGCAGAGATGAGGATGCTGAGGTTATTATCGGGAGTGACCAGGATGGATAGGATCAGAAACAAGTACATCAGAGTTACATTACATGTTAGAGGCCTTGGAGATAAAGTCAGAGAAGCCAGACTGAGATGGTTCGGACATGTCCAGAGGAGAGATAGTGAATATATTGGTAGAAGGATGCTGCCAGGTAGAAGGCATAGAGGAAGACCAAAGAGGAGATTTATGGATGTAGTGAAGGAGGACATGAGGGGAGTTGGTGTGAGAGAGACAGATGCAGAAGACAGGGTTTGATGGATGAGGTTAATTTGCTGTGCGACCCCTTAAGGGGAAAGCGAAAGAGAAAGAAGAAGAAGACTTGTATTCAAGCACTTTAAATTCTCAGTACAGCATTAATAATAATAATTCATTCATTCATTCATTTTCTACCGCTTTTCCTCACAAGGGTCGCGGGGGTGCTGGAGCCCAGCTGTCTTCGGTGGGGTACACCCTGGACTGGTGGCCAGCCAATCACAGGGCACATATAGACAAACAACCATTCACACTCACATTCATACCTATGGACAATTTGGAGTCGCCAATTAACCTAGCATGTTTTTGGAATGTGGGAGGAAACCGGAGTACCCGGAGAAAACCCACACATGCACGGGGAGAACATGCAAACTCCAAACAGAGATGGCCGAGGGTGGAATTAAACCCTGGTCTTCCAGCTGTGAGGTCTGCGTGCTCACCACTCGACCACTGTGCAGTCTTAATAATAATAATTATTATTATTAGTAGTAGTATGATTGAAATTAATAGTTTTGCTAAAAAATGATGCATTTTATGTATAGTTTATTCATATACTGGTCACAGTGTCATAACAGACGACATAATGTAAACAGTAAGTAGGAGAAAAAAATACAAAAATATTTGTACGCTGCTGTTGTAAGTTGCAAATATACATAAAACAAAATAAAATATACTTCTCTTAATTGTGCATGTTTTACATGTACTGTAATATACATCTAATTATTATTCATAGAGGAAGATGCTATGAAAATAGAAAATACTGTATAAGTACTGCAATAAATGACAGTATGTACACTGTCTTCCGGAGTCAAGTCAAATCTAGTCAAATTAAACCTGTTTTGCCTTCCGTGTCAGTGTGCGGTAGAAATAGGCAGAGTCTTCCTCCTCCTCCGAAATAGTTGGCTCAGATTTCGCCGGGTGGAGCTTTTGTCAGAAGGATCCACGGTTTGGCTGTGAAACAACAGCAGCAAAAAAAAACAAAAAACACATTGACTACAGCAAAGATGAGCAACAGGAAGCAGCGAGCAGGATGGCCGGCTGCCATGTTGGAGAAGTAGAGCGCCATATGGCGTTAACACCACACACTGCCCACTCAGCCTGATATCAACACTATGACTGTATGGTATAGCTCACCTGTTTTTGTCTTTCAGGCCGAAATTTCTTTTCAGGCTGCCAACGTTTGTCTTCCAGTTCTTCATGGTGCTTTTATGCGTTTCCTCCTGTTTTTATATATATATATATATATAAAATATAAAATAATACTATAAATAGTATAAATATATACAATATTTGATTTCTACCTGTTTTTTATTGTCCTCTTCCTGGTCCAATAGGTCAAGTTGCTGCCCCCTGGTGGCCAAATTTAACTTTCCTGTTTAAAAAATAACAAACAATATGTCAAACACAATAGTATTTCTCTGATAAAATATGTCCCTCAAATTTAAAAGCTCACTTAGATGCCGTGATGAAAGAGTGGTGTCTGATGCCGATCTCTGCCGAAAAAGTCCATAAGGATATTCCTTGAATTGCTTGTCCTCACTGAAAAGCTGCTTCTGGTCCTCATAGTGAAAAGAAACAGCCACATGTAATTATTTATTGTCATGCTGACAGGCAGTGAAGGCCTCAAGAGAAAACTGGATGGCACGGTTCTTAGAAACGCCCAAAAGCAGCTTAACAAGTGTGTGAAATACAGTAACTGTCTATGTACCTGGCTGGAAGGCATCTCGTCCTGGTCTTCCGGCAGGACCTCCATGCCCATCTGGTGGTTTTGACTGTAGAGCAGATTTTTGGCAATGTCCTCCAACATTTGGCACACATGGTCTAAGTAGATGAACCCAGGACTCAGGCCTGCGGATGTTGCCTCACTTAGACCCTGAATGCATCACAAGCATAGTATGTTAGACAGAAAAACATACATGTCAGAATTTTTGGAGGTGTTTTGTGAGGAGTAAAAACATATCACACATCAATGATTATAGTTTTCACTTTAACAGGTAGCATCAAATTCAGCATGCTAACCTGATAAAAAAACTAAGTCACTAAATGTGGAGAACAATAAGATAAATAACAGCAGAGAAATACGCTAAAGAAGCTCAAGCTAATGTACATCATTTCTTAAAATAATTGCTTCATGAGCTGAAAAGTTAATATAGTTAGCATGAAGTGTTAACACAACATGAGAAAAGAAAGAAAAGCTAGTCACATTTTTCTTGGTCATCTTTGAATAAAGTTATTATAAATAAAAATTGCAAATGCAACATATTTAGCATGCTAACCTGATCAAACAAAGTCGCTAAAAGTGGAAATTACAAATGTAAACAAGCAAATAAAGAAGCTCAACCTAATGTATGTAGACGCTAAACACAAACAAAATGTGTCTGCAATGTAACACAATTTCTTAAAATAATTGCTTAGTGTAGTGAAAGGTTTGTATACAGGCGCCACATGAGGGTGTATAGTTAGCATGAAATGCTAACACAACATGAGAAGAGAAAGAAAATGGTGAGCGTGTCATATTTTTCTTGAGGTCTTTGAAGAAACCCATTCTAAATAAAATTTGCAAACGAGACATATTTAGAGTAAAGTGGAAACTTTACAAAATGTAAACAACAGAGAAATAGATTAAGAAGCTAAAGCCAAGGTATGTAGATGCTAAACACAAAACAAAATGTGGTAATCGATAAAATTAAAACATAATTAGCATGCTAACCATATCAAACTAAGACGCTAAAAGTGAAAACTCTAGAAATTTAACAACAGAGAAATAACATGAAGAAGCTCAAGCTAATGTATATAAACACTAACACAATTTCTTAAAATAACTGCTTAGTATGCTGAAAAGTTTGTACACACATGCCGCTCCAGTGTGTATAGTTAGTATAAAATGCTAACACAACATGAGAAGAGAAAGAAAATCATGACGATGTCATATATTTCTTTAGGTTGTGTTTGAAAAAACCCATTATAAATACAATTTGCAAATGCAACATATTTAGCATGCTAACCTGATCAAACTACGGTGTGCCGCTAAACGTAAACAACAAAGACAGATGCTGAACAAGCTAACGTTGATGCATGGAGACGGTAAAGACACACAAAACCTGTCTGCAATGTAACAGCATTTCTTAAAATAAACATTCCATGATAGCTTTAGTGTGCTGAAACGTTTGTATAAACATTGCACGTGAGTGTGTACTGTTGGCAAAAAGTGAGAGAAACACAAACCATATAGAGGTCATACTTTTCTTGAGGTCTTGTTTGAAGTCTGGAAACGTATGAACAGGCATTTTTTTTGAACACATTAACAGCTAAAGCTCTATCGAAATATAAACAACAAAGACAGAATTTAAACAAGCTAATGTTAATGCATAAATCACACTAAAGTATCTGTATGAAATACTTGTCTGCTTTGATTAAAAATGTCCATTGTACATGCACTAGTGGGCCGAGTGGTTACCCAAACTATTTCCCAAGCCTTGGAGGAGGTATATGACTGTGAAGAAAAAAACAACTTCAACCTGTTTAGCCTGATTTATTTTTTACCTTTGTCTAATTATACCTGTATCAATTATGTTAAATTGTTGTGCTGCTCTCTGAAGGTAGTAGTTAACAGCATGGTAAAAGATTTTAGTTTAGATTTTTAAATGGGTTTTCTAATAATTTATTAGTCTTATAAAATGATTAACTTGGATTAGCTGTCATACCAGGAGATTGATTGCAGAGGACTGACAGTTGTTGATTGTAGGCCTCTATGCAAAAATGTAGATCGTTCTTTGAAAATCATCTGATTAATTTAAATTGTTTGTGAAATGGATAAAAATGTTTGTGAAATGGAAAAAATTGTATGTAAAATGGAAAAAGTGAAATGGAAAAAATTTTATGTAAAATGGAAAAAATTGTATGTGAAATGGAAAAAGTGAAATGGAAAAAATTGTATGTAAAATGGAAAAAATTGTATGTGAAATGGAAAAAAATGGTAAATAAATTGCATGAAAATATGTTTTACTTTGGAAAACAAAAACATTTCCAAGTGATCCCAAACTTTTGAGCGGTAAATTGTACGTATATTTGTATATTTAACACACACACACACATTATTTTATGCTTGTAATTTTCCTTGAATTATTTGTCTAATTTTATCTGTAAAAGTGTTATTTTATGTGTGTTTGTCTATGGACTCCTTCTCCAATCTCGTTGTACAATAAAGGCCATTCCATTATACTATCAGCTGTATGTTCTCAAGTCCCTTTTATTAAGGAGCACTTTAAACATCAGACAACATCAAACTATGTCATTTAATTTTACAGTTTTGTTGTTGTTGTTGTTTTTTTTTTTTACTAAACAAGACATCCACACTTGCAAGTCATGTTGCTAGGTTGTATGTTAAAAGTTGAAATACTTAGAAAGCAACCGGTGGGCCGGATTTAAACGCTTGGTGAGCCACATGTGGCCCCCGGGCTGTAGTTTGCCCACCCCTGAGTTAGCGTAAGTAAGTGTAAGGGATTTTAGTCTGCAGGATGACTTAATGGATGGGTGGCAAGAACATAAATCATGCTTTATGGATGGATAAGATGGATGGATGGAAATTCCTGCAAGAAAAGTCCGGTGCTTCAGCGGTGGTCTCGCAGAACAATTACTGACACCTAGTGACCAATGTAGAATATGACATCTAAAATTTGGTGGTCATAATGGCTTATATTGTATTTGTATTTTTGGGTCATTTAGCTATTTTTGCTTGAAAATACTTAATTTTGGGGGTAAAATGCATATAATTTGCTTAAATATGCATATCATCTGACTAGTAACAGGCCGTAGTCAACCACGAAACAGCGATTATTCATGAAATTAATTAGATTAATTACTATTTCTAAGGTCAGAGCCTATTGACTGTATATATATTTAATACTGTAGGAACCTGAGAAAACGTCTGCACTGACTTAAAGACAGCATTTCTTATGATGGCATCAGAAGTGAACTGGTTGCTAGCAGCTTCATAATAAAGCTCAAACTCATCGTCATCCACCGCCTCATTCTTTTCAGAGCGCACACTGCTGATTGCAGAAACTATGGTCTCCACAACTGTTTTTGTCGACAGCTCAACCTTGGTGGAGATCTAGTACTTCCATTTCCCAATCTAGTCTAAGACCGTTGCTTTGTTCTGCTGCAGCCATGTGGGCGGACTGGTTTATGACAGATTGGTGTCAGCTTGCCAGCATGAAAGCAATTCCGTGTGATTGATGGCATGTGAGAGGACTTGCAACAGTAAGTACAAGGCAGCAGAGGGGGGCGGGGGGCGATGAGTACAGGCCTTGACGTTTCCCTTTTAGTTTTACGAGGTGGGCAAGACTCAACCTGTTTGTACGAGACATATGCAATGTGTCTTACCTGCTTCTTGTCGCTGCTTAAAGGCAAAGTCCGGTTTCTCATCTGGGATATCTGCCATGCTGATATTGATGCTGGGGTCGTTCGTAAGCCAAAGCTCTCGGACCTCACCGCGGAGTGTCTGTGGCGTTTTGGTAGTTGGTCAGCTGCAAGGTTTTCGCTCTGTCGCCTGGATTCGGACCTCTGAAGGGCTCGCTCAAGTCTTGGGTTAAAGACTGAGGATCCAAAGGCTCTGTTTGAGCTCAATGGTAGGAAGGAAACAGGAGGTGGTGAGGAAGATGGCAGTGAAGCAGATCCAAATGATGAAGGTGCTGTGTAGCTGTCAGTTGATTCCAACAAGTCCATCTCAGACAGAGTGTGACATGACGTGCCGGTGCTTGCCGTCTCCACTCCGGAGTCCACAGATTCGGCTCGTACAGCTTTCTCCAAAAAAGAAGATGACGCTGACAAATGTGTGGGTAAGTCACCAGGAGTATCCTCCACATATTCTTGCTCATGGCTGGGTCTTTGTTCAGCCACCCAAACCTCCATCAGGTTACCAAAACTCCTGTAAACATTCATCGTCGACGTCTAACTTCATCAAGATCAACTTTTGAGCTGCTCAAGTAGAATTCAAAATATGCACCTTCAGACCCGCCTCCTCACCTTCTTCACCACGCCTTCTGTCTGTCCTACCTGAGCTCAGAGCTGTAGGCTGACGCTCGCACCTTCTTGTCAGAAGACAATGACTCAGCTGCACACGTATGATTCATCATGTTCCCTTCTGGATTCACACAGACCTGGGAAGAAAGAAACTTGAAGAAAGTAGTGACTGGAAAAGGCACGATGGTGATAATAGCAACTTCGGTTAAAGTGCATTGAAATATATGTATTTAATGTACATAAATATAACAAGATTATTTACTGTATATTTAATAATAAGAACACATTTTATTTGTATAGCGCTTTTCAGGGCGGCACGGCGGTCAAGTGTTTAGCGTGCAGACCTCACAGCTAGGAGACCAGGGTTCAATTCCACCCTCGGCCAGTACTCCGATTTCCTCCCACATTCCAAAAACATGCTAGGTAAATTTGCGACTCCAAATTGTCCATAGGTATGAATGTGAGTGTGAATGGTTGTTTGTCTATATGTGCCCTGTGATTGGCTGGCGACCAGTCCAGGGTGTACCCCGCCTCTCGCCATAAGACAGCTGGGATAGGCTCCAGCACCCCCACGACCCTCGTGAGGAAAAGCGGTAGAAAATGAATGAATGAATGAATGAATGAGTACTTTTCAGTACTCAAAGAAGAAAAAAAAATAAAAATAGAGTTGAGTAAAAACAAAGTAAACAATGCATTCAAATACAATATTCATACATTAATTCAGAGCTAAAACAAGGCTAAAAGCCTTTTATACTCAGGTATAAAAAAAGTATAAAAAGTTAGACATTAAAAACAGATTTAAACAGGTGGTTTTTGAGTTGTTTTTTTAAAGGTGGGAAGGTCAGGGCAAGCATAGAGTGAATGGGGCAAAGAGTTCCAGTATATATATATGTATATATAATATAAATCATTATCCTGCATCCATAGTAAGCCATTTTAACTAATCAGAGACCTGAAGAAAGTCATTCCCGGAAAAGGCAAAATCATCACAACAAAAGTTAGACATGGTTTATTGTTATTGTTGTGGTTTCTTTTCCTATATATGACATTTTTGTTTTATAAATGTGGTACATAAAAGCTTAGAGGCGAGAGAACTGCCTTTTGGTCCAGCATGCATTTAAACATTTAATCTGCTTTTATAATTTTTATTTTTTAATGTGGATGGAGAGTATAACAGTACAGTACCGCAAATAGAACCTGACTCTAGGAGACTCACTGTATTTCATCAGCACAGTGAGTCACATGACATATGAGAGGGTAGGAATGTGCACACCTGACATTCCTATGTGCTGATAAGATCTGAGCTCCGAGGAGATCTGAGGACGGTGACACACATACAGGTCCCTAAAAGCTAACGTCCTTTGCTTCTGTTGCTTTATTCTTTTCTATAAAACAAGGATATACAGTACTGTGCCTGTAAATACCTCATGTTATTTGCAATACCACCACGAGAGGTCGCTGGTAGACATTAATTCATTTATTTCATGTATCATAAACAGGAATATGAGTAGAATATGTTCAGGTTGTTTAAAATAAATGAGCTAATTATTACTGATTAAAACACTAATACTAATGATTGTAAACATCACTTTTGGGAATCTGAGCATTTGTTTGCAAGTGATTGTCTGTAGCAACCAAGCAGCCAATACCAGAGCAACAATAGTAAACAGTGATGGTGCACCACTATGGAGGCAAGCAGCCCAGAACGTAGCAAAGTTCTGGTAAAGCGTGACCCAAATTACATACCAGGGTGAGTAACTTCCATTGCCCAACATTCTGGTATACATTGAAACTATAAAAGTACTTCTTCATAGGCTAACTATCCGTTTTCAGCTACTCGGGGTATTGTCCACAGCTCAAGTTCCAAATTGGGAAGCCGTATGGGCAAATGACAGCCGAGCTGAGGAGTCCGGACTTGCACTCGGATTCCGGTAGTCCTCCTACGGGGTCTGCTTGGACCATGAGAGCCATCCCTGAGAGACACTCTAGTCGTATAATACCGGGTTACACTGGTAGATATCACACTCTAATATATGTCACTTATCCCTATAGAAAATAATCAAAATAGAAATAATCTGTTCCAGGGTCAAACTGTGGACATCGTAAAACCTTGGCAAGGTTCGAAATCACAGTTACTTAGTTGTCATACAACTGTAAAACAAAGTTAATTGCAGTTTTTGTCATTTATATTCACAAGCAAGAATTTTTTTTTTACAAGTGTAAAAAGAAGTTAACCACTGACTACTGGTGCACTAGTAGGGTAAGCCATTTTCAGAAACATCTCATCATACAAATTTTTGGACACCACTGGGACAGAATTAGTGGGACACTCTTAACGCTCCTTGTTGAAGATGCTACTTCTGTTGGTTAGCTAGTTTCACCCACAAAAAGCCAAAGAAAAATCAAGAACACGTGCAAAGTTCACGGTATGCATGCTGTTTGTGAATTCCATTTTTGTGACATGAGTACTTTTTCCACACTGTACTTCCTCCTGAATACTTGCCATGTGAGGTGTACATTACCTTGAAGGCTGATTCAAGTGACGCTTTCACTTGTCTTGCCTGCAGGCTTTGTGCCAAAAAGGCAGAACTATGTTGCCTGCAGCTACTCGGAAACATGTCGGAGGGCATTTTCTGACTTTTACCAAGACAGATATGCAAATATGAAAAGGGAGGCAAAAGCGCTGCCGCTTCCTGTCACCTACAGCACCAGTCAGCAGTCAAAGGTATTATTAGTCACATTGTTGTTATGTTACACCTAACTTCTAATAACTTTGTGTTGATACAGTCTAAATCAAGTATTATCTGAATTTATACAGCTTTTGTAAGTGTACCTAATGACGTGCTTGAACAGTACCTCTTGCTAAATTATGAATGGCTGGAGTTCAGGTTCCCCTCAGTGTAATGTCATCCACCTCTCATAGATTTTTGATGCCTGTTTTTGCTCTTTTTTTTTTAGGTCCTAAGTCCAATTTCTAACAAAACCGTGTCCTACAAGCCTTTAAAGCCCTTCATCCCCATTGCAAAAGCCTACATGCTGGATGACGACCACCCCTACAAGTACTTTATGTCAGGTACAACATGAGTATAAGAATGCTGAAAGTTTTTTTTGATAGGGGACATTGGGGGAATTTTCATAGGTCAAGAAGGTATTGAAAAGTAATGCAATAATTTTGTGAGACAACACAAAGTGGGGTTGAAAAAAACGGACGGACTTTTGTGAGATCTTACAAATCTGTTAAGATTAAGGGCATTGTACCATTGGGTGTTTTTTGCTCGGCCTAAAATACAGATATATTAAAAACATGCTCAGCAGTAGAAAATGGGTTAAAAAAAAAAAGGTCTCCACATTTGTTCTGTTAACTGGCTCAGACACCAGAGCCTGAATTTTGCAAGAGAACGCATAACGTTTGCTTATCTAACATATATTTTGGTCACAGAACAGGATTATTGTGCAATCAAGCGAGTCGGACAGGCTGGTTTAGGTTTTAGAATTCTTGTCGGGTGGTTGGTTAGCGTGATGACTCAAACACTACACATTTGATTCTGTGATTCAACTTTGAATGAACCCTGCTTACAATCAAACACGGTATTTTCTTTGTTTTTGCTGTGAGTATCTTCGGTAGAGTCTCAATGTCCAATCATATATGATTGTATGTGTTAGCTACTGTACCTCACTTCATATTAATGAACCAGGAAGTGCCATAATTTCTGCATTATGGTAGGGTACGTAGTGGTATTTGAACCGTGCCCATTAAATTTGAATTTTTTTTTGTACATATACAAACATATAGGCTGCATTGGTCTATAAACTGAAGATGTCCACAGCGTAACACCGGATATTTACTACACAGAAAGATGCTACACAAAGATTTTTTAAGTAAATGTTTTTTTCTAAATAGCACAGAACAGACTGTGGAACATGACTAGTTAAAAGGTAGCTTACCAAAAAAGTCATTCATCGCCGTCTTCATCCTTCTCCTGGGAACTAAAACCAAGTCATCTTCTTCGGTGTCAGCATTCCTTCATCACACTTTTTTTTTCATTGTCAATCTCTGTGTCACTTTTGTGGAGAGGCAAATTAGCCTTTTACATTGTGCTGTTCTCTTCATCAAGCAGTAGTCCACGTTTTTGACACACACTGTAAAGAAAGACACGCTATAAACCATGCAATCGTACCTCCAAGGTCACTTGTTAGCTCCGATGATTTTTTTTCAACATCTTCCGCTGTCTAAGCGGTCCAAACAGAAGACGGAGTAATTCTATACGTGATCAAACTTACTTCAGATTTGTCAGCTTAGCTTCATGATTCCAAATTAGATGAAGTTGTGGCATAAAAACTGGAAATTATGTCAGAACTACAAGATAACAGACAAAAACAAACATAATTTTCCCATTTTTGTTGTGCTAATGAACCATCATCGAACCTTACCCAGAATGCCAAGAATGGTTTTACCTCAATGAACCAGGAAGTAGCCTGCTAGCTTACAAGAGTCAGAGGTACATACAGTATAAACATTAATACTGACTGTGTTTTTAAAGGATTTACAGGCCACGTGCCTAAATCCCGTTTCCTAATTGGGAAAGGCTACCCCGTTGCTACAAACGAGGCGCTCATCCAGTTTGGGAGGCAGCTACCATCCATCCGGACAATCGATGCATCCCATAAGAGGGGCGTGGTCCCGTCATTCACGGGACATATACCAGGTATGTGGTACACTGACACTACATCATTTCTATTATAAACAATATTAAATCACTGTTTGCTAACTTTCTCACACAGGATACAAATTCATGTACGGACACACTTTTGGTCGACTTTCCAGGAAGGCTCTGGAGAGGACCGCCACCAAGAGAGCCCATACAGCAACGTCATGAAGCTATATTAGTCTTCTTTAAAACATGTGACTGGGAAACTAGATAATAGAAGACTATGCTGCTGTTTTATTGAAGGAATCACCTTAGAATAGGAACAATTCCACTTTTATTGCAGAAACAACACATTGCTGTTTGTACCAGAGGATTTGACAAATGAATCTCTCTTCAATACGCTAACCTGTCTTGGTTTTTGGCATATCATGCAAAACCATGCAACAAATGACATGAATAAAAATGTTCTGCTATCAGGAACAAGCTATATGTAATTATGACTTATTTGGGTCTTGTTATGAAGCATTGTTTGGACAACGGGTCACACTACTACTCGAACAACGTTATTTATGTTATGACAAATGACAAATGTTCAACAATTTAAAAAAAAGAGTTAAGTATATTCAACAACAATAACAGAAGGTTGCTATGTGCAAATGGCTTTGGTTAGCATTAACCCAATCCTTTCTACTATATCTCAGCATTATGGCTGACTCTTGAATTCAAATTTCAAACTGATTAACTGACTTACAATGACACCGCAAGAAGATAAATAAAATATAATTAGTGACCTGTATGCACAAGGAATGAAACAACAATAACAGTAAATGACTCTAGAAAGTAACTAAAGCACTTTGGCTAGCATTAGAACCATCCTTTCCTTCAGGTCTACCTTGAGGATGAATGAGTATAGATTTAGGGTTAGCAAACGCTCAAACTACAAAAAAAAATGCTCACTAGTTCATGATGACGATGAGTGACATAATGAATTATAAAGTGATATAAAATTTAATTAATGACTTGTTGTTAAAGTGCTTTTCTTAGCATTAGCATAGTTACATTATCATTTCAATGTAGTTTTAGCTTCCACTCAAATTCAGACATTTTTAATTTAAATTTATATAAATAAATAATTAAAATAAATTAATTTAAAGCAAGATCTGAATAATATAATGCAACTATTTACCTGTAACTATGAGGAACAAATCCGATACGATCTGACAATGACAGCGAAGTGACACTGAAATGTAGCTAAAGCGCTACACCTAGTGACCAGTAAGAATACTACATATCAAATACTTACTTGAATGCATCTTCTGAATGCCTTATATTTGTAGTTTTAGTTCATTTAGCCATTTTAATTCTTGGAAAATGCTCGATTAAGGACAGAAATATGTAAAATTAGCTTAAATATGCTAATGTTTTGACTACTAATAGGTCATAGTCAAACACAAAACAGCACTGATTTATTAATTAACATATTTTTAAAAGCCATGATAGAGTGAAGCCGCAAATTTCAAAGGGATGACAGTCGTTTTAAGTGGAATCTGAATGAAATTAAATATTTTAACACAATTATTAGCCAGTATGTATGAGAAACATTACAATGTAACATTAGCATGATGCTTTCAATTTGGTTACGGCTTCCGGTAAATATGAGCTTTTCTATTAGTCCATATTATTATGGCTACCTCTCAAACAAAAACAAATATGGTTAGTAGTTTGATTTTAAGCATTCATTCTATATTTTTCATTTTTTGAAGAATATTAGCCTTTGAATTCCTCACCTGAGTGTTTGAATGCTAACATAAACATTTGTGAATCACCAGTTTTGACCTTTCGAAGCACATAAATTTGATGATAAACTTGTTTTAAATAGCTGCCTCAGCCCAGAAGGTTAAATACAGGAATGCTTGGTGAGTTGGTGCCAAAGCTGCGACTCTTGTTGTTTCTGTGATCAGTGCAGCAGAATGACTGTATCATGCATTAACTAAGTTGAGATTATTTTTTAAAAATAAAGTCTTGTGTCTTCATTGACCTGATGGACTGAGCCAAGCGTCCAGATACAGCCACTGTGATGGCCGATGGCACCTAGACAGATAATAAAAAAAAATAGAAATAAAATAGAAAATAAAAGTACAAAAAATATTAAGAAGGCACATAGACTTGCAGAAAATATACTCGGTAAATAATGGTTCTTACCCTTTGAGTTGAGGTGCAGTGGTACTCTGTGTACTTGTTTGAAGCCTAGTGGAAGCTGCTCCGAAAAGTTTGGCCCAGCGCAGGCCGGAACTAGAAGCCGTTCCATTTTCTTTCCTAAAAACTGGAGACCTGCCATCTCCACCATTATGATGACAGTCCCTCAGGTCCTCGGTTCGCCACTCAGGAACAGGCGCTAACACCATCTGACTCCTGTTGACCTGCATTACCGTTGGCCTCCTGCTAACAGACAGCGCTGGGAAGACCGGAATAGGAGAAACACACTCCTGTGGTCTGTGATGTAACAACCTGGGTTCCAGGAGCAAGTCCAGTTCAAAGGGTAAAACGGAAAGAGGCTGCAGAAGAAGCATAAGCTCCTGAAACATCGGCTGACAGCAACCCAGCGACATGGACAGGAAGCCCCAGCAGTGGTAGTATGCCGTTATCACATCTGTACACACACCATAAAATATTTCTTTACAATCTGTTCCACAAACTGATTGGACAATTTTTTTCGTCTTCGTGTGCACTCACGTTTTAGACCGTGCAGGTGACTGAGCCAGAACTCCAATGCTCTCAAGCTGAAAGAGAGTTGAGGAACCTTGTAAGACATTATCCTCCTTAACATAAATGCGACGAGCAAAGACCTACTTCAGCAATCCCATGAGGAAGGCCCTCAGCCTCATGCTATTGCTGCTCAGCTGCGGAAACCGCATGATTTTACACACCAAACCATGGAGAACCTTCATGGATGGATGGACTGTTGGACCCATGCAAACAAAGCACAGCCAATGAAACATTTCTTTTTAAACCATTAACACCAACTGGTACAGGAGTATACACCATACCAGTCTTCATGGAGACTTCTACGACACTCCAGGATGTGGTACGCCGCTGACCAACGATGACATCCAGTTTATGATCTCTGAGGCCGTCCTCTAGAACATTTTGGAGAGCTGGACACAGGCGATCCAAGACCAGGCTGGCGATCATAGGACTTAGAGAGCTGGTACCTAAATGCATCTAAAGGACAGAAAAATGCCACTTATCCGATTTTGGAAGCAGGGAAGCCCAGACTTCCCCGGCTACTTCATCTCCCCAATGTGTCCTGGGTCATCCCTGAGGTCTCCTACCGGTCAGACGTGCCCTGAACACCTCCCCAGGGAGGCATCCTGACCAGATGCTTTATGAATATTTTTTTCATGCATAATGTCTGCTGAATATCAACCATTTTCATGGAATGTGTTTCACCGCGTATATGTTAATGAGGGAACCTCACATAAACCACGCATTCTGATTCTATAATCGTCTGTCTTATGAAATAGTGAAATAGTCGTATTAAGTGTGTTTCCACTATGAAAAATACATACCTTTTCTACAGGGTCTCTGCTGCTTCCAAAATGAGCTATGATTAGATCAACTGCCGTGCTCACAGACCTCAGCAAACCTGCACAGAAAGATTAAGATCATTATTTATCAGCATGTTGGCTATATTTAATATTCATTCATTTATTCATTTTCTACCGCTTTTCCTCACAAGGGTCACTGGGGGGTGCTGGAGCCTATCCCAGCTGTCTTTGGGCGAGAGGCGGGGTACACCCTGGACTGGTCGCCAGCCAATCACAGGGCACATATAGACAAACAACCATTCACACTCACATTCATACCTATGGACAATTTGGAGTCGCTAATTAACCTAGCATGTTTTTGGAATGTGGGAGGAAACTGGAGTACCCAGAGAAAACCCACGCATACACGAGGAGAACATGCAAACTCCACACAGAGATGGTCGAGGGTGGAATTGAATCCTGGTCTCCTAGCTGTGAGGTCCGCGTGCTAACCGTGCAGCCCTATATTTAATATTGTAATGCAGAATTTGTGTTGCTACATGACAGTATAAAGTATGTGAGTGACATTACAGGCTATTTTTTGCATGTATTTAAAGCACAGTGAAGAGTTAATACATCTCCTCCCCAACTGGGTCAGGAGAAGTGAGAATGCTTCCTTTCTCTCCGCGTGTGACACTGACTAGTCTCTGCAAATGTCATAGTTAATTCTTTATGCATGATGACATCGCCTGCGGCTCCGCAGATGCAGCAAAACGTCTCCTTTACCGACACAAAATTCAACTCTCCGTCATTAAAGAATTGGCTAAAATGCTTCTGCAGCTTATTAATGATTAGTGCTGTTTGGACGGCATCGTTCCTGTGCGCTTGCGGCTCCCAGCACTCGCATAGGCTAGCAAGACAGAGGGCCTCAGCCAATCCCGTGAAGGGAGAGTTAAAAATAGGCCATGTTTGAGAGGAAGCCCCTTAAGGGCATTGGAGGCGCTGCTGAAGCAAAGTGCCTTGTACCCTTGTGCTCAAGAGAAAAGCCCGAAAATGTCCACTTTTTCACTAATATAGCCTCACCTCTTCTCTGGAGATGACTGATGGACAGGGACTCATAAGATGTGTCAGGTGAAAAGCAGGTATCTGTCTGTAAGAGAGGTTGGTTTTCACTGATCCCTTCAGAGGTTTGATGAGGATGCAGACCAGATACAGTGAAGGACAGCAGGGAACCCAAAGAGTTCAGAGGAGCTGCTGTGGAGAAAGCAGTCGTTAAACTGAAGACGGAGTCCTCTTGAGGGTGAGATGTCTGAGAATTAGGGTTTGCTTGACTGTTTTGGGGTGTCAAATGAGATAGTGCGGACTCAAAGAGGCTCTCAGTTTGGGGCTGAGCATCCTTAGGGGTTGTTAGGCTAATAAGGTCCTGGTAGGTAGGGATTCGAACAAATTTGGCACCTGGTATCAACTTTTTATCAGTTTTTCCTGAGCTTGTTGGAGTTGTTTTATCTTGACCTGGATTGATTTCAGATTTCCTCGGACTATGGCTTGCCTGAGACCACATATGTCCTGGTTTGGGGGCATCTGATGAGCCGGGCGTGCAGGTGGAGCAGGTATCAGAGCTGGAGCAAGCCTCCAGGAAGATGGAGCTATCTGCTAATGATGATGCCTTCACGATGGAAAAGGATTTGAATCCTGCACAAGAGTTCTTTTTGTCATTCTTCTGCTTCATGTATCTCTCCACGAGACAGCCCAGCTGCTGGGTCTGGGCCTGAGGTCTATCCCTGGGGTCGAGTACTATAGGCTGAATGGGTAGGGACGTTGGCCTTTGTGGTTTACGGGAGTGCATTGAAGTTGTTCCTGCAAAAATAGGAAGACAATAACAATAATTATTTATTGTGTTATCATCTACTATTGCCTTTGCTTGTCAAAATCTAATCTTACCCTTCTCAGTAGCCTTAACATGGTCCTTTAGGATGGGTCCCTGAGTGGGTGCAGCACTAGCATCTTGGCATGTAGAATTATGGTTGAAGCACAACAAACACGATATGTGGGGGTGAGCCTGGATGGAATAAAGGCAACCTGGTCATTTTTCTAGTTAGATAGACTCGAAATTTTTTTTTACAGTTGTGGCTGTAGGCAACCTCTACTTTGTGATGTGCTCTAAATCATCATACAAATGTCCACTTACCTCTTTGTCCTCACAATGTTGTCCTTTTACATTAAGACCGTTTTGGCTTGGGCTCTCAGCCTCAAGGTAGCCGGCGACATTGGACCAGGAAGCGACAGGAGACTGGGATGATAGGTCACAAGTCACCAGCTTGTAGTACTTCTGGTTGGTCCCCATCGCCAGGGTGTCTTGGCTTTGGAAGCAGGCAGCCAGGTCGGACATTTCCAGAGAGGAGAGACCGGGAGGGTGATTGCAATTGGACTCCAGACCCTGAGGTGACCAGGGACAGTCTTCTCTCAATGGACTGTGGGTGCTTTGTTGGAGAACATCACTTGGATAAACAGGCTGGAGGTTGAGGACTACAGATCCATCTGATGATGGAGAAGGCTCGGACGCCGGGTTGTTGCTTCTGTTGTACATAGCGCAGAAGTTGACCAAGATGCCGTCAGAACTGCCGCAGGAGGAGTCGCTGGTACACTCAGTTTGAATATTTGGGAAAAGCTCTGAGGAAGATTGGCTATTTTGCAGCAAGTCGTCATGGTCTGGGTTCCTGTGTGGGGATGGGACTCTGACTCTCCCGAGCCAGTTGGAAGTCCCATGCAACACAAAAGACGAGTCCTCGTGATACTTGTGAAGGTTATCTCCGTCGCTGTCGTCATCATCTTCATCCACATCTGTATTAGGAAGGAAGGAGTTGTGTGAGCGCTGACCACCTCTAGCTCCACCCTCTTCCTTCTTGAAAGTCACTTCTTCCGGTGATGAAGCTGAGTCGCTGGTGCCCTCCTCATCCTCTTCCTCCGTCCGGTCCTCATTGACACTGCTAAAGGTGCCGGAAAAATGTCTTCGACTATTAGTGATGGGGTGCTCCTGATGCAGTGTACTCTGCTCTGGGAGCGATGCTGCACGGGTCAGACCCGACAAGCCGGGTCTCTTGGTTGACCCACAGAGGGCCTGGACGGGGAGCTGCCAGGCGGGGAGAGGAAGCAACGGGAAGTGGCATGCAATCAGGGTGTCCCCCGAGAGACTGGATGCTCCAATCATGCTGATGGAGGACGAGGGATGATGTCCACTGCACTCATGGTGCTAAAAATGAAAGCACATAATGGCATACCTGTGAGCAAAATTTAAAATAATTAAGAAAAATATATAATATAAAAATTATATATATAATGTATATATATATAATTTATATATATATAATATACAAATTATATAATATATATAATATATATAATATACAAATATATAATAAATCTATTAGAGACGATTTTTTAATTTGTTTATTTAAAAATAAACAAATGTAAAAATTGTCTCTAATATAAATCTGCCTTTCAAAAGCAAATATAAAATATAATATATTAAATATAATAAAATAATAATAAATATAAAATAAATATAATAAAATAAATATGCAATATAATACAAAATATATAATATGAAAATGGGCAGCACAGCGGTCGAGTGGCACAGCTAGTAGACCAGTGTTCAATTCCACCCTCGGCCATCTCTGTGTGGAGTTTGCATGTTCTCCCCGTGTCCATAGGTATGAATGTGAGTGTGAATGGTTGTTTGTCGAAATGTGCCCTGTGATTGGCTGGCCACCAGTCCAGGGTGTACCCCGCCTCTCGCCCAAAGACAGCTGGGATAGGCTCCAGCACCCCCGCGACCCTCGTGAGGAAAAAGCGGTAGAAAATGAATGAATGAATGATATATATATAATATATTGTATATATTTATATATATATTTATATTATAAATATATATAAATATTATAATTATATATATAATATAAAATATAATTTTTATGTAATATATAATAGGAAAAAATATAATAAATATATTAGAGACGATTTTTTTATTTGTAAATTTCAAAATAAATTAAAAAATTCTCTAATATAAATCTGCCTTTCAAAAGCAAATATAAAATTAAATACACATGCAAGTTATAAATAAATAACTTGCATTAATAAATTTTATTAAACAATATCAGAGCAGTATTCCCCAGGAGGCGGGGTACACCCTGGACTATTCACCAGCCAACCGCAGTAGTTTTACATCACTTTAAGAATACATCTTCCATTGAACATTAAGCCTGCTATTACACACCCAACAATTCAGGGTAATTAATGATGCACTGAGCCGGGAGTTTCCTCCATCAAAGCACCGCAATCTAAAGCCCAAATGTTAGACCTCCAGTCCAAAACCCTCCATAGTGTGTCCGCCTTCTATACCACTTCCTCCTCTTCTTCTTAGCTTGGTGCAACCACTGCTTCTCTCCCGATTACTCAGCTGCTGTGTAACTAGGTCAGCTGCACTGCAGACAATCACTGGCGGCACTGCAATCCAAACGCATTCAGACATTCATAAATTATAACCAACATCTATAGAACTGAATCACAATTGCCCCATAAGCGTATTAAAAAAAATAGATTTTGAATAAAAACCCAGAGGCTGACACAACATGGGCCAAGTTCAGGTATACACTTATTGCTCTGCATCAATTATAAAATACATTCAAAGCCCCATCTGCTGGATATACTGTGGAAGTGTTGACACTACTTCTAAAAAAAACATGTTTACTCTAAACAGCTGTCAGTATAATCCTCTTTATCACAAGCCTTCCATAGCAGTACATAAACATAAATACATTCATACCATCTTTCTAGAAACCTTGAGATCATAAAGTATATTTCACAGGGTTAATCTTTCAATGTTGCTGAACCGAAAGATAATCTGCTGATGGCAACACAAAAGACCCAGCAGATTTCATTATAGGGAGTTATGGGTAATGGACGCTTCATTAGGTACACACTATATAATGTTGATTAATTTAACAGTATTGTTGTTTTAAGGCATATAATGTCAGCTGTGCCGCATTAGGGATGGTTGGGACATTAAAATGCTATGAAGACAAAAGTATTGGGACACAAATTGAGCCCTGAAAAAAAAACACCACAAAGTTGAAAGCATAGAATTATAATAATTAAGATCTTGCCCAAGAGCTGCTTGGGTAATGCTTTAAGAATGAGTTTGCAATTTTTTTCATTTTTGATGTACAATGATGTATAGGGTGAAGAAGGTCACATATATTGTCATTTCAATTGCAGAGGCAAAATATTTTAGCCACATATTTTTAAGAAAAAAAATAGATTATTTGTGAGAACACACACAGGCAGCAGCCTACACATAAACAAACATAAGCGTCCATTAAAATTATGTAATTTAAATAATTACTTACAACAGCATTAAGTCACAAGACACATCCATCTTTTTCCATTAGGGTCACTTTCCTGTGTAAGCATTTCCAAAATGCCCCCCTTTGGTTCGGTCCAAATCCTTCCGAAATAAAAACAAAAGCAACAAAATCATATAACTGACTGAGGCACACCAAACTAGATCGTATCAGTGATGATTAAAGAATGCTTACAATGAAATATCAAACGCTGCCGAGTAAAACCGAGCCGACATTAAGGTCCGGACCCCCCATGCCGAGGCTCCGGTGTTGTCAGCTGGGGGTGCGTGACGTCACTAGCATGTTAACCAATGAGGACATATCCATGACACATTAAGCTAAACAAAAAACATATATTTTTTTAAGTATTTAAATACAAATTAGTTATTAGTAGAGATACATGCATTTAAATGTAGTATTATTATAAAAAAAACGATTCCACATGAGAGAAACAAGCATAACCTGCATTTGCCTGCTCTCTAGTGGCAAGAAAGGGTATAATTTTAGTTTATTTCAGTAACTGTGGCCATACACACACACGCCACATTACATACACTTGCATAATGTAATGCAATGGCATCATGAAACTTATCCTTCAGGTACAACCACAGGAATTCTTTGAAAAAATACCTTTACTAATATTCTGTCGGTATTGTCTATAAAAAAATGTAGCATGTTTTATAAAACTACACTTCTTCTTTCTCACATAACTTTTCCCTTCATGTGTCGCCACAGGAAATCAATCACTCTCGACTTCCGTATCTCTCACACCAACTACCCTCATGTCCTCCTTCACTACATCCATAAACCTCCTCTTTTGATGGTTCCTGATCCTATCCATCCCGGTCACTCCCAATGAGAACCTCAGCATCCACATCTCTGCTACCTCCAGTTCTGCTTCTTGTCTTTTCCTCAGTGGTACTGTCTCTAGACCAAACAACATGGCTGGTCTCACCACAGTTTTGTTTACCTTTCTTTTTAGCTGAAATTATACTACTACGCTATTATTCTAGTCATGGATTTCATGAGTGCAAGTTTGTCTCTACATTAACTGACCATATTAATGGTTTCTTTTCTATATGTTACAGTGGTTGATATTATTGTAACGATTCCAAACAATTCAAGGAATTAATAAACCCTCTTGAGAAAACCAACTCTACTTAATTTCCTGTCAAGTGACAAAAATAGGCACATCTTTACATATTTATTTGACTCCTATATATTAAAAAGCTTTACAAAGACCTTTTAAAAATGCTCTATATGGACACTGTTTACAATATGTACATATAAATACAAAGAAAGACAAGCATGGAGAAGCACTTCAAGCATGCAATGATGATGTATATTTTGTCACATGACATTAATAGAGTAGGGTCACATGTCCACATAGCTTTTACAGCCTTGTTTTGTAGCCGTGCGGTGAATAATCAGATTATTTGGGAGTTGTCTAATCATAAACAAATAACCAGTAGGGTAAATCTTTACTTCAAGTGGAACATTACTCTTATGCAATGTCTTGTTTGTGTGTGTTTGGTTTGTGCGCTGGTTCATTTGATCCATGAAGAAGTTGTTTGTTGTGCAGACACCGGACATGATGGAATTGGGTTTTTGTTTTCTTCAGGTGAATTTCCAGAAAGAGCAAATATTTCTCCTGTAAAGACAAAATGATGTTTTGATAGTGTCACCAGGCTGCACGAAGGCCTAACAGCTAGAAGACCCGAGTTCAATTCCATCCTCGGCCATCTCTGTGTGGCGTTTGCATGTTCTCCCCGTGCATGCGTGGGTTTTCTCCGGGTACTCCGGTTTCCTCCCACATTCCAAAAACATGCTAGGTTAATTGGCGACTCCAAATTGTCCATAGGTATGAATGTGAGTGTGAATGGTTGTTTGTCTATATGTGCCCTGTGATTGGCTGGCCACCAGTCCAGGGTGTACCACACCTCTCGCCCGAAGACAGCTGGGATAGGCTCCAGCACCCCCGTGACCCCCGTGAGGAAGAGCGGTAGAAAATGAATGAATGAATGATAGTGTCACCAAATCATGACTGTGGAAAATGTATGACATTTAAAAGAGTGCACATCCCTAAACTAAAACAATTAAAATAAATGGAAAAAAACAGCTAGAAACCAGACCTAAATCCACATGGGATATCCATCCATCCATTTTTCTATGCCACTTATCCACACTAGAGGTGCGGGGGTGCTGGAGCCTATTCCAGCTGTCTTGGGGCGATAGGCAGGGCACACCCTGGACTGGCGGCCAGCCAATCACAGGGCACATATAGACAAACAACCATTCACACTCACATTCATACCTATGGACAATTTGGAGTCGCTAATTAACCTAGCATGTCTTTGGAATGTGGGAGGAAACCGGAGTACCCGGAGAAAACCCACGCATACAAACTCAAGGTGGACACACTAACCACTCGACCACCATGCAGCGCTTTTGTAATTAATTATCACAATTACATTTTCAGGAGAAAAACCAAGTAGTGTATTTCTGTAGCCATTTCAAGATAGTTGACAAAAGTACATTTTGCAATGTGTACCTGCAGAATTTCGTCCCACACTCCAGGTGTTCTCTGCAACTGGCTCCCACTGGTTTCATGGAGTTCCAGCGCCACAGCAGAGAGCGCTTTGTTCTCTGGATCATACCGGTCCAGTCCTCAACTACAGGCAGCGAGTCCACCTGAGAGAAAACAAATACCAAAAATTGAAGTTATTTAAATGAAAGTCTCTCCCAGGCAGATTATTAAAGTGTTATTAAAGTCACCTGCGTGCTGCATATCAGTGTCATCACCAGAGACAAAACAACAACGGTCCGCAGGAGAGTCGCCATGGCGTCAAGATGCAGCTAAATGCCCTGCTGGAGCGTGGCTTCTGTTTAAAAGGCTTTAATTGGGTTAAGGAGGAGCCACATTCACTTTCTATTGCACGCTGGTCAGGTTGAACTGAATGTGATCTCAAGATACAAGCCGCCCAGTGTACTTATCAGGTTTTACAGCAGGGGAACCCGATGTAGTCTTTAACCTGTGGATTAAGGACAACTCCACGTTGGAGGTATCCACATTGAATACAGGGATGTGTTGCAGTACACCTGCACAATCAGTAGCAAATGTGCAGGATGCTACCGTAATGAAATGAATATTTAAGCAATTTGGGGTTCTAATTTAGTGAGATATGTCGAATTAATCAATTTATTCAACCATTAATTAGCTTCATGCGTGTTTTTATTTCTTTCTGAATGTATGTACACAGTGGAACCTTGGTTTGCAAACACCCCAGTTGCTGTGTTTTTTGTTCTTTTGGTTAATGTGGAAAATAGAGCTGTGACAATTAATCGATTAATTGATCGATTACCCAATTAATCAACAACATTTTGGTAATCGATTGATTTTTTTTTTATTTAAATATGTTACTATCCTCTGATTTCAGCCTCTCAAATGTGAGTATTTTTAAATTTAATCCAAAAATAATCGACTGATTAATCGATTATTAAAATAATCATTAGTTGCATTCTCTGATTTACTGTACAGTACGGCTTGCGCCTTGTCCTGTTATTAATAATAACCATCTGTAGTCCATCACTCAGGTCGCGTGGGTATGCTGGAGCCTATCCCACCTGTATTTTTTATTTGTTCAATTTACTGTATGTGAGTCTGTACAATGGTTGTATTTGTTAATGAGGGAATGTGTTCATAAGCAGGGTGGTATTTATTAATTCTTGGAAACTTGCTTTTTGTTCCATAAGGAGCAGATCAGGACCTTAATACCTTTAATCTTTTGGAAATACTTAGAGGTCTGTGTTGTAACGAGAATCAAATGTGCAAGAAAACAAACAATTCCATTCTGCTTTATCTGTACTTGGACTTGGACTATGCTTTACAAGCTCTCGAAAAGTTGGTGATGATTACGTTTATGTGAATATGTTTGCATAATGTATGAAAGATGTGGAAATACTGTACATATCCCAACGTCCTCGGGAACGCTTGGGAGTGGGCGTACCCAGAGGAAGGCCGTTTGGGTCAAAACCAGGAAATCCATGGAAACATTGCAGAAAGAGGTGCAGAATCTGGAAGCTCTAGAAAGCTTTCTGTGTGGGTTATTGTGTGTAGCTGCTCTACAGGTGTCCACAACTTAATACAAAGCATGAGCATAATACAGTAGGTCCCCTTTAAGCATTGATATGATGAAAACACAAGGCGCTAATGTGAGACAGTGAGTTTTATTACCTAAACCTTTATGGCAAATGACACAAAGGTGCAATTTTTTGTTTTTAACAGGCACAGTGTTAATTTCACAAAGGTTAGCCGCTTGTAAACACATTTCTCTTTTCAATCTGAAACTGGATGAAAACTAGCAAAATGTCAGCCATCGTGTTGTTACTGTGGTATCGTTTCATGGTTCATTTAAAAAGATACTTTGAATAATGTGATAAAATGTTCCTAATAAGAACAGCTGTAAAGGGATGCGGCATTTGTAGTGGTTGTTAAAAGGGACAGGTAAAACTCCTTGAAAGGTTAGCATAGCATTTTATATACAGTGTTAGAATTAGGGGCCCAAAAAACCAATCAACCAATCAAATTCCCTTTATGTTGTACTGTCTTAGTTCAGTCTTGCTAAACCATCAAAAAATACTTCACCTGAGCAAAAACACTCAAAAAATATAACTTTAAAGGAACCGCAGCCTCCACCGACGTGCAGCAGTTAGACACATTTTAAAAAGCATATCGATAAGTTTCAAGATTGCTGCGAGGTTATATATTCATTATTAGTAGGGTGACCGGATTTGTTTTTTAAACAATAAAAACTTGTACTTGGAGATCCATTGGATACTTGAGTAGTGCAGGAAACACGGCGATGCTCCACATGTCACTTCCTGTTTGGGGTGCTATGATGCAAGTAGCGGCTGTCGTTCAGCAGCTGTACTCTGAAAAATAAATTATTATCATATGTTAGCCATGTGAACTACGATCTGTGCGATCTGTACACAATGCAGTGCTATGGAATGTGCACGGAAATGTAATCCACTGGATCTTAATAGATGCATTCAATGAAGCAGATAATGTGGGACTATTTGTTGTCTTGCTGAAAATTACATAATAATGATCGGACATTTTCCTCAATACACTCACTGAAAATCTAAAGTATTTTCAAGTCATCAAACAAAAGTCTGAGTCAAGTCTTTGATGATATAGTCAATTCGAGTCAAAATTATGACTCCGGTGCACATCACTCTATGTTATTCTATGCTACGCTATGGAAATGACTCACCTCAGGGATCTTTTGCCGACAAACGAGAAGCATGAAGACTGCGCCCAGCAGGATGGCGACCCCGATCAGCATGAAGGGAATGTTTGTTACCACGTTCTGCTTAAAAACCACAGCAGCCAGCTCCTCCACGGATGCGTCATCGATAACGACGCTCTGAAGGCGATGAGGAGAGAGAAGCACAGGTATTGGCTTCGGAGTTACATGAATGAAGCTCATGACGCAGATGTCGAAGGTGTAGTAGAGTGAGACACACAAGGTGTGTGTGATTACCTCGTTCATGTAAACTATGGGAAAGATCACCGTGTTCACATTCCCTGTTTGGCTAAAAAGAAACAATGAATAGATTCACAATTAGAGTGGCAAAAATTGACAGAAATGGGAATTACTAAACTAGCACTTAATGGACCCTAAAAGGGAAAGGAAACTTTTGTTTTTTTTTTCCTTACATTTAATTAGTTTAATTATAAACTAATTAAACCAAAATTCTGTAAGAGACTCATTGCAAGCAAACGCTTGATTGCAGTTGTTGCTGCTCAGGGTGGCCCAACCAGTTATTAGGTTTAGGAAGCAATCACTTTTTCCACACATGTTCATGTAGGATTGGATTTTTTTTTCATCCCTTATGTTTCATTCATTTAAGGCTGCACGGTGGGGTGGTTAGCGCGCAGACCTCACAGCTAGGAGATCCGGGTTCAATTCCACCCTCGGCCATCTCTGTGTGGAGTTCTCCCGTGCATGCGTGGGTTTTCTCCGGGTACTCCGGTTTTCTCCCACATTCCAAAAACATGCTAGGTTAATTGGTTAATTGTGCCCTGTGATTGGCTGGCGACCAGTCCAGGGTGTACCCCGCCTCTCGCCCAAAGAGAGCTGGGATAGGCTCCAGCACCCCCGCGACCCTTATGAGGATAAGCGGTAAAAAATGAATGTGCTGTCATTGACTGATATGTAAATGTGTTTGATCATCTGAAGTGTGACAAACACTGTTTCACATCACAATATATATATCATATATATATATATATTTTTTTTTTTCCCATACAGATAACTCCTATATTATCATTAAATCCAAAGTAACGTCCGGTATTTCCTGCACATTATCAATCTGACTCAGAATTTTTATCTTCGTCTTCAACTCGGCAAAGAAAGTCTGTCAACATGGAACAAAGTCCATTTATAAAGATGATGGTGGCATTATTGGTTTAGTCATGTTATTGGCTTTCCCGCACGTGGGTATCCACAAAGACACAAAATATGGCCATGCTTTACTTAACAAATACAGAAAAATAGGTTCTGTGTGCCTTCCTTACTTGAATGTGGGAATTTTCTCGACATAGATGTTGATCTGGAGACGTTTGGCAGCTTGCAAGATGGTTCCAGTCAGCTGCAAAACAGGTTGCACTTGTCACATATAATATAAAAATCTGCATTATGGTGCACAAAAGGTACTATTCTCCTTATATGGGACTTAATAATACATGTGCACATATCTAAAATCAAAGTGCAACATGTTCATACTCCATCTGTCCACTAGAGAAAGACTAAAGCCATGTCCGAAGGAACCCGGGAGGTGTCATAAATGTTTTTGTTTTATTGCCTGTACGTGACATAACGTGCATGCCACTGAACGAAATGAAATCAAAACTCAAACCGTCATTACTTATGTTCTGTTGTGAAATAAGATTTAAATTTCTTATGACACAAACCAAAAAGGTCAGTTTCACCACAAATACCAAATTTCCAGTCTGGTTGGAATTTTCCAAAAGCTAAGTTTTTAAGAGCAAGAACTTTGTGCTATCTTTGTCACAGATAGAACAACACTACCATTTTTTGTCACTTTTCAGCATATCTACATGGGTTGGTTTAACTTAACTTGGTTACAAAATCGAAAATCTTTGGAAATCCCTGGACTGAAGGCTAAAATGACCCTACATGGTTTAAATGGTGAATGTGCAATCTTACGAACAAAACTTGTATCAGACGTCAAAAGGCAAAGTGAACCCTACGACACTGTGTGCATCTGGCAACGTGAACCCTACGACACTGTGTGCATCTTGAGCTACTGTGCTTTTTAATTTGTCTTATCTGCAATAAAGTATTGTCTTAATATCCACAGGGTTACTTTATGCGATAAGAGCTGCCGGCTTATCCTCCTTGATTAGCACAGCTACTGCGTGAAGGTCATAGCATAACATTGCACATGTAGTTCGCCATCTCGTGGCTGCAATGAGTGAACAACCACTAATACAACAAAAAGAATGTATGTCCAACCGGGTGGATGTCAACGACGGTCTGGTGATCCTCCTTGTTGGGCCTCATGCCAAACACGCTTCGCACAAATCTCTCGTCCCCCTGGTAGAAGTGCGGTGAGGACATGATAACAGGTGCACCTGAAAGCAGCATGAGATAATCACTATTAATACAAAAACAAGACATTTAAATGTGACATTTTCCCACCTTGTTTGCACACGCTCACATTGAGCACGCCCGAGCCCAGGCAGTTGTCCGAGGGGACGCAGAAGCCTGCGTTGACCGGGTTCACTGTCTTGTTGGCGAATACCTCGCTGGGGGGAGAGAAGCGGTACCCGGGGATGCCTTTCACTGTCACATCTTCCTCATACACAGCATAGAGAGACCTGAGAAAAACAAATTGAATTATATTATTAATGAGATAAAGTTGTCCCTCTCCCCGTGCATGCGTGGGTTTTTTCCGGGTATTCCGGTTTCCTCCCACATTCCAAAAACATGCTAGGTTAATTGGTGACTCCAAATTGTCCATAGGTATGAATGTGAGTGTGAATGGTTGTTTGTCTATATGTGCCCTGTGATTGGCTGACCACCAGTCCAGGGTGTACCCCGCCTCTCGCCCAAAGACAGCTGGGATAGGCTCCAGCACCCCCCGCGACCCTCGTAAGGAAATAAGCGGTAGAAAATGAATGAATGAATGAAGTTGTCCCTTGCTACATTGCAATTCGTGTTTTTCTCTTTGCACTCGGAAAGCATAGACCTCCGCCAAATGCCTTTGCTCCCCCCATATTGTGATTCACACTGCATGGCATGCATGGTCCGGCATGCCATAGTAAAAAAAAAAAAAAAATAGTAAAAAAAAGTTCCTCCTATTCCATGTGGAAGTGGTACATTTATGGCGTCTTACTTTATCCTTCATCTGCATGGCGCCTAACAGCTAGAAGACCCAAGTTCAATTCCAACCTCGGCCATATCTGTGTGGAGTTTGCATGTTCTCCCCGTGCATGCGTGGGTTTTCTCCGGGTACTCCGGTTTCCTCCCACATTCCAAAAACATGCTAGGTTAATTGGTGACTCCAAATTGTCCATAGGTATGAATGTGAGTGTGAATCGTTGTTTGTCTATAAGTGCCCTGTGATTGGCTGGCGACCAGTCCAGGGTGTACCCCGCCTCTCGCCCAAAGACAGCTGGGATAGGCTCCAGCCCCCCCCACGCTCTTTGTGAGGATAAGCAGTAGAAAATGAATGAACTTTTGATTCAATGTCTTACAGTCATGTGTCTGACGTATCAAACAGGTCACATGGTTTTCATCTCAACAACAACAACATATGAGGATATATGAATATAAAAATAACCTGCATAGGTCTGAGGAGAACATGTAGAGCTTTTCATTCTTTGTGATGACAGGATGGAAGGATGCCCCGTTGGTTCCATTGATCATGTTGCAGTCATCAGTCGTCCACCAATTTAATGAGCTGCACACAGAACACAACATGAATGTCTGTTGCGTTTATGAACAGTATACTAAGGCCATACACTGGAAAGAAAAATAATATGACAGCAGAGAAAAAAAAATATCATAGACTTACGTTAGAAAATATACTTTTGACCCAAATATAGGAGTAGGTACTGTATTTCTCCCTGAAAATAGTCTAAAAATAAATTGATGGTTTTATACTCAAAGTCTACAGATGTATACGTGCAAACCAACAGGGAGTGGTAAACAACTTCTCCTCAAGCTAACCAGAGCTTTTCTTCCCGTCACTCACACACATGCACACAATATTAATATTTATTATGAAATATTTGTTCAAAATGTATATAAAAAAGAAAAAAATGGCAGAATGGCAGGGCTGCATAAGAAATACAATAAAAAAAACTTAAAAATTAAAAGATTTCACAAGCTTCATCACAAACAATGCACCATTTTATTCAACAACTCATGCTGTGCTAGCCCTGCTATGACGGCCTCCTTCTCATTATGTATGGATTACTTGTATATATTTCTATCGTGAAAGTCTGTGCCAAAAATCATCCCTGAGAATCCCGATATCAATTCTACATTTTCACTTTTTTGTAGAAACGTGCAGCACTATGGCGAGAGAGAACGTGAAATTTGACACAAACAAGTAAACAAAGATAGTGACTTAACCAAACCTCATTTGTGTCAACTGGATGCTCATTGATTGGCAGCTGATTGGATTAATAAGACGTAGTGTTTACAAGAGCGCTTACCTTTGACCGTTCCATGTCTCCACTCGAGCAAAGTCTGTGTAGTTCTGCAGGCCGGTGGAGAAGACATACTGTCCGTCATCGGAAGCATTGCTCTGTAATCAAATCAAAGGGTCGCTTGAGTCGAATGACTCACACTAGATTAACCACTTGATTAATTTTGGAATGTGGTTTGCATGTTGCATGTGTATGTGTGTGTGTGTGTATGTGTATGTGTGTGTGTGCATGTGCTGACCTTTGAGAAGAGTCCAAACACAGGATCCACATCTGGTTGAAACACATGCAAAGCTTGGAGTAGCGCGTCTTGGTATCCCCACAGGAGCTCTCCCACGGTGTGAGTGGTGAACAAGCCCTCTTTCTTGACCCTCATGTAACTGGAGATCAGATTGGCGAGGAAAGAATGATCCTTGAACCTTTTCATCACCGTCTGTCACAAGGAAGGAACAGAAAAAATGACTGCTACAAATGATGCTGTTCTTTGTGATCAAATGCAAAGTAGTCAAAGACTCACCATGGCAGGGATGTTAACGGTCCTGATGAGGTCACTCTCTGGACCTCGTGACATGTTCAGCTGGAATATGTACGTTTTAGTGTTGACGGCTGCTACTTTTGTGCCGTTGCCGTTAAAGCTTACTTCTTCCATAGGACGGTACTCCCTAAGTTAAAAAAACAAACAAAAAAAACAAGTGGGTCTTAATGGAAATGACAATAACTTCCTCTTTACTGTGCAGCAGAAACATGTCATTTTTTTGCTCTTACACCTCAAATAGAGAATAAAATGAAAATTTCTACACAAAAGACATTTTCTTATAACTGAGTGACATGGTAGACTGACCACCAGGAAGCAGATATGGCATCTGTAAAACTGAATATTTTACAAGTATATGTATGACCTACAAAAATACACTTTACCTGTAAGTGTACGGTCCAATCTCCACCACTGCAGGCCTGTCCCCATCCAAAACCTCCAGTGGATTGGTCAGATTAAAGAAATAAAACTGCATGTAGATGGGTGCCGGTGGATCCTCCCATGCATCAAACGCCACAGTGCCATTTTGCAACACTATTTCCTGTTTGAAATGGAGTCAAAGTGCATAAAAAAGTGCAATTACATGCAAAAAAAACTTGCTGGTGGCCAAGCTTCAAGTGGTAGCAGGTTAGAGGTCGTATTTCACGCCAAAAAGTAGGCCACTTGAAGATTAAGAAAACGTTAAACTAGCAGTTCTGTTACCAAGAAAATAACCGAAATTATCTGTGCAAAGCAAGACAGATTTTTATTTGTCACAGTGGCCATTCTTACAGTCCAGCCCCAAATGAGTTAATTTGGAGGCAATGTGGGTCAACTGTCTTGCTCAATGACTGGACTGTAAGAAGCGGGATTAAAACCCAGAACACTCCGTTGACTATACAACCCAGAATAGCAATCAAACAACAAGGAACATAATTTGCCCAGGAAATGTTTTAAACATAGTTAACATTAGCGAGTTGTCATATAAATATCTTACAGTCGGACAGAATGTGATCATGTCTACTTATGCTTACCTTTTCCGCCTCTGACTGCACTACATGTGGAAATACGTTCGACAACGCCAGTGAAATGCCCACAATGAGAATAACAAAAGAAAGGAACCCGGATGCGTAAACAAAACAAGATTTTAACATGGTGGAGGCTGCGGTTTCGTGACTGGAGGCGACAAGCGTGGCGAGAATGACACCAACGCCTCTGCTTTATGTTTGTTTTCATATACCCGGAAGTGAAGCATGATGACGTAATAGCATTCACTTCCGGAATGTTCTTTTTAAACATTTATTGAAAAAAAAGAAATTTCGAAATACGTATGGAAAACAAGAAATTAAACAAATAGCACAACCAACGTATTAACTAAATATATTTAAGAAAATAAAAATACATTTAAATCTTGACTCGCTGTGGAGTCAAAGCTAAAAGTAACGAAACTCACCTTTCTTCTACCGCTACCGTCGACCATTTGTAAACCATATTTAAAAGGTTACTACATTGACGTTTTCAACTTGTGAAAGTAAACGCTAAATACACTTTACAGTAATTATTTTACCGATAAACGTCAGAGGTTATAATTATTTTATGTGGTTCACGTTCTGTGCAGTTAAAACTGTCTCCACTAGAGGTCAGTATCTATGAGTTACTTTTCCTGTCATTGACAGTCAATGTTGTTGCCACTGATCCTACAAATATGACCTTTTTTCTCTCAGAGTATTTTTCCCCAAAATGCAATACTTTTATTGCACAACTAATCACTAAATACAGACATGTTTGGTGTAATTACTTTTTTCTCCTTGCACTGACTCACTACATACAGTATTTACACTCAAAACACAGTTCTATTTGTCTTTATGACTTTATGATTGTGTGACTGCCAGCAATCTGATGTTACCACATCAGATCAAACACATGGCAATCTTACTGTTGGGACACGTTGTGGCTTGCATTGATACCTTTTTCTACTGCAAAACAGTAAAAAAAAAAACTATGAGATCAACATGTGCAAACAGTTTTTCTGCCTTGCAGCAACCAGCATTTTGACACATTACGGACAGTAGGAAAGGCATGGGGATCATAAATTATAGCCAAAATTCAACAAAAGCCCCTTTTCCACTGCAGGGAAATAACCCGCCCCCCGAGAACCACAGACTTTACCTCGCAACTATATGCTTGTGGATCTCAAGAACTGGGCCTGAAATTAAATTCCTGGCCTTCTTGTAGGAACCACATTTGGCCTACCTTTGTATGTTGTACTTTTCCTGGAACATTCATACTGGGTTTGCAGTGCTGAACATGGATGGATGGATGTCTACTTTTGGCTATGCAAACGTAAAAAAAACACAATGGACGACTGAAACCTTTTCCAGGAATGATTCTGGAAAAGAGACTATGGGGAAATTACTGTGATTGACTTTTTTTTGGTGGTTAACTTCTTTTTACACTTGTGTATATCATTAAGTTGTTTATACTGTATTTTTATATAGTTTGAAATTTAAATTTTGTTTAAATTTAGTTTGGGGGCCAAAGCTTAACACATTTGGATGAAGATGGGATGGGTGGATTCATTTATTTTACACTATTGATTTTATTTTCCTTAAAATATTACATTGTTGTATTGTATATGACGGCATAGTTCAAAAGTAACTGATAAAATATATTTTTTTTGCCAATAATATTTGTCTCATGTTTTATTCTGATTATCGACAAATAAAGGCATAAATCACAAAATCAGTCGCAAATGTTGAACATGAAATTAAATATTATTTTTTGTGAACAGTATCCATATTAGTATCGGTATCGGCAATACTGTTGGCATGTCGTCGGATCGATAGCATAACATTCAGTATCACCCAACCAGAGAATTAGCAGCAGCCGTGACGTCACACTGGAATGGCGTTTGGTCGAGCGACAGAGAGAGAGAGAGAGAGAGAAAGAGAGAGAGAGAGAGAGAGGGCGAGAGAGAGTCCATCATGAACAGTACAAGTTTGTAATGTATGCTAGCAGAGTTGGGTCAGTGTGTCGTTCCCTCCACACTGTTTTCTCCTCCTTTCTGCATCCTCCCACTCGCAGCCCAGCAGAACAACGACTCGCTTTTCAAAGCACCACCCGGTTCGGTGGCTAATCCGCCTTTTTTTTTCCTCCCCAAAAGAGGTTCCAGCCGTTCTGCGATTCACGTTAAAACGGAGGCAAGTAAGTAAGAACATTTGACAAGTAGAACGTTCGAAAGGCGAGAGTTTTGCTGCAATCTGGTGTTCTGAGGCGTTCTGGATGCTGTGGGTACTTTACTGCTCGGCAGCACATTAACACGCACGGGAAACACTTCATTGACACTATGGGAGCTGGCACAATGCAAGAAGCCATTGCACAGCAACCTAACTAACTTACTAACTAACTAGCGAACTGTGTGCATCATAAATGGCATGTTTTTTTACCCTACATGTCTGCCGGTTATGTAAATATTCATGTATAAATGTATATGCACAATTTATATACAGTAATAATAGTAATAGTCAAACCTCAAAGCAAATTTTCCCATAGGAAATCATGTAAATCGAAATAGTCTGTTCCAGGTTCCACCTATTTTGCCATTCTTAACATGCAAGCGTAAAAATAAGTTAGCAACTATATAATAAAACATGAAAATGATCTATGGTGTACTGACCGTTAACTTTAATAACATTCTTAGAAAAGCATATCAAAGCACTTACCATTAACTAACAGCAATTGCAGCTGTCATATAAGTAGAGTTGCAATAATTAATCAATGGTTAATCGATTACCCCTGCGATTGGCTGGCCACCAGTCCACCCAAAGTCAGCTGGGATAGGCTCCAGCATACCACTGTGACCCTAATGAGGATAAGTGGCATAGAAAATGGATGGATAATCGATTACCCGATTAATCGACAACTATTTTGGTCAGCCATTATTTTTTTAAATTGTTTTTTTCATTTAAATATGTAACTCCTAAAGACCTATTATCTTTGCGTTTTAGCCAAAACAAGATATTCACACATATCAGCTTTGACTTTGGAAAACAGTGATAAGCTATTCGACAAACATTTCAGGTTCAGAGGTTCTATATATATTTGATCTGTACCTGCACCCCTGGATGGGAGTCGCTGCTGTAGAAAACACAGTGAATGTTCCAGAGAACAGACAGCTACTGCTTTGCATGCTTGAAATACAAGCAGCTGCGGGAGAGCCTGCAAAAAAACATAATGAAGTAAGTAGCCTCGTTATAAGGCTGGAATGCTCACCGGAATTTTTTGGAGGTAAATCACGGCTGAGGTTAAGTTGGCCATGGAAAGAAAAAAGGCCTTTGCTAGGAGGAACTAAGGCAGTCAGACATCCTCGAGGGTTCGGCGATGATTTAAAACATCGGCATCGGAAGCCATACAAAGCTGGAACCCATTTGCAGTGAGGTTTAAATTGGAATTGCCTGCGGTATGTCTTGTTTCAAACTAGCCTGTTCCTTGCAAGGGGGATGAGAAACAGAACGGTACCTCACATTTGCCCCTGTTTATGCATAAAGAATGAAAAAATGAATATGGCACAATGTTGATATGCTTTGCTTCCACCGGGGGTGTTTAAACTTTTTGCATTGAGGGCAGCATGCTAAAAAATCAAAGGCTGTGGGGGGATAGAATGATATTTCTATGTTTTTCATTTGTATTTGTATTTAAATGTCTTTTACATTTTGAGAAGTGATGATGCAACTCCACAATAGAAGAGATCATGTTTGATGCATGCTAGGTTAATTGGCGACTCCAAATTGTCCATAGGTATGAATGTGAGTGTGAATGGTTGTTTGTCTATATGTGCCCTGTGATTGGCTAGCGACCAGTCCAGGGTGTACCCCGCCTCTTGCCAATAGACAGCTGGCATACCTTTGTGAGGATAAATGGTAAAAAAATGAATGAATGAATTTAATTTAATAATTTAATTTAAAAATCACAGCTAGGAGGACCAGGGTTCAATTCCACCCTCGGCCATCTCTGTGTGGAGTTTGCATGTTCTCCCCGTGCATGCGTGGGTTTTCTCCTGGTACTCCGGTTTGGTTTTCTCCGGGTACTCCGGTTTCCTCCCACATTCCAAAAACATGCTAGGTTAATTGGCGACTCCAAATTGTCCATAGGTATGAATGTGAGTGTGAATGGTTGTTTGTCTATATGTGCCCTGTGATTGGCTGGCGACCAGTCCAGGGTGTACCCCGCCTCTCGCCCGAAGACAGCTGGGATAGGCTCCAGCACCCCCGCGACCCTCGTGAGGATAAGCGGTAGAAAATGAATGAATGGACATAGTTTTGTGTTTTGATTTCAGTTTCTTTCATCACCGCATATGTGATCTATTTGGTATTGTGTAATTACGTAATCAAGTTCTGTCTGTAATGCTACTTTGTTTCAGTATCTTCGACCCAATATATCCATTACCAAATGAACTGTAACTTAAAGTATGCTCTAGAAATTAGTGCTTCAACATTTGTGTTTTCCTCCCCCTTCTTCCAGCCGTGACTGAGTGAGAGACTACATGGACTAGACCGAACATGAAGAGCCTTAAAGCCAAGTTCAGGAAAACTGATGTAAGTACTAAAACACATGCTGGTGACTAAGCAGTGAGTGTGTAGCGGGACTGTGTATGTCTTAAGCAGCTGTAGATGATTTGTAACACAGACTCTCCTTCCACAAATGATTGATATTTTGCAAAGAAAAACAAATAAACCCAAAAAGTTTTGAATCATAATATACACATAATCCATTTAGCCTCCCTTTTGCTGCATGATTTGTAAAGGGAAAACATATGGGAAAAGCTCGGTTTGGCATGGCATGGTTTGACAGCTTTAATTGTGGGTGCCATGAGAAGGGTAGCACCTCTAGAAAAATGAGGTCACGGTTGAGAGACAAGGTTGGCAAAGCCATGATTTATGGTGTAGAGCGGTGCACACAGAAACCACACTTTTTTTCATTTATAGCGAGTCACTTATGAATATACCACAGCAAAGGCCACCATTGTGCAGTCGCACACTTTTTTATTCTGCAGATGAATAATCAATCTTTTGGGGGGAGGATGAACGTCCCTACCTGACAAATTGTTACACAGAGAGGAAGTGAGGCGTCTCCACATGCATCTGACTCATCTGCTGTCACTGTGATGACAGCGGAGGCCAACTCCAGACAGGAAAAGTCTGGAAGTTCCTGGATTAATGAGGGCTTAAGAGAGAGTTTCAGTAGAGGATTGGAGTGAAGGATGTTTACAGTGTGTGATGGACCAAAAGTGATGAGATTCGGTTCAATACGAGAAGAGTCATCTTAGGAGTACTTTTCCACGTTTACTTAGTCACGGCAAGGGTCATTCAAAGAACCCCATTATGAAACTTGACTTCAATGAGCACAAACCATGAGAAATGGCACTTGAACAGTTTTCACGACACCATATCACCTTTAGTTCCACTCCTTAATGTAATATAATTGTATGTGATATACGACATCTATTATGTCACACAAGTCCAGTTCCGGTGTATATGGAACAAGAGGATAAAGACTACAATAGCGCTTTTTAGAGTGGAGACACACACAGCTCATTAGCATTAAAGCTACAGACACGCCATATAACATATACCCAGCAGGGCTTAGTAATCTAAATTCCAGCATCTAGGCTAGAACACACTTCTAATACACCATTGTAGAACCACTGAGACATACTTTTGGTGAAAAGTAAAGTTATATAATATGGGGCCCTTTAAGAGTAGAGACTGAAAATACTGAAAATAAATCACCGCTCTTTCCATAGTACAGCGATGTTCAGGACCATTTTTATGCCAGCCACGTGCCAGCCACGTGATTCATGGAAGTAGTTCATCTTAATCTTAATGTAACAATCACAAACAGGAAGTCATGGATCAGTCATTTAAATAAATTGGTGAATTGGGCCCTATACATGACAAATGCTCATGGTATTTGTTGCTCAGATGAATGACGGAGATGTTGGCTGGGCATGCAGCCCAATGAAAGTAAATCATTGAAAATTCACCCTGTTATGTGGGGAGGAGAACAACGACGTCCATTGTTCAGAAAAAAATTTCGCGTTCAGGGTTGAGCTGCAAGCCTCTCGTGGCTTGTCCACCCTCACCTTTTACCAGCTCCAAAATCCGTTATTACACTAAGTCAGTGTTTCACAACCATGCAAATACGGATATTTTACATTTTTGACCTCTCGTCCATGTAAACATGTAGGTGTGGACGGGAAAAACTGACCTTTTTGGTTTGTTTTATAAGAAATGTATGACATTATTTTATCTTTAGCTCATGCTAAGATGCACAGGCTATTATTGGCATCCACGTTGTTTCCTGGGTTGCATGTGTGTGCTGATTTTAAAGATAATGTGCACATTATTGTACATATTTTACAGATTCATTACAAAATGTGAGCAAGTCAGTTGTGAGGTGTTATGTATGAGGTGTTTGGAAGCAAAGTCACACCATCATAACATGTTACATGAGCGACGGCACAACGGCTAACAGGTCACCCCAAATCTATCTGTGGCGGTCCCTGATTTATTTGTGGCGGACTGCCAAAAATAAAGGAATATATGGGAAATAGTAAGAGTTGTACAATGTCTGATGTGGATGCTTTTTGACTGCATTACTCAGTGTCCATCAGCTCCGGCGGCCAGTTGTAGGCGGCGCTGAGAGAAGAAAAAAGATGAGCAGGGGATTTGAATGTTGCTTAGAAACACGAAGCCATGCTACGTGCCTTTGCAGACCTTCACTCCCACCTACAATTTAACACTTTGATTGTTGACCTTTTGTTTTTTTGCGATAAAACGAAGCAATGTAAAGTATTTTTTTTCATATTTAGCTTATCTGTCAGCATGCTTTTAAAACAAACGACCATCATTAAGTCATGGAGGAAAGAGCTTGTTTAATCCTCAGAGCCAAAAGCCATTCCATTGCCCCTCATAGTAACCATGAAGCAACCACAATAGAATTAAAATACCGCCTTGGTTCTATTTTAGGTTTTGTTTGTCAGTGACAGTGTACACAGGAATGTTCCACCCCCCCAAAGCCAGCCCTTTATTTAAAACAAACCTAATTTCCTCCTTTATAAAGATTTATTTCACTTAATTTGCCTCTTCTGTTATTTAAAGTCCCATATTGCTGTTATTTTTATATCCCACTGTAGTAGTGTATTGGAAGTGTGTTTATTGGAATCTAACTTGGAGTGCTTTTTGGGAACACACCTTTGTGTGTGTGTTGCTTTAAAGTGCTCATGACACCAAAAAAAGTTTGAAAAAAACAAAAGTAAAATGAATGTACTGAAAACTTTTATTCATATGACTGTCATAGATAATTATAAATATAAATGTCCGTGGAAATGGACGTAATGTGAATGAATGTTGTTGTCGTGAGGAGAAGGAATGACACTAAACAGCCCGCTCCTGACCAAATCAGGTTGAAATGGCAATAAACACCGCAGAAAACCTCGCAGGGGGTTAGCGTAGTTTAGCACGCTGGAGTGGTTATGCTCATGTGAATGAAGTTTGTCGTGTGGGGGGAGGATTTCCCTGACGGATGGCTTAATCGTGGCAGATACAAACACTAAACAGCCCCCTCCCGACCTAAACATGGAGCGTGAATGGAAGATAGCAGGCGTTAGCTTAGTTTAGCACGCTCGTGTGCTTGTGTTTGCACAACGACATTAACATTTTACAATGTCCGATAACAACGTGCGGGTTCTCAGTGATTTATTTTATAACACAACTAGTCCTAGTAAACTCATTCTCCACACATGTAACACAAAAAAACACTGTGACCGTCCTTCAAAATAAGAGCGCTGATGTCTGTGTTAACAAAATAAGGGTGTTTTCCATATGCACTTGGAACTGCGTCTGTGAATACATCTTCATTAGGACACACATAACTGTTGGAATATCATTAAAAAGACATTCAATTGAAACAATATCATTGACATTGCGCAATTACCAGTGGTCTAGTAGCAATCTGTAGTACTGACACTGTTTTTGATTGGCTACTGAAATAACAGCATACAAAAATGAAGTAGGCCACGGTCTCGTATCCTTTGATTCCATGTACAATTAGCTATTATGCACACACACACACACACACACGTTCTCCCAGTAATATCATGCAGCCTTGGTATTGTCTGCGTATTATGTAGTTGACAATGGATGCTTCACGCAGCCCTTAGTATTGTCACTACTTAAAACTGCTCACCCAGCTGCTAGACGATGAAGGATTAACCCACACACACACACACACACACACACACACACACGTAAGCATCCATGTACTTTGTATCTACAATGCAAGTGTAGACACACACACCCTCCCTTATCTAATTGATGCACAGATTACACTGTCTCCTCTCACTCTGCACAGCTGTTCCATGCCGCCGCTAAATTAATCCGGATGACGCTGTAGATCATTTTTGGGGGCTGAAATTGTGCTCCACCACGAACGCCTATCATCTAATTTAAGCTGTGTAAATGTTGCAGGAATGGAGACCTTTCTTATCATATCAGGAGGCGTAATGGAATGTGTCTGCTGTGTTAAATAAAGCGGGGCTGCAGCCAAGGCACTCGGTCACATGCTGATCATCTGAAAACATTTCTAAAGAACGCTTTGTGCACCAGCTTTAACATATGATTTTGGGAAACATGGACGTCATAAATCAAATCTAAGTTAGGATCTAAGATTTAGACCCTAACTTTATGGAGCCTAAATCCTTCAGCTGGAGATGATTTCTTATTCAGCTGAATCACCTCTCTCTCGTAGGGTGTGTTTTATTTGGCCCTGTCTGACTTGATTTGGCCAGTTTGAGTTTATTCTGGCCACTGCAGCAAAAGGGTATTAATACTGGGAGTGACAGTAAAGCCTCAGGGAGAGATCTTTGTTAATCTGGGGGAGGATGGGTGGGTGTCTGTGTTGACAAATCTGAGCAAGAGACAGCATAAAAAAAAGCCTAATTCAGACAAAAGCAAGCTGCCCCCCCCAACCCCCCCTTCAGAGTTATTAGTCACTAGATCAGTGGTCTCAAACTCGCGGCCCGTGGGCCAAATGCGGCCCACCAAAGTTTAATGTTCAAATGACAGCTTAAAGCTGTGTGCACACCGGACACAATTAACATGATTTTACCCCACCCATACTGTTACCCTACCCTGTTACCCCGCCCTGTTTTGCTTTGGATTAGCAATGAAGCTAAAGGCTTATGACGCTGGGTACAAATAAATGCAGGAAATGATTTGGAATAAAATGGAAAATACACGTCAAGATAAAGCATCTCATCAAACATGTTGTTAAAGTTACGACGCTGCTCCCAGATGGAACCGAGTACGATGCTAACTTGCTAATTGGGTAAAATTATTAAGTTTCATTAATGGTCATGTTAAAGGTTAAATAACTGTTAATACTGTACATTTGAATCTGAAAAAAAATAATTTCTCTGCCAACTGTATGTGGTTTCTTATGTTTTTCTTATTTGCTGATTTATTATTATTTTACTTATTTATTACTGATTGATTGATTTATTGTGTTTATTCTTAATTTGTTTATTATTTTTTTTATCTTATTTTGTGTATAGAAAAATAAAAATTAAGATATTTGAGAACAGTGGAATGTTTTATCAGATATTTTGGTGTGGAAAACCGGAACCAAAGTACTGAAAAAGTGTAGGGTATAGCAGAAGCAAAAGCATTGAAGATAGTTTTTTTTATTGATTTTTTTTCCAGTTTTTAATAAATGTGTTTTGGTTTTTTTTTGAAAACCTGATGCGGCCCGGCTTCACCCAGAACCTAGCTCCGGTGGTCCCCAGGTAAATTGAGTTTGAGACCCCTGCACTAGATGATGCAAAACTGAAACACTTTGAAAAGGTGCGAAAATAGAAATTTAGAATGAAACACGGAAGCTGAAGCTGGACTGAAATGCTGTGGAAATATGCTTTCAGCATTCACACAATTAGTGCTACTCAGCCTGAGTTTGTGCTGATCGTTACAGCGAGTTTGCTAATAATCGCCACCATGCTCCCTTTGCCTTAATGTATTTTTATAAAAGAAAACTTCTTTCAAATGCAACAGAAGTCAGTAGCAGCAGCAAAATATCTTAGGGTATAAACATGGATCCAATTAAAGCTGGAAAGGGGATCTCTCGTCCAGTTACTCCTTATCGCCTGTACATGTGAACCCAAACATGCTGCTAGAAACCACATTATGAAAAAGTTCATTATAATAATAAACATGATATGTGTAGAACAACAATCTTTAGTATTGAATGAGTTAAAAAAAAAACTGAAAGAAGCAATTACATTCCAGTCATTCTATGACACCTAGCCAAATGTGCTATGCTGTTAGTGTGAATTATGGTCCATTTGGCTGGGTGAGAGTTTTGTCCCAGCTCGGGACTGCGACTGTGTGAAACCATATCCTGTTCTGTGATGGTTCAATCCGAGTGTCGCTTTTACTGTCCTGTTGTGTTGAAAGCAACTGTGACTGTCACAACAAACCCAGCATTATCTGATGGCAGAATTTTGTGTTGCTGTGTTAACATGACCGTGTCATTGTGATGAATAAATACATTGCTCTGATTCGTCAGTTTCGCGGGATTAAAGAGGATATTGGCTAACCATAACTTTTTAGGCAAGAAACTATTGCCCTATTTGTAATTGAATCAATAAATCATGCCCGTTTTGGTTACGCAATATGTCTGTCCATGTTTCTACTGGTCTTGGACAAAGTTTAATTGCACAAGCATGACTCACAAGTCGGACATTATGAAGTCATACAGCGAGATATGCTAAACTCACAAGATAGCCAGAAGACTGACGGCAAAACTTGAAGCCAAAACGATGCCACAAGGATCATAAATGAAAGTAATAATGATCGTGTCGAGGAAAATGAGAATAGTCCCTTACAGGAATCGAACAAACAGTCAAGTTCCTTGCTTTCATTTTCCGATTGTTTAGCTTGGAAGGTCCTGACTTAGTGGGACAATGTATCAGTCCAGGAGGTGGATGACGTGAGGGTTAGTCTCAGTTCACCTTTGATTTGTTGTTTTATGCTTTGCCGATTTTGAAATGACAGATTTACCAGCCAAATGAAGCCTGTGACTGCTTTTTTTCTAGGTGGACACACTTTGTTTCATTCGTGGTACTCCTTAATGAAGCTGCTTCATTCATTCCCAAGTTTAGCAGTGTTTTATTTATAGGGTGAGAAGGGCTATTTGTATCCTAAGGAAGTGTTGCGTGACAACTATTTTCAACCCAAAGAGGCCTTGATTTGCAGCCTCTGTGCTGGACATCTGCTAGAATTTTCCTTTTTTAAACTTCTCTTTTTTTGTCAAATCTATTGTTACAAATCATAGCGTTACAGAAACACAATGAGAAACATGGCAGGATTATAATATCTGCTTAACATCTGCAAAATAAGGGCGGCACGGCGATCTAGTGGTTAGCGCGCAGACCTCACAGCTAGGAGACCAGGGTTCAATTCCACCCTCTGCCATCTCTGTGTGGAGTTTGCATGTTCTCCCCGTGCATGCGTGGGTTTTCTCCAGGTACTCCGGTTTCCTCCCACATTCCAAAAACATGCTAGGTTAATTGGCGACTCCAAATTGTCCATAGGTATGAATGTGAGTGTGAATGGTTGTTTGTCTATATGTGCCCTGTGATTGGCTGGCCACCAGTCCAAGGTGTACCCCACCTCTCGCCCGAAGACAGCTGGGATAGGCTCCAGCACCCCCGCGACCCTCGTGAGGAAAAAGCGGTAGAAAATGAATGAATGAATCTGCAAAATAGACTTTCCAAGAGTTGCACCACTTAAAAATAGTGAATGTTTTTGTGTAGAACACCACAAAACTACTTTGCAAATTCACAGTATTTAAGGTTATATTGTGTTAAAAATTGTCTGCATACATGTGGTGTTTGGACAGATGTTATTGTTTTCATTCCTACATGTGGAGTGCAGATCATTATTAGCCATTACGAGCCTCTGGATTAAGATTCCAGTAAACCACAATGTGTGTGTGTTTGTCTTATGTTCATGTCTGTTTGCCCAATGAAGTGGAGTAAGCTCTATTGTCCCTGCACTGAAAAAATAAGACATGTATTGTTTGAGTGTATTTGAGGACATCTGCTTTGTTGCAGATAAGGACTTTGGCGTTACGGCCCACGGCTGATCAAAGGCCAGAGATATTGTAAACGCATCAAATCTCTTGTCTTTCTTTTCCTTTTATTCTTCTGTTGTTGCAGCCATGCTGTCATCTGCCTTCCTGTCCATCTCACACGTCGTCAAACAAAGACAGTTACTGTTAGTCTGCTCCAGAACATAAAGCTGGATGCACACAACATTGTGTAGTAAGTAATCATTTATATATTGTTAATATTGTGCAGGAAACTCCTTACAATAAGGCGTGCCCGTTACAACAAGGTTGTGTGGGTCAGACACATTATAAACATCCCTTTGTCAGTTGACATTAAGCTGCCTTTATCTATATCAAAAGTTGTAGCGGCTTATTATGTGTAAAAAAAAAAAGCTATCATATATAATTAGAAATTATAGATACAGATATAGTTATATAGATATGGATCCGTCAAAGCATGAGTGAACGGAAAAATAACTCAAAATAGTGCTTTTTGTGCGATTTTGTTTTGATTTGATTTCCTTCTTGTACCCCACTTCACTTTATATTCACCAATCACAGCAAAGCATTAGAGACACGCCTCCACTTTACTGCATTCGCCATTCTCTACCCCTTTTCAGTATTCACTCTGTGAACATCGATCAACATTATACCATTTTACAGGTTTAAATGGTTTGGCGAGGCCCGTGTACAAGTCGTGGGATTACACAGGATGTTTATAGTGGTGGGCAAATCCGTTCATTTCTGTGAACTGGATCATTACTTAATGCAGTAAAAAGATCCGTTCATTTCAGTAATTTCGGTCAATTGGTTGTCAGGCTGTGATCTCCGGCTGTGCATAGACCCGGTCAGCCGTGTCGAGTCAGTTTGTTCACTCATGTTCACGTTCGTTCCGAGTCAACTGCGCAACAATGAACGAGTCAAAATAACTAGTTCTTTTTTGTGAACGGAATGAACGAGGTCACCGACAGTGTTGGTCAATCTCTCTGTCTTTTTGCAGGGCGGATAGTCCCACCCTGCAAAAGGAATGGTGAACTGACTCTCCACTGAACAGACTAAACGGGTATTTTAGGGGCAGTGACCTCGTTCATTCCGTTTCACAAAAAAGATCTAGTTCTTTAGAGCCATTCGTTCATGACCGACACACCACTATATGGTATGAGACGGGCTCCCGCAACAATCTGGAGCGGTTCCAGGCTAGATTTATATACAAAAGTTTTAACAGTATCACTGTCACAGTATCTGGCATACTTGCAGAGTCCTGTTTTTGTTCAATTTCTTGGGAAAATGTTTTCAGTCACATGAGTTGCCAGATGTAGTCCATTCATCAATCGGTGAAGAAACAAAACAAGTCAAATCTAACCTCTGGAAATGTAGTAGAGCACTTCTACAGCTTGTGGAACTAAATCAATAAGCTCCATAGATCCCTACCTGTTCCACCTCGACACCTCTTTATCCTTACATCAACAAAAACAGCTTAACTTATATTTAGAAGGAGATCTTTGGTAAGTAAACTTCAGCTCACTGGCCATAAAAAAAGCACTTTATGTGATGTAGGAAGTACAGTTTTCAGGTCGCTGTTTGTTTTTCCTTCATGGAGTGGAGGAAGTTCAAAGAAAGACAAATCCCTCTTAGCGGACATGTTTGAGCAAAAACCAGTAGGCAAACAAACATCCGTGGCCACTTGGCCAGTGTGTGTTTTCTTTGGAATTTAATATAAACCTGCGGTAACACTGTGAACATTTGAAGTTAGAGGTAAAAAAAAAAAAAACACCTCAGGGTATATTTATTTTTTTACTATGTGTCTTTTTATCTCTCTGCATTCCTTTTCCAATTTGTCTCTTCCTTCCTTGCTTCCCTACCTCTTTTGCTCTCTTGTCTCCATGTCGCCAGCCTCTGGCCTGGACAAACAGGAAACTCTTAGTGTTATCAGCAAACTGTCAGTGTGTCTTAATGAGCGTGTGGCTAAAACAGGGCTACAACAGTGTCCGCACCCAAAAGGCAACTGAAAGACTCAGCGAGGACCCTAGGTGGGTTCTGAAACTCCTACCCGAAGTTAGACGGGAAGCGAGGAGCACTTCATTTCCTAGTTACACACACAGAGGAAGAATGACGTTTACAGTATCATTGCAAGGTTAGTGTTCCCTGACGCACTGCCGGTGCAAAGGAGAGGGAAATTAGAATAAGAAAAAGAAAAGGCCTTTGTTTTGGACATTGTAATATCCCGACTACACTGAAGTAGCACGTTATTTCTGTGTTGTACCACTTTGTTCACTTTTTGCAGAGGCGGACTCATGCTTGCAAAAGCGCATGATTATTTAATCAGCCTCCCCGCGACGACACTAGACGGGCCTGAAAGTGGAGCAGCGCATTCCGCTCCACTTAAACCTGTCCGTGACAATGTCGTGTAACGGTATCAACGTTGTGCTGCGTCATCCTGACGGCCTTTCACTTTTGTTTAACCATTTTAACAAAGCTGGAGTCTTTCCCCCAAATATATCTGCTTTATGCAGAATATATCTGCTTTATGCAGATATATTTGACTTTATTTGCTCTAATACTAACATCAACAGTACTGTCTTCTCCAATGCTCTCCTGTATAACACTGTTCACCACAATCAACAACAATCAATTATTACCTGTCAGCAACTAATATAATGTTGCCCTATTTTGTGCATGGAGACGTGCGTGTAGCCTAATTCTCATGAGCACATTTACCAAAACTGATTACTGCTCAGGAGAATATCTTTCAACTCGAGCCAAGTTCAAACAAAATTTGGTGACGCAAGAAAAAAAAAAAACAATCATGACGTGCCGTTTTTTACAATTAAACTCGGATAAAAAAGTTACTTGACTTGACTTTCCTTTTTAATCGTAAAACAGTGAAAAACGACAAATCAACTGCACATGAAGCAGTATTTGGTTCCCGTCATGTATGGAGTGTGAGCCGATGTAATTACTTCTGAGAAAGTCAATACAAAATGGTGCATTTGTTGTCAGACCGGTTTGTCTGTTTTACAAGTCAATGTGATTAACGACAGCAGACATAGAAATGAGATATACTTAAATATTTCTACTCGATCGGGAAACATATGGTAGTATTTATTGGGGAGAGGAATTTTAGGTTCACATGAGGTAACAGCCTTTGAAGGGAAACAATGAAATGGTTGCCAGCAAGGCAGTTATTGAAGGATGAAGAAGAGTGTCTTTCTTACTGAAAATGACAAATAGCTGCTCTGGTATCCATGTGTGGTTTTATGCTGCTGTACAGTATAACACATGAGTTTAGTTTTGCTAGTGAAATGGTTGTGCAATTTGGAAACTGAGCAACATTTTTGTGACAATATTGCTTTTAAGTTCCAAAAAAAACATGTCTGATATGTTTATCACAAGCAGGGTTGAGCAAACTGCAGCACGCGGCCCCCATCAGGCCCGCCAAGCGTCTTAATCTGGCTCACATGGCATTTAACCCTGAAACTGTAGTCGACAATGCAATCAGATTTCAATCTGTAGCTTATTCATTCATTCATTCATTCATTTTCTCCGCTTATCCTCACGAGGGTCGCAGGGGTGCTGGAGCCTATCCCAGCTGTCTACGGGCAAGAGGTGGGGTACACCCTGGACTGGTGGCCAGCCAATCCCAGGGCACATATAGACAAACAACCATTCACACTCACATTCATACCTATGGACAATTTGGAGTGGCCAATTAACCTATATGCATCAAACATGATCTCTTCTAATGTGGAGTTGCATCATCACCTCTTTGTGTGCAAATACAAATTAAAAACATAGAAATATCATTAACTTGGACAGTTAACCTATCATGTTTTAACCGTTTTGTCATTTTGTTTGATGGCAACTATATACAGTATAGATGGATTAACCCAATATTGCTCATGAGTCAAAACGTTTCGCCACCCCAGATCTTAAGGATTCATTCTACAGGTGCGGAATATTGCAAAAATTGACATGAAATGAATAAAATGTATGCGGAAGTATTTCCCCGGCAAACCGCTCAGCACTCGCCGACTCCCTCCTGAACTAAACATCGGAAAATGTTGGCAAAAAAAACTTCCAAGCCAACATGGTAACCTACCATCTTGGTGTCTTTGGTGTCTTATGGCTCCTATTAGCTTTGATTGTAATGGCGATAGCATGTCCATCACACCTGGTGGAACACCTGGCAGCATTATATATTCTCTCTGTGACCCTTGTCAGTGTCTTAATATAAAGTCTGTTATTTTCACCGTGGCTCATCTTACATTTCCTTGGAAATAGCGTCGTACAGCTTTTAAGTCGTGTGTATGTGTTTGTAGGATCGACTTACTAGAACAAGACGGCCGGCAAGGATCAAGTCAGCATTTCTTACATTTTTTCCCCCAACATTCATTTCATTTCTTCGTTAGCTGGCGCTGACACTGGTGTGTTGTACAGTGCTGGGTTGTCATTCTATCTCTTTCAATGACACTCGAGGGGGTTTTACTGCCAATTTTCCACCCGCTGTGCAAAATGCATCCCCAGTGATTGCATTTGGGCCCTTTGCCATTCAGGCTATTTTCACTGGTCATCTATTTCTATGTTGGCATACTGCGTTCCGAACACAGTCGACAGTTTATGCAGTCAAAGGGTTCACAACACAATTATAGTACAGGTCACTAGGCTATGGGGTCACATTTAATCCTCGACTGTATCCTCATATGCACACTTGCATGCAAGAAGTCAATGCAGCCATTCCCAAACCACCGCATGCATGGATGTAATCCTCTATTTTTACATATTAGGGATCACCTTTATTCCCTCCAAGCACTCCAGGGTTCTCTCAGGGTGATCTCATGCTTTAAGTGTTCCAATATTTGACTTCACAGCCTGCCGACCGTATAACAATTGTGTCCATGCACGTTGATGTGTGTGTCCTAATTGGACATCACGTATGAGTACCAAAAGTTTTCTGCGTGCTCCAGCCAAGCCAACGAAAAATTCCCTCCCTCTGAGAAACATGTCTCAGATTAAGCGTTGGCAACATTTTATGTGTAAACATCCGACCGCAAATGTGGGTGAATGCGTTGTGTGGAATAAATCAGGTGCTGTGGAATCATTTCTCCAAATGTTCTCCCTCAGGTCAACGAGTGGAACAAAAACGACGAGCGCCTGCTTGCAGCTGTAGAGCATGGCGAGGTGGACAAGGTGGCATCGCTCGTCGCCAAGAAAGGTGCCAGCGCCGTCAAGCTTGACAGCGAGGGGAAATCAGCGTAAGGATTCTCATCACCGTTCTCTATAGTCCATCATAATAGCACAGCTAGAAGAAAGAACCCATCAAGAAGCAGGTCTAATAATAAAACGTGCAAATGCTTTGTTGACACCTTGGATGGAGCCACCTCATTTCTTCACATAGGATAGAAATTGTGCTAGCATGCAAAGGCTGGGTGTTAATACCGAATATGACCTCTTTCTTTCCCCTGCAACACAACACCTGCTGACCTCCTTGTGCTGAGCAGCCAACGACATTACAATGCAGGGAGAAGTACGTCAAAGCTTTTCACCACACAACGAGTTTGTTTAGCTTGTTTGTAAGGCGCTTTTTCCACACACAAAAACAGACGCATACTTAAAAGATACCCGTAGCCTTTGTCACACTGAATGTGGTAGTCCAGTCTTTTCAAGATGCACAAAGGGCGAGTCGTGGCATTTCCATGGTGATGAAAAACCTGATTGAAAGGAATGTGGCACAGCGGTATGTACAGTGTTACACACGGGACTGCAATCTATTTGTCATAGTCTAATTTGCATAATTGAAATTTAATGTCACAAACAAGACAGCTGCTTGTGAGTATGCCTGTATGTACAATGTACATAAATACTCCATCCATCTTCAGCAATGCTTAGTCCTGGCTAGGAGCCTATCCCAGCTGTCTTCGGGAAAGAGGCGGGGTACAACCTGGACTGGTCGCCAGCCAATCACAGGGCACATATAGACAAACAACCATTCACACTCATAATTTAGACTTGCCAGTTAAATTATAACATAAATACTCATATTTATAAATATATACAGTATATTCTGATTTTGAAAGTGGCCGAGTTTGAGCACAGCTAGGAGACCCGAGTTCAATTCCAACCTCGGCCATCTCTGTATGGAGTTTGCATGTTCTCCCCGTGCATGCGTGGGTTATCTCCGGGTACTCCGGTTTCCTCCGACATTCCAAAAAATCCTAGGTTAATTGACGACTCCAAATTGTCCATAGGTATGAATGTAAGTGTGAATGGTTGTTTGTCCATATGTGCCCTGTGATTGGCTGGAGACCAGTCCAGGGTGTACCCCGCCTCTCGCCCCAAGACAGCTGGGATAGGCTCCAGCACCCCCGCAACCCCCAGGATAAGCGGTACAAAATGAATGAATGAATGAATGATTGAATGAGTGTGAGCACCCCTGCATGTGTGCCATTTGCTCAGTGAACTAGAGAGCGTTTCAATTGATTGTCGTTTGAACTCAGATTCACATTCACAGATGTGCACCATTTAGACCAAGGGCAATTTTCCCCTTTTAGGTAGGTGGCCTAATGCACCACTACTATTGTCTTTTTAAAGTATGCTATATTTTTAGACACTATTTAGAGGCGTCTCCTGAGAGTTTTTGTATCGATTGCCATTGTGTTGTCTGGTTTGCTAGTAAGAGAGACGGCATATGGGGTGCAAAATCTGGTGCAAATCTGGATAAAAATGCAGCTGGCGGGATTTATTCACCATCCCCCTTTTCTCAGAATGTATATATACCCTCATCCAATGGTTATATCCGCTCTGTCCGTCCAATAACTAACTAATGGTACAGTCCTGTTTCTCTTCTGTACATCATCTATGTGCTTTGTCTTCCAGTCTCCATTTAGCAGCTTCACGTGGTCAGACTGATTGTTTATCGGTCCTCTTGGCACATGGCGCTGACCCTACAGTTGCTGATGCTTCAGGTACTGTCTGTACATAGTAGTATGTAGTACATCGTATCTTACTAGTCAAATTATTAGTCCTTCGTATGCAGCAATTACGCACCCATATTGACATTTTGTTTAATTTATGTCCAGGTTTGATTCCGTTACATGTGGCAGCCAAGAACAATCACGTGGAGTGTTGCAAAAAGCTTCTTCAGGTAACGGAGATGCACGCACAAACATCCATTGCATGTTTAAATACTCTTTTACAAATCCACCTATTGGTCCTCCAGGCTAAATGTCCAGTTGATGCGGTTGACGGCTCGGGGAGGACCGCTTTGCATCACGCCGGTAAGTGTCCCGGTCACTATCCAGTTCATGATTTAAAGTGCGGCACAGAGTGATTCATGAAAGTGCTGCGGCTCTTGCATCATCTCTTAATGAATTTGGGCTGCTCGGTGAAGGAAACAAAAGAGAACGTCAATGGTGTAATCCTTCCACAATAACTTTGGAATGCTGATCATTTATTGCCAGTTTTATTTCATACGCAGCTCTCGGCGGAAAGATCCAGACTGTCCAGTTTCTGTGTGAACTGAAAAGCCCCATCAACCTTAAAGATACAGTACGTACCGTCTTGCATGGAATTAAATACCTCAGAAACTATATGAGAAATGTATAATATAAAGGCATGGGCTTCTGTGATGATGAGTAATATGCTTGCATCACTTATACAACATATAACATGTACTAATAAACAGAGGGGTCCATGTACTGTGAGAACTGCACTCTCAAGCCGCAGACATGTGGTCCCTGTTGCAGTGGTGCTTACCGTGGTTGTGGTTTCATCCGATTGGATGGCGTTTAGTGCTTGTCTGTCTATGTTATTTACATTCCTAGCTACAATCATCCGCATGTGCACACAGGGCATTCTCACATGTCTTTCAATAAATACACATCAGATAACAAGGATGAGCTTTATCATTAAGAATAAACCACACTGTTTCACTATTTGGCACGTTTCAACTCATGCATGCATGCATACGGCCTTCAAACATCCCCCCAGCTCACAGTAAGAGGTTTGTTGTGCATTTAGCACATATAAGGCTAAGGTTAAAGGTCACGCATGGGGTTAAGATCTGCCATTCCTGGAGATAAATACACTCATGCAGCTGCCAGGCTCTTAGCAATAAATCCCACAGAACTGTACACTCTCCCAGCTTTGCTAACTGTTGTGTTGTGCTTTTTCACACGGGTCTGGGATTTCTCTCACCACACAGTCACTGAAAATACCATTCGTGTCTAAGTCCATGTCCTGATGTCACTCCACATGAGTTATGCAGTATTTCTATAGCCAACTAATGGTACTACTACTACTGCTGTTTCCCCAAAGGATGGCCACACCCCTCTGCTTCTGGCAGCCAGACGTGGCTACGCTGAGGTGTGCAGCGCTTTGCTGGACAGCGGTGCTGAAATCAGCATTTCTGACAACAGCGGCAGGTAGACAGCAAACATAATTGAGGACACAACAAGGACAAAAAAAATGTAGTGTAACAGCGACAATGTTGCAGGACTGCTCTCATGCTCGCCACGGAATCCAATGTGGTGCCTGTCATCGAGGTTCTGGTTGAGCACGGGGCACTCCTAAGCGCAGTGGACGCACAAGGCCACGACGTCGCACACTATGCCAAAGTGTCTACCAGCTGTGAGGTCAAAGCCGCTCTCAGCGCCGCCCTGACCAGGCAGCTCTCTGGTGAGACAAACACGCGCAGGATCAATAAAGCAATCAATAAAGACGACCACTTGTGTTGCAGAATAGTAGAATAGCTCTTTTTTAGTCTGACTACAGACTCAACACTGCCATCTGTTGGGGATATTATGTCATATCACCTTTTGGATGTATTATACCTTAGCTTTTTTTGTAATGATTTTTCCTATCACACACTTTGCAGATACCAAGTCTCCTAGAAGTCCTGCGGTAAGAAACACAATTACAACTTTATTTAAATGCATTTTTCATGCCATTTTGGATCATTTGCAATAAAAGTGACTAATTACTAGATAAGATTTGAGCCCCCTAACCCTCCCCGTCTCTCTCTTCAGTTGCCATTATTCACCCGCGGCCACGGAAGCTAACAAGCTAAATGTCACAGTCTAGCCTTGAGCCTGGTAGTTTAACTTTACTTTAGCCTAGTGCTTCTGAATTATTATTATTATATTACACATTTTTTTCCCGCACAGAAATGTTTTCATGCGCCTCTGATTTGAAATATATGCATACAAGCATATTCAAGAGTCCCCTCCAAGGGGGCACGGCCCCACTATTAGAGAAGCACTGCTTTAGCTTAGGCTAGTTATCTACACAAAACAATTATACACTATTAGACACTATTTGAGGAAACATGGTAGCACAAAACGCTTGGGTTGACTATAGGGGTGTTATTTTATGTATAGAGGACTCTAATAATGTTCATTCATTCATTCATTTTCTGCCGCTTTTTCCTCACGAGGGTCGTGGGGGTGCTGGAGCCTATCCCAGCTGTCTTGGGGCAAGAGGCGGGGTACACCCTGGACTGGTCGCCAGCCAATCACAGGGCACATATAGACAAACAACCATTCACACTCACATTCATACCTATGGACAATTTGGACAATTAACCTAGCATGTTTTTGGAATGTGGGAGGAAACTGGAGTACCCGCAGAAAACCCACGCGTGCACGGGGAGAACATGCATACTCCACACAGAGATGGCCGAGGGTGGAATTGAACCCTGGTCTCCTAGCTGTGAGGTCTGCGGTTTGAATCATAACAGCTTTATTGATGTTTCCATATGAACCGTCTTCTGTGCTAATAGTTGTGATTAGAGGACAATTCTTCGCCCTCAATGATCGAATCTCCTTGAACTAACCACCACTGAATCCACTTCTCTCTTCGCTCTCTGCCGACACCCCCTCTCCTCCTTCTTCTTTTCCCCCCATCCTTTATAGCATGATGAAGTAGCTAAGCTAGGCGATGAGCGGATCACAACTCCCAAAAAACGAAAAGCACCTCCACCTCCTCTTAGCCCACTGCAGGTACTGTAAATGCATGTCTTCTGTTTATGTCCTTGCTTGTGTCCATGTGCTGCACTCTGTCATATTAATACACGTTTAGCAAAAATACATTCATTTCAGTCAAGACAAGCTTTTAGGGGAATTTTGTGGTTTTGGATTTGTTTCCCGTACAAGTAAAAAATGAGAACTTACTTTCAACTTTGTCCTGTCCTGCAGAAGTCTGGTCCTTCTTCACCTTCAGTGTCTGTGACGCCTTCATCCAATAAAAGTGACACTCCAAAGAGGTTCAACTGTAAGGTAACGAGCAAAACATGACATCATCAATCATACGGCGAAAGTCAGCTAGTTGGTGTAATTTAGAAACAATTCTTCCCATAGGAAATAATGTTAAAGTACTGCAAGACTGATAGAAGTACATATATGGCATAAAGTCTATATGCATAATGTACAAATAGCCTTTTACTATCTTTTCCTCCACTCCCACGTTCTCGCCACCCCTTGACTCCCTCCCCCCTTTGTTCTCGTGTGGAAGGAGGATGAAGTTGAAGAGGAGTTTGAGCGGCTGCACAACAACCAGACAAGCATGTTGCTGGACACGTCGGAGAACTCGAGGAACACGGCGGCTTGTCCTGAACCGGATCCCAAGGTGATTAAGGCAACACAACATTGGTGTATTATAGAAAACGTAGTTTATTCAGTCAGTATTTTTGTTTACATTTACATTAAGTAAAATGTTCTAATTTGTGTTCGTAGCAATGTAAAAAAATATATAAAATGCTCATCATATTCCTTTTATATAAGTTTAAAACAAAGTTTAGTGCCACGCGACATCTGTTATGAGCTAAGCTGGTTCAGCATTCTTGGAGGTCTAACCAAACCTTACATGTCAGGACCTGTTTTTTTTTCCACTGGCTTCTGAGTGGTCCGGAGTTCATGCCTGCTCCAGTGTCTTCGTACAGGATGGTATAATGACGATAATATGCATTGCAGGTTGAGCCCAGCTTTACAGCGCCATCATATTCCGCTCTTGTTTCGGCCCTGCAAGCCAAGATCACCGCTCTGACTTTAGAAAACCAGCAGCTGGCCAGCAAATTTAAGGTAAACACTTTTCCACTGCACGGTGCCGACTTGGCTCAGCTATACATGCCTCGGTTTATGGCAGGCGGAAACAGAATTAGTAACGGAAGTACTCCTTCATGAATGTACGGTCATTAATTAGCATGGAAAGTAAAAAAAAAAACTACAAATGTATCAAATAATCCTGATGTAGCTTGGTAGCGCAATTAAGAGATATTTTGATATGTTTTTACATTATTAGAGTAGACCAGGGTTCAATTCCACCCTCGGGCATCTCTGTGTGGAGTTTGCATGTTCCGGGTTCTCCGGTTTCCTCCCACATTCCAAAAACATGCTAGGTTAATTGGCCACTCCAAATTGTCCATAGGTATGAATGTGAGTGTGAATGGTTGTTTGTCTATATGTGCCCTGTGATTGACTGGCGACCAGTCAAGGGTGTACCCCGCCTCTCGCCCCAAGACAGCTGGGATAGGCTCCAGCAACCCCCACGACCCTCGTGAGGAAAAAGCGGCAGAAAATGAATGAATTAATGAACATTATTAGAGTCCTTAACATAAAATAACACCCCTATAGTCACCTTACTCGTACTGCCCAACATAGTAAACATAATAAGAGTAATTTCATCCATGAAGAGGGCGGCACGGCGGTCGAGTGGTTAGCGCGCAGACCTCACAGCTAGGAGACCAGGGTTCAATGCCACCCTCGGCCATCTCTGTGTGGAGTTTGCATGTTCTCCCCGTGCATGCGTGGGTTTTCTCCGGGTACTCTGGTTTCCTCCCACATTCCAAAAACATGCTAGGTTAATTAGCAACTCCAAATTGTCCACAGGTATGAATGTGAGTGTGAATGGTTGTTTGTCTATATGTGCCCTGTGATTGGCCAGCAATCAGTCCAGGGTGTACCCCACCCCTCTCGCCCCAAGTGGTCAGGTCTGGTGCTTGTGTGTCTCACCGAACATTATAAGATTACTGACACCTAGTGGCAAGTGTATCAAAGCGCCTTTTGAACGTCTCTATTTGTAATTTACATGAAACTGGAAAAAGCTGACTTAGATGGAAATTAAATTAAATGTGGTTCTTTGTGATTAATAATAAGCTGTTTCTTGAACACAGAAACATCCATCTCTCCAAGGAACCGAGGAGCTGAAGGACACCAGCCGTCCCGACAGCATGGCCTCCAACTCCTCCTTCCATTCCATACAGGATGAATTAGAGCTAGCCACCGCCGTACCTTCCGCCGCCCACGCAGCGCGGGAGGACGCACTGTTGGAGAAAGAAGCGATAGGGGGGAGCCATGAGGAGATCCGCCTGTTACGACAAGCGCTCGAGAACGTCCAAGTGAAGCTGCTGGAAACCAGAAAGGAAAACCGCTCGCTTCAGGCTCAGTTGAAACCTGAGCGGAGCGGAGAACGAGGGGAGGATGACGGAAGGGCAAAAGGAAGGGAAGAAGAGTTGATCGAGAGCCTGGCGGAGCTGCAGGCCAAGCTCACCGACACGCAGGAGAGATATCACCACGCTGTTGAGGAGGTGGAGGAGCTGAGAGCGCACGCAACGGGAACGGGAGGTCCTGGAACATCCTCGTTGGAGCAGGAGGTGAAACAGCTGAGGGCGCAGCTCATGCACGTGGGCTCAGAGCACGAGGAGGCTGCGCAACGAGTCAGAGAGATGGAGGAGGCGCTAAGGAGGGTGGAGGAGGAGAGACGGAACGCGAGGGAGAAGGAGGAGAGGAATGCTGAGATGGAGGAGCTATACAAGGAAGCGCAGGAGGAGATTATCATGCTCCAGGTCGGGAATTGCATTATTTACTACACACTTTTATGGAATTCTAAATTCAGTTATAATTGAATTAATCTAGGATTAATCAATGAATGCATTGATCTGTGTTGGCTAGGAGGCTCTGCAAGGAACCGTACCGGTGGAGGCCGCCGCCAAGGACTTTGAGGAAATGAAGACTGAACTCAACGAGATCATTTGTGGCCTCCAGCGCCGCCTAATGGAGCTGTCACACTCCTACAGCGAAACCCGAGCGCAGCTCGGCGCAGCGCAGAAGCAGCTGGCCGACGGCAGCCAACCGACATCGCCTCCCTCACAAGAGGAGGAGGAGATGATGATGATGAAGAGCAGGCTGGAGGAGCTACAGACGCTGGCGGTCGACATCGAGAAAAAGCACTCTGAAGCTCTGGAGGAGATCTCACAGCTGAGACTGGAAGCCGAGGTTCAAGCGCAGAGCTCCATCGCCCTTGCCGACCACACGCAGGTGATGTCATCTCTTGGGAACGCCATTAAAGAGCTGGAGGCCCAATCGGAAGCCCTTAAGGAGCAGCTCCACCAAAAAACCTTGCAACTGGACACTCTGCAGAAGAGGTGAGCGCTACCGGAGAAACCAAGAGAAAAAAAAAAAGAACTGCGTGTAACCATGTTCTTGTTGTTGGCCTCAAGACTGGAGAAGCATACCACATCGGAGGACTCCATTTCTGAGGAGGAGCACAAGAAAATGCGAGAGCAGCTGGAAGGCGAGGTGAACCACCTGACGCAGCTCCTCCAGGAGGCCCTCAGGAAGCAGGATGAGATGGCGCTGGAGGCTGCTGATGCCTGGCAGAAGGTGAGGAGCCGGTGCGGGAACATAAGGGTGCTCCTCAAGCTGTAAGAATTAAGATCCAGTAGTGTAGTGTTTTTACTGCCATCCAGTGGTAGCAGAAGCACATTGCAGGCATTGGTGAAAATCATTCATTTTCTACCGCTTTTTCCTCACTGGGGGTGCTGGAGAACTATCCCAGCTGTCTTGGGGCGAGAGGCGGGGTACACCCTGGACTGGTGGCCAGCCAATCACAGGGCACATATAGACAAACAACCATTCACACTCATACATTCATACCTGCAAATTCAACATGCAAACTCCACACGAGATGGCCGAGGGTGGCATTGAACCCTGGTCCCCTAGCTGTGAGGTCTGCGCCCTCCCACTCAACCGCTGCGCCGCCCTATTCATGGATGAAATGACTCTTATTATGTTTACTATGTTGGGCAGTACGGGTAAGGTGACTATGGGGGTGTTATTTTATGTATAGAGGACTCTAATAATATTCATTCATTTTCTGCCGCTTTTTCCTCACGAGGGTCGCGGGGGTGCTGGAGCCTATCCCAGCTGTCTTGGGGCGAGAGGCGGGGTACACCCTGGACTGGTGGCCAGCCAATCACAGGGCACATATAGACAAACAACCATTCACACTCACGTTCATACCTATGGACAATTTGGAGTCGCTAATTAACCTAGCATGTTTTTGGAATGTGGGAGGAAACCGGAGTACCCGGAGAAAACCCATGCATGCACGGGGAGAACATGCAAACTCCACACAGAGATGGCCAAGGGTGGAATTGAACCGTGGGCTCCTAGCTGTTAGGTCTGCACGCTAACCACTCGACCGCCGTGCCGCCATTTGCATCTTTTCTTTTTAAAAAAATCTGTCCAAAAAAAGGCGCGGGACAATCGAGCAGAGCGCGAGGCCCTGCAGGAGCAGCTGACGTCAACAGAGAAAGACAACCAGAGCCTGACTTCCAGGTTAGCCGAGTCCCAGGATGCGGTGTGTCAACTCAAACAGCTGGTGGAGAACCACGTGGCCTCTGAGCGAGAGAAGAACAAGCGGGTCAGTCCCTTGTCGCTTCGCTAAAAAAAAAAGGCTCCTCTCTGCAGGACCAAAGTAAGACCAAACACATCTCCTTCTTCCTTCACCAGATAGACGATCTGTCGCGAGAAGTCGGAAAACTGAAGGATGCCTTAAACAGCCTATCGCAGCTCTCCTACAGCTCAGGCTCTCCATCCAAAAGGCAGCAGCAGAACCAGCAGCTGGAGACCATGCAGCAGCAAGTCAAACAACTGCAGTACCAACTCGCAGTAAGATTTACCTGTTTTTTGTAGTTTTTGACCTTGTAAGCTTTAAAAGATACTTGTTTTGTTCATTATAGGAGGCAAAGAAGCAGCACCATGAGATCGTGTCAGTCTACAGGATGCATCTCCTCTACGCTGTCCAGGTACTAAGTCAGGGGTCTCAAACTCAATTTACCTGGGGGCCACTGGAGCTAGGGTCCGGGCAAGGCTGGGCCGCATCAGGTTTTCCAAAAAAACAAAAAAAAAACAAACAAAAAAACGCATTTATTAAAAACAGAAAAATATACAAACTTTTTCAGTGCTTTGGTTCCGATTTTCTACAATAAAAGCTCTGATAAAACATTCCACTGTTTTCAAATATCCTACTTTTTATTTTTCTACACAAAATAAGATGAAAAATAAATGAACAAATCAAGAATAAAGAAAACCACTCAGTAATAAATAAATATAATAATAATAAAATGGCAAATAAAAAAAACTTAAGAAAACACATATAGTTGGTGGGTAGACAAATTATTTTTTTCAGATTAAAATTAACAAAGCATTATTAGAGCCCTGTAGACATGACAAAACACGACTATAGTCACATTTATACTCTTTTTATTTACATATTGCGCAACTGCAGGGTCTTGAGACACATGCTAAGTCTCAAACTAGAGCGCTAGTGACCTAAACGGTAGCCTTCAAGTTATTTCCTTTAAACTTAAATAGCCAAAAACTTACCACTTCCACACGGATAGGGAGGATAACTATTAACAGTTATTTAACCTTTAACATGAACATTAATCAAATGTAATATATTTTTCTGGGTACATGATACCATATATCATCCATATCAAACTTGCACGGGCCGCACTAACATTAAACTTTCATATCAAGGTGGGGGCCTCAAACTAGTGTCCTGCGGGCCACATTTGGCCTGCGGGCCGCATGTTTGAGACCCCTGTACTAAGTTGTCTCACCTTGTTTACCCAACATCCACTTCAAGTTTATAGTCCCATTGCTTCACCTTTGCTTTTCACTTTAGGGTCAGATGGACGAGGACGTCCAGAAAGCCTTGAAGCAGATCTTGATGATGTGCAAGATGCCAAGTCAAACCAAGGATGCCTGCTGATGCCAATAGACACACTGAAGTAAACTGCTGCCATTAAGTTGCAAGGTTGCAACATCCTACCACCCACACACCCACCCACCCACCGTGCCTCAAGACGAACCTGGACTCATGTAGAGGACCCTGGGGAACCTTCAAGGGGAAACCAGTCCATCAAGATTACATTGAGGACATCATGCTGTTACATTGTGTATAAAAGGGTGCTGGCATTTGGTCACTGTTTCATTTGTCATGTTAGTTTTATAAATAGTTTGACTAAATTATTTTTATTTGTGCCATGATTGCAATGCATGGGATCTTGGCCATATTTGCATGTTTTTTTTTTTGTCGCCATACTAAAAATGTATTTTTGTCCAAGTTACTGTAACCTATTGAGGAACTTATGTTTCAATGCTTTTGTCCTCCATTTTAACGATGCACTATGTTGGTCTACTGACACCTTAACTTGTTATTATTATTATTATAATTCACATTTCCTGGCTCACTTAAGAGGTTTGCATAATTTGGTATATCATGTTCAGTGTTTGCAGCACTTTTATGTGTTCCCCTCCTCTTTTGCCTTAGTAGTACTGTGCCAAGAGCCATAAGTCACACTTAAAAGTGACTGTTTTTTTTTTTTTTTTTTACTAAATCTGCCTGATTCAACCACATCCATTTCTCATGTTTTGCTCAGGAAACATGTTTTAAGTGAATTTGATGGAACATCATTTTCTGAATATTTTTTTTTCTCCTGTGCATGTGGTCTTGCTGGGCTTTTCAAATAGTTAGCATTTTAAAAAGGATATAACTATTTTTGTTGTTGTTTTCTGTGTTAATACCAGCAGTTTTGTGAAGATGTAAAAATTGCAATTTTACCCTCACTAATAAAACATAAAAAAAACAATTTGTCTATGTTCTATTTTATTCTTAAATACTCGTGTATAATTCAAATGAGCCAAGTCACAACTACCAACTGTTTTAAAAGTCACAAGTTACTGCTATCACGGCTGTGAAGTTGTTCTGCCGCATAATGACCACTAGATGTCCTCGTTTCACATGCTATGGCCTACATACAGTGCATTATTTGTTTTGAATCTATATTTGCCATCTTGGACTGTACATAACCAAAAAGTAGGCTTCAAGAACGGAAAGGGTGTACACGTTTTGGAGGATAGCTTGAAAATCACCCAATCAAGAATGTAAGTCTGTTGTATACTGAAATGTATCTAATGGTATTAATTTTATATTTTAAACGTTGTTATATTTATGGTAAAGTATTACGTTGTAATTACAAAACAACCGCCAGCAAAAAAAACCAAAACAGGCTGCTCCTTGCTGATTGGGCAACAGTTTCTCCGCTACAGCTAGCCAATCAAAGAGCAGCACCAATGGTATAAATACACTGCTCCAAGCTGATGCTGGCATTACTTCTCTGCTTGATCTTATAGATCCTACTCTTTACCTTCTTACTTTAAATATGTCTGGACGAGGCAAAACCGGCGGAAAGGCCAGAGCTAAGGCCAAGACCAGGTCTTCACGTGCTGGGCTGCAGTTCCCAGTGGGTCGTGTCCACAGGCTGCTTCGCAAAGGCAACTATGGCGAGCGTATCGGTGCCGGTGCCCCCGTCTACCTCGCTGCCGTGCTGGAGTATCTGACCGCTGAGATTCTGGAGTTGGCCGGAAATGCAGCCCGCGACAACAAGAAGACTAGAATCATCCCTCGTCACCTGCAGCTCGCCGTACGTAATGACGAGGAGCTCAATAAACTCCTTGGTGGAGTGACCATCGCTCAAGGCGGCGTCTTGCCGAATATCCAGGCAGTTCTGCTGCCCAAGAAGACCGAGAAGCCTGCCAAGAAGTAAGACCGGACACCGGAAGGACCCAAAAACGGCTCTTTTAAGAGCCACACACTTTTCCTCTAAAGAGAACGGTCCTCCTATGAACAACATTAAACCACAAAATTCGACTGCTGTAATACAAAATACATTGTTGCTCAGGCAGACTCCATACAAGACAGGGAAGTGTCTGGTTTCCCGGAGAGAACTTAGCAATGACAGTGACGTCACTATATTGAATTAACCCTTGTACACATTTTGTGTTCCTTTACATCTTGCTAGCCTACTAAAATAGCAATTTATTCCCCTTATCTGGTTGCACAACAGCTAGGATAAACAAACACAAAGACGATGAACACACTCAAATAGAACCATGTAACAATGCAGTTATTCTTGTATATCTTGTATGCTAAATGAAGGCACAGCACTGATGACGTCACGACAGCAGTCCTCTCTCACGTCCGCAGTGATGTCAGTGAAAGACGAGCTACGGAAGTGTTTTGTAGCTAGTTAAAAATGCCTGAAAGAGGCAAGGGAGCCAGCAGTTTGGGGAAAGGAGGTGCCAAGCATCAGCATTAGCATGTCCTAAAGCACCCAAACTGGTCCACATCTACTTTAACATTGTCATAGACATGCTTATATTTATGTATTATATTTGTGAAACACTTAGTAATGTTCAAAATATGATTTTTTGTTAGCGTGTCCACGTACGTATGTAGTCTAATGTAGTGCATCGTGTCTATTATGCGAAGCTCCTCCCACCAATCCTCTCTCACGTCCGCAGTCACGTAATAAATTTTGACTGCCGGAGTCAAGAAAGTCACATTTCTCAAAGTGGCTCGCAATTGAACCAAACAAAGATGTCAGGACGAGGCAAAGGCGGCAAAGGTTTAGGGAAAGGGGGCGCCAAGCGTCACCGTAAAGTTCTTCGTGACAACATCCAGGGCATTACCAAGCCCGCCATTCGCCGTTTGGCTCGTCGCGGAGGAGTCAAGCGTATTTCCGGCTTGATTTACGAAGAGACCCGCGGTGTGCTGAAGGTGTTCCTGGAGAACGTTATTCGTGATGCAGTCACCTACACCGAGCACGCTAAAAGGAAGACTGTGACCGCCATGGATGTAGTCTACGCACTCAAGAGACAAGGACGTACTCTGTATGGCTTCGGTGGATAGACTACTACACTCATACAACTCCCCAAAAAGGCCTTTTTAAGGGCCACTCAACACTTCTATGAGCTTATATTCCAAGTTTTTTTGCACATATTTGAATACATATTATATATACCAATATACAGCTAGCATGAATGCTCACCTAGCAGAAATCCATGCAGTGATACTCTGACAGACCTGGTACACACGTGGCCTGGCAGCCCTCACGAGGGGCCGCCATGGTAACTATTTGACGACTGTTGTAAAACTGTCGTAAATATATCGATACTTTCTAACCAGAATCACACACATTAAATGATACATATGTGAAATTAATGTGTATTAACACTGAAATTGTATAGCAAACAGTGGGATTAACCCTTGAGCATTATATATATAAAAAAAAACAATCCAGTAATATTGTATGTTAATCTCCACTCGTAAGCGTCATCGCTATTTGTCAGGGAGGGCATCCGGAATTTAAAGGGCTCAAGACAAATATGGATAACCAGGAAAAGCCGAAAAAAAACAAATAAAATATACAGCACGTTTTTTCTAATTCTGCAAACCAATAAACACAAAACCAACAGAATCTAACCCTTTAAAATGTCTACATCCATGTCTGTCCTGTCTTCACTATGAATTCCTCACAATGCGTCTGGTCTTCCTCGGGTCCTTTGCTCCTCTGGTGCTCCTGACAGAGAGGTTGCTTTGCTGCCATCCTCCCTGACACCTTTGGGCACTAAAGAGGGACACACACAAAATATGTATTAAAAAATGTATAATCACATTATCATATGTCAACAAAAAGTTGCTCTCCATCATGGAGAATTTAACATCTGAGTGGTCTACTGATATGACACACACCTTGTGCGAAGTGCAGCTTCATGGCAGGGCTTGGTACTCCTGTACTGCATCCATCCACACACCAGCTCGTGCACGATCATTACATACAATAAAAAAATCAGCACGGTGGGATCCATGAAGATAGATGAGATTATTCATAAAAACAGTTAAAAGAGCACGATAATGCCTGTCGTCACTCGTGTGGCCGTGCACTCTACCATGCAACCGTGAGAACAGGCATTAAGTGTTCTATTTTACCTGAATGACTGAACTGATGAGTGAGTTACAGACATTAAGCGACATTCGAGGATGTTGCCTTAGCGACAAGACTGTTGCTAGGGACAGGATGTTGTCGTCACCTTCTTCAAAGAAAGAAAGGTCCATGGTCAATTTAGAGAGAGAGAGGGTGTGACAACAGTATCATTGTGCCTATTGAAGTATTTGAAATAATTTGGATTTATTATTAAAATTGACTTAATTGGTGAGGTTTATTCAGTAGAGTGTCATTTGGCAAATATTAATTCATTTTCTACCGCTTATCCTCACGAGGGTCTTGCTGGAGCCTATCCCAGCTGTCGCCGGGCGAGAAGCGGTGTACTCCCTGGACTGGTGGCCAACCAATCACAGGGCACATATAGACAAACAACCATTCACACTCACATTCATACCTAGGGACAATTTGGAGTCGCTAATTAACCTAGCATGTTTTTGGAATGTGGGAGGAAACTGGAGTACGCGGAGAAAACCCACACATGCACGGGGAGAACATGCAAACTGGGATTGCATTTGGGAAATAATTTAGACAATGTTTAAACATTCAAATGTGCAAAAAAGATGATCCGCTCTATTAATCACTTTAAAATCAATGTACCATAAATTGTGGTGTATAAGCCACTGCTTTTTTCTTAAAGGGGACCAATAAATGTAGTTAGAATGTTGTATTCTCATGTTAAACGATGCCAACGTTTCAGATAATGAGGTTTACGTATTTGGAAGTGAGCACTGAAAGAATTTATGGATGGCCCTAAACGCTTTGTTTCAAAAGGCGTGGTAAAACTCTTCCTTTGTGATGTCATAGAGGGGCGGACTTCCTTACATGGTTCATAGTTAGGAAACCTATCGGGTAACAGTATAACAATGTAACAGTCTGACTCACAGTGTCAATTAACAATGGTATGAGGGGCGGACTTCCTTATATGGTTCATAGTTAGGAAACCTATCGGGTAACAGTATAACAATGTAACAGTCTGACTCACAGTGTCAATTAACAATGGTATGAGAAATATACAAACACGTACCGATGTGAGTTTAAAAAAATAATTTACCCATAATGCATCTGAGCAAACCATTAATTGAGGCACTGCGATGACGTCAGCCTCCCTCAGGTGATCATACCGGTCGGCCGGTATCACTGGACATTTTATTCTATTCTTACTAATATGCGATTCATTGTAATAAATGAATGAAGTTTTTTTACGAAGTGAAACTATAAAAAAAACAGACATTTCAATGCTCATGAATTTAATGTATTTACCATAGATTATACAGGATGATGTTTCTGTCTGTTGCCCTTTCTTATCTGTTACAATTCTTTTCTTTTTTCCCAGCAGGGCCGTCTATCAGTTTATCAATTGCCCTTACAAAAGACATTTGTCCTTGTGGGCTTTCAAGTTCCACAATGCAACCTTAAAAAAAGCACCTGGCAACCTCAGCCCCTTTCAACTTCATGCCCATAGTGCACTGCAAATGGCGTCTTATGGTGACTACTCAGGTGTTTTCATCTGCAGGCACACACGTTAAGACAGATTTCCACCTATGCAACGCATCATGCCGCTTTTTGGCCTCCAGCAGTCGTCGGACCTCATTGAGGTCATCACATGTGAAGAACGGTGTCCTGATTAGACCTTCATCAGTGTGGATATTTGTGTATGTGTGTATGCGTGTGTATGTGTGTGTGTGTGTGATGTAAGGTCGACACAAGCAGTTCTTCTGCTGTGATATCGCCTAAATTTCACAAAGCCACCTGAGTCGTGGGACCTCTCCTCCTGCCTCATGCCACCTCCCTCTCTCTGACACCAGCAGACACCTGCACACATGCAAGAGTCCAATGCAGTGATACGTAGCAGCCACCTTAGCATTCATTCATTCATTCATTCATTCATTCATTCATTCATTCATTCATGACTATAGGGGCATTATATTATGTTTAGAGGGCTCTAATGATATTCATTCATTTTCTACCGCTTTTCCACATATAGACAAACAACCATTCACACTCACATTCATACCTATGGACAATTTGGAGTCGCCAATTAATCTAGCATGTTTTTGGAATGTGGGAGGAAACCGGAGTACCCGGAGAAAACCCACGCCTGCACAGGGAGAAAATGCAAACTCCACACAGAGATATTATATATTATATATACATATTATATATTAATAATGACTGGTCGCAAATGGCTTATATACTCACAGAGACATTATTGAACCCAGCTGCCATCGGGTGGTTTTGTGCTGGTGGTATTCTCACGTGGTTCTCCTGACATGGACATGATCATGAATCAGAATATCAAAAAAATGACGAACATATACGAAGATAGAATAGCCTCTTACTGTGGCATCTGGTTCGTAAGTGTCGTTACTGAAACCAGCGGCAGTTGAAGGGGACGGGTTGGTCAAAGTCGTGACCCTCCTTTGAATTCGTAGATAGTAAACCAGGAGCGCTATGAGTGTGCCAATCAACAGCATGACCACGATGATCGATGCCGCAATCCCTCCAGCGTTGTCAGGCTTCGCTGAGGCTGCAGAAGAAATAAAATACTTTTCACTGGACTGGTCGCCAGCCAATCACAGGGCACATATAGACAAACTGATAAATATTAATAAATGAAATATTTTCATATTTAGGGCATAAAAAATATGTTTACATTACAGGTTCTAACATCATTAGAGCCCTCTAGACATGAAGTAACACCCCTGTAGTCACCTTTACAATTGTATTATTCAATATAGTAGTTCATTCATTCATTTTCTACCGCTTATCCTCACGAGGGTCCCGGGGGTGCTGGAGCCTATCCCAGTCTATCTGGACCGGTCGCCAGCCAATCACAGGGCACATATAGACAAACTGATTCAATATTAATAAATTAAATATTTTCATATATAGGGCATAGAAAATCTGTTTACATTACAGGTCATTAGAGCCCTCTAGACATGAAGTAACACCCCTATAGTCACCTTTACAATTATATTATTCGATATAGCAGCTAATCATAGAAAATAATATATATTAGACATAACAGCTTACCTATCAATTTATTGTAACGGCGGCTTTAAATGGCTGATGTTATTATGATTTTAATATTGTGCCTGTTAGATATTCTAAACCTGTAATAAATGGCAGTTCTGGTGATCACGTCGGATTCTTGTCTCACCAAACAAATTACTGCCACCTAGTGACCAATGTACAATACTACATTCACAATACGAATGCTTCTTATGTCTTGTATTCGTATATATTTATTCATTTAGCTGGTTCAGTTGTTTCTTTCCTTACTTTTATCGACATCAGTGACTTTTTTAGCACAGTTGATCCCGATGGTGTATTCAATGTCATCCAGAGCCAGGGCACCAGATGAACCCTTGATTCCCTCAAAGACAATCTGCCAACAAAAAATATCATATTCAGAAATATCCTGTGTATGAGCAGTTTTAATGGCGAGAGTCTGACCTGGTATTCTTCAGTGGAAATGATGTCAAGCTGGAAGCGTCTCCATGGTCCTCCAAGCTCGCTCACCTCTAGCAGCTCCTTGAGAAGACCTTTCGACAATGTCCACACCTTTAACTGGCTGTCTGCTGCATAATACAATTAAACATAAATAAATAAATACAACAAATATATTACTAATAAAATAATGTGGCATGAATACACCATCGTAGCAATCTTATTCTTACACGAGTATGGCTTCAAAGCCCAGAATTTCAGACAAGTTCCTTTAGTCGGGGGAAAGTGCGGGCTCAGCAGCTGAGCCTTCTGATTGGCTGCTGTCCTGTTGCTACTTGGAAGGAACAGGAAGTGGCCTACAAAAAAAGAAAACAGTGACTTTTTTTTTTCGTTTTGTAAGAAGATGAACTTTGATTGTTTTTGTTCTGTCGCTAACCTTTCTCGGTTCCGAGGGTGTGGTCTTCCAACGGGGTGGAGTAGTGACCGTCTGCCTCGTGGCTCGTCAACTCCCAATCCAGTTGGTCCCGATTGCTGTTCTGAGTGTTGCTCCAGCCGCACATTCCTCTCTCGAGACTGCACTTTGAACCTGAGGCATTGAACAGAAAATACATTATGATCATCTCTTGCAATATAGAGGTTTGATTATCGCTTTGTGGTAGATTATGGTGAGTTATTAGTCAAAACATATTGAAATAGCAATCGTCTTGAGTCCCTGCAGCATATGTGATGTACACAATGAATAAAAGGAATGTAAAAGTGACTATAGGGATGTTATTTCATCTCGACGGGACTCTAATAATGTTAAAAACCATGTAGAGAAAGTCATAAACAGGTTTTCTAACCACAAAAATATTCAATTTATTACACTGAAGTGGAAATTAATTAATCCTGGTCAGGCATGGAACCAATTAACCGCTATAAATGATATCTGTAATAAAATGGAATTAAAACTGGAATCAAGTTCAGCAATCCAACCTGTTTGACGTTTCATGAAGCGGTAGAGAGTGTTAAACCAGCAAACCTTCATTTTCACACGGATGCGCAGAAAGGGAAATATCATCAATGGCAACATGGGTGTCTTTTCCTCCTCTTCCAATCACTTCAAACTGCAGCTGGAAAACAAAATGTCAACACATGAAAGCTTGGAGAACGCTGGGAAATCCCACACAAGCATGACAAGAACATGCAAACTCCACACAGAGGCCCCAACATGCTGCCCACAAAGATAAACAGTGAAGAACATATGAAGAAATGTAGTAAAATTTATATTTATGTGACATTAATCTATAATAGTGTAGTATTTTGAAAGGTGTAATATCGTCCAATTAAGGCTCTCCGCATTCTACCTGCCAGTCCGCAATGCTAGTGGAGATGTTGCCATTGCCATGGCGCCAGACATCTCCCTGGTTCAGACTATCCGTGAAGATCTTCACCCTTTCACCCTTCACAGGCTTCATATACACCGATAGAGAACCTGAAAACAATACACAGTCAAAATATAAACGCAACATGTGGGGCATACAGTATCAAGATGCTGATGAGACAGCATGATTGGTGCTATTGCACAGGTTGGCCGCAATAAAAGGCCACTCCAAAATGTAATGTGTAATGTGTCTAAATGTGTACATTTAGATCCTTGAGTTCAGCTCATGAAAAAATGGTGTTGTGTTTATATTTTTTGTTGAGCGTATATTGCTTGTGACTGTGTTGTGTTCAGGGGACTCACCGGGATTCTCGCCTCCCATGTGATACCAGAAATGGAGACACTCTGTTTTAACTGTTCCCTGGCGAATAGGTGACGTCAGGGCTGCTGTTGCACCAGCGGGAAAGGAGCTTCTTCCAGTGTTAACCATCATGTAAAAACCTACACACAAATTATTATTACAAATTATTACTTTTAAAATGTCTAATAGTGTGTTTAACTAAATTGCTACTACTGCCGTTTGGTTGAATATGGCGTATTATTATTCAAAACATATGCATTTATAAGCAAATGTACGTATTTTGGGGCCAAATTTTCAATCATAAAAATGGCTAAATGAACAAAATACAAATATAAAGCATTTAGAAGATGTTATATCTTCTAAATGATATATCAGAGTAATTTCTGTGATGACGCATGGCCCTTTAAGAGGCGGGGCCTGGGAAGTGAAGTGCATGTGACAGCTAGCTACTGTAGCTGATGCTAGTAACTGATGTGATGCTACTAGATGTCGGATGTTAGAGTAAACGTGACTATACAAGTGTTATTTCATGTCTAACAATGCTAGAAGCCATATTTAGAAGCTTTTTGAAAATATTCCATTCATTAATATTGAATCCTACTTCGCGGAAATTCACTTATTAAATTACCTGCAACAAACAATGGACAATTGTACATTAAAATGGCTACGTTTCATTACCCAGTTCTGTTTCCAGACTGTGATCAGTTTTGGGTCCAGTCACTGTCGCAGTGTGTCCACTCCGATGAACCCAGTAAGCCTGACCAGAGCTTTTGTAGCCACAATCCTGGCCCTCAAAGGAGCACACCCTCGGCACGGTGCAGGGACGGGCCAACAACGCCACATCATCAATGGCCACTCGACCGTCAAAGCCAGAGCGAACAGCCTCAAACATCAGCTGTGAGGGGAAGAAACATTTTAGAGGGGGAAATACTTAAATACAATCTTCATGGTATTTTGTAGATGCTGGATCATACCTGATGTGCTGTGAGCTGGTGTGGTACTGGGCAGTGTGCTTCGTGCCACATGTTGCCATGAGCTCCACTGCGAGTCCACAGCACCTCCTCGTATCCATTCGTGTCAATTAATTTCACATTCAGAGAACCTAGGAGAAGAAAGGATTATTCTAATTTCAAATGGGACTATTGTAATTTCCGCGCCATAAATTATAAGGCCGCAGTCTCAATTACGGGGTGTATTTCTGAACTTAACACATACATAAGGCCTGAAAGCCGGCATCATTGCTGACCAGCCAGAAAATACGGAAATTGTTTGACTTCAGCAGTTCCACTGCCTTTTTAACATTCCATTACCAGCAGCTTTCAAGATGCCTCGTCCTGGCTGAACACCTCACCTGTGTTTGGTCCGTAGATTTTGTAGAAGAAGGTCAGGCATTTGTCTGTATGACCTGGTAATAGCGGGAGTGACAGCAAACGTCCAAACGCACCGCGCAGTGAGGAACTCCACATGTCCACCACAAGACTTTTACCTGTACCAGAAAAGATATACAAAATTGTTGTCTGTTATTGGTATTGCACTATTCCATTCTGTTTTATTTTGTATTGATTTATTTTATTGTATTTTTATTGAATTACACACATTGTAAATCGGTGAAGTCACCACATGACTCTTAGTATCAAATTATATTATATAATTATATAATTAATATAATTAATAATTATATGAATTATTTTTATAATTTATTAATTGATTATTTATTATATTATAAATAAAGTTAGTAAGGCTTATTCAACTATAATTTAGGTTCTAATTTACACATACTACTATATGCATTATGCTATGAGCGTGCACAATGACACAGTATTCTTATTCTGTTATTTATTTTATTGTATTTTTCATTGAGGATGAGCACAATTATTGAATTACACACATTGTAAATCGGTGAAGTCACCACATGACTCTTAGTATCAAATTATATTATATAATTATATAATTTATATAATTAATAATTATAATTATTATATTATATTATATATATATATTTATAGTTATATTATTATTATTATTATTATATTTATTGTTATTATTAATTGATTATTTATTATATTATAAATAAAGTTAGTAAGGCTTATTCAACTGTAATTTTGGTTCCAATTTACACATACTATATGCATTATGCTATGAGCGTGCACAATGACACAGTATTCTTATTCTCTTATTTAATAAACACACCAAACCCGATCGTGTGGTCCATCCCATCAAGCTGTGTCCAGTCAAAATTGTCACTGTTGTCCTGGTACCATCCACAGAGTCTATCCTCAAAGTTGCATGACAGTTCTTCCCCAGAAACATTCAAAGCAAAGCAGTGAATTAGGAAAGAGGAATTAGGGCCTACGCTGTTTTAATAGTGTAATGAAAATACTTACCGGTTGAAGAAGATGGAAAATAGTTTGCATGGCAACCGCTGAAGTAAACATTTTTTACTTTAATCTTGGCACAAGGACATAGTTTCACCGCACGGGATTCAAATGCCAACTGTTAAAGAAAAGAGTAACATATACTGTATAGTACTTTCTCATTTGTACATATATAAGCCACACTGGATTATATCCCGCACATGTCAACGTCATAAAATGACATATTGTGGCATATATTATGAGCCATAAAAAAACCACAACCCATTGCAAAGTGCAGGAGATTATTACAACAATCTGGACTCATGGTCACATCTTACAAAGAATGCTCATCATGCAGCAACTTAATACTAAAAAAAGTAATCTATACCTAATAAATTTACAAATGTTTGAATACAAATTTAAAATTAAATAAAAAAGTTCTCACCATAATACTTTTCTATTTAAGTGAAGGACAAGCAGCATAGAAAATGGATGGAGTCCAGAGGGAGACTGACGTCATTGCAGCGTCTTAATTTATGGAAAAAGTTGTTTATAGTTGTTTTTATTTCACATTAAAATATTTTGCTGGTAGGGAATCAGGAAGCCCAACCACTTGTTCCTGATGTTTTCCTCGCTAGGAATTGTCAACAATTGTCCCTTACACTCCAAGAAAGATTTCTTGGTAGACGTTGCTAACACCGTAAACAGAGAAGCAGAGCTTGGCGGAGGGCATAGAGCATATTTGGACTACAACGCACACCTATGTATATAAGGAAACCTGCCAATCTGCGACATCACAAATCGCCAGTGTTAGAACGCCCTCTGAAACTAATTATTAATTGGTTTCAATTATTAATTATTAGTTGTCTAATCACAAGTCATTTTCTCTGTTTCTCTATTCTTGCAAGTACTACCTATAAAAAAAGTGTACCTGAAAACGATGTTTTCTGGCTCCAATGGCCACCTCTGCATGTTGCCATTCCGCCTCCCCTATTCCGGTCTTTCCACCGAATTCCCACAGTTTAGGTTGCACTCCCAACATGCTGTCTATCACCCTGACAGACAGTTCACCTGCAATGGTTGACATAGAGTATGTATACTGGCAAAAGATTAATTCAGTATATTTTTTAATGTGGGTACCTATGTGAGCTGGATTGCCTGTAAGTGAAAAATCAAAGCTTAAGGTACAAGCCGGGCCGGAAGGACCCAGGAGGGGGGTCTGTGTCTGGGCCTCAGTCAGTTGCTGACCTGGTGCCTTGGTCACATACAAGTATTCCTCTGAGAATTGACAAAGACATCAATCAGACCAGAATGTGATGTAGTTACTTCAAAGAAAAAGTCTCCCAATGGGTACCTTTTGCCGTGGAATTCTTGTGAAGCACCCAACTTTGACTCCCGATACTGGTGTCTGTCCAAGCTGAGCTGCCTTTACTGTAGGAGAAATCCCCTGTAACAATAACAGCAGCATAGTTATTGTATATTGTATAAGTAAATATAGCATAAGTAAATATGAGCAATCAAAGTGAAAGAACGCACCACACTGGGCTTCATCCGCTGCACCTTCACAGTCAGGGTGAAAGTCACACATCATTTCTGGCTCCGTGCACGAATCTTTGGGAGATTTAGGAATTTTTTCCAAAGTAACACTTTCTGGAAAAAAAAACAAAAAACAGAGGTCCACCATTGTAAATTACCGGTTCTCCAACTGAGAACATTTCATTCGTTTCTCAGCACCATTACCGTTTGATGGGCGACATTCAGAAGACAACAAAATGTCGTCAACAGCAATACCGCCATATGCTAAATCCCTGACTGCTGCCATGATAAGAATCTAGAAGAACGGAGAACAAAACAGCCCAAAACAGTGAGCATAATAGGTATAATTCACATACATTTTGCAGCAAAGTGATGTATTTTATTTTGTTAATTGATGGTTTTGTAGCAACAGCAAACAGGTAGCATGCATATTTCCCACAGAACCTGTCAGGTTCAAACTCCTGTGGCACTTTTAAAAACACTTAAATGCAGAAATCCAGAAGGGACAGACAACAATATTCAAAGTTACTCGCAGCGAGGAGAGTGAAACCACATACCCAGTGACATGCCGCTCCACTCTGAATATGCATTTCACACTCCTCTCTTTTTATTCTCTTTTGGGGGTCCCTACTACATGGTCGTGCAACTCTAAGGGGGGGGGGGGCAGTTGCACGAGCTGTACTTGTTTGTCTATGTGTGTGTATATGTGAGAGCAATTACTTTTATTGTTTTAGGAGTTCTTATATGGACACATTCTTGCAGGATTAACATGAGCATCTGCAGGGTTGCTGTTGGCGCATCCAGGCACCTCCAGGACCTGGGGGTCACTGATCAGGGTCACGGGAACATTCCCCCTTCAGCACATTCAAACACTTTCTATTGTCTAAGCAAATTGATATAAGGGTGATAACTAATGCTATATTCATTCTATCTACATTTTATTCTAACAGAACCCCACCAACTAAAATCTCTATGGGTATGGAAATCATCAGAATGTATATTTTTTATATTTTTTAATTGAATTATGGATTCGGTGTGTGTGTGTTTAAGAGAACCACTCACCTGAAAAGTGCTATTATTAACAATTTCCACTTCAGCTTTCACCCAAACATCACCCAGAGCTCCGCCCCGCTCCCAAATAGGGGTGATGCTCTTATCTGCCACCAGTACCGTCAGCCCACCAGACCTCGGCCCAAACTGGTGTGTGTACATGATCATCTGCAGTAGGGAGTTCACACACGACACAAAAGTTATCATTATTTCAGTTATGCTTGAGTATGTACAATTTAGCATGGAAATAGCAAATTCAAATAAAATTGCCTTGCAAGGATGAGTACTGTTGGTGGGCTGCAGAGGAGGACTTTGGAAAGCTGCCCAGTCTTGCAGGAGCCCGTCATCAGGAACGGTGACATACAAGAAGTGACCTGCAACACGTATCACCTGTTTGAGTCTCAGTCGCAAGCACAGAAACTCAATAATGTTTGTTTCTGAGTCACCACCGCGGATCTGATTTTGGCTTGAGCACTTTATATTCCGGATGCCCTTCCTGAATATCAATGATGCTTACTAGTGGAGAGTCAAACCCAGGGCGTCCAGAATGCTAACCACTACACCACAGCGGCTCACTGAAACTCAATTATCAGTTTGAATATATAATCAAAAGCCGTGTTACCTGATGCACTGTTGCTGGAGTGGTCCCGTCCTGGTCCTTTCACAGGATCTGAAATGGGAATGTTTCCCTGGCTCATCCTGACCCATTTCAGTTTGGACAACGACCTGAGGTCCCAATCACACAGGTCTTTCTCAAAGTCGCAGCGACGATGATCCTCTGTATACGCACAAAAACACATGAGTACACACACATCTTGATGCCATTTTATTTTCCTAGCCTCCTTTCAAATCCTTCTCCTGAACATTGCACGCAGTGCCTGTCACTCCATTTGCTACATGGAGTAACTTCATGTTTATAATACATTCTTTTGGTCTGTGGGACGAGCATCAGGGCTTGTAAAGGTGTAAATGTGACTATAGGGGTGTTATATTATGTTTCGAGGGCTCTAATGATATTCATTCATTTTCTACCGCTTATCCTCACTAGGGTCGGGGGGTGCTGGAGCCTATCCCAGCTGTCTTCAGGCAAGAGGCGGGGTACACCCTGGACTGGTGGCCAGCCAATCACAGGGCACATATAGACAAACAACCATTCACACTCACATTCATACCTATGGACAATTTGGAGTCGCTAATTAACCTAGCATGTTTTTGGAATGTGGGAGGAAACCGGAGTACCCGGAGAAAACCCACGCATGCACGGGGAGAACATGCAAACTCCACACAGAGATGGCCGAGGGTGGGATTGAACTCGGACTTCCCAAGAAATGAACGGGTGAAAGTGTCACATGGTTTAACTGAAGGCACAAGCCATCAACCTTTTCATGAATTCCATTGTAAATATTGATGAGGCTTTCTGATTTCTCACCACAGTTCTCCTCATCCGTTCCATCACCACAGTCGTCAGTGCCATCACACACCTGGCGTTGCGCTACACAGCCCTCACGCTTACACTCCAGCATTCCTTCGGGACACTCTTTCCCAGGAAGTGGCACTGGAGAAAATAGGAGAAAAATTCATTCATTCATTCATTTTCTACCGCTTTTTCCTCACGCGGGTCGCGGGGGGTGCTGGTGCTTGGGGCGAGAGGCGGGGTACACCCTGGACTGGTGGCCAGCCAATCACAGGGCACATATAGACAAACAACCATTCACACTCACATTCATACCTATGGACAATTTGGAGTCGCCAATTAACCTAGCATGTTTTTGGAATGTGGGAGGAAACCGGAGTACCCGTGGAAAATCCACACATGCACGGGCAGAACATGCAAACTCCACACAGACATGGCCGAGGGTGGAACCGAACCCTGGTCTCCCAGCCGTGAGGTCTGTGCGCCAACCACTCGACCGCCATGCCGCCAGGAGACAAAATGTTATTTAAAAAAACAATAACACTGCAAAACATGACAATTACAAACAGGCAGTCAAGCAGACACATTATATGTACCTGAAATGCAATGAGATCCCATATTCCTACTTGGATACTCTCACTTTAACAACATGTGTGTACTGACTAAGTCGGATTACTATCATTGCAACTGCAGAACTGGTACAAATCTCCAGTGAATGTATACCTGACATTACAGTATATGATATTTGGGTGCTCACAGGGTAAAGCGCAGTCCAGGAACTCCAGCTGGTCTACAGCAATATCGCCTCTCTGTCCTTCAGACCGGTGTGAGTAAAGATGGATCTGAAATGTTGTGGCAATGCGGCCCAGAAAAATGACAGCCTCTCTCCATCCACGGACGCTGGTGGCCTCAGGACGCCACACGACGGCCTGTTGAGCGTTCGCCTGAATTACAGACGCCCACAGTGGAGAAGAGCCAAGTCCTGTTTCACCTGCAAGGAATCACATGTTGACTTTAGTTGGCAGTCCGTGGCTATCATATCTAAAGGAAGGATTAAAGAGTTGACGGGGGTTACCTGAATCCCACATGAAATATCTAAGACGAAGGCGACATGTGGGGGACGACTGTTGCATCGACGGTGACATCAGGACAGCGGTGCTGACAGTGGCGGACTTGACCTCAGTCACACCCATAAACCAACCTGTGTGATGATGCAGTATTACACTCATATTACGTGTTTATTACAGAGTTCCTACAGTTTTTTTCCCCATCATCAAACATATTTATCACCTAGGTTTTTGTTTTTTTTGTAAAATCGGTTCAGTTGAATGAAATACCACCAATTATCTGTATTATATTTACAAATAACGTGTTGATTATTTTACTTGTAGGATAAAATAGTGTAGAAAACTTTTCCTTTCAGATATTTGACCTGATGCTGAGTGCCCTCAACATCTGTACACTTAAAAAAAAACATTAAAGTGTTTTTTTTTTAGCAAATATTTCTATTCTATTCCACTTATTTTTGTATATTTAATGCATTTTGATACAACTTGAGGTAAACAAAGTGGGTAAACCAAAACACCTCAATCAATCAATAATGCATGCCGGGAAGTCCATGGGCACACTTTTGCAACAGGAAGTTACCCAGCATGCTTTGAGGGTTATTAATTTATTAGTATAAAATGTAATTGTTTTGCAAATATATAATTGTGTAGACATTTATTTCGATATTTGCGCAGTCTGTATGGTCTGTATGTATGGTTGGTATTGTTTTGTAGCACCGTGACTGAGGGAGATAGTCGGTTTGTGCAAATATGGGTATAAAATCCAACGGTTTTAGCATTTTTTTATGTGGAAAATGTATCAAAATGTCCCTTTCCATCTATTATTTTTTTCTGTATTCAGCCCCCGGCGGAAACATTTTTTTTTACACCCTTACAGTTTTTAATTTAGTTTACATGATTCTACATTTGATTCAGGAACGAATGGCATCGCTGCATGAAATACCTGAGGCAGTCCCAATGGTGAAGTCAGAGGAGGGTCCGCTGTGAGGCATCATGTCACCTCTCTGACGCCTCTCCCACTTGTAAGCTGCATTCAAGGACTGCTCCTTCCAGCCGCACAATCCAGCATCCTCAAAGTCACATGCAAACCCCTTCAGATATCCTTGAGAGGAAAAAAAAACTTTATTAGCAATGCAAAATGTATATTTTTTATATATACCTCAGTTTGTTTTTAATACACATATGTTTTGTATATGTATGTATTAAGATGTATTGGTGGATGCTTGTGTTAGGACATACCACAATTCTGCTCATCGTCACATTCAGAACAGTCACATACAAAGTCGCACCTCCTTTCGGGGCTTTCACATGGATGGCATGCAGCTGTGATATAAGAGCAAACAATCATAAACCTCCATGCAGTGCAGAGCAGTCAATGTCCTGCATGCATCAAGTTGGAATGGTTCTTGGCTGAATTAAATGTTGTTTAGTTAATTAATTCAGTTGTCTCATAGCATATTTCATAACTCAGAGAATTTATGGCCGTTTTTTTTCCCCCAGCAGGTCCAAAGGCCGACGGGAAAGTAATCAGGTTAATGTCATGGGGAAAAAGACAACTGTACATCCAAAGGTCTCTCAGTCTGACATTACACTGTCAATCACATAGGACTGGTACATCTAGACTAGGTGGGACACACCACTCAGACTAGATAGGACAGCTGTAATCTGAGAGCTTGGTGCAAAATCCAATCTATTTATCCTCTAAAACAGGGGTCTCAAACTTGCGGCCCGCGGGCCAAATGCGGCCCGCAAGACGCTTGTTTGAGGCCCCCACCTTGATACCAAAGTTTAATGTAGAAATGACAGCTTAAAGCTGTGGACACAATTAACATGATTTTGCCCTGCCCATACTGTTACCCTACCCTGTTTTGCTTTGGATTAGCAATGAAGCTAAAGGCTTATGACGCTGGGTACAAATAAATGCAGGAAATGATTTGGAATAAAACGGAAAATACACGTCAAGATAAAGCATTATTTATTTATTTTTATCTTATTTAGTGTATAGAAAAATAAAAATTAAGATATTTGAGAACAGTGGAATGTTTTATCAGATATTTTGGTGTGGAAAACCGGAACCAAAGTACTGAAAAAGTGTAGGGTATAGCAGAAGCAAAAGCATTGAAGATAGTTTTTTTATTGATTTTTCTTCCAGTTTTTAATAAATGCGTTTTTTGTTTTTTTTTGAAAACCTGATGCGGCCCGGCTTCACCCAGAACCTAGCTCCGGTGGCCCCCAGGTAAATTGAGTTTGAGACCCCTGGTCTAAAAGGAGGAGGCAGGTCCAGACAGGAAAGGTTGATTCTTTAGTGATGAATAGGATACAATGGAGTGGGCCATTCCATTCAGATGTAATGATGGTCATGGTGGGTCCATGAAACCAAGATGGTTTGAATGACTTAATACTTTAGGAAAAGATGAAAGGACAGATTTGTATGTGGGAAAAAGCTATGCCACAGATTTTCTTTCCTCGAGAGTGTGGTTTGAAGGGGAAGCCACTTTTAACAGTATCTATCAGTACTACTATGTTGGATTGTAGAAGACTTTAACCTTTAAGAGGATAGATAGACTGCATCTTGCACCGAGCTCTCAAGACAAGAGCTGTCCTATCTAGTCTCACAACAACCTCAACAGGCTAGTTGTGATCAGTTGAGAGAACTGTTGATGCTGATGGAAAAACGTAGCTGCTGTTTGTGTCTTGCTGCCTTCACTTTTAAGAAAAACAAGTCCTACTGTATTGAGATCAGTCACTAATTTGGCCGATCAACAATATTTAATTAATTTCTTTGTATTAAAAAAAAGGATGCATATGGTGACTCTATCCTCCATTTGCAATGTATGACAGTTACCTGAATGTGAGAACTAGTTATATGAACTATATAAATAAATTTACATCATAAACGTAACATTGCCTTCAGCATTATTGACACCTAATGTGATCTGCTTTGGATCATGAGCTGTCCTTCTCCCCACTTCCAATTATCATTCTGATCATTTATCATGGTTTCATCTGCACATCTTCCACATCTTATTCTTTTCTGCCAACTACAGCTTCCTCCATGTTGAACAAATGAAACAAAAAATGATAAAGCACACTTCTTCAAGAGATGGGCTGAACAGATTCTTACCCAAGTGTAGTATCAAGGCCAAGATGAAGGCTGACATCCTGATTTGTAAAACGTCCTTCATCTTCCACCACATCTTTCATGCCTCAAACCACGAAACCTAACCAGCCGTAGTCGACTCTGCCTGTACTTTCTCCACATTGATAACAGCTGGACTTTAAGTTCTCCCAGCATGCAATTGCACCACAGCGCCATAAAGAAAGTGCTCTTTCACACCCTACACCACGGTGTACAGTATTGCGAAAGAGACATGATTAATCGAGGCACATATTGGCAAGGCTTGCAGTGGTTTGACACGGAACCTTAACAAATATGTCAAGTGTATTTATAATTCCTTGTGTCTACACGGCTCATTATATGTTGTCAGTGATGTATGTCAAGTTTCAGAGTTGAAAGCATGTATTATAAGCGACAAGTGAGTTGAGAGGCCAATGTTAGTCGGGTAGGAACAATGAGGACGTAGTCTAGTAGAGTGTGCCTCTCAAAACGATCAACAAAAACAATCTTAGCAAGAACCGCTTTTACTCATTGTTAACCAACACAAAAACATGATTGGTGGCATTGCTGAGGTCGAGAAGAACTCATCATTTAGTTCCAGATCCAGTGACTTATCATGAAGTTATTCAAATATTTTGGCTTATACATAATAGAAAACCTGTTTATGACCTACTAAATATGTTTTTATCATTATTAGAGCCATGTAGACATGCACTAACATCCCATAGTCAACTTTACACTGGTGTTAGTCTTTTTTAGTAAAAATAACTACAGCAAATAAGCCATTTTTGACATAAACAAGACTTGCTCATGTGTGTTGCAATACGTTATCCATACGTGTGGACAGGAAATGACATTAGGGGTCCGAGTGAATTATGCCCCCTGTTTCTGTAGCCTGTATTATTATTATTATGATCATTTTGGTATTATTGTTGAGCTTAATGTCAGATAATTGAAACCTGTTGTTCCAACGACAGTCTGATACTTGTGTGCCTCACCGAATAATACTGACACCTAGTGGCCAAAAAAATATCGACAAATAAATTCGAACACTTTGCTTTCATTTCTTTACACAGGAAGTGAACAAACCTCAAATGACAAAACCTAAGTAAACACGTAAACACGCAAATGTTGTCATTTTCATTGTCTTTATGATGATGATCCATTGGTACATTGTACATCAAACAAAATCAGAATGCCTTGCTGAAAGACACATTTTCTGACATTAGCATCTAACATTGTTGTGTAATTTCACACTTGATAGTCGGGCAGTCAGTCCAGAGAGCCAAATATGTGTCAGGTTTCCATAATATGTATAATAATATGGGAATACATACGCGGTATTAAAAAAGCCAGTGTTAAATGGTTTATGACTGTATTGCTAAATTAAAACTCGGTTTTGTTCCAGTTTATTTTAGTACCCTTCATTGTCCCATGTCACCTCATAGTCAGGATATCTGGCCTTCAGTTTCTCAGTGGTCACTGCGTGGTTTGCTCTTCCAAAGCCCTGTGAGGAATTAAACAATATTCAATAAAATGTTTGGTTTGAGTACGTTATGTGCTGAGCTGGACACTCACCACAGAGTAGCCGTAAACGTGTATCTTCTTGGCCTGGGCATCATGTCTGATCCTGCCCCCTCCTACACACTCACAGTCCAGGAGTCCATCATTTTCAAGCTCCATTGAAACCTTCTCATAGATATCCACTGCCGTGCAAAGACACGCATAATCATTTGATGTGATTGCATGAAACAAAACAAAAACAAGTGCATAGGAAAACATTGTGCAAGTAGCAAAAACTGCATGCATTTATGTGAGGTCGGTGGTGTAACTTTGATTAAGATTTAAGCGTTTTCGTGTTCATATTGTAAAATATTGGATGCACTGACGACTATAGCATTATATAAATAGGGGGAACCTACATCCGGTTGGTACTGCTGTGCATGGGTGCATTACATAATAAAAAAATTACATTATTATTATTATATTCCAACTTGAATAGGTAAAATGGTAAACATTTGGCTCAAGGTATGATGTAGTGCTGTGCTCCAACCACAATAATAAACAAGTATACTCATTCATAATTGTATCAGTGTATCCATCAATACAAAGCACACACATACTCACCATGGTACTCTGCCCAACCGTATCCTCGGACTATATCGACCTCTGTATCGTCTCCCTGCTCCCTGCTGTGTACTCTGATGAGAATGTACTTGAACACGCCGGAGGGGTCGATGTCTGCCTGAGGGATGTTTACCATACGGGCGGCTGCTTTCGTTTGGGTGCACATTTCCACGCAACTCGCCAGCAGGGACGCTAGTAAACAAAATGGTTCGTATCTTAACAGGATAATCAGTTTCTCTGTTTGTAAATTCAGAAGCAGACGATGGGATGAAAGTATTCAATTTATAATAACATGCCGACGACACGCGCAACGGTTATTTCTTTTACTTCCTGTATTGTCAAAATACTTCCGAGCAATATTTTCAGAATAAAAGTTTTACCTGGCGGATTTATCTACCTTTACCAACTTGGTAAAATAACTTCCCCAATGATTACTTATCTAAGGTTATAAAAATGTTGTACAATTAATACTAATCATTTTCGGTGTTGAAATTAATCCATATTGATGCTAAAGCCTTTATTTTGAAGAGAAGGCGTCAAAACAGTAAGTCACCGAACACCAAATTTCCGTTAGCCAAAAAACATACAAATCCATGATTACACACCTGCGACAAACATTAAGAAATGTGTTTTATTTCAACAGTCACACAAATACACCATGAGAAATATGTTATCCCTTATCATCTTGTATATACAGAACTTATCATCTTGTATATACAGAATCATTACAAACGCTGTTGCAGTGTCACTACGAACCACTGCTTAATTACGGGATACGTTAGCCTACGGAAGTAAAATGGCTTCCCAGTGTGATGATGAGGCCATTGCTTATGTTGAAATGCCTCCAGTAACTTCCAGAAGAGTGAGGTCTTGAATTTGCGTCAGTTAATCATTTTTCTTAATGGCATCAATGCAGCAGATTGGGCAATGTAAACAAGTGAATGTCTTTAGTTTTTAGGCAAACCCTGCAGCAGAATATGTAAACTGTGCCAGTGTAATTGTGTGCAATGGTAGGACTAGATGGCGCCGTCATTGCGTCCTCTCCTCTTCCACTCACAAGCACCAAGTGCGATGAATGCCAGGACGATGACCAAGAGCAAGACACAAAGTACAATGAGGGTTTCCCATACTCCTGGTGCCAATGCCTTCCATGTTGCCATTTTTTCTGACGGCAGCAAATTGCTCAAACTCAACATGTACCCCAGAGCCCATCCAACAGAGGCGTCGCCTGCCTGCAGAAACGGTAACAAAATATAGCGGAAACACGGCCCTTCTTTTTAATTTAAAACGTTGAAAGCACAAAAGGCTCCAAACCGCTCACCTTCTTCTTGAAAGAAATGTGTGAAAAGGACGTTGCATCAAAGCCGTATCCTCTAAGCAAGAGAACCTTGATGTAGACAGAGGAAGCACAGTAGTCCCTCAGGCGAGACGCTTGATCTGGAGCCAGAACCAGCATCTAAATACATATTTATGTATTAGCACATTTGTGTACAACACCATAGAAAAATAATGACTAGCAGCAAAATAAGTGAAAGCTGTTCAATTAGGTACACCTGCACAATCGGACTACTGAGCCCAAACAGGCAAAGCACACCTAAAGTGGCCCCCGTGCTGCAGTTTGGCCACCCCTGTATTGCATTGTGCAGGTGTACCTCATGAAATATCCAAAGATGTAATGAGGAAGCTCTTGAAATATTGCTTTATGAATTATTACGTCATTATTTTTTTTAATATTCAGTATAGTTACTCCACACTCCATTCTCTGTGCAATATCTGATCAACCTCCATGTGCAATATTAAGGCTCTAAATGCAATATATTAAGTTATATGTGAAGTATTTCTATAATACCTCATATTAACTCACGAGCAAGATCTCATAGTGTATAGACTGGTTATATATCTCATCTCCTTTCATATTATCTACATACTGTATTTGTATATAACTCTGGGTAAAACTGTTGATTTTGTTAATACTTGGGTTGTTTATATTGTTTTTTTTATATTGTGTATTTTGTACTGCTTAACTGATTCTGTACTCTTGCTGCTGTGCAATGCAAATTTCCCCACTGAGGGACGAATAAAGGCATATCTTATCTTATCTCTTTCAGTGCACAAATTATAACCAAAACTTGTCCCAAGTACATGCCAGCATACAGTAAATACATATGACAGTAATACATAAATACTTTACCTGGGCAAAAGTCATCTTGCATACTGTTTTAGCTGCCTCCTCCATTTGGGCAGCAGTGCTCACTGAGATGCCAGTGATACGCTGCAGGAAGGAGTGAATGTAGAAGAAGGCTGAAAATGCCTGGTTAGAGAGATGGAAATGCATAAATTCCACATCTGCATACAAATACCAATATGAACATGTATTTTGTTAGCTCTCCGTACCATGAAGCTGCCAGTCACATTTGGCTGGAAGACTTTGTCAAAGGAACAATGAGAGAAAATGCAGCCATCAAAAGAGAAGATCTCGGACACATTTCCTGAACATTGTTCGTAATGTCCACTGCCACGTACTACCAAAGAATCCTGGGCTTTGTAGGAGCTTGGTTTGTACTTGGCTGTGCATGGAGAGTTGAATATACTGTCCAGCTTTATGTTTACAGAGGAGTCGGCAGGATGGCATGGGTGAGTAACAGATGCCGAATAACCTTGAGACTGAGAGAAAGAAACAGAAGACAATTAGTGATATCAGTAGAATGTATTTCACTGGGTTACTTTCCTAATAAATCCAGTATCTGAGCACACTGATGACATAAATAACCCAATTTATCTCCATAGTTTTTTAATGCATCATGTGAGATGAATATAAAGTACCTTGACTATGTGGGCCATCAGCCTCTTGAGGACCTGATCCTGTCCATAGCAGAGGAAGCTGTGTGTGTACAGAGAGTACTCCTGGCCGTACAGACGCAGTTTCATCATCTCCTTCTCATCCTCCACTTTCTCTTTAGTCACAAATGTTATCTGTGTGGATGCACCACCGAAATCCAGGGCCCCCACTGTGGGCCTTCCTGAGCTCAGCCAACGCCCCACAAAGCCATACTAGAAAGAAAAAAAATACAAAAAAATGTTATTAAAAAATGTTGTTAGTTTATATTTCTTACATCTGACTTGAGTAGTTTTAAACTATTTACAACTGACAAACGTTTTCAACGTATCAACCGTGTCACGCTCATAAAAAAATCCGCTAGGTGTCCTCAGTGAGCTTTCTTGCCTCAAATAACACAAACAACTACTAAGCACACTAGTGTGCCGTGAGGAATTAAACAATATATTTTTTAAATTAACATTTATTAATCATTTTCTGCAAATAGTATGTCATGGTCAAGTGTCCGTGGTGCAATGTAATATTCGTCCGTGTGGCAACACGTAGCTGATTGCCTGGTTCCTCCCAATAGGCTTGAGGTGAGGTGGCACGTGAGGTGAGGCAAGATTTTTCCAATGTAAATAAAAAAAAGGTACTGTGGCTCAAAAAAGGTTGAAAAACACTCTACCATTTATTTCATACGTAAACACAATATTTTATTTATCTTCAAGTTAATTTTTAGTATTACTACAGTTTCCATCCATGAAACATCATAATGTGACTTTACTACTGATAATCACATATTTTGGAGTTTTAAAAGTATTCCAGTGTACTACAATAACATTGAAATATATTTGATTTAGATTTTTTTGCACGGTTTTTAATTTATTTTTTATTATTCTTTTAAAGAAACTATGTTACCGCCAGGCTGTTTTTGTATAAAGTGGGTGTATGGATGATGGTGAACAACCAAACTCTATCTGGTGATGACTGGAGCAATAATATGAGGTGGGGGGGTTGAGTGTGGTGATTATGGGCGTGGGCTTGTTTGTCTATGACTAAGGATTTTTATAGTTTAATCTGACAAATCGTCTCATCGAATGTTATTTAATGTGAAAGTCATGATTTTGCAGGCCAAAAGTCTCTTCCTGTGTGTAATGTGAAGTCCTCACTTTTGTAAGTCGTAATTTTAATCACCAAAGACCGTCCAAATGAAGATAAGATATGCCTTTATTCGTCCCTCAGTGGGGAAATTTGCTGATTTTATATGAAAATTATCTATTTATAGCAAAATTATAGACATTCTCGTTAATATATAATATATTTTTTGGGAATGAATAAACTGGCAGCACATTTTATTCAATTATTCGCTTGATTTGGATATAAATACAAATTCTCACCTTGATGAAATTCTCTAAAAGATAGTTGACAGTGACCCAACCATATGCACCTTCCTCCTGACCGGACAAAATGGCGGCCCCCTGGAAACTGAACGGGTATGACTGGATTTTATTGCCAACTTCCAGCAGAATTTGAGCAGACTGTTGTGGACTGGAGATACTGGGAGAGTGAAAAACATTTGTGTCATCAAATTATGACACATTTGAGCAACTTTAGAATCAGCATTATATGTTTGAAGCGCCTTTATAGGATGTTTTTAGTGTGACCAGGTTTTGCAGATTAAGGTATTTTACATGTTTTATGTTGTTTGAATGTTAACAGGTGGATACAGAGGTTCATTAAATAAACGCTGCTATCTAGTGGTGAAGCATTAAAATGGGACCTATTATACTAATTTTTGCGTCTATGTATTTAGTTGTGGGCTCCTTCACACGATAACCCACACAGTAAGCTTTCCAGATCTTCCAGATGCTTGCACCTCTTCTTGCATTGTTTCCTTGGGTTTTCTGTCAATGTTTTACATGTGACTTTAGCTATGCGATTTTTTTCTAGGGTCGCGGGGGTGCTGAAGCCTATCCCAGCTGTCTTTGGGCCAGCCAATCACAGGGCACATATAGACAAACAACCATTCACACTCACATTCATACCTATGGACAATTTGGAGTCGCTAATTAACCTAGCATGTTTTTTGGAATGTGGGAGGAAACCGGAGTACCCGGAGAAAACCCACGCATGCACGGGGAGAACATTCAAACTCCACACAGAGATGGCCGAGGGTGGAACCAAACCCTGGTCTCCTAGCTGTGAGGTCTGCGCGCTAACCACTTGACCACCGTGCCGCCTAAAAGGGGACCTATTATACTAATTTTCGGGTCTATGTATTTAGTTGTGGACTCCTTCACACGATAACCCACACAGTAAGCTTTCCAGATCTTCCAGTTGCTGCACCTCTTCTTGCAGTGTTCCCTTGGGTTTTCTGTCAATGTTTTACATGTGACTTCAGCTATGCGAGTTTTTTCTACTGTCAAAAGCTCCATAGGCGGCTAAAATAATTCTGTTTTTTGTCTCTATATCAAACTTAAAAAAATAAATAGATGAATGTGCAAGCACACAGTGACTTACTGTAGAAGCCTCATGCCTGCTGTGGCACCCAGGTACACGGGTGTAACCTTATGTCTATGTGCAGGGACATCCTGCACTGCCTGGTCCAAACATGCCTCCAAGCTCTGCCCCACTGCTCCTTGTTGCCCCGCATAGCTGGAGATTCCACCTCCTTGTACAGGAGTGAAACACTGATTAGCACTTCACTGATTGGCATTCATCCATGATTCATGCACATGTTACATGTGAATCAATCATCCCCTCATAGTGAAAAGCATACCTGAAAGGAAGTACTGTATAAATGATGCAAAATGCTAAATGTAGGCTGTATGCAAACCAACAATGCAACATGATAATCCAAAGCTTACCCTTTGCATGACATTCACTGTGCTGGGTCACCACACCTGTGCCATTTTGCTTGTCTGCAGGCCACTTGTATACATACAAGGATGTGTGTGAGGATCCTGCATCCAAAACAATTCCGTACTACAGGATGAGAACAAAACAGAGAGCGAATGAATGATTCCTAAAGACATCTCTTTACTATTTGGATACTATTATTGGACACTGTATCTCACAAAAGTGAGTACACCCCCCCCCCCCCCAATAAAGCAAGCATTACTAATCAGTCATGCAGTACTTCTCTACAAGAGAGGAGAAATATGATCTCAAGGAAGAACTAAATTTGAAACACTTATATGCTTTGGAAGACAATGAATTTGGGGTAATAACTATAAAAGCAATCTTCACTTGCTAAATGTACTGCAAAAAAGGTCAGTAAGGATAATTCATAATGCCGCCTACAGAGAACATACTAACTCCTTATTTCTAAAATCACAAATACTTCAACTTGCTGATATAGTTCATCTTCAAAAAAATAAAATAAATGCTGATTGTAAAAGTACCAGATGGAGGGGTAGGATTTAATAATCTTTGCTTCTTCCTACTCCTTTTGGACATGTGGAACTGTGAACTGATTATGGGATGCATTCAATTGTAATCTGATGCATGTTCAAATGAAATAAAACCATTACCATTACCATATTATACCAGTACGGAATTAGCGATTCTCCATGTCCATGTCCCCAAGTGGCAGTGACCCCACACCATCATTCCACCCCGCCCCCTGCTCCCAAGTGTGCATGTCTGGCACGGTCCCAGGCAGCAGTCTGTCAGCCCTGACCCTTAAAAACCAAATGGAATGTGTGTGCGTCGACCGTGTGATTAAAATAGGGGACAGCAAATACGTCATGGGCACCCCAGAGTAGACTTACTGTCCTCTGAAAATAAGTGGACAGCATACCACCATCGCTAAAAAGCTGGCAACACAAGCGAATACAGATCAGTGTGAACATGTCCAAATGTTGGAATTCATGTTTACCCTCGAAGCAGCACTCATGCAGCCCCAGACCACCACACCTGACTGCAGGCAAGGCTGTGAATCTATACTGCTATATAAACTATACGTACACAGACTACTGTCAAGTACAATAAATACAACTTGTAGTATTGTCGATGGTCCTCATTTCAACGTTAGTGGTGCCAAGACGGTTGTTTGGCAACTCAATGTTTCCGCTGTCTTCACAGATATTTTATGGGATTAAGGTCCAGAGACTGGGTAAGCCACTCCAGAATCTTAATGTGCTTCTTTTTGATCCACTTTGCATATGTTTCGGGTCATTTTCATGGCGGAAGACCCATCCACGACCCATCGTCAGAGAAGACAATGAGAAGGTCAGATGAGAAAAAGTCACGCTAAAAAGATGGTTTGATGATAATAGATTGTCCTTGAACCTAAATAAAACTAAAATCATGCTGTTTGGTAACAGCAGAAAGGACACGCACCAGCAAATACAAATAGACGGTGTAGACTTTGAAAGGGTGAAGGAAAATACATTTCTGGGGATCACAATAGATGAAAATATGAGCTGGAAACCTCATATTACAAATATACAACATAAGGTGGCCAGAAATATTTCAGTATTGAACAAAGCAAAATTTGTTCTCAATCAGAAATCACTCCACACTCTTTATTGCTCTCTGGTTCTACCATATCTTACTTATTGTGTGGAAATATGGGCTAATAACTATAAAAGCAATCTTCACTTGCTAAATGTACTGCAAAAAAGGTCAGAAATGATAATTCATAATGCCGCCTACAGAGAACATACTAACTCCTTATTTCTAAAATCACAAATACTTCAACTTGCTGATATAGTTCATCCTCAAACAGCTAAAATAATGCATAAGGCTAAAAACAACCAATTAGCTAAAAATGTCATCCAATACTTCTCTACAAGAGAGGAGAAATATGATCTATGATTACTATGGTACACATTATGTCATTGTATGGTCATATCACCTTGTACTTCGGTACGAGGTACATTATATAAAAAAAAGCAAAACAAAACAACAACAAAAACTTAAACTGTATTATGGAAAGCAGGAAGTGAACAAATGTAACAGTTACTGATTGTAAAAGTACCAGATGCAGGGGTAGGATTTAATAAGCTTTGCTTCTTCTTACTCCTTTTGGACATGTGGAACTGTGAACTGATTATGGGATGCATTCAATTGTAATCTGATGCATGTTCAAATGAAATTAAACCATTACAGGAGGTTCTACAAGGTCCTGTTCCACTGCCTGTCAATGTGGTGAAGTCTTAATGCTTCCAGACAGGTGGAATGGTGTTCCCGGGGTCACCGTTAACATTTCTTAGGACTGATAGGGATACCGCAGGGATACCCAATGACATGTCTGATGATAGCATACGCCATCTCATGACTGTTAAATATAGACAATAGGAATATCCAGCATCTACACTTAGATCCAGTGACCAGTGCCAGAGATTTCTACTCTTTGGTTACCTCTGTCAACTGACATCACACTCTCCCTGATCCAAAAATATCAAGTGGACCGACCTTACCATGAACCCGGGTGCCTTGGGAATGTCTTGGCTTGGTAAAGTGAGGAGTAGTACCGTGGCGGCACCGAGCACCAACAGCAGGATGAGGGCGGCAGGATGAGCTGCACACTGAGCCATGACCAAAACAGGAAGAGACGCTCTTCGGCTGGAGTATTTGAAATGCTTCAAGTTTGGATTCAAGACAACTAACTCCTCCGCTCCTTGCTTAAATCCCACTACAGAAAGCAAAGTCTGGCTTGTATTTATGATCCTCCTCCAGTCTCAGCTCCAAGGCTACTGGTCCTGTGGAGGAAAAAATGTTTTACTTTGAGAGAAACCTGATGCAGCCTGGAGCCAGAAATCCACGTTTTCTTGGTCTGGGAGAGACAAAGCACAGCGTTATTCACTCATTAGATGAAAACAATAGATGTCCTGGCAGGGATCCATATTGTAGGTGATTGGACTGAGGAACTGCAGGGCTGCTTGTTGTTTTTGTGTAGTATTTGCATGTAAATGGGTGCAGTCCCTAAGCTGCTTCCCGTTTTGAATATAAAGTTAAGCTCGGACATGTTTTCAGCAGAGGACTAAAATGTGCACTTGTGTGTCTAAAAATAACTCTTAACATTACTTGATGTTCTATAACTACAAAATAAATATATTCAGTACATTCTTAAATATAAACCAACACAGCATCAGAAGACAAGATGCATTTTTCATTCATTCATTTTCTACCGCTTTTCCTCACAAGGGTCGCGGGGGTGCTGGAGCCTATCCCAGCTGTCTTTGGGCGAGAGGCGGGGTACACCCTGGACTGGTCGCCAGCCAATCACAGGGCACATATAGACAAACAACCATTCACACTCACATTCATACCTATGGACAATTTGGAGTCGCTAATTAACCTAGCATGTTTTTGGAATGTGGGAGGAAACCGGAGTACCCGGAGAAAACCCACAAATGCACGGGGAGAACATGCCAACTCCACACAGAGATGGCCGAAGGTGGAATTGAACCCTGGTCTTCTAGCTTTGAGGTCTGCGCGCTAACCACTCGACCGCCGTGCCGCCCAAGATGCATTTTTTAAATTTATTATTAAGGGAGAGAAAAAAATCCAAACTTACATGGCCCTGTGTGAAAAAGTTCCCCCTAAACTTAATAACTGGTTGGGCCACCCTTGGCAACAACTGCAATCAAGCGGTTTTGATAACTTGCAATGAGTCTCTTACAGTGCCGTGGAGGAATTTTTGTTCACTCATCTTTACAGTATTGTTGTCATTCAGCCGCATTACAGGTTTATCCAGCAGGAAGTGCCCTTATAAGGTCATGCCACAGCATCTCAATAGGATTCAGGTCAGGACTTTGACTAGGCCACTCCAAAGTCTTTATTTTGTTGTTCTTCAGCCAATCAGATGTGGACTTGCTGGTGTGTTGTGGATCATTGTTGATCACTGCTGCAGAACACAAGTCAGTTTCAGGTTGAAGTCATGAACCAATGACCGGATATCCTCCTTCAGGATTTTTTGGTAGAGAGCAGAATTCATGGTTCAATTCATCACAGCAAGTCTTACTGGTCCTGAATCAGCTAAACAGCCTCAGACCATTACACTGTTGTTCTTTTCATCACGTTATTTTTCTGAAATGTGACATTACTTGATGTAATGAAACATACATCCTCCAAAAAGTTCAACTTTTGTCTCGTATTTTGGGAATCGAGATGTTTTCTGGCAAAATTGAGACAAATCTTAAAGGGGACCTGTTATGCTTTTCCTCTTTTCTATCCCATAAATGTTGTTCCAATGTTAAATTCACATGTTTCACAAACCTTTAGGTTTGGAAGTGAGGCCTGAAAGCCATGATTGATGGTTCATGCACACTGTGTTTTACATGATTTCTACTAACAGCACTGCAGTCCGGACTTCCTAAAATGCTGGAGATTGCCTGCACTCAGTAAACACGGACCTACATTTCAGGAAGTCACAGTTACGTAGAACGTTTGGGCAGGAGGGAGGAAATCCAAGCAAAACCTGCTGGAAGAGGCACAGAGTCTGGAAGATCTAGAAAGCTTTCCGTGCAGTTTATCATGTGCAGCTTCTCTATAAGAGTCGGTACAAAGTCCTGAAAAGTCTAAAAGGTCCCCGGTCCCCATGTTCTTTTTGCTTAGGGGTTATTTTTGTCTTGTTGTCATTGATTAATACTTCAATTTTGCCATTCAATCCTTTTTAGTTATGTATTTAATATGGCCTTCACAGGGTCTGCCAAAAAAGCCTGTCCTTTGGACAAATGTAAATGAAGAACCCTGTCTTAGGTACTGACATTTTAGCTGGTTATCATAAAACACATAGAAAAATACATACAGTATATATTGTTGCCCTGGAATCCAAGCAAACCCTGCTGGAAGAGGTGCAGAGTCTGGAAGATCTAGAAAGCTTTCTGTGCAGTTTATCATGTGTAGCTTCTCTATAACAGTATATATTGTTGCCCTGTGATTGCCATTTGTACTGATTACTTAGAAGCCAGTGTGAAATAATCAACAGACAAAATACGTGGATTTGCAAGTATTGAAGTATATTTTATTTACAGTTCTGTAAACAGAATAGTTCAATGCATTAAATAAGAAAAACAAATGGGTTTATACTGTTTATTAAGAGGGTCTGTGAGTATGTGTGTGTGTGTGTGCGCATGTGCATGCCTGTGAAACACAACTAGTTTGTGCGCATGAGAGTAAATAACTAGAAGTAGTAAAAGACATTCTCAGCAGCAGTCGTTATACGTGCGCACTATACAATCTCCTCATTCTTAACAACACTGACCATTCTCTATTTACATTTCATTCAATTGTGTGCATATAAAACAGCTCAAATCCACTAGGACAAAAACAAAAAGCAGTGGAAATAAAAGGTTTAAAAGGTCATGCAGGCACAAAGTCAGGAGAAAACACTTTTGGGAAAATAATATTATTACAATTAAAATAACCGCAGATCTAACAATGCCGAATCATTTATAAAAAAGTTTTGTAGTGTTTATCTTTTTTTACTGTTTGGGAGCTCCCTCTCAGCGTAAAGTGCAAGGTGGTGCTGGACACCAGGAAGGATGCAGGGGGGGGGGCGTCTTGATCAGCAGTGGTTTCTCATCTCCAGAAACTGGGAAAAGGCCTGTTTTTACAACCAACCAAAGCTTGCAAGTTTAGCCATAGCTTTGAATTTACTCAAGTTCCTTCATGAAAAAGCTCCCCGGCAACAACCTGTGCCCAGAGGAGGTTTTTCACCAAAGATCGAGTGCTGGTTGCCTGAAAAAGTTGGCCTTTTGATGCAACCCCTTTGAGACTGGAAAAGAGAGAGACTGCGGCAGGAGAGAGGAAGACGGAGGGCAGCCCCAAACACAACATGGCTTACGGCATCAAAATATTAGTCTGCAAAATAAATGCTTTCTTACTATAAAATATACTTCATCATCAATAAATGATGCGTATAAATGGGGGGGGGGAAACATGCAATTTGGTATATTAGTGGACAATCAGAGGGGAAAAAATGCATTTGAAGCCTGTTCTTCTTCTTCATATATTATAAGCAATTACATCACTAATGTCATTCAAATATATACACACACATGCTTTCATTGTGATTAATCATATCCTCAGTATTAGTGCCTTTAGTAGTGCTTTTCGGTGAAAGAAATACAAACTGAACTATGCAGAAACACATAAATGGTAGCTTACAGTACTTAAGTGTATGATATGTACCATAAAAAGAAAATATTACAGTGGTTTCTAGACCCTACTTTGAAGTGATATGTCAATACAGTACAGTAAAACTGGCTTATTCATTAATGTACCTTAACTACACCTGAAAGCTATGAGGCAGGTCAAAGAATCGGAATGAACAACAAAAGGTTTAGTCTACAGAATTACAGAAACAAAGTTTAAATACGTCACGTAGTAAATATACATCTGCGGGGGGGAAAAAAAGGCTGCGTATGTGAGTCGGATGGCTCTGTGCATGCTCAGGGAACCCTATAACATCTACGGCCAGGTAATCCTGACATTAAGAAGGTGCAATTTCAAGCTCCTCGAAAAGGTTCCACTGGCTAATCAGTGAAGTGATGAAGGAGACACGTCTCCGGTCAAGTCACCTTCTTCTTGTTTCCTCTCTCCTTAAAGTGGGTGAGAGGGCGACGCTCCCTACACCACAGTGCTGACGGACGGGTCAGACAAGTTGAGTTGTCCCGTGATGTCAGTTGGGGGGTATTGCTGCAGAGATGGAGAGAAAATAGGGGGGCGGGGAGGAGGGGACACACATGGGGGTGTCATTTCCTGTCATTGTACTCCATACGCACTTTTAATGCACTTAAGCTTTGCTAACCCCACGCTCAGGCTAATTTGTTTGGTTGTGATTGTTTTTAAATGCCAGATGCCTGAGTGGGGGGGGGGGGTCGAAGGACAAAAAGACGGTTCGGTTTAGTTTCAAAGTGCTGCTGCATTCAAGCCTTCACGTTACTGCAGAGAAACGGAGCACAAGGCCTGGTTTCTGTGCAGGTGGCTAGTTGCTATGGCAACAGGGATTTTGCTTGATTGATTTGTGCCTTGGGAGTGGGGTCTGACAAGCTGCAGGTTTTTTTTTTTCTCATTTGCAAGCCTGATTGAAAAAAATAAACCAGGAAGGCTAATATTGTCTCATTAGCATTTATAGACACATCATTAGTGTAGACTTGATCTCCAGTGTGCTTTTTTTTATTATTTAAAGCTTGGAGACGATCCATTCAACTAATATGCTGCAGATGCAGAAATACAAAGCGGTGTTAGGGGCCTACTTCTCTTCAGCAAATAGTTAACGACCATGTGTTCCATCCACTGGTGAAAATGTTGTCAAGGGTACAAGCCAATAAACTAAGGCCGTGTCCACACGGAAACATAGGAAAAGCATTCAAAATAAAAAACGTACAACGTGTCTACAAGCAACCAGTTCTATCTGAAAGCCTGTCCGCATATTCCAATATATTCATTTTCACCCATTTCATCAAAATAGATTATAATAAAAAAACAAGATAATTATAAGCAGCTGGTGGCAAATCTCCTGAAGTTCTACAAATATTATTTAAGCAAAAAAATACCTAGATCTATTGTATAAACAGATTTCCCCCACTCTGGAAGTAGCATTTCAAGGCACCCAGAATGCCTTTTTCAAAAACCTGAAAACGTTTCTGTGTGGACGACGCATAAAAGCCCAGGCTCTCAACTAGTAAGGGGTCAAAGCAGTGATGTTTCACACTAATATTGCACAGCTGCACTAGCTGGCATTAAAATACTTTAGATTGAATATTATACAAACAATGAAGATTTGTCCTTTTTTTACACCACAAACAAGTTGCAGCTATTCTCCATGTATGTTTTATGGTTAAAAAATGCTTCAAATTCAGATTTTTTTCCAATGTAGTTCTTCTTTTGGGGCTAAATAAGATATTATTTTGCATGTTCGCATCTCCATCAGAATAAACAACATCTGACCCATTTGACTAGTTAGACCAGTCATTCCAAACCACATAATGCATAATAATTGGTTCAAGACCCGACCGATAAGGGAATTTCAGTGAAGTAGGAGTCAGTATGAATAAATGGATGCTAGCCAGTGTGGCTGTGCAAGTGTATGTTGGTGAAACGTCACTCCCTCATTCTTAAGAACCATGCTCAATGTTACGTTGACAGCCCGAGCTTTTGGCCCAACGGTCTACATCAGGGGTGGACAAACTTTTTGACTCGTGGGCCATGTTGAGTTAACAAGATTGTCCAGGGGGGGCAGAATATATATTTAACACATGCACACACATTATTTTATGCTCATAATTCTAACAGTCCACATTGAATTACTTGTCTAATTTTATCTGTAAAGTGTTATACTGTCAGCAATATGTTTTTCCTCACGAGGGTCGCGGAGGGTGCTGGAGCCTATCCCAGCTGTCTTCGGGCATGAGGCGGGGTACACCCTGGACTGGTCGCCAGCCAATCACAGGGCATATATAGGCAAACAACCATTCACACTCACATTCATACCTATGGACAATTTGGAGTCGCCAATTAACCTAGCATGTTTTTGGAATGTGGGAGGAAACCGGAGTACCCGGAGAAAACCCACGCATGCACGGGGAGAACATGCAAACTCCACACAGAGATGGCCGAGGGTGGAATTGAACCCTGGTCTCCTCGCTGTGAGGTCTGCGCGCTAACCACTCGTCCGCCGTGCCGCCATATCAAACTACAAAACTGAATTTTACAGTTTTTGTTATTTCGTTTTTACTAAATCAGACATCCGACTTGCAAGTCATGTTGCCAGTTTGTATGTAAAAAGTTGAAATACTTCGAAAGCAACTGGTGAGCCGGATTCAAATGCTTAGTGGGCCACATGTGGCCCCCGGGCCGTGGTTTGCCCACCCCTGGTCTACATTCTCATTTCTAATTCTGAAGGTCCAGTGTGCGAGTCCCAGGCACGGGCAGATTGAACCAGGCGGGTTGACGGGAACAATTCATACGCCATTTTTGTTTGGTGTTAGCATTAGATTTCTCATTGATGAGATTACTACTGAAAATTGGCCCAAATTTAGAGGAAACTGGGGACGAATCACAACCACAGTGGGAAAGCTTTTTACTACAGGGGGTATTAAACTACTTTCTACTGTCACTATGTTGCATGCTTGAAGAGGGAAAGAGAAGCAGAGTGGCATGTGGGTGAGGGACACTGACACTAAAGTCCATTCATATCCATTTATGTAAAAAAAGAACATTGATATAAAATCAAAAATAATGGTCAAAGACTGAGGATGATAAACCATTTGGTTGCATATTTTGTTGACGCTAATATGGGGTTTTATACTGGGATCGCTAAACCATCAAAGCAGACATGACAACAGAGGCCATCCCACTGTTCTCCTTCCATTCTACTGCCATACCTCAGGAAGGGAAAGTAGAGATGTTTTTTTTTCAATAAAAAGGGACATTCATAAAGATGACAGTTAACACAAAGAGATAAAAAGAGCAACAAAATAAAAAAAAATAAAAAATGTGGCTGCAGCTACAGCTGTAGCTCAGTTCAAACATTGAAAAGTGTCAGGATTAAAGTCGATACTCAAGAGAAGACGGCCATCATCACCTGAAAATACCCTGAAAAAGACACACGGTTCACAAGAACACTGAAAAATAAACAAGAATTATGACAAAACAGAAAGTAAATCAATCAATACGTTAATAGAAATCCAGAAGTGTAATCCTGAAATAGACTCAATAGTTCAACAGCAAAACATCTTGGTTTTCTTCTTAGTCGGATTGGCCCACCTTGGAAATTGGACTTTTGGACAAAAAGACACAACACCGCAACATGCGTTCCAAACCAAAAGAAACCAAACAAAAGAAGTGCAGGATTGGTGCAAATAAAAAGGTCAAGCCACCGAAACTAGAGGTCACAAAGACTTAAACACACATGGACAGAACACACACCAAACCAGCAGCCCACAACAAAACAGACAGCTTGTTTGCATCATATTATCCCCATATTATCCGGATGACACCCACCCATCACCACTGGCCCCCCTCTCTGATTGGAGCTCCTGGCCTGACCTGACCTACCCTGATGCCCTTCAGTGTGTGGAGGCACTAGAAATGCGTGATGGTTGATCGATGGTGAACTGACAGACACGTGACAGAGGCAGCTGAGCCCCGTGGAAATGGATGAGTGGCGCATGTGGACTCTCTCGTGATCGGATATGGAGATGTGATCAGAGAGGACAGAGACCGGGAAAGAGAGGCGACAGAAGAGGACGAGATAAAAAAAAAAAGAGCGGGCGGAGTAAAGAAGGGAAGATGTTGCTTCTGGGTCTCCTTACCGTGTCTTTGGAGGACCTACGTCTCTTGATGCTGGAAGCCAGGGTGGTACTGATGGACCTAAAAGAGGCTTTCTTTTTGGGGTCGGGCTCTGCTCTACCACTTTTCCTATCCTAAAATGAATATGTGGAAACATTATTCATGTTCATTCTATAGCTTGGGGGCGATAACTTTGCTTTCACCCATTATCCAATCCCAACTCCACCTCTCACCACAATATTTGTCCTCTTATGACGTAAGTAGATGGGGGCGAAATATGAAAAGAGGGCAGGCGACAGAAAGGGATCAAGACTGTTAAGACGTGAGAGTGGGAAGGTTTAACTGTATGATATGACGGCACTCATCGAAATTTTATACAAGCTGTCACCCGCAAAGGATGGTGCGGTCGTCTAATCGTTTGGGCTCCTGGGAATGCATTAGAATGAGTGATGGGTCGTAAAGATGTCAGTGGGTGTGATACCATGTTTCACCTTAATTAAACCATCTGAAATAGCCAAACTATCACCTGAATGCACTCGACAGCTCTAACCGCTTCTCATGGACAACACAAGTCAACATTTTAGCATGCATCTTACTTGCAAACATGTCAAGTTTTAACTTGTAACCGTATCCTTACAAGATGCTAACTGACAAATGCCCGCTTGCTAATCTCAGCTTAACAATAGGGTGTCTGTGTGCATATAAAAACTCATATTAAGGTATTCTTACATCCTGAGTCTCTAGAGAGGAAGAGGGCTGCATAGGGGAAGAAAAGAAAAATAAAATAAATGTCCATCCACCATCGTTATTACTTAAGAATATCCTTATGCATGAGCCAAGGGATCAAAAAAGGGCGAATATCTTAAGAAAATCGAATAAAAAAAAAAAAGACACTAGCAAAGCAAACATCCACATTCAAAGCCAGGCAGGTATAAAAAGGCAAGCTACACTATCATAAAGATAGTGAAGAGCCACTAGAATGCATATCAACAGCGACTGAAACTGAAGCCCATTTAAAGTCATTATACCCAAACTGGGTATAATGGAAATTCACCCCACACATAAGGGAATGAGATGAAATGATGCTGATGCTTAATAATCATAATTAGAATCATGAAAAAAAAAGTTGCAGACTTATGACAATAATCTTGAAAATGTCAGCTACTGCGCAAAAAAATACTTTGCATCGCGTGATTCAAGTAAAGTATGAATGGGAGGATGCAGGAAGAGGGCGGGATCGGGAAGATGGATGCCCTTTTTTCAGGGGCGGGGCCGTGTGGTGTGAATTTCATCATGCTAAAACATTTTATGGATGGATGATAAGGCAACAAAAAGGGCAAAACAGAGCATAAATTAACACCAAAACAAACAGCATGACAAATTCAAGTTGGCCAGAACTAGCCCTGCGGTACAGCCTGTTTCAGCAGGTCACATGACTTCTTTTTTTTTTTAGGGCACATTTGCACCATCCAGCAAGTTTCCTCTCAAACCCCTGAAGACTTGTGATCAGGGGGTGAGGGGATGGTAGGTGAGAGCTGGCAGGAGCGTGTGATTGGTTCACGGCATCACTTGATGTTAATTAAGAAAAAACATGACTCCTGTTGGAAGATGACATATCAAGTTAGGTCATGATGGAGGTCTAGGAAACACGTGTCTCTAATTATGCCTTGCTTCAGAAGGAAGAAAATACATTCCCAAGTGGCGTAGCCGATCTTCGTTCACATTTTCTTTCATCGTCATTTCTTAGGTGTGAAGCCTGATGAAGTGAGCACAGTCCCGACCATGCAGGGCATGCTGGACCATCAGGACTTGCAGCTGCTTGTTTTTCCATAGAAACAGAAGCGAGTCGCTATGGTGCTTCATTATTATCATCATTATCATCACTGATTGCGTAACATATTTAAAAAAAAAATCAGACAGTGCACTTCTGACTAACGTCTTGTGTAGCTTTACATGTCGCTACTTGGTGATGCATGGGTCATTTTAAAAAGACCAATAAATAATTTACCAATTACAGTGGAATCTGAAAAGTTGAATAGTTCACGGATTAAGGATAATGCAGAAAAAATATATTTTTTTGTGAAGAATCGTCATAAAAATCCAACGCCAAAGCCGAGAAGTTATTTTCAGTGAGTGTCTCAGTAAGTGTCTAAACCAGGGACACCCAGCCGGCGGGCCAAATGTGGCCCGCAGGACACGAGTTTGAGGCCCCCGCCTTGATATGAAAGTTTAATGTTAGTGCGGCCTGCGCAAGTTTGATATGGATGCTGTATGGTATCATGTACCCAGAAAAAATTATTACTTTTGATTAATGTTCATTTTAAAGGTTAAATAACTGTTAATAGTTATCCTCCCTATCCGTGTGGAAGTGGTAAGTTTTTGGCTATTTAAGATTAAAGGAAATAACTTAAGGCTACCGTTTAGGTCGCTAGCTCTCTAGTTTGCGAGTTAGCATGTGTCTCAAGACCCTGCAGTTGTGCAATATGTTGTAAATAAAAAGAGTATAAATGTGATAGTCATGTTTTGTCATGTCTACAGGGCTCTAATAATGCTTTGTTAATTTTAATCGGAAAAAAATAATTTGTCTACCCACCAACTATATGTGGTTTCTTAAGTTTTTATTATATTTATTTATTACTGATTGATTGATTTTCTTTATTCTTGATTTGTTCATTTATTTTTCATCTTATTTTGTGTAGAAAATAAAAAGTAAGATATTTGAGAACAGTGGAATGTTTCATCAGAGCTTTTCTTGTAGAAAATCGAAAACCTGATGCGGCCCAGTCTCGCCCAGACCCTAGCTCCAGTGGCCCCCAAGTAAATTGAGTTTGAGACCCCTGGTCTTAACTATACCACAACATAAACAACACAGAAAGAGGTTGTTTTACATTAAAACAACCTGCAATGAAATATTTACAGTTTTCACATTTGGAATCGAACTGTTTGTGCACACACATGTGCGCAATGACATCATCATAAATGCACTTCTGCCATCTTGTGGCCATTTTTATGGCTTAAAAATGTTCTAAAAGTGACATTCTATTGTGTAGTTGCATCATCATCTCTTTTTGTCTAATCCCCTCCCCCCCAAAAAACATAAAATATAAATACTGTATTTTCCGGACTATAAGTCGTACTTTTTTTCATAGGTTGGCAGTTCCTGTGACTTATACTCCAGAGCGACTTATAAATGAAAAAATTGTTTATGTTATATGAAGGCGGCATGGCGGTCTAGTGGTTAGCGTGCAGACCTCACAGCTACGAGACCAGGGTTCAATTCCACATTCGGCCATCTCTGTGTTTTCTCCGGGTACTCCGGTTTCCTCCCACATTCCAAAAACATGCTAGCTTAATTGGTGACTCCAAATTGTCCATAGGTATGAATGTGAGTGTGAATGGTTGTTTGTCTATATGTGCCCTGTGATTGGCTGGCGACCAGTCCAGGGTGTGCCCCGCCTCTCGCCCAAAGACAGCTGGGATAGGCTCCAGCAAATGAATGAATGAATGAATGTTACACAAACACCTTTTCTGTTTATGTTTAGTTTTTGTGTAGCTGAATAAGCATTGTGTTAGCATATCTTACTCCTATTTAGCCTGTTCTCCATTCTTTTATTGTCAGAACTTGCCTTCCAAGAGGACGTAATGTCTGTTTAGTAGTAGTTTGTAAAATAAATTACTGGCTAAAAATGCGACTTTTACTCCATTGCGACTTATGTTTTTTTTCTACCTAATTATGCATTTTTGGCCTTGTGCGACTTATACTCTGGAGCGACTTATAATCCAGAAAATACGGTAAATATGTCTCTCGGATATGGCATAAACCCATTTAAGAGCCATTAAGTCTCCAGTCTTCCAAGCAGTTACGCCATATGTCAATCTCAGTCTTCCTCTCCAACTCCACTTCCTACTGTTCACACTCGTAAACCTCGTGGAGCAGATGTTCAACGTTTGAGGTTCCACTGTATTTTAAACTATTTTCCCCACATCTCATGATTTCTAAACATTTTCTACTGAAGAAAAGCAGTGCATTTTCTGATTTATAACACAGCATAGAGGAAATAAAGTTAAAGGTTAGTTATGATCATAAACCCAACTACACCTGAGTGGCTACAGTACTAATATGGCATGCATATTCACAACAATGCAAGGTCACTTTATGTACTCATTAGCATCATGGAGAGATCATGGGATGTGCTCCATTAACATGGATTAGACAGAAGTGCACTTTCTCTGAGCGTCCATCTTTCTGGTCAAATGTATGCATTTGTATGGTTGGACACAAGGCAGTAGAAGCATATATTTACATATACGATTGCACAAACAAGCAGTCCAAATAATGCCAGCAATGAGGATTCCAGGTTCCAGTGGTCACTGCACTGAGGGAGGAGGAGACCACTTAAACTGCAATGGTAGATTTTCCATCATGATGGTTCCGTGTCCTACATAACCAAGTTGTCATTTTGAATTTGTGGAAATGAGATCACAGTGAGCAATCACATCAGTGCACCCAAACAGTACGAATAACGTCTGGCATAGGACAGATTGGATTAGCTCAACTTCATGCATTCCTCAGTGCTCCTTGGACGAGGCCTCATTATCGTGGTTGATAGTACCGTGAACATTGTGTGTATCTTGAGCTCCGAGGTCCTGGTGATGGTTAATGAGGAAAAATGAGCATGCTTGAGGCATCTTTGTTTAGTCTTGCATAAAAATCAACGTGATCGTCGCTGACGCGGATATAAATCATGCTGGTCTACTCGCAGTTTAGTAGCGTCCCTCTCCTTTCTCAGTGATGCACCACACCACCCACACCCACGTCCCACCCAGCATGCAATCGCCTGCTGTACGCATCCACAGAACGTACGTACATCCATGTCAGGACAGTCACAACAATGACATACTGTACAGTTGTCAGCAAGATGGTGGACGTTCTCGCTTTGCTGACAGGCACTTGACATTGTTTGTATACTGTACCTTCCGTCACACACTGAGTTGTGGTTCAAATACAGTGATGTAGCACACGTGTCGTCACAGTGACTGGCCATTACATGAACCCCAGGACCATCCATTCAGGGAGTTTGGATTTAAATTTAGCATCAAAGATATCTCAAATCAAAATTATTCCCTGTAATTCCAAGAGGAGCCAATTCAGTTCCAATGACAATTCCTTAAATGATTTGAATGGAAACTGAATTCCATGATGACACTATGTAACAACATAGTATTATATTATTATGTCATTGTACGGTCATGTCACCTCGTACTTCGGTACGAGGTACACTATTAAAAAAAAACAAAAAAAACTTAAACTGTATTATGGAAAGCAAGAAGTGAACAAATGTAACAGTTACTGATTGTAAAAGTACCAGATGAAGGGGTAGGATTTAATAAGCTTTGCTTCTTCCTACTCCTTTTGGACATGTGGAACTGTGAACTGATTATGTGATGCACTCAATTGTAATCTGATGCATGTTCAAATGAAATAAAACCATTACCATTACATATGTATTGATATAATAGTCAAAATTTAATAGCTCCACGACATTGATTTGCAATGTGCTCTATTTGTCTGGTGCTGCAGGAAATCAATGATGGTATAATGAAAGTGCACAACTAACTAACAAACTAACCAACATGCACCGATGGCATGGCAGTAGGTTACAAACTCATTGGATTTTGGATATTCTGCTGCAAATTGTCACATTTTCCATACATTGGCCCCCTATGAGACATTTTCTTGAACCTGTGGCAAAGGAAATGCTTCCTACCTGCAGGTTCTTCCTCCAAACATTAACGGCCGCAAAGGCGAGCTGCATCTGCTTCCTGCGGGCGTCTTTATGGCGCTTATAGGCTATTTCGATGAAGATGAGGAAGATCCCCGCCGCTATGCCTCCAGCCACCAGCATGAAGACCCCTGTAACGAGCGGGCAGGAGAAAAAGTCTCAGTTGCAGGGTCTCAGAACTTCACATTGCTCCCAATGAGCTTCAAGGCACGCTGTGTCACGCTCAGTGGTCGCCACACGTCTTTGAAAGTACTCCCGACGTACGACACATGACTAAAAGACCATCACCAAGCCACAGCACAAGATACTGTACGGTACACAGCACCCACGCCAACACTAAAAACAACCATTTTTGGTAAAGGTATTGGACAAAAAAGGGCTACAGTACCTTACCACTGCAGTTTTTGTCCAATCACTTTTAACGCTTTCTCTACACCTTAAGGACCATACCTGCCATGTTTTCAAAGGTGAGTGTGGCTGGGGCATTGCTCCGTGAGTCACACTCCTGGTATCTCACCCAGGTTTTATCTAGGTCTTCCATGAAGCCATTCTCATGAGAACTGCAAGAGGTCAAGGGTGGTGGAGAGAGAGGTGACAAAGTTAATGCATTGCGCAAACGTCGGGACTCGAGAGTCGCTTCTACCCTGATTGCAACACATAGAAGACAGACAACAAGACAGGGCACAGACAGAGACAGACAGTGAGGGCAGGAAGGGGAGCTAAAGACAGAGATGTGACACAAGGCGATGGTTAAAAAAATGGCCGACAGCGACCATCAAATCATAGATAAGGAACAAACAAAATAAAAACGTCAGACGAGTAATGCACCTTCGGCTGGGACAGACCTGAGAATGGCCAGGGACACATTCTGTTTCCAGGGGCTGTCCTTGCGCATGCCTATGCCAAAGCCCGAACGGAAAAACAGCTCTCCCGTGGTCACCAGGTCGCACTTCTGCGAGGCTTCAAACTCCAGCACCGCAGAGTCCCAGATGAAAGCATGCAGCTTGCTGTGGGGGAGGGGAGGGAGGAGTGGAAGGAGGGGGTTACGGTGCAACAGTACAATGATCTACATACATATATTTATTGTCGGCGACCCTCTCTCTCGCACACCAGATCTTGTGTGTCATTCAGCGTTTACCAGCAATCAGTACCGCTGCCTATGGCCCAAATGTAATCCAATGACAGATGGGTGAGGGCGACTCCCCCATCGGACTCCCCCCAGATGTTCGCCAGGGTGCAACCTGAAAAAGGGTGCTGCGCCACTCAATGTTAGCGCCACCTCACACTTGGTACCAGCGCGGTTGTCACGTCCACATCTACCCCCCCCTTTTCCCTGGTCTGATCTCAACCATGGGCCTGGATCAGATGGAGGGCTGCAGTAAGTCTTGTAGCTTCCAACTGATCCACAGGTCCATGCGTCCCTCCCCCTCCTCCCCGTTCCCGACTCCACCTGACCTGACCGAGGGCGGCACTGACTTTGTGCTTGACAGGTTGAGCGGTCGGCCGACTCGATGTGGTCAGCGTGACCTGGCCGAGACTCACTTGTCACGCACTGCCTGGATGGCTTCGGCGGCACTCTCATAGTTGTGCTTCTCCATGTGGCGGTACATGGTGCTAAGCTCCACCTGCCGCCGGAAGTAGATATCCACGGAGCTCTGCTTCACCGTGGCGTATATGAACTTGTCCGATGGGTTTCTCAGCTGTGCAAAGATAAAGATCATAAGACTGTTAGAAGGACACTGCTTAATTGTGTCATTATACATACATTTCATTTCCAAAAACAGATTTTCCCAAGATTTTGGATCAACATTTGCAATAAAAGTGACATTTTTAGATGAGATTCAGCCCAGCTCACACTGCTTAATTGTGTCATTATATATACATTTCATTTCAGCTCAGCTCACACACTATATATAGGTTCTCAACACTAATGAATGAAAAGGTAAGATCAAGAGATGGAATGGGAGTCACACAACTGTGGTGTGTTCAATTACACTGTCAAAAAAAACAAGTCTAAACCTTTTTTTTGGACCGAAAATCTGATAATTTGCAAATTATCCAAAAGTCCTACCAAATAAACGTTGATATGGTCATGACGGATCATATGATTTACCCTTGGGTCATTGATGCCGGTGATGCGCTCCTCAGGCCGGTCCAGCACCAGGAAGGCAGCCAGGTTGGCAGTATAGGAAGCCACAATGATCATAGCAAAACCAGCCCACACCATACCAAGGATTCTCGCTGAGAAGCTACGAGGGGCACCTGCAAGTTTAAGGTTGAAGTCAGATCAGTTGATTTTTCAATTCTAATTCCCAAGCTAGAATTAGCCTCAGCATCACTACCTGCCTGACTATTTTTTTTAAATTGACACAATCAAGCAAGAACAGAAGAAAAACGTTAAAATCAGTAAAATCCGATGGAGTTCTGACCAGGAACCAAAGACAATACCAGCAGCTATACGGAACAAAATGGCATTTTCCTACTGTTCCATTTAGTGCATCTGACCTTCTCCAATTCCAGAGTTCAGCAATACTCCCCAGGAGAACCACATGGCAGATGACAAGGTGAGGGCATCTTCTTCTTCTTCTTCACTGTTTACTTTAAATCTTCCAAACGGGCTAAAGGGAAGACATTGGGAGGGTTGCAGGAGACACAGTGAGACCTTGCACAAGAGAACGTGCACAAGTGAAATCCCTGAGAACCCAGGGTTCATGAAAGGAGACTGAACATGAGTAAAGTGAAGGCAGCAAGGAAAACACAAGACACAAGAAGGCAGCATAGGGACAGAGTAGTGGGGATGGTTTGAGCCAATCGTCACCTCTGACTGGCTTCTTGTCTGAACTGAGGGTAAAATCTGGATTCGTTAAGAGTGCACGCACACACACACACACTCTCTCCCCGTGTACCTGAACCGGTCTAGTAGGTAAAGCATCACCGCCACCACATGCACCGAAAGACCCACCAGCAGCCACAATGTGCTTTGGAACGGCTGCATGAACGAGTCCAATGTACTGCGAGGAATTTCCTGACAACACACACCAGGGAACCGGTTAATGCTTCATATTGATTAGAATTATCCACGAACAAACAATATCTTTTACGGGTTCTCTCTTACTGCTGTCCACAAATATCACAATTTTGTCAAATTCACGATATGAAATGTGAACTCGTATTAAATCATTTAAAAAATGCTGTTATAGTTCAGAAGCTTTTTCCTGCAAAAGCAATACAGTATGTTACAAGACAGTATGTTACATGCAATGTAATGCAATGTAATAGTGGTCGCTTACCGTAAGAGAACCATAAATCATGAACTTAACTTACCTTTTTAACGAGGATGGTTAGACCTTGATATTTGAAGGGTTTGGAGAATTCAATGTACTGTGCTCGTTCGTTGTTTATAGTCAGCGGGGCGACAATCATATCAGCCAGGCCCCCCAGGAGCTCTCCCATCATGCCATTCCACTCTTTCTTATTACTGTTGTTCACCTAGAAGGCATTAATTACCAAAATCATTGGGTGCGTTCACATTCATATAGTCCAGTATGAAAATGGAAGAAAATATGTTCCCTCTTTGTAGCTATAATAGTACTGTATGTTGCAAGATGTTCAAGCGTGCCGGTCGATGTTTGACCATTCGTGCAGAAGAACATTTGTGATATCAGTCACTGAAATAGCAGCTCAGGTACCTTAAGAATTATTATGAACTTAGGTTACAAGATGTTCAAGCGTGCCTGTAGATGTTTGACCATTCGTGCAGCAGAACATTTGTTACATCAGTCACTGAAATAGCAGCTCAGTTACCTTAAGAATTATTATGAACTTATGTTACAAGATGTTCAAGCGTGCCTGTGGATGTTTGGCCATTCGTGCAGAAGAACATTTGTGATGTCAGTCACTGAAATAGCAGCTCAGGTACCTTAAGAATTATTATGAACTTATTGTATGTTACAAGATGTTCAAGCGTGCCTGTGGATGTTGTTGTGAATTATTATGAAACCCTTTTAAATTAATGGGAAAACAGATTTTAAGTTCAATCTGTTGTGAATTAATGTAACACAAACCCGCTCCTGGGTTCCAAATTTCCCATCAGCCACCAGATGAACCTCATAGGTAAAGTTCATGGTCATAGCCAGCTTGATCAGGAGATCAATGCAGAATCCATAACAGCACTGTGGGACAATTGGCCGTCCTGTAACCAAATAGAGAAATGGTTTGCGAGTTAAAATCAATGTGGAGGAAATCAGCCGGCTTTTTAATTTGCTGTCCTGAAGTGCCGCATGTAGACTGGACAAATGTATCACACACACACACACCATGGCGCACACCCACCCCACACTCTGAATGGCACACTCAGCTCCATGCATACATATATAGATACCTACTGCATATATATGTATGCATCTCCAGTAGGTGTTTGTGCGTTAAAAGCACATTGATATCATAAACGTCCCTGATGTGTTACCTGGGATGGTCTCATTGGGCCCAGTGCAGATAACCTTTTTAATTAAGACTCCATTTAATGTCATTTCCTCCTTGCATGTTCCATCCGGCATAGTGGGTTTCACATACACAAATGGCTCCTGGTGTATGGTCACTATCTATAACAAATAGGAGAAAGCTCTTGATCACATCGATTCAGATGCTCCCATCGTGAGGGACAGCAACGGAGAACGGAAGCCCCCAAGAAGCAGAAAAAAGAAGATGAATTGAGGATGGGAAGCTGGAGTGGATGGAGTGGATTCTTTCCCCTTTCAGGAGCACATATAAACTGTACTGTCTCACAGGAGCAAAAGTTAGTTTCCACACTTGATCAGATTACTACGTCCATGTGATGCCAGCTAACCTTTAATCGAGTAGACATCTGGAAGCCTTGTGGTTTTTCTGTCTCCCCGCCAGGCCAGATAATCTTCCGCTGATTGTTCATTACCACCTACAGGGAGGCAACACAGTACATATTAGGCACATTAAGGATTCAGACTTCGACACTATATGTTGGGTCAATTATAGAACTACAGCTGACGACAGAGACTCTAGTACGCTTACCTGTGTCCCATTGTAAACGCCGACTTGAATGAGTCGACTCTTCTGGTAGTTGAGAATACTGTAGTGGGCGTACTTCCTATCACCGTCGTCATTGAACTCAACGCGTCCTGTGAGGCCCTCTGGGTATTTAGATGACATGAGCACCCTGGCGGGCAAATGAAAAATAATTACAGCGTCGTCGCACAATTAGACGAGTATGATGTACTAATGTGCTGTATCTTCTTTCTCTTTCGGCTTTTCTCTCGTTCCTGATCCTATCCATCCTGGTCACTCCCAATGTGAACCTCAGCACCCGCATCTCTGCTACCTCCGCATGTAATGTGCTGTATGCATTTGTCTAATCGTGTTGAGTAGATATATTTTTGTAAAATAAGAATATGTCACAAATGAATGTACCGTTTGAAGAGAGGCCCTGTTTTCCAGATGTTGGTGTTGCCCACACATCCTCTCGGCGGCTCAGTGATATTTTCCTTCTCAAAGAGCTCCTGGATGGACTGCGCCACCACTGCCACGGCATCATTGATGTGAGCCGACTCGTTCTTCCCGTTGATGAGCTGCAGTCCGATGAGACCTAAAACCAGTCCCACGACAAACACACAATGACTCATCTGAGCAAGGTACTACCTCTTAGGATCCTTTTGCAATGCTCCAAGTGGGCAAAAACTTATAGGGTCTCCAGTTTAGACATCCTGAATAAAGGTGGCACATCAGTAGCAACAACAACGGAAATAAATATAAATATCTTTGGATTAATTTTTTTTTTTTTTGCTACTGATGACCTTTTCACAGCATGTGTAAAGAGTCCCTTGAAGTTGGATTGTATTTATTCCTTTCCTTTTATTCATAACTGGGGGAATCAGGCAAACTATTCCTTGTGTAACTGTTAGCGGCTAAACAACCAGTCAAGAATCCAACTTCAGCTAAGTTTTCTGATTGCAACCAGGTCCAGCCGACTTCTGCATGAAGTCTCAATGGAGGTGGAAGAGACAAGGACAGAACAAAAAAAAATGATTTTTTTTTTGTGTGTGTGTAAGGGTGCCTGAGAGGTTGGGGTGAGACAGCGTTTGTGAACACAAGGTGATAAAATGTGAGAGAAACGGAATAAATGATAACAAGAAAGGCTGTTGTAGCTTACCATTCTACCAGTTGCAAAACTCTTCCTTTATAGATCATTAGAAACCAGGACATTAATATGGCAGAATAGCACAATGAATAGCCAGGAGAGACACAATTCAACTGAAGAAAATAAGGAACACAACACATTTAAACCTTTAAACACCAAGTGCTTAAACGTTTAAACGCTAATCCATCACACGACACACGGTGAATCATGTAACGCATCGCTAGGTTTGTTACGATGGCCCACTGAGTGAGGCCGGGTATTAACTTGGGTATTTGCCGCAGGGCTCTGCTGGATGATGGACGTACCGTCTGGAGCCTCGCTCAGCGCTTTACCCGACATCTCCCGCTCGCCCACCAGCCACACGTAGCCGGAGCCTGTCATGTTGAGGAAACGGGCAGCCTTGTACACGGCGGCGGCATCTTCCTCGCTGGCACAAGTGGAGTAAAACAGAAGGATCCAATAAAATAACATTTATTTACAAAAATGTATCGGATCTTAATAAGGTTCTAGTAAAGCTTCAAATGTGCAAGTAAGCAATTAATTGCAAACCAGCATTAAACTGAAATTGGCCGTTCATCATCAAAGTTTAAGACCATAGCCTTATTCACGATCTCTTGATGGCAAAGGCAGAAAAAGCTTTCTCTCTTTGAACACAGTTGGATTGTTTAGCTGCATAAACGAAGTCTCTTGCAATGTGCCATTGCTGCTGATGTCGGATCTTAAAAGATCCTGAGGGTTATGAAACAAAAAAGTCAAGTTGTATCCCCCCCCCCCCCCCAAAAAAAAAGAATTCACCGGCCCAAATGTTCTGTCCATCAATACACAGGACAAATGCAGTCCAATTCATAACAAGGGGATCCCACCATCATGATCTGTGGTGCTTTTTCCTTCAATGGAACAATTGAACTTCACCTTGTGCAGGAGCGTCAAACGGTTGTTGGCTATGTGGAGATGTTTCAGTGGGCATCCATTATTGTATGTGTTAACGGGACAAAGGACATCTTCCTCAGAAATAATGTCACTCTTTTGGACCATCTTTCATGTTCCCCTGATCTAAATCCAACTGAGAACATTTGGGGAATGGGATGGCAAGGGAAATCCGTTGCCTTCTGGGAAGCATCTTCACCACCTGCACCAACATTCTGGAAAAACCGGCACCAAGCTTGGTGAAACTAAGAATGGCTGCACGGCGGTCAAGTGGTTAGCACGCTAGGGGACCCAAGTCCAATTCCACCCTCTGAGTTTGCATGTTCTTCCCGTGCATGCGTGGGTTTTCTCCGGGTACTCCAGTTTCCTCCCACATTCCAAAAACATGCTAGGTTAATTGGCCACTCCAAATTGTCCATAGGTATGAATGTGAGTGTGAATGGTTGTTTGTCTATATGTGCCCTGTGATTGGCTGGCGACCAGTCCAGGGTGTACCTTCTTTGAAGACAGCTGGGATAGGCTCCAGCACCCCCGCAACCCTCGTGAGGATATGCGGAAGAAAATTAATGAATTAATTAACAAGAATGGGCTCCTCACTAATTACTCCTGGGCATTTTTTAAAATATTTAAATTTATTAATATTTATTTAGTCTATTTAGTCTATTTTGGGGACTATGGAGTTTATTTTCTTTAGCTTTGGTCTTAAACGTTTGATGAGCTGATGAACAGCCTGGATTAATTGAACACAAAGCCTCAGTTCATCCCAACAGATAATATATAATAGTATTTTGAGCGTTACATTTTGGGTAAACTCTGACCTGGCGGAAAGGATGATGACTCGAGCCTCCAGTTCTTTGGCCTCCAGCAGCAGGGCCGTTAAGTTGGTATCCTGGCTGAACTGGAGGACTTTCTCTGCCTGTGATCGGGGCACAAGAAAGGTCAAGCCAGCTACTTCCCCCTCCCTTCAGACACCATGATGCCTCTTTACCTGCTTGTTTGAGCTTGGACGATTATAGTTTGAAAACGGGAGACAAAGGTAAAAAAAAAAAAAAAAAAAAAAGCGATCCAGAAGGATATACCGGCTGGATTTATAAAAAGAACAGCTGAAGGGAAAATTTTTTTTGCATTTTTTTTTTGGCATGCAAACTGAGGGTTATCAAGGCTCCATAAAAAGGACGTGCATGTGTTAGGTGGGGGAAGAAAAAAGTCAATGCAACCAGTAACTAAAAACAGGTGAAGGGGGTGAGAGGGGCGTTTTGCCTCAACGACAAAAAAAAAAAAAACAAAAAGAGCTGCTGTAAAGTAGGAAGGTGCTACAGAACAGGAGGACGTAGCATCTGGGAGACTGCTTGGTCCCACATTACCGGTTCTCCAAAGAAAAAGGCTTGCAAACTCTGTTTGTGTGTGAGTGACAGTTCAGAGAACATGCATTCCTTTTTTTTGAAAGAGAAAATGAAAATGACAAAAGCCAGGGCGCTGCTCACTGTTCTTTTCTTTCTTTTTTTTTTTCTTGCTGAAAATTAAAGAGTTTCCATAGCCAAACCATTCTTCATGTAAACCACAGGGGACTTTCTCAAATTAAAAAATTAAAAAAACACGTGCTACCAAGAAGGAGGGATGGGGCATTTCCGGGTCGGCTGGTGACCGGTTCGGGCTGGTTTCTAGTTGCTACGTTTGGAAAGTTGGTGGGCGGCGTGCATTGACCATGCAAATATACCTTAGGTCCTCGCTTGTTGTCATAGGACAGTTGGTCGAGGTTTTCATAGTTCCTTTTTTTATTCTGATGAGTAATGTGCACAGAGAAAATATGCAGACATAGAAAAATATTATAAACAGTTGAAAATGGAGGGCAGCAAAGCATTCCAACAAATCTCCACTTGTGCTTCAAATTGGGATCTTTAACGGTGAGGCTTGCAAAGACATCAAGACTGCTCAGGAACAGCGATGATATATATAATAAGCAAGGATTAGGAAGATTTACACTGTAGTCTTATGACCAGATATCAGAAACAGCTCCCAGAATGATGTGCTGTATTTCTACATTACGGCCAATACCAAATCTATCAGCATGAATCCATCAAACCACTGAACACACCACCAGTGACCCAACACTAACAACAAAAAGATTTGCATGGCGGTCGAGTGGTTAGCGTGCAGACCTCACAGCTAGGAGACCTGAGTTCAATTCCACCCTTGGCCATCTCTGTGTGGAGTTTGCATGTTCTCCCCATGCATGCGTGGGTTTTCTCCGGGTACTCCGGTTTCCTCCCACATTCCAAAAACATGCTAGGTTAATTTTTTGGGGTCAAATTTTTGCTCTCTATTATGAAAGGTCATTGTTATCAAATGTAACCACGAGCGAGTTTGTGTCTGTGTAAGTTATCCACCCCATTAAAACAGCCTCACAGCCCCTTAGGGGGCAACCTAACAGAATTAAAATATTCTACAGACAGGTTGTGAGTCTACTGTATTCTGCCTGACTTGCAGAATTTAGCATTTATTCATTTATTTTCTACCGCTTATCTTCACAAGGGTCGCGGGGGTGCTGGAGCCTATCCCAGCTGTCTTCGGGCGAGAGAAGCGAGGTACACCCTCGATTGGTCGCCAGCCAATCACAGGGCACATATAGACAAACAACCATTCACACTCACATTCATACCTATGGACAATTTGGAGTCGGCAATTAACCTAGCATGTTTTTGGAATGTGGGAGGAAACCGGAGTACCCGCAGAAAACCCACGCATGTACGGGGAGAACATGCAAACTCCACACAGAGATGGTTGAGGGTGGAATTGAACCCTGGTCTCCTAGCTGTGATGCTGCACACTAACCACTTGATCGCCGTGCAGCCCAGAATTTAGCAATGGTAGCAAAATATGTACATCCAGCTAAGTAGTGTCCCATTCTGATATACATCACTGTCTTTGTGTGTTTGTACACAGAGGGAAGTGCAAACACAGCAGAATGTCCTTGACCTGAAATGGCATCAAATAGGGCTCACAAGGTTTGAGCTGACTGAGCTTAGGTTTGAGAAAAACAATTGTTAGGATTCATTTAGAGAATAAGCACCTCTGATAAGACTTATGATAATGATCTAGCTCCACTTTTGATGTTCTAAATTAGAGGGGAACCTTTCTAAAAAGACATGATACTGCCTGAAGGCCAATATCGAGCATCTTTGCAGTCCATTCCAGTGCATAATGTGTGTTGCATAAGGACTCAGCTTTAGATTGTGTTTGTGATGTTTATATTTTCCGCTGCGATTAGTTTGAATTTCATCATTTTTGCAAGCTTGGCTTATTGGAGCAAAGACGTCGCCACTCAGGGAGCTTTTAAGATGGAGAGCCACTCTACAAAAAAACATGCAGCATCTTTCTGCTTCATAGGACTTCCTGCACAGCCGCCTGGCATCATAGCTTACACCCCACTGCATTCTGGGTAAGTGCCCCAACCCCCCTAACATTGTGCATCAACACAATGTCCAGTCCAACAGGAAGACTGACATCCCACAAACCTGCAAATCAAATCCTTTATGTTTATCAAATTTCATTTATTCTTATTTTACAAATGGCAGTAACAAGTTCCACACATCTTTAAAAGGAAAAGATATTGAAATATTAATGCTGTGTAAATGATTTACACATGACATACGAGCATTTAACACAAAGCACATTACACATAAGGAAAAAAAACGTGTTAACGCCCTCCCCCCACCCCCCGCCGACTGCTCTATTTTTGTACCCACATTAATATTTCATGTTGTGTTAGTCAGTTTTGCTCTCTGACTAAGTCCAACGTGTCCAGACCCGCTTTGCTGGTGGTGTCAGCGATCCCCTAGTGACTAAATGACCTCGCTCACGGCTCTAAAACGCCGCTGAAAATAGTTCCTAAATTTATTGCATCAGTGCAGCCAGCTAAGTGATTAGCCAGAATATTTCTCCCTTAATTAAAGCATAACGAGATGAGGCAGCAGTCCAAATCAATATCGTTTCACATCACATAAAGCACTCAAAGATGTGAGGGCCTTTGCAATTTAGATTAAGTGAGCCTATAATAAAAGGTTATTACTCTTTTACTAATATTAATACACTTATCAGAATAAAAACTTTGCTGATATGAGTCATTGGGATTTAGAATTGGTTAAAATAAAGCTCAATGGTATTTGGGGTAAAGCTGTAGTGCAACACTGATTTTTGTCACACAGAAAGATAATTTCATTGCTTGACGGTTTGTTTAAAGTTGATATCCGTTGTGATATCATAATACTGTCTCTAAATTATATTACGTTGTACTACTACTGCATTTGACATTTAACTTAAATGAGAACATCAGATGACATCGCTACGAAGACTCTGCAAGATGCTTGTTTGTTCTTAGTGTTTTTAACATGAGAATTATTTTGAATTTACCAGCTCAACAGGGAGCATACGTCGTTGCTGGAAGATACAGCTATTCCATCAGTTAGTTCCGATTAATGGGCCTCTGAAATCAACACACCTTGGAAAGATGTTCCGGTAATGTTTTAAGTAATCAAAATATGTTTAAGTTGAGAGTCGGTGTTATTAGCGTTATTAGCGAGTAGCTCGAGGTATTGTGACTGATGCTGAGACGTGACTCACAACGCCTCACAACACAAGCAATACGTTGTGATACTCCGCCAGAAATAGAGTACTCTGTGTTAGCTGCTACAATAACAATATCGCTTAATTGTATGTTAAGCTCGGTTAATATACAATGGAACACTGTTGGCATTTTTGAAAGTATTTTTTGTTAGGACAAAGTAGCTGTTAGCGTCAAAGTAGGTGTGTCCCAATGACGCGCATTTTAGCTAGCTCATATTAACTCATTTTCTCACGTTATGATGCACAAAGAAGGGAAATCAATTCATTTCCTGCACATTTTCCACATGATGAAAACATTTTGTCCTATTTTTGTGACATTGTTGTTTATTATAATTTCAGTAAAAGTAAAAATATTACCTGAAGTTACTTTTTTGGTAGCACAAAGTAGCTGTTAGCATCAAAGTAGGTGTGTCCCAATGACGTGCATTTTAGCTAGCTTGTATTAACTCATTTTCTCATGTTATGATGCACAGCAGAGGGAAATAAATTGATTTCCTGCACATTTTCCACATGATGAAAACATTTTGTCCTATTTTTGTGCACATTGTTTGTTTATTATAATTTCAGTAAAAGTAAAAATATTACCTGAAGTTACTTTTTTGGTAGCACAAAGTAGCTGTTAGCATCAAAGTAGGTGTGTCCCAATGACGTGCATTTTAGCTAGCTTATATTAACTCATTTTCTCATGTTATGATGCACAGCAAAGGGAAATAAATTGATTTCCTGCACATTTTCCACATGATGAAAACATTTTGTCCTATTTTTGTGCACATTGTTTGTTTATTATAATTTCAGTAAAAGTAAAAATATTACCTGAAGTTACTTTTTTGTTAGGACAAAGTAGCTGTTAGCATCAAAGTAGGTGTGTCCCAATCACGTGCATTATGATGCACATAGAAGGGAAATAAATGTGTTCATGTTTCACATAAGGATTATGAATGATGAGATACTCTCTACATATTTTTCCTCTTGCGTGTGGGATTTAAAACGCAACGAGGCTCGATCCAGTTTGTTGAAAGCCAAAAATGTTTAAAACGCCTTCTGTTAATCAGCGTTAATCAGTGATGTTCCAGGTCACTTGTTTCAACAGCTTTCACAGCCTTCCTGTTAATTGCCTCAAGTGAGAGTCATACTGGCCGTGTCTTCGCCTTCTGATTTAATTAAACCTCTGAATCGGGACTCATTTCACTCTGATACACAATTACAGCAAAGAAGCCCAGAGAGAGACAATGAGAGTGTAAAGAAAAAAAAACATACCCTTGGGTAATTTCAGCTTATTAAAGGGATGAGAAAGCTGCTTTTCTTCCCTTCCTCTGTGACCCTTTTGCATGTCTCATGGAACATCAGCATTTCAGTGGCCCACTTCCACAGCTCAGAGCGACACATGGGTGCATCAGCATTATGTGAAAAGGCGAAAAAAAAAAAAAAACATCTAGCGGCGCATAATAAACACGACGCTCTAAGTGGGAAATGACTCCCACTAACCATAACCTCCATGGAAAGACTCCAACACTTTGTGTCGTTGATGGTTTGCAAAGCCTCACGTCAAAGTCACCTATTTGGCTCCCAATAATGAGAGACATGGGATAATTTCGGACTATGGTGAAAAGCAATGTGAAGATGAGCAAATAAACGCAGAAACTTTTGTCAAGAGTAGACCACATTAGACGCTGTTGATGTTTCTTGAATGTTAGCAAACGCTTACACAATGGTGAGAAAGATGTGGCCACGTAACAGAGAGGGAAACAGCTATAAACTCTGGGAGGGGGACAAGTACGGGGATGGGAGAAGGGCGTCTCACCTTGGTTTCTCTCTCCTCCAGGAGTGTCTCCAGCCTCTTCTGAGCCGCACGCCCCTCGTGGTCATCGCTCACAATCAGGATGATGTGGTTCCAGTTGAACTCGCGCATCAGATCGAACCACACGTGCGCTTGGTGGGAGTAGGGGGGAACGGTTCGCAGGAAGGACAGGTGGATACTCTGGGAGGAACAAGACGGGAGGTGCTGATTCACATGTCCGGTAGGGGGATTTGCCCTAATTCATAACTGATGATGGCAGGTTCTGGTCCACTTAAAATGAAATATGCATACTCTGTACATTGCCTACTTACCCTTCCTGTTGTGTTAGCTTTCTAGTATAATCTCTTATGTTAACGGGTTGGTTTTGACCCATGTAATAAATCAGCTATAAAATACACTAAAAACAATAAGTTACCATCAAATTTGCTTCTCATGTCTTGGTTAGCTTCTTAGGCTTCCTCATCCATGAAAATATTGCTTTTAATACTTTTGGTGTGGGCATGTGGGCCTTTTTTTGTCACTATACCCCTCCATTTCAATTTCCAAAAATTCTCAAATGAACCTCAAAAGAATCATATTAATAAATGGAAGGTTCTTTTGTTATCTGGCTATTACTGAGGGATATAGAACATATCTCTTAAATCAATTAGTTTTATTTATTTTCTCATTTGAGTATTAATCGCTAAAGAAACATCTATGGCAGGGGTCTCAAACACACGGCCCGTGGGCCAAATGTGGCCCGCACGACACTAGTTTGAGGCCCCCTCACGTGTCTGGACCTTGTTTTTCTGCTGGTATACTGTAAAAGTGATCAAAATGAGAATCACCTGAAGCTTACATGATGAGAAGAGGAGCTGGTTGTCATTGTGTTGGCTAATTGTACACTTATGATTTCAGTTGTGGCTCATAATATTGCTTTATAGTCATATTATTATAACCGGGTCGACCCTAATAATACAGTGGTCATAATTTCAACCAGACCATTTTAAAATGTAGTACAAATTATTTTTTTGGTTTTATTTTGTTGAAATAGAGTTGATGCAATAAACAAATGTTATGTGATTTTTTTTTTATGCATTAAATTGTAAAACGGGTCGGTGCCAACCCTAACACAAGAGGGTTAATTCCACACCGGAAATATTTAAACATTGGTTTAAATTGGGAATTAAAACCACTAGAGTTAGTCCCTCCCCTTCTGCGACATAGCCAAGATGGCAATAACTGAGGGAGGTAAGGGTCCACCACTACCCACTCACTATTTTGGCAGTTTTTAGTGTAACATATGGGTACTGCATGATGTTTGAGCAAGGGAGGGAATAAAAAAAAACAAAAAAACATTGAACTGTATGATTCCAATATGTATGATTCCAATTGATTTCACATATTCCTCCTTGTTTAATGTGCAAGCCTACAGTCTGAGTGACTTGGATGGCGTGCTCATTTGTGTTTGCTCAGTATAATGTTTGCAGAAACATTTATTAAAAACAATTATTTTCCACAGGCTTTGTAATGGGGTGTGTCTGACCTGGCAGGTGCTTATCGCTGCCTTCCTTCTACAGAAATACATATTTAAATATTCAAATACAAAAAAAGCAGTGCCACTGTCAATGTGTCAGCTGGGGTCAGCAACAAAGTCCAAAGCAATATAGATATTCATTCATTCATTCATTGTCTATTTTCCTTACGAGGGTCGCGGGGGGTGCTGGAGCCTATCCCAGCTGTCTTTGGGGGAGAGGCGGGGTACACCCTGGACTGGTGGCCAGCCAATCACAGGGCGCATATAGACAAACAACCATTCACACTCACATTCATACCTATGGACAATCTGGAGTCGCTAGCAATATAGATATTTTTATTTTTATTAATCTGACTGCCAAGATGGAGAACTATACAACCAAGCTCAAAGCCTGTCCACACTGGACTTTCAGAGAAAACAGGTGAACTTTTCCTGAAGAAGATATCATCCATGAACCTCACCTCATGGCATTGATGGATTAAGCGGAATTTTTTATGTTTAAGTTGTAAAATTTGGCATTTTTTAAACAAAAATCTCCCAAAACTCACCTGCCTTCCAAGCCTATTAGCTGACGAGAAACAAGCCCTAAACTACAAAGACAGCCAGTCAATATCCTCAAATAAACTAATTAATAACAATGAATGCACTAATTTTACACCCCTATTGATAATAGAAATACTGGACTTGAAGATTATACATGACAGATTCTGGCCTTTAGTCAAGTGTATGTAATTTTCTTATGTACAGTTTACATAATACGGATGGTTTTCTTTACAATCCGTATCTCTGTTCCTGGATTTTTCTGTTTTTGAGTGATGAGTTTTAGCATTTTTCATTATTTTGCTACTATATCATTTTGTGTTTTTGTCCCGCCCGGTGTGAGCTCGCTTTTGTACCATGAAAAGACTCATGACGTAATGCTAAACATAATCTTAGCACAGCGTGACTGTTCTAAAAGAGAACAGTCTTCATTTGAAATAAGTTGAATTCCACCACAGCCTGACAGATTGAATAAATCAAATGTTTCACTAAATTAAATCCGTCATCTCCAAATGTAGGCCAGCTCTTGTCATCCAACAGTCCCTTCTAGTCTTCATCATATTCTTCTAAAAGTTGCATTTGCTGAATGTTACAGTATTTTGTGCATCCTGATTGACATCAAGCACAGAATGTATATGTAGGGGAGAGGCTTCTCAGGTTGTGAGATCGACTCCCAGGATGCACTGCTTTGGAGCGGTCAAAGGTATAGGGGGTGTGTTCAAATCAAAGAACACGGAAGGTTGTCCTCTTTGGATATTTTATTTATGTTTATGCTGTGGTAGTGATGAGACATCATACATACAAAAATAAATACACAATAAATGATAAGTAACGTAATGTAACTCATATTTCACAAGTATAATGATAAGCTAAAGGCACGCTACACACAAGCAAACATGACACTCCCTAGAATAACCGTTAGTCATAGTTAGCTTAAATACTGCTATACTGATATTAGCACCGATGAACAAGGGAGACTAACCTTGTGAAAAGGGTGCCCAAACTACTCCACAGCTCCCACAATAAAGCCAAAAACTCACCTCTATGCATTCACGCACAGCATCAACCTGGTGATATGATGTATGAGGCGCAATAAGGCTCAGAGATCGATGAATTGTTCAACCGAAAAAACCGTCCCGCACTGTGGTGCGTTTACTGACCGCTGAACACCGTAGGACAAACGACACTCAAAGCTGAACATACAATGCAATGTAAATGATGGGCTTTCTAACAGTATGGTATTATTAATAATTGACTATTTATTGCTTCATTCATTCATTCATTATCTAGCGCTCTTCCTCACAATGGTCGCGGGGGCGCTGGAGCCCATCCCAGCTGTCCCTGGGCGAGAGGCAGGGCACACCCTGGACTGGTCGCCAGCCAATCACAGGGCACATATAGACAAACAACCATTCACACTCACATTCATACCTATGGACAATTTGGAGTCGCCAATTAACCTAGCATGTTTTTGGAATGTGGGAGGAAACTGGAAAATCCCACGCATGCACAGGGAGAACATGCAAACTCCACACAGAGATGGCCGAGGGTGGAATTGAACCCTGGTCTCCTAGCTGTGAGGTCTGCGTGCTAATCACTTGACCGTTGTGCATATTTATTGCTTCTAAAACTAATATACTGTATGTGCTGCTTTCAATGACCTTCCCAAATAATGTGATTTACTGGCTTGATAAGTATTCTAACATTTAAAAATGACACAAGCAAAATAAACTTAAGGGTACGTTCAGGACACCCAAGATTGATAGGTGAGATGATGACATCTGATATTTCCTACATTTATGAGTCTCTTAAAGGTGGTCCTTTGAGTTTTATTTATGCGATCTCTTTAAAGTTTAATTTTTAGTGGTTTAGTGCTTCATGAAAACATAATTCAGGTCAAAGATATTATTAATGGAGTTCGTTCCATTTACAGCTGCTAACCTACTCAATCATCGCTCCTCTAATGGACAGTGATGGGGCGTTTAATGTTGGGAGTTGGTGAAGCCGCCCCGAGGGACTTCCTGACTCCTTGCCTCTGTGTCCATTCGTGTTCCTCTTCCCTCCCATCCCGATTCTCTTTAACATCATTTCATCCATCACTTACCTTGTCTGAGTAGATGGACATGCGAGTGGTGAGCCCTACCACTGGGATGCGGTAGAAGCCTGCAGTGTAGGAGACGGGTGTTGGCGTCAGGTGGTCGTTAGACTGTGGCGGGTGACTCACGAGGATGGCGTAGACCTGCACGGAAAAGCACAAATTTTCAATCTGGAGGAGACCAGGGTTCAATTCCACCCTCGGCCGTCTCTGTGTGGCGTTTGCGTGGGTTTTCTCCAGGTACTCCGGTTTCCTCCCACATTCCAAAAACATGCTAGGTTAATTAGCAACTCCAAATTGTCCATAGGTATGAATGTGAGTGTGAATGGTTGTTTGTCTATATGTGCCCTATTTCTGTGCACATTTATTATAATTTCAGTAAAAATAAAAATATTACCTGAAGTTACTTTTTTGTTAGGACAAAGTACAGTAAACCTCGGATATATCGGACTCGGATATATTGGAAATTCGCTCACAACGGACAGACAAAAAAGATTAGTAATGTATTTCCAATAAAAATTCATTGCATATATCGGATTTTTTATAACAGATTTCGCCTATTTTGGACAAAATCTCCAGTCCCGTTCCAATGCATTTCCATTAAATTCCCTCGCATATAATCGGGTGGCCGCATTGTGGCGCTCCGATTCGCTGAATTGTGACAGGCCGCTATACGACGTCATTTACAGCGTTGCCTGCGCGATTTATATTCACGTTTATTATTCAGATTTAGGACAAATATAAAAGTGAGTGACGTCAATAATACTAGCACAGCAGTTAATGAGATCTTAACCTCACTATTGGAAATAACGTAGGCCTGACGGGCGTAACAGGGCCTAGTTTAATTAACAATTTGTTATGCTCAGAGTCCAATAAAGTTAAATTCTCATTACCTTACGTCTCTTTTCATTGCCCAGTCCAGGTACATTGGAAACATAGTCAAGGAAGTGCCTTTTTATAATGGATAAAATCCGATTTACGCATATACTGGATATAAATCCGATATATGCGTAAAACTGACATTTTCCGGTATACGCATATAACGGATTTCGCTTATATCGGACAAAACCAGTGGGAACAATTGAATCCGATATATCCGAGGTTAACTGTAGCTGTTAGCATCAAAGTAGGTGTGTCCCAATTACGTACATTTTAGCTAGCTTATATTAACTCGTTTTCTCATGTTATGATGCACAGCAAAGGGAAATAAATTGATTTCCTGCACATTTTCCACATGATGAAAACATTTTGTCCTATTTTTGTGCACATTGTTTGTTTATTATAATTTCAGTAAAAGTAAAAATATTACTTGAAGTTACTTTTTTGGTAGCACAAAAGTAGCTGTTAGCATCAAAGTAGGTGTGTCCCAATGACGTGCATTTTAGCTAGCTCATATTAACTCATTTTCTCATGTTGTGATGCACAGCAAAGGGAAATAAATTCATTTCCTGCACATTTTCCACATGATGAAAACATTTTGTCCCATTTTTGGCACATTGTTTGTTTATTATAATTTCAGTAAAAGTAAAAATATTACCTGAAGTTACTTTTTCGTTAGGACAAAGTAGCTGTTAGCATCAAAGTAGGTGTGTCCCAATGACGTGCATTATGATGCACATAGAAGGGAAATACGTAAATGTGTTCATGTTTCACATAAGGATTATGAATGATGGGCAAAATTCCCCCAAAAGTGCAGTTTCTCTTTAAAACTAATGACAAATGCCAATAATGTAAATGTTACAACATCAGATCATGTTCTTATAACCACAGACAAAACTTTAAATAAATACAATTTAATACAAAAATGAATCTGTCATACGCATTGATGTCATGTTATCAAAGATTGAACAAATTGAAAATAAAAAATTAAAATCCACTGTTTTTGGCCAGCAGAGAAGGCCTTGCAGGCACCGGTATGGATAGAGATACTCCTTTTTTTCTCTATTCCACTCTACAAAAAGCCCATGTCTGTTTTTATTCATGTTGCCTGTCCAAAAGCCTAAATAAAGCAACCAGACACTCAAACTGCTACAAGGCTCACAAAAGTTGCATAAAAGCATTTTAGTGTTTTAAATCATTAGTGGCATTGTTTCATAATCCAATTTAAGTGGGCTGCTTTTCAGTTTTGTGTGCAGTCTCTCATGCAAGAAATCCTTTTTTTATTGAAAAATCCTTCTTGTGCGGGCCAGCAGATTTATATTCATTTGGATCTGTTTTAGCGTAATCCCCAACTCTAAGACAAAAATACATTCCAGAAAATTCCCTGTAGTTTTGGTAGGAAGAGGATTGAAGTTGGCGTGGCAGTGCAGGCGTGGATTATCGGAACGCGAACCGCCCCGTATGCTTGGGTCAAAAAATGAGAGCTTATACCATCCAAGGATTGCTCCCAGGCATCTTACTCCTCCATCTGCCACAGACTTTCCCGTTCAGTGACTGTTATTGCCCTCCGGCCAAACTGGGCGGATTAGAACTTCCTTTGGCTCGGTTTGAATTAGGCATGAGGTTGTCTAAGTGTGTGTGCATAGACCTTAATGATTGTTGGTGCAATCTTCTGGCTTGGGTTGCACACTTGTGCTATGAGTGTGTGAGATGGAATACTGGATGTGACAGTATTATTATACAGTACTAGGCTGTATATGTATGTATATATATATATAAAACAACCATTACACCACACTGAAAAGCAAAGAGACTAATAATAGAGTGTGTGGGCGTGTGCTTTTCTTGCAATTATTATTACATGAAAGCTAATAATGTATGTTAGAGAATGGAAAGTGGCTTCACGCCTGATCTAATGTCGGCGCAGTTAGTAGAGTATTACGTCGAAGTGTTAAACAACCCTCCGAGGTGCATATGCATTCACTACGCATTACTTATGGATTGTGTTTTGTCAGTTAAAAGTGTAGTACACTCCGTTTGAGCCAAACAACATCCAAACGCACTCAAGTTGTTTATAATAGTTCTCATGTTACATGCTAAAATATCGGAAATCACATTCACTGTGAAGTACTATCAGCGGTTATTATGCGGCGCCAGTGGGGCCACCCATTATAGTCAATGACATTTTGCCCATTTTCACTCCTCACTGGCTTCATTGGATCTGCAGCTGTGTGTCCTGAAATGCACACTTGCCCCTTCATGCGAGATATGCCCCTGAACTAAAAGTCTATTTTTATGAATGTCTGTAGGGAGACGTCATTGTGTTGAAAATGAGCTGAATTGTGGTTCATGTTTTGAGTCAATGCCAGAATGAACAAATGGTACGACAGCTACAAGTGATTTCTTTTCAGGCTTTTTTAGTTCAACAAGGAATAAGCCAGAGCTGAGCAAACAGTCCTTCAGACACAGAAATACCCCAGTTGGTACAAGGTTCTGGTTATATTGATATATTATTAATGATAAAAGATAGCCATTGTCATTATATACTTCTACAAAACAATGAATGTCAGCTAAAAGCTCAGCGAAAACAATTTTAGGAAAATTACATGCAATGAAATGAGCCTATCCCAGCTGTCTTTGGGGGAGAGGCGGGGTACACCCTGGACTGGTCGCCAGCCAATCACAGGGCACATATAGACAAACAACCATTCACACTCACATTCATACCTATGGACAATTTGGAACATGTGAGGAGAAAACCCATGAATGCAAACTCCACAAAGAAATACCAGAGCGGGAAATCTAACCCGGGTCTCCTAGTTGTGTGGCCTACATGCTAACCACTTCTCTACTGTGCAGCTATGTAATTAAATTGTAAATGTATGTCCGAAATTGGCTTTTTTGCTGAAAGCCAATATTGTCCAAATCTGATTTTCAAATATATGTATACATTTGAAACATGACATACGTACGAATGAACACATATGTGTTGTGTACAAATGTTTTTAAAATATCGGTTTTCATGATTGGGAAGAAATCAGATACAGATGTGGACTGATATCAGATTTCTATGCTGACACCGGGCCCATAATTATCCGTACCGATAACTATCCGACATTTTGGTCCAATTTTAGTCCATTATTTGGGTTTTAAATTATCTTTAGAAGTGCCATGTGATTGGCTGGCGACCAGTCCAGGGTGTACCCCGCCTCTCGCCCAAAGACAGCTGGGATAGGCTCCAGCACCCCCGACCCTCGTGAGGAAAAGCGGTAGAAAATGCATGAATGATCTTTAGAAGCCAAGTTCTTTACTTGCGTGGCCCCACATTCCTTATCACAGAAATCGACCATAACCTGGCTCACAGGACAAATTGGGGGGGGGGGCACTGTTGATGGGGATGTCATACAAACTTCATGTCAAAAAACCCAAACTATCAAGTTGTTCAAATATACAGTTACAGATGACGTCTCTTTGACCCTAAAAATGCTATTGCTAACTCCATTAGCAATGTACATCAGGGGTCTCAAACCAAATGTGGACAGGACACTAGTTTGAAGCCCCCGCCTTGATATGAAAGTTTAATGTTAGTGCGGCCCGCGCAAGTTTGATATGGATGCTGTATGGTATCATGTACCCAGAAAAAATTATTACGTTTGATTAATGTTCATGTTAAAGGTTAAATAACTGTTAATAGTTATCTTCCCTATCCGTGTGGAAGTGGTAAGTTTTGGGCTTTTTTAAAGTTTAAAGGAAATAACTTGGAGGCTACCGTTTAGGTCGCTAGCTCTCTAGTTTGCGAGTTAGCATGTGTCTCAAGACCCTGCAGTTGCGCAATATGTTGTAAATAAAAAGAGTATAAATGTGACTATAGTCGTGTTTTGTCATGTCTACAGGGCTCTAATAATGCTTTGTTCATTTTAATCTGAAAAAAATAATTTGTCTACCCACCAACTATATGTGGTTTCTTAAGTTTTTATTATTTGCCGTTGTATTATTATTATTATTATATTTATTTATTACTGATTGATTGATTTTCTTTATTTGTTTATTTTTCATCTTATTGTGTGTAGAAAAATAAAAAGTAAGATATTTGAGAACAGTGGAATGTTTTATCAGAGCTTTTATTGTAGGAAATTGGAACCAAAGCAAAACCAATTTTTTTTGTTTTTAATAAATGTGTTTTTTTTGTTTTTTTTGGAAAACCTGATGCAGCCCAGTCTCACCCAGACCCGAGCTCCAGAGTTTGAGACCCCTGATGTACATTATTGTCTGTATGCAGAGTGGAGTAACGGCGATGTAACCATGGCAACCGAGTGAGAAAAGACATGTGACAATGATGTACTGTAAAGGAAATCTTTCACTCCTCATCCGACTTGTTCCCAATATTTAGCTGTTCCCAGCTAAATTCAAACCATGAAGAGTTTTAAAGGCAGTTTTGCGTACCTGACTGGAGATGAGGTCTTCACACACGGACAGAGCCATCTGGATGGCGTTGGGTTTATGCGTAACGGAGATGGCCGTGAGCTTGAATTTGTCCCTTCCGTAGACTTGGTTGGCTTGGGTCACGGCATCTTTGAAGACCTGCTCGTACCTCTTCTGACTCAGGACGGCTCCGATGTTAACAATTTTGGGCTCGCAACCGGCCCGCGCACACGAACAGGAGAAAAGCACCACCAACAGGAAGAACCGCATCTTGTCCACCAGCAGCGCCGTCAAACGGAACCCCTCAGCCCGGTCACTTCTCTCCGCGGTGCTGGCGGGTCGGCTCGAGGGGCTTCTGGGCAGCAGCGCGGCTCGGCTCGGTTGCAGGCAAGCACGACGCAAGTGGGCGGTGTGAGAGATGGAGGGAGGGTGGCCGGAAAAAAAAGGGAGAACACTGAGAAACTGCGGATTTATGAGCAATGCGGAGGAATGAGCGCGATCATCATCATCTTGCACCTTCCTCCTGTGAAAACGTCCTAATGCGCATCATCTCATCTTTCCGTGCAGTGTCTCCTCCAATCCAGACCGCTTCTCAATGCTTTCAGTTGGGGGGGTGATCGCTCCCGAGCTCCCTTGAAGGTCGCTCCGGGCTAAACCGGCTGCTGTCCTTGGTCCTGACAGCTGTGCACGCGCGCTTCGGTGCTACCGCGCGCTCCCGCCGTATGCACTACCCACTCGACTCGGCGCGCGTTGGCGTGCTGTGCTGCCAGTGATTACCAAGCTGTATTGTATTGTATGAAAAATAAATAGTACGCTCCCTACAAGCTGTCTATCCCAATGTGGCAGGGCATATTGAAGACTGGGGGGTTCTGTTTTTTCGTGATGCGCTCAAAAAATGTAAGAACATTGACATTTTTGTACAAATTCATTCATTTTCTACTGCTTTTCCTCACAAGGGTCGCAGGGTGCTGGAGCCTATCCCATCTGTCTTCAGCTGAGAGGCGGGGTACACACTGGACTGGTGGCCAGCCAATCACAGGGCACATATAGACAAACAACCATTCACACTCACATTCATACCTATGGACAATTTGGAGTCGCTAATTAACCTAGCATGTTTTTGGAATGTGGGAGGAAACCGGAGTACCCGGAGAAAACCCACGCATGCACGGGGAGAACATGCAAACTCCACACAGAGATGGCAGTGGGTGGAATCGAACCCTGGTCTACTAGCTGTGAGGTCCGCTGTGCCGCATTTCTGTACAAATGTACCCAATAAATCAAACATATGAACCTCAAAGTAATGACAAGAAAACACAGTGGAAGACTATACAGTGGTATGAAAAGTCATTTGACTGTGTGTCAGTTCTGTGGAACTTCATTCAATCCTGGATGGTAATCTACATCTGTAGTCACAGCTGCAATGGAAGATTGACATGGACATGAGTGATGGATTGATGGAAATGTGGCTGCCAATTTGATGTACATTTCCCAAACTGTTTGGCCATACGAGTGGTTTGTATGCAGGCCTCACTAGCTAGGAGACCTGAGTTCAATTCCACCCTCGGCCATCTCTGTGTGGAGTTTGCATGTTCTCCCTGTGTTCTCCACGTGGGTTTTCTCCGGGTACTCCGGTTTCCTCCCACATTCCAAAAACATGCTAGGTTAATTAGCGACTCCAAATTGTCCATAGGTATGAATGTGAGTGTGAATGGTTGTTTGTCTATATGTGCCCTGTGATTGGCTGGCGACCAGTCCAGGTTGTACCCCGACTTTCAGCTGAAGACAGCTGGGATAGGCTCCAGCACCCTTGTGAGGATATAAGCGGTAAAAAATGGCAAAAACATAACATCATTCAATGATCTTGAAAAAATATATATTTTTAAAAAAGTAAATATCTGTATTATTCTGCACAAATCTGTCTCAGTATTCAGTTTGTATCAGACGGACACCAACATTTGCAGTATGGCCCATCACTACTGGATAAATGTGTACGAATTTGAGTGTCTGCCAAATTAGACGAATTGCACACCATTGCCAAAGTGCTTCATTTTCATCTTTTTCAGTAGGAATAAATCCAAGCTGACTCAACAGTTTGCACACATAGGAATGTAATACTAGCCTATTTCCATCTCTTAAAGCAGGGGTGTCCCAATGGAAGTCAATATATCCCTCACTACCCCAATAACGCCCCACTTTGGGTACCACTGATTTTTATGGAGAAACTCACACAGTTCCACCATTCATACAGAGTGTCTAATATTTATAGGTTATCACATGGTTTGTCTGGTATCAGGCCTGGTATCATGCCCCCAAATGTCAGTATCAGTCTGATACTGGCACGAGGGGCATGATACTGGGCCTGATACCTGACAAACCATGTGATGATCTTATTATCACATACTATTTAATCATGAGCTTATCACGTACAATTTAATCAAAAAAACATTTTGTTTCCAGAAAATGTTCAGTTTATTACATGTATTATATCTAAACAGTGTAAACACAATAATTGCAAAAATATTTCAACAATAATATTTTTTCAACAGTCTTATCTTATCAGTGTCTGACAATTAAAGTTCCATTAATCAAGTTTGGGTTTTTTGGTGACTGGAGAAGCACTAGGCACTAAGCACTCGTGCGCTGTTCTCTGATTGGTTGTTTCACGGGCACGATACCAGAGCAGCATGCCCTGAGTGGACAGCTACGGGTGCTGATACTGGACATGGTTAAACTCTATATTTTATCAGTATCACTGCCCTGGGCTTTGACACAGTATCATTTCGGCCTTTTCCTGTATTATTCATGGGCGGTTTCTAGGGTACAGGGCCAATTAATACTGTAGTATGTGATAATTAAGGGTATCACCCCAGTCACAACCCGCAGAAGATTGGATGGGTCTTAGAGCAGATTCAGATTAAGATATGCCTTTATTTGTCCCTCAGTGGGGAAATTTGTATTGCACAGCAGCAAGAGTACAGAGTCAGTTAAGCAGTACAAAATACACAATATAGAAAAATAAACAATATAAACAACCCAAGTATTAACAAAATCAACAGTTTTTCCCAGAGTTATATACAATACAGTATGTAGTTAATATGAAACGAGATGAGATATATAACCAGTCTATACACTGAGATCCTGTTAGAGAGTTAATATGGGGCATTATGGAAATACTTCACATAGAACTTAGTATATTGCATTTAGAGCCCTTAATATTGCACATGGAGGTTGATCAGATATTGCACAGAGAATGGGGTCTGGAGTAACTATACTGACTAAAAGCAAGTATTACACAGATGTACATAGTAGTGTAGAAGTCTATTGGGAGCGGTGCTGCTTGTACAGCCTGACAGCTGCAGGAAGAAAGGACCTGCGATATCGCTCCTTCACACACTTGGGGTGAAGCAGTCTATCGGAGGGGGTGTGACTTTGTCCCTCTATAATCGATGTCTGGTCAGAGTTCAACATGGACGTTCGTTTGATGTGATATTTCCCCACCAATTGCCTTTCCAGTGTGCTTTTATTGTGCAGCGTTCTCTGTAATATGGAGCCCAATGTGGACAGGCCATTAATCACACAGCAAAGTCAGTGCCATCCATCTAACCAGCTGTCACACACTTACTGTCGCACGCAACTTGTGTCCCTAATCATGAGTGTGTGTATGCGTATTTGGTGGCGTATGAGCTCTTTAGTTGGAGCTTTGAGAGTTCAAATAATTGTTAGAAGCACCGTTACTGCTAGATACTGGAGCTGAAGCAACCTCATGGTTACCTAGGAAACAAGAATCTCTCTCCTCATCGCTTTTATAATATGACCGAAACAGTCACAGGCAGACATTTATTCTTTTATTATGGGCTTGCTCAGTAATGCAAGCCCCATAGACTGCTGCTTAGTTAAGGACAACCTTGGCACTTTTTAAACTTGAGGCCCTCTTGCAAGGTGTTAGCATGATGACTGTTAGCATGTTAGCATTTGAGCTAATTTACTCATATATAAAGGCAAATACACACATGGTATGATGTGGGAACACTATCGGACTGCCTGGACACTTTTTGGACTTGAGGCTGTCTTGCTAGGTGTTAGCATGGTGACTGTTAGCATGTTAGCATTTGAGCTAATTTACTCATGTCTAAAGGCAAATACACACATGGCATGATGTGGGGACACTATCGGACTGCCTGGACACTTTTTGGACTTGAGGCTGTCTTGCTAGGTGTTAGCATGGTGACTGTTAGCATGTTAGCTAATTTACTCATATATAAAGGCAAATACACACATGGTATGATGTGGGGACACTATCAGACTGCCTGGACACTTTTTGGACTTGTGGCTGTCTTGCTAGGTGTTAGCATGGTGACTGTTAGCATTTGAGCTAATTTACTCATATATATATATATATATATATATATATATATATATATATATAGTATATATATGTATATATAAAGGCAAATACACACATGGCATGATGTGGGGACACTGTGAGACTGCCCCAAACTTTTTGGTACCTGAGGCTGTCTTGCAAGGTGCTAGCATGGTAGCTGTTAGCATTTAAGCTAATTTACTCATGTCTAAATGCAAATAGACACATGGCAAGATGTGGGGACACTATGGGACTGCATCAACCTTTTCGGTACTTGAGGCTTTCTTGCTAGGTGCTAGGTGCATGGTAGCCATTGGCACACCGGGCCCGAGGTTCACAGCACAGGTGGCAAGCCCATCAAAATTTCCACGGGAATTTTCTAGTTTCAATTATTAACAGTCAGTACCTGATGGGACTGAACCACGGTGGGGTTTATTCCAAGCAGAAAGTGTTATTATCATCAACAACAAATGCTCCTGCTTTAAAAAAAAAAAAAAAAAAAGTGATTTGAAGCAGCCGCTAGGATAAAAAAAAAATCATCAAACAGCATCCTGAATTATAAATCACACAACACACTGGTGGCTGTTGGGGTTGCAAGGAGCTGATGAATTAATCACGAGGATGAGCAAATCACCATTCATCATCTGAAAGCTGTGTGCTAAACGGTCTTAAACTATTTGTCTCGTTTCTCCTGTGAAACTGTAGTTCAATTCGGTTCATGTTGTTGCTATTTATACATACTCTTCCTGCATTTTGTTCATGTCGGCACCACAAACCACAACATCATTAATAGAAAAACACACTTGCAGGAGTTGATCTCTAAATTGTAAATCCTGACTATAAATATGAATAAGCGAGAAACACAAATGAAGAAAGCAACAATACAGTATTAGCTATACGTATACTTGCTGTGTGAATATTTCACTGTCTCAGCATCCGCTCTCGGGGTGAGCAGGGCATCCAATAATTACCCTCCCTCCTCTATGTCACTGCAGCAGCCACTTTGCATTAAACTTAACACTTATTAGACAACGCCGCAGTGCCCGAGCCGGCTCCTTGTTATAAAGAAGCTTTCCTCTGCTTCTATTCCCACCCACTCACACATCAATAAGACTGGACCAACCCACTCTTCAGCCATTATGTAAGTTTGCTACAAGAATGCAGGGAGACAAACACAATATAAGCATGCAGCCATTTTTACTTAAAATTTTAATACACTTTTTTTTTATTTGAAAGGCAAAGAAAGATAGGTTGTAGTTTATAGATAAAAATAAATAAAAATTGGAGCTATTATACATGCTTTGATTCATGGTAGGCTATGTATTATAAGTCAAAACATATTGACGTACAAGTGAGATGTAGTATTCTGGTGACTAGGTGGCAGTAATAACACAAAAAACATTGAGACATTAGCTTACATTATGATACATTAACACTGCATGTCCGACAGTATAGTGTGAAAAAAATATATCCTCCCATTCAATGTGGAAGTGGTATTTTTTTCCCTTGAACATTGAATCCTATATCGCAGAAATTAATTTATTGCGGTCGAGTCTGGAACCAATTAAAGGCGATAAACACCGTAAAAAAATTTTTTTTAATAAAAGCACTCAACATCCATGTTCTTCCACATATCTTTTCCAGGATGATGGGGAACTGGAGTCTATCCCACATACTATAAACAAACAATCATTCACACTCACAGCATCACTGAGTGCAAGCTAAGACTATATCCAGAGGCGAGTCACAGGGTACTTATCAAGTCAAGTCAAATCAATTTTATTTATGTAGCACCAATTCACAACAGAGGTCATCTCAAAGCACTTTACACAAGCAGCAGTCATGAACAATGCTCCTTATACTTAGACAAGCAAGCGAACGCCACATAAGCAAGCACTTACGGAGGGAAGGGGACAAATAATGACAGGAATCTGTATGGAAATGAGCCCTCCAATTTATTTTTTTAATTGAGCTTATGGAAACATACGTCTACTTTCGCTTTACATGGACAAACAAAGGCGCCATTATGGCCTTCAGAGGATTCTACTGCTGCTGTTTTCTTTAAAATAGCTAAGACGCTGCAGCCAACAATGACGATTTGGGATCATATTAAAGCTGTTGGGCCGACTTTGATAACCATGTAATTATTTTGGAAACCATCCATGTTATGTATGCTTGTTTGGTTCTATAACTACTGTAGTGGAGGCAATTAAACAAGGATAATTTGACACTTAGCCAATGGAGCTCTGTCTCTAACAATAAAACGCACTACACTTACGTATGTTTCATATATTTTCAGTTACATTCTGGAAATCTCCATTGGACACCCTGGACTGGTCGCCAAGGCACATACAGACAAACAACCATTCACACTCACAACTGGGAGTCGGCAATTAACCTAGCATGTTTTTGGAATGTGGGAGGAAACCGGAGTACCCGGAAAAAACCCCACGCATGCACAGGGAGAATATGCAAACTCCACACAGAGATCCCCGAGCAGGGAATCGAACCCGGGTCTCCTAGCTGTGTCGCCGCCCATTTTCAGATTCATATTCAATTCATTTTGCTGACAATAAACTAGCAGTCTGCATGCATCTCCTGTTAATTTTTTGTTATTGTTATTGTGTTATTATGGAAACTACATAATCAAAGCGTCTGATTTTTTTTAATGCTAAATTGCTCAATTTGGCATGCTCAAACGCTACTATGTGGATGAAGATTTTTACGACATAGGTGAAAATATGGCCTTAGGGACAGTGAAAGTGGGCAAAACAACAGCTGTACTGTAATCGTCACATGACACATGACATGACACTGGGGATGGGAGTGGACCAATAATGTTCAACAACAACTCCATAGGCTTTCTGACGACTACTACAATGTGCACATTTAATGCCTTTTAACCGAGGAGTACAAAACACCAATAGTGGAACACAAACGCTTTATATTTCACATTTAAACACATCCAAACGCTTCGCGTGCGTCCATCTTGTGTGCGCATCATACAGTGTTTTTCACTTCACGTTAGCTTAATGTGAACGTGCCAAAGCCGGATGCCATGGTTGAGTTATTCCGTGAATATCGCTGCCATGCATCAAGAGGCATTTAGCACGGACTGTCCGCCATGGTTCCAGGCCACTGACATGTAGCTCATGTTATGTGATCAAACAGCAAGGGCAAAGCACGCTTCCTTAGCGTGGACGGACTTGATGAGCTCTTTGAAATGAACGCAGCACTGTTCCTTCTGATGTGATTCTCATGTTATGTGAAGTAACTGCATAAATCTTACATGTCTTTACAAGACTCTCCTCCTGCTGAACCGACATATCTGTGCTGCTCATCACAGTCTTTTGGAATTCAGGTTGCAGCAGCAACACATACTGGAAAAATACAGTGGGGGTTGATCAATATGCATCAATATTTTGTGTTAAATTAGGCCTGTCATCCCTAAGGCAGCGGGACTGTGGTGCAAAATCTACAAAGAATAAGGACCTTAAGAATATAAGCACAGAATAAGACCGAACAATGAACCCATGTGGGAATCTATTGGTCAGCGTGCACGCTGACGCAACACAAACACAGTAAACATAGACACATACATAACACCAGTTCCCCGAAGCTATGTTTGAAGCCTGGGAGCAAAAAAAACAAAAACATTATATATATATTTGTCACAATACTGACAAAAAAGGAATTCACTGTATGCATTTGTGTGGACAGTTGGCACCATAAAAAGGCAGCTTCAGGAAGATCTCAGGGTACGGAATGGCTAATAACAAAAAAAAGTTACACAGACAAGAGTATTAAAAATCGAGAAATGCATCGGAAGCCAATTCAGCGACCTTAAAACTGGCGTGATGTACTCCTGCATTCTGGTCATTGTCAGCACTTGTGCTGGCTATTTTCTTCAGATGGTAATTTGTTGTCATTTTTGATGATGGGAACAAAATCACCATCAAAGTCAAAAGGAATGGCCAGTTTTTAACGCAATAAGAAGGTTCAACATTTTTTTTTTTGTAGTTTTGGAGCAACTTTATCTGTCTGTCTGTTATTTGTCATGATTGAGCTGCCATCCATGATTCCATATCAAGAATACAGTTAAAAAGGTTATTGACTGACTTGGAGTTTCCAAGTGAAAAAGCATTGTGTATGTAAATGAAAAAGAAATGGACCTGAAATTGAACCTTGACGTTCACCATACAAACCCCCGGAGCCATACTTTCACTTGTACCACAATGATTCCAGCATCGAACAACATTCATTCATTCAGTCATTTTCTACCGCTTTTTCCTCATGAGGGTCGCGGGGGGTGCTGGAGCCTATCCCAGCTGTCTTTGGGCGAGAGGCGGGGTACACCCTGGACTGGTCGCCAGCCAATCACAGGGCACATATAGACAAACAACCATTCACACTCACATTCATACCTATGGACAATTTGGAGTCGCCAATTAACCTAGCATGTTTTTGGAATGTGGGAGGAAACCGGAGTACCCGGAGAAAACCCACGCATGCACGGGGAGAACATGCAAACTCCACACAGAGGTGGCCGAGGGTGGAATTGAGCCCTGGTCTCCTAGCTGTGAGGTCTGCGCGCTAACCACTCGTCCGCCGTGCCGCAGCATCGAACAACAATGTCTTTGAAATTCACTCAAATGGAACATGTAAGCCCACTTTTAGTTAAATATTTATATCTTGAGAAAAAAAATCAAGAAAGAGGGCTCTATAGAATAGTGCATATATTATGTTTTTTTTTTTTTTTTAAAAGGTACAGTCCAGCTACTGTCAATGACATGAAGGTTGTTGACCTATTTTATGTGAACTACAAAAAATAGAGGTGGTTTTGTTGCTAATAATAACAACCAAGTGCACCTCAGCTTGTATTGAAAATGACCCAGAAAGCAAATAGAGCGATGATTCAAGGTTATTATACATACAACAAAACAGAAGAAGGCAAGGCGTGGTTAAGTAAAAATAAGTTAGGACAATTTTGTATTAGTCCAGAAAGAAATTCTTGTGCTGGTATATTTTAAAAGAATGGTACTTCAACACTTGACATGCAGTACCAGTAAAAAGTTCATTCATTCTTTCATTTTCGGGGTTGGGGGCGGGGGCGGGGGGTGCTGGAGCCTATCCCAGCTGTCTTCAGCTGAGAGTCGGGGTACACCCTGTACTGGTTCACCAGCCAATCACAGGGCACATATAGACAAACAACCATTCACACTCACATTCATACCTATGGACAATTTGGAGTTGTTAATTAACCTAGCATGTTTTTGGAATGTGGGAGGAAACCGGAGTACACAAAGAAAACCCACACATGCAAACTCCACACAGAGATGTCCGAGGGTGGAATTGAACTCAGGTCTCCTAGCGCGTTAACCACTTGGACCGCCGTGCCGCAGCCCAGTAAAAAGTTATTTTGTAGAACTTTCTGATTCAACTCAATACAAAAGTGTCTCCAAATATTTGAGTGGTACTTACAGTGGTGTGAAAAGGCGTTTACCCCCCCTCGTCTGTCCCTCGCTCGCTCAACTGCTTCATCCATAGTATAGTAGTTAGGACTCCAAAATGCAAAAAGGCAGTATTGACCTTAAAGCTAGGCTAATGCTAAGGTACCGCACACAGGCATAATTCAGGAAACAAGCTAGCAACAGGTCTGAGAGAATGCACGGGTTAAATAGTCCAGGTGTAATTGCTTGCAGGTGAGTAAAGCTCTCTTCCCAGCCTGACCAGTAGTGCAGTACAACACATGACAGAGAGATGGCAGCAAAGCAGCACCACAGCACATGACATTTGTGTCACTGGTATTGGATTTAAAGCAGGGGTCTCAAACTCAATTTACTTGGGGGCCACTGGAGCTCGGGTCTGGGTGAGACTGGGCCACATCAGGTTTCCCCCCCCCAAAAAAAAACGCATTTATTAAAACCAAAAAAATTAAAAAACTTCGCTTTAGTTCCAATTTTCTACAATAAAAGCTCTGATAAAACATTCCACTCTTCTCAAATATCTTACTTTTTATTTTTCTGATGATGAAAGATAAATAAACAAAAAATAAAGAAAATCAATCAATCAGTAATAAATTAATAAATATAATAATAATAATAAAACGGCAAATAATAAAAACTTAAGAAACCACATATAGTTGGTGGGTAGACAAATTATTTTATTATTTTACAGATTAAAATGAACAAAGCATTATTAGAGCCCTGTAGACATGACAAAACACGACTATAGTCACATTTATACTCTTTTTATTTACAACATATTGCGCAACTGCAGGGTCTTGAGACACATGCTAACTCACAAACTAGAGAGCTAGCGACCTAAACGGTAGCCTTCAAGTTATTTCCTTTAAACTTAAATAGCAAAAAACTTACCACTTCCACACGGATAGGGAGGATAACTATTAACAGTTATTTAACCTTTAACATGAACATTAATCAAACGTAATAATTTTTTCTGGGTACATGATACCATACAGCATCCATATCAAACTTGCGCGAGCCGCACTAACATTAAATTTTCATATCAAGGCGGGGGCCTCAAAGTAGTAGCGGGACGCATGTTTGAGACCCCTGATTTAAAGCATATAACTTATTGAATTGGATTCTTCCACTGGATTTAGCTTTTTATGTATTCAAAACATCAAAATAGACCCTGGTTGGACACCCCTAAAGGAAGAATCCATGAATCCATGATCAACCATAATATGTATCAGCTCTACTGTAGGTTGTTAACAAATCTACACCTCCTCCTGCAGGCCAACTATGGTAATGCAGTCATCTGTGGTCATAAAGCAGTGGCACTGCAAAGCATGCTTGCAGCTCAGGAATCCAATCCATATGCATATGGGCCATTTGTGCCAAGTCATGTGGCAACACAAACTACTGACACTTCCACTGTGGTGAGGATGAGACCCCCCCCCTGCCAAGTCCTACTTTTATGGAACAGATGTCATTTGGTTTAGCCCATCTGTCACCGTTTGTCGGTCGCTCTGCCATTCTCCTCACAGCTGTCCTGATGTTGGAGGATGACAGATTTACACTTTGCCTTGAAAGACCTCATTTTTCTTGTTGTATTTTCTCAATCAATTTTGTGCAGTGTTCTACTAAATCTAACAGATGGCGCTGTGGTGAAAAAAGATCCTCTATCTTGCAGTGCATAGTGATTCAATTACAACATGAGCACAGTATGCTTTCAGTCTTCAATGGAAAAATAACTTGGCTTGGTTCCATTTTTTTTATTTCATTTTCTTTTATGGGGACTTCAGCAACTTCCAACAAACCGGCTGTTAAACTATTTAAAACCGCACTAATTTCCTGCTGTGTTGGGTGTGTACCACAGTGACACGCATTTACTTTGACAAGGTGAACACAAACTGTATGCTCCTACAGTACTTCCTTAAGTAGTATTAAAAAGCATACACTTTGTATTTATTCAAGAAACAATACAAGCAGTTGATGTTTGCTAAATACAAGGATGAAGAGTCTTGAACCAGTCATGATGTGCTATATATATCACTATATTGACACTTACTATGGTACACATTATGTCATTGGATGGTCATATCACCTCGTACGTTGGTACGGGACAAAAAATTAAAAAATTAAAAAAAAAAAAGAAAAAAAAAACCTTAAACTGTATTATGGAAAGCAGGAAGTGAACAAATGTAACAGTTACTGATTGTAAAAGTACCAGATGGAGGGGTAGGATTTAATAAGCTTAGCTTATTCCTACTCCTTTTGGACATGTGGAACTGTGAACTGATTATGGGATGCACTCAATTGTAATCTGATGCATGTTCAAATAAAATAAAACCATTACCATTTATTATAATTAAAAATGTGAATGGTTGTTTGTCTATATGTGCTCTGTGATTGGCTGGCGACCAGTCCAGAGTGTACCCCGCCTCTCACCCAAAGTCAGCTGGGATAGGCTCCAGCACACCTCCTCGACTCTCGTGAGGATAAGCAACATTTTTAATGGTCTGTTAATTTTCTTTCCATTTTTTGGAGCAACTTTCTAAACGATGTTTAACCGATGTTCACGAGGGAATTGCACCACAGTGTGTTTTCTGAAGACCGCTTTTATCTGGTTATTTTCACATCATTGCATTTTTTTTTTAAATCATTTTGCTCAACATTTTGCAAGAGCAAGTTCAGAGTACTGAGATGTGTTGTTCAAACAACATGACATGATCATACATATCATACGTGTATTTTGAAAGTAAAAGACATTTTAAGCCTGGGCTATTGTTTCAGCAAGGCACATATACATTCAAGTCCAGCGTCACACTATTAATGCTTTATCATAAGGAAATGTATTGCTTTGAAACTATGTTCCATAGACATAAAGTGTAATCATGTATATTTGGATAAGGTTGAAAGAATGCGTTTTATGCGAAGAGTGTTTTATTCAGGCTACTAAGCATAGTAAGAATTATTTTCAATTGTCTCAGTAACTAACCACTAAACACACACACACCCACAAAGCGCTTTCACAGTCGTTGCTTAAATGCAAACTCCCTAAATTGTGTCCTTCAAATGTTTCCTAGTCGAGTGCCTTCATTTGAGTCAATGTTGATGAACTCACTAAATGATGGTCAAAAGTCTAAAGTGTCATGCTGATATTGGAATCGGGGGCTGTTGTCACTGTAGAACTGACTGTACCAGCGTCTGTGTTTCTGGATGGCTGAATCCTCCTTCACCAGGAGAGGCTTGGAGATGTACCTCTTGTTGTTCCAGATCATCACATCCCGTTCAAACTAGACAAAGACACATGGACTTCATAAACATCACATGACTCCCAAAAGAAACACGACACATACAAAACCTTGTAGTGATCCATTGCTTAATAAAAACAATGATCGACCCATCATCCGTCAATCATGACAAGTCGAATCAATCTTGTCAGTCACACAAAAGGCTTAATCACGGTTTACTCAACCTTTCATTTGGTTTAATCAGCATTTAAGCATCAGCGTTTAATCAGATTGAATGTGTTGAATGTGTGGTGGTACTTCTGTTGGTAATGCCCTGTGATTGGCTTGCAACCAGTCCAGGGTGTACCCCACCTTTTGCCTATAAGTCAGCTGGGATAGGCTCCAGCATACCTCTGTCATCCTTGTGAGGATAAACGGCAATTACTATTAATTTGCAGTGTTGACTAATTTTAACCATTCTATTGAAGGAAGTCATGGGACTATGCTGAAAACATGGAGAATGGGTAGGATTAAATACACTCTGCTTCTTCCTACTTCTTTTCCGATGTATTGCAATCAGTTAAAGGGGACCTATTTTTCTGACCTATAAATGTAGTTAGAATGTTGCATAATCATGTTAAACGATGCCAAAGTTTCAGATAATGAGGTTTGCGCATTTGGAAGTGAAGTTTGAGATGACTCAAAACACTCTGTTTCAAAAGGCGTGGTAAAACTGACCCTTTGTGATGTCACAGAGGGGAGGATGTCCTTATATGGTTCATAGTGAGGAAGCCCTTTTGGCTTGCCTGGAGGCGTCCCGTGGGTAAATAAATTAAAAAAGACCATTATGGCAGGAAGCAAGGAAATAAAGCTCTATTGTATAGGTGCAGATTCTGGAAGATCTAAAATAATTTTTGTGCAGGTTATTGTGTGTAGCTGCTCTATAGGCGTCCACAACTCAATACAAAGGGCCAAAAAATGTTTAAGCATGCCAGAAACAAACAAAAGACAGAACTGAAATTCTGTGTCTCAAAATGGTATAACAGTGAAAGACAATTACAAGTTGAGCACAACTGGGCTTCACCTGGATGGATTCTGCTTTGAGGAAGAATTTGGGCACCGGGGAGGGAATATTTGACTGATAGAAGATTGTATGCGAGACACACTGCAACAGGGGCTCCACTGGTGTCACACCCTGCATAATAACTCCACTTCCCAAAAAACTGTGGTCAAACCGCATAAGCACCACTCCTGGCCCGACCTGAAACAAAGAATATGTCAAGAACATGAAGTGTACCTCTACAAGGTTTGGCATTGACATTGAATGTAACACAATGATGCAAAAATTACAATAACATTGCAACTTCCAAGCTAATATACTATCAAAAGATATTCTAGAATATTGTTGTTTTTTTTTAAACCTTCCTGTACCTGTCTTGCAACGACATGAAGATCCAACACAGGCCAATGGCATCCAAACACATAAAGAGCATGTTTCACCAGCATCTGAGAACAATGGTTGTTGGGGAAGGACTCTGGCGCCCACTGAGCCTTGAATAAAATACACACATTTACTGTATTAGCATTTGAAATTGAGTTTCAAAATTGAAATTCAAATCAATAAACGTACTTTCCAATCGTGTCGTACAAAGTGCCAGGTTTTGCTGTTTGTGTAGCGAAGGTCAGCTCCACTGGCAATACTTGCCGTGTGTAGGTGAGACAGATGAGAGATGTCTGACGCATTTTCAGGGATCTCCTGTGGGGAAAATTATAATATTATTGGAATAAAGTTCATTCATTCATTCATTTTCTACCGCTTTTTCCTCACGGGGGTCGCGGGGGTGCTGGAGCCTATCCCAGCTGTCTTTAGGCGAGAGGCGGGGTACACCCTGGACTGGTGGCCAGCCAATCACAGGGCACATATAGACAAACAACCATTCACACTCACATTCATACCTATGGACAATTTGGAGTCGCCAATTAACCTAGCATGTTTTTGGAATGTGGGAAGAAACCGGAGTACCCGGAGAAAACCCACGCACGCACGGGCAGAACATGCAAACTCCACACAGATATGGCCGAGGGTGGAATTGAACCCTGGTCTCCTAGCTGTGAGGTCTGCGCGCTAACCACTCGTACACCGTGCCGCCCTGGAATAGTTCATTCATGAAAACTTCATGAAAAACTTCATGAAAAGTTCATTCATTCATTCATTTTCTACCGCTTTTTCCTCATGAGGGTCGTGGGGGTGCTGGAGCCTATCCCAGCTGTCTTTGGGGGAGAGGCGGGGTACACCCTGGACTGGTTGCCAGCCAATCACAGGGCACATATAGACAAACAACCATTCACACTCACATTCATACCTAGGGACAATTTGGAGTCGCCAATTAACCTAGCATTATTTTTGGAATGTGGGAGGAAACCCACAAACTCCACACAGAGATGGCCAAGGGTGGAATTGAACCCTAGTCTCCTAGCTGTGAGGTCTGCGCGCTAACCACTCGATCACCGTGCCTCCCTGGAATAAAGTTAAAATAGAATAATACATTAATATTACGTGAAGGAAATTTACAAAGACTAATATGCTGTGATGGGGTGTGGACCTAAGTGGGTTCGAGTAGTAAACATCACATACCACATACCTGTATGTGGGCATTGACAAAATGTTCTGTTCTGCCTCGATAGACCCACTCGCCCTTAGTGATCTCCTGCTGTTCCGGGACAGTCCACTGCGGATCTTCTCGATCACAGTGAAACCAAAGCAGAATCTGACCATTAACTTCACAGCTGGGCCAGGTGTCCACCTTCGCAAAATCAGGTACTGAAAAGCAGAACAAACCTTCATGTAATATCACATCCATCTTGAAATAGATAGAAAAGGCATCAATTAGAACCAATACCTTTTTCAGCGTATGGTATCCTCTCACATTTGCCATCGTCCCCCCGAAACTGCCATCCATGAAAGGGACACTCAACACAGTTTCCCACCACACGTCCTCCCACAGCCAGGTTGGCCCCCAAGTGGGGACAGTAGGCGTCAACCACATAGGCTTTCCCATCTTCGCCTCGAAACACAGCTAGCTGTTCCCCTGTAGGAGAAGTAATTGCAGAATGAAATAATGAAGTTCAGCACAAAATAATCGACCTTGATACTGTTCCATTATTACTAGCTTCCTTGTTTGAATGACATATTAACTGCTATCATTTTGACACTGAACAAAAAAAAAGCTTTGGGACTACAGCAAACCACAGTGAGAGCCATTATCCACAAATGGTACAGTGGTGAACCTTCTCCAAATAAAATGACCCCAAGTCCAGCGACTCATCCAGATCACAAAAAAGGCTCTCCAAAATGTGGCTGAATGACAACAATTCTGCAAAGTAGTGGGCAAAATAGTGGGCCCAAATTCCTCCACAGTGCTGTAAGAGACTCATCACTTTTCCACACAGGTCATCTAGTTTTGGATTTCTTTCCTCCCTTAAAGTACTTTTTCAAATTTTCTGACCTATAAATGTAATTAGAATGTTGTATTCTTTTTTTTAATAATATTTTTTATAAAAAAAAAAATGTTGTATTCTTTTGGTAAACGATGCCAAAGTTTCAGATAATGAGGTTTGCGCATTTGGAAGTGAGCCCTGAAACAAGTTTCAAATGGTTCAAAACACTCGGTTTCAGAGGGCGTTGCAAAACTGTTCCTTTGTGATGTCACAGAGGAACAGGCTGTTTTATTAGCGTGGCTGTAGGCGCGATACACTCTCTGCTCTAACCCAAGCTCTACTTCTGTGTTTACGTTGCTAGCAATGGCTCATAAAAAGTGTTTCTTTGGGTGTAAGGGAAAGACTAAATTGTGTATAAGAGTCCACAACTCAATACAAAAGGCCAAAAAATAAGCCTAATAGGTTATAATGTGCAAAAAAATAACAAATAAGAAAAGTGGGCAAACACTTTTACACAAATGTATATCGACTCAACTGAAATGTAAAGTATAAGGTTTAAAGAGGACCTATTATGATCACCCTTTTCCACCCTTTGTATTGAGTTGTGGACTCCTATAGAGCAGCTACACACAATAACTTGCACATAAGATCTTTCTAGATCTTCCAGAATATGCACCCATACCAGCTGCATTTCCTTGGATTTGTGCTTCCTGCTAAAACTGTCTGTTTTAATGTATTCCACCCACGCCCACGCCCACGGCCACTGTGATTGGTCACACGTCTAATATAGCGGGTATAGGAGTTGATAATAAATGAATAAAGGTTTTTGGAGAGCTAATTGGAAAGTGTTTAGGGGCTACTGGCAGCTCATCGTGTATGAACTCCGCTGGAAGTGTGGCAACCTCATTTGCAAGGATCTGTACACAATTCCTTGAAGGTGCAAACATTGTATGGCCAGCGTATCCAGTCATGCCACCCACTGAGCATGTCTGGGATGCTCTGGATCGTCGTACACGGTATGCTGTATAAGTTTTTAGGGTCACAGGGGAGCTGACCCTGAGGTGAGTCTGTCCCTGTCAATCACAGGGCACATAGAGTATAAACGAACAGCATTCACACCTATGGACATATTAGAATCTCTACGACTAGAATCTGGTTGTCACTTATTTCTGCACAAATATTGTATCTTTTCCCTGAATTAAGCCAACATGCATTTGGGGAATGTGGGAGGAAATTGGAGAACCTGGAGGGAACCCACACACCACATAATGGAGTGGAGTGGCATCGCAAGTGCAACGGTCCATTGTTCTATTTGGAGCATATGCAATAGTATGTAATGGGAATATATATTTCATGTGTATGCACTACTGGGACTACTGGGACTACTGGGACTACTGGGACTACTGGGACATAGTAAGCCAGTAGTTGTAGCTACTGACTGTATTTCCAGGTTCAGTTATGCCTCCTCACTGTAATTCATCTGGGTCTCAATACTTGGCTGACCTACAGTTATCATGTTGCCTCAAGATTAGAAGGTGATGTGTGGCTATACGGAGGACATCCCTTTAATGCAGGGATGTCCAAAGTGCAAACCGGGGGCCATGTTCGGCCCACCGTTTTTAAAAAAAAACGACAAAAACAAAAGCAATATTTGAACCTGAATGACTCAGTAGCCGCATTTAAATACTGATTTGCAGAAATGAATTCAGAAACATATTCAATGATGCCACAAGAAATATACAAATACTGTATCCGTCTAGTGCTAATTTATTCATTCATTCATTTTCTACTGCTTTTCCTCACAAGGGTCGCAGGGGTGCTGGAGCCTATCCCAGCTATCTTCGGGCAAGAGGCGGGGTACACCCTGGACTGGTCGCCAGCCAATCACAGGGCACATATAGACAAACAACCATTAACTCTGATGTACTCGTTCCTGATCCTATCCTTCCTGGTCACTCCCAATGAGAACCTCAGCATCCTCATCTCTGCTACCTCCAATTCTGCTTCCTGTCTTTTCCTCAGTGGTACTGTCTCTAGACCAAACTACATGGCTGGTCTCGCCACAGTTTTGTCTAATGATGGATTGGATTTTGTGTAATGATGTCAAAAAATCTGTCTTTGCAAAATGTCTGCCATATGGACCAGCATGTTTTATGAGCACAAGGGAAGTAAGTTTCTACATCCATCCAGTTATTGTGTATACAGGTACATTTAAAAGTATGAAGATCACGGAAAAAATCTATATTTTTTGTTACTCATTTCAGAAAGTGACATCCATATATCATCCATACCATCATTACACATCCAGTACAGCAGGGGTCTCAAACACGTGTGTCCTGCGGGCCACATTTGAGGCCCCCGCCTTGATATGAAAGTTTAATGTTAGTGCGGCCCGCCCAAGTTTGATATGGATGCTGTATGGTATCATGTACCCAGAAAAAATTATTATGTTTGATTAATGTTCATATTAAAGGTTAAATAACTGTTAATAGTTATCCTCCCTATCCGTCTATTTGTCATGTCTACAGGGCTCTAATAATGCTTTGTTCATTTTAATCTGAAAAAAAAAATTTGTCTACCCACCAACTATATGTGGTTTCTTAACTTTTATTATTTGTCGTTTTATTATTATTATTATATTTATTTATTACTGATTGATTGATTTTGTGCAGAAAAATAAAAATTAAGATATTTGAGAACAGTGGAATGTTTTATCAGAGCTTTTATTGTAGAAAATCGGAATTCTTGATCTTTATTGCTTTCAATGAAAACCCAAATATCTGTCTCTCAGAAAATGTGAATATTGTGAGAAAGTTCAATAACTCAAAACACCTCCCCTCCTGTTCAGTGTCAAATAAAACCTTTTTAATATGTTGCCTTGTCCTCGGCTGCATTGTCTTTGCATAGTCATTTTCATGTATTTAATTGTAAGCAAATGCTAACTGGGCGTAATACTGTACTGTAGTGTGTGTAATGAACGTTACATAGCTATTGTGAATGACATAATACATTTTTATTATGCAAACCTATTGAGGAATTATGTGTAATTATCTTAACTACCATATTGAATTGAAAGTTGAATTATTTAATGATTATTGAATATTATTATGAGGATTTTATTGAACGACGATAAACTCTGAATACTACTCAGTATATTATAGTAGTTTCAACATTTATAAATTAGATTTCCACAGGTACTGTAGATCTTTGGGACATTTTAAAAGTAGCTCACAGGCTGAACTTTTATTGTTAATTAGTGTTAATTGTGACAATTAATTTCTGAATAAATTGAATATTATTGTAGTTAGAGCATAGAAATAAATATCTAAAAATATGTTTTGCAACATTATTAGAGCCCTGTAAACAGGAAATAACACTCCTATAATTCTTTGTTTACATCACAGTGCAAATGTGTAGGCTATTGGATCACTGCACGGACGAAGCATAGCATGATGGTGAGCTAACTCGTTAGCCTCCGATTTATTTATTCTTAGAAAGGGTTTCAAACAGAGTGAAGGACACGGTAAAAGCCAAAAACTTACCACTTCCACACGTAATGAGAGGAGAACTTTTTTTCACTTTATCACGTTGGACATGGCATGGCCGACTCCAAAGTAATTTTTGATTAAATATTGTGTGATTACTGCCACCTAGTGATCAGAATACTACATGCAGTATTACTTGTCTTTCAATATTTTTGGCTAATAATAAGACATAGAAACAGCAATCATTTGTTAATTGATTCCCTTTTGAAAAACCATGATAGAGTGAGGGAGCGATATTCAAACCGCGATGTAGCGAGGTACATCTGTACACATAATATCGAAGTAGCAAATAGAAGTAGAAAATTAAAATTAAATATTTGGAAAATTATAAAAATAACAGCAGAAATGCCCCAAAACATCCATCATTTTAGTCATAATACTGAGAAAAATTAAAAAGTTGCAAATTTATTAAATTAAACTTAAATTAAACATTAAACATTAAAAATGGTGCCATATAAGTACAACAGAGCTGAAATATTTACAATGTGCATTACCTTTTTCTAATATGAGAAAAAAATAATGTAATATATAAAGTCCGAATATTACAAAAACTCGTTGAAACTCGTTGAAAAAAGGTTTCACTTTCTGAAAAGACTGCCAAAAACAACTTTTTCATGCTATTCTACCTTTTCAAGACGTACCTATCATATTTCGTACTTCGGTACGAGGTGCATTATTTAAAAAAAAAACAAAACAAAACCTTAAACTGTATTATAGAAAGCAGGAAGTGAACAAATGTAACAGTTACTGATTGTAAAAGTACTACTCCTTTTGGACATGTGGAACTGTGAACTGATTATGGGATGCACTCAATTGTAATCTGATGCTGTTCAAATGAAATAAAACCATTACCATTACCATTACCATTACCATAACATTTCGACATACCAAGCATCGTTACATCTCTGACGTCTCCTTTCCGCAGCATGTGAGAGTCCATAACTCGGTACCAGCCGTTCGGGTAAACCGGAGGCAGGTCTCCTGTCTTCCTCCGGCGGCGCACGTCGTTGGCGGCGCGCGCCTTGGAGCGCCCGTCCTCCGTCAGGTATCCCACATCCTCGGGCAGCTTGAGGAGCTCCAGCGGGCTGAAGAGCAGCTTGTATAAGGCGGTAAACAGGAGGACTATCACCCCGGTGAAGACGTACACTCCCGCGTGCACTGCAGCTCCTTGGAGCGCTTTGTCCATCCAAGTGGATACCTCGGTGCCCACGACGGGTCCCTGAGGTTCCCCGGCCTGCATTAGGAGTACAGCGCATACCGCCAGACCGGCCGAGGCTGCCACGCCCCTGGTGTGCAGGTAAGCACCGATCATACTGGATCTCTCCTGTCCTCTGATGACACACCTTTAGTGACATTTTGTTTTCAGGGAACCTCCAGGAAGCTAGTGATGTTAATTTACACCCGCCCACTTTTGCTCAAGTGACATTACATCATGATGATGATGACTATCCTATTTTTTGTCTGTGCGTTTGTTACCTCAGGGGTTACTATGGATGCTGTCACTAAAGTAAAGCCACTACTATTGTTCACACTTTCAAAGGGAATGTGAACCATGCATGCCAAACATTTACTTCCTCTGTTGATTGTTGATTAACGAGTGCTATGACTTGCATATTTACTTACTTTTACTTAGAGTTTACTTATATAGTCATACTCAATGTTAATTATATACGTATGCTGCACTCAAAATATGGTAAATGGTAAAAGTAGTGAAACAATAACACAAATAATTTATAAAAAGTTTTTACAATTCATTCATTCATTCATTTTCTACCGCTTTTTCCTCACGGGGGTGCTGGAGCCTATCCCAGCTGTCTTCAGCCAATCACAGGGCACATATAGACAAACAACCATTCACACTCACATTCATACCTATGGACAATTTGGAGTCGCCAATTAACCTAGCATGTTTTTGGAATGTGGGAGCAAACCGGAGTACCCGGAGAAAACCCACGCAAACTCCACACAGAGATGGCCAAGAGTGGAATTGAACCCTGGTCTCTTAGCTGTGAGGTTTTCGCGCTAACCACTCAACCACCGTTTTTACAATTCATTCATTCATTTTCTACCGCTTTTTCCTCACAAGGGTCGCGGGGGTGCTGGAGCCTATCCCAGCTGTCTTCAGGCGAGAGGCGGGGTACACCCTGGACTGGTGGCCAGCCAATCACAGGGCACATATAGACAAACAACCATTCACACTCACATTCATACCTATGGACAATTTGGAGTCACCAATTAACCTAGCATGTTTTTGGAATGTGGGAGGAAACCGGAGTACCCGGAGAAAACCCACGCATGCACAGGGAGAACATGCAAACTCCACACAGAGATGGTCGAGGGTGGAATTGAACCCTGGTCTCCTAGCTGTGAGGTCTGCACACTAACCACTCGTCCACCGTGCCGCCGTTTTTACAATTATTACAGGCAATTATTATAAGAAGCAGTTATTATGGGCCTGCAAATAAAAAGTGTATGAACCCAAACACGTTATATGACTGGAAAGGTTTTGCTGGTAGGTTGTGTGCAAATGCAACATTGTGCGTCACTAGAATCTGCAGACAAATGTTTTTTTCAGTCAAATATACGTATATGGTATGTCAAAATCAATATTTGTAATTAGTTATAGATATTTCCAATAAAATTTAGACCTTACTTCCACTTTAATAAACGTCACAAAACCAGTTCAAGCGATCCACCCCTCAGAAAAAAACACAAATTATCTTGCCATTTATTTAATGACGTAAGTTGATGCCTGGTAGCTTAGAGCTACGTGTGGTTGTTAAAGCAGCCCCCATGCAATTCAAACATCCCATAATTGCTCCAAATTCCTTTGTTGTGTTTGGAGATATGGTAACAGGCGATGCCAGGTTACAGTCGCTGTGTAACCACAACAATAAAAGTTAGAAAAGACTTCATGAAACTAAATCTTCATGATTGTGCTTGTAGTTTGCAAGTACTACTTTCGAATATTTGTGTTACCTTTGCTTCAGTTTTCATTACAATGCAATGTAGTTCTCAACCACCTGGACTGGTGGCCAGCCAATCACAGGGCACATATAGACAAACAGCCATTCACACTCACATTCATACCTATGGACAATTTGGAGTCGCCAATTAACCTAGCATGTTTTTGGAATGTGGGAGGAAACCGGAGTACCCGGAGAAAACCCACACAGAGATGGCCGAGGGTGGAATTGAACTCGGGTATCCTCGCTGAGAGGCCTGCGTGCTCAACACTCATGCACCATGCAATCTAAAACATAACATTCATTCATTCATTTTCTACCGCTTATCCTCACGAGGGTTGCAGGGGTGCTGGAGCCTATCCCAGCTGTCTTCGGGCGAGAGGCGGGGTACACCCTGGACTGGTGGCCAGCCAATCACAGGGCACATATAGACAAACAACCATTCACACTCACATTCATACCTATGGACAATTTGGAGTCCCCAATTAACCTAGCATGTTTTTGGAGGGAAAGAGGAGAACATGCAAACTCCACAGAGATGGCCGAGGTTGGAATTGAACTCGGGTCTCCGAGCTGTGAGGCCTGCGCACTAACCACTCGATCACCATGCAATCTAAAACATAACATATACGTATGTCTAAAATAAAGGACTTGTTTATGTTAAGTGCATCATTCTAAATGTGTTCATTCATCGTTTTGAGAATCTACAATGTCATGAAAATAAAGAAAAAATATTGAATGTCACATGTCACTCATGAGAATAGATGTAACACGGATGTCTTTTTTTTTTGTTTCTTTCCAGGTGATCTTTTTCGTGGCCAACTCTTGTGAAACTAACTAAACCAGAAGAGCGAGAGAGTAAATAATTATTTGCTTGGATGTGTTGAAAATGTTTAGGTGTGTGTCTTAGGTGTGTGTGACTTATTTCAGATTGTCAGCTTCCTTTTGACGCAACACTGGCTTGCACAAACTCATGTTCCATGCAGCCATTTTCTATATTGTATGCTGGAGCCTATCCCAGCTGTCTTCGGACAAGAGGCGGGGTACACCCTGGACTGGTGGCCAGCCAATCACGGGGCACATATAGACAAACAACCATTCACACTCACATTCATACCTGTGGACAATTTGGAGTCGCCATTTAACCTAGCATGTTTTTGGAATGTAGGAGGAAACCGGAGTACCCAGAGAAAACCCACGCAGAGATGGCCGAGTCTCCTAGCTGTGAGGTCTGCACGCTAACCACTCGTCCGCCGTGCCGCCGTTTTCACAACTATTGCAGGCAATTATTATAAGAAGCAGCAAACAAACTATACCTATGGACAATTTGGAGTCGCTAATTAACCTAGCCTGTTTTTGGAATGTGGGAGGAAATTGGAGTACCCGGAGAAAACCCATGCCAATTCCACACAGAGATGGCCGAGGGTGGAATTGAACCCTGGTCTCCTAGCTGTGAGGTCTGCACGCTAACCACTCGACCCCCGTGCCGCCGTTTTTACAACTATTATTATACAGGCAATTATTATAAGAAGCAGTTATTATGGGCCTGCAAACAAACTATACCTATGGACAATTTGGAGTCGCTAATTAACCTAGCATGTTTTTGGAGGGAAATAGAGAACATGCAAAGTCCAGACAGAGATGCCCAAGCGAAGAATCGAACCAAGGTCTTCCCGATCTCCTGACTGCGTGGCCTAAATGCGTCTGAAATTTAAAAAAAAAATCATAATTATAATGAGACATTATGAATGTATTGCTTCTCTTTATTCTGAGATTTGAGGGAGGTTGGGCAGGATGCTGGTCCACAAATGCACGTAACGCATTCTCAACTTCTGTCTCACGTAGCTTTTATCCATCTTAGCATTGATCTCCAGGTACTGGTGTCCAGTGCTGGTGAATCTGGGCCAGGTAGCGGGTACGCTCAAGTCTCCTTTGTTGGGGTCTCTGTGGACAAGAAATATAAACACAAGAATATCATTTATAGAGATTTGGCTTTCTATGTGTAATTTGTATAGATGTTTTTCAATCTACAGAATTATACCCAGTTTTTGCAAAGTTGGTCCAGTAGGCGATCATGTAGCCTGAGAGGCGACGGTGGCTAGGCCAGTATCCCAGCGGGGTGGTGAACGGTTTTCCAAAGACATACTGCAGGTCATCAGCGTGGTCCGCTCCCATCCAGCTTGGGTACGGGCGCCCGATGCCGCCCATACGGTTGGGCTCAGAGAAGAGATAGGAGTAGGTGCGACCAGTTCTTGAATCAGACATAAACACGTTATATGTTATATTCTTTTTCCGCATATTACATCACAAATAGTCGAATGCTTACGTGGCTTTGGCGGCATGAAGATAAAGGGCAGCCTGTGTAGCAATTAGGAAGATGTAATCAGTTCCAATATCCACAATTGTTGTCTTAATTTCCTCCTTGCTGGGTTTGGCTCCCCATGATGACGTGTACAAGGCGTATGCTTGTTCGAAACCAGACTTGCCCGTGTCTTTAGTGAATGATGCCAGCAGCCTCTTCACGTCTTCACTGAGATGAAAAGAAAGAGCCAAATCATCAAAGATCCTGACACTCCAAACAATAATAGATTTGAAGTTGTAGCACATATTTACACGGGGGTCTCCACCAGGTGGGAGTTGATGGAAGGAACATCGATAGCGATGAAAAAATGTCCATCCATGTCATTGGCTCCAGCCATGTAGTCGATACCAGCAGCGTTATGGAACAATTTGGAAGGCTCATCAGGCAGGAAATCGCCATCGACTACAGCAGTCAGGACCAGGTTGTGGACAAGGGGGGCTGACAGAGGGAGGGAGATATGGTAACTTATCACATACTACAGTATTAATTGGCCCTGTACCCTAGAAACCGCCCATGAATGATACGGGAAAAGGCCGAAATGATACTGTGTCAAAGCCCATGGTAGTGATACTGATAAAATATAGAGTTTAACCATGTCCAGTATCAGCACCAGTAGCTGTCCACTCAGAGCACGCTGCTCTGGTATCGTGCCCATGAAACAACCAATCAGAGAACAGCGCACGAGCGTGAACACACACTATAAATATTCCTAGTGCTTCTCCAGTCACCAAAAAACCCAAACTTGATTAATGGAACTTTAATTGTCAGACATTGATAAGATAAGACTGTTGATAAAATATTATTGTCGAAATATTTTTGCAATTATTGTGTTTACACTGTTTAGATATAATACATGTAATAAACTGAACATTTTCTGGAAACAAAATGGTCTTTTGATTAAATAGTACGTGATAATAAGCTCATGATTAAATAGTATGTGATAATAAGATGGTTTGTCTGATATCAGACCTTTGGTCTCGGGCTGATACTGACACTTGGGGGCATGATACCTGGCCTGATACCAGACAAACCATGTGATAACCTATAAGTATAGTAAATATTAGTATAATAGTAAATATTAAATAGTACGTGATAATAAGCTCATGATTAAATAGTATGTGATAATAAGATCACCACATGTTTTGTCTGGTATCAGGCCCAGTATCATGATACCTGGCCTGATACCAGACAAACCATGTGATAACCTATAAGTATAAAATCCTACGACAAAAATGCTGATTTTACAAAATTGACAAGTAATAAATAGTCATTGTGGACTCTTACAGATGATAAAGATTACAGTTACAGTTAAAGATTTCAGCCACAACAGCGTGGTTAGGAGTGGTCGCAGGCCTCACAGCTAGGAGACCCGAGTTCAATTCCACCCTCGGCCAACTCTGTGTGGAGTTTGCATGCGTGTGTTTTACTGTGGGTTTCCTCCCACATTCCAAAAACATGCTAGGTTAATTAGCGACTCCAAATTGTCCATAGGTATGAATGTGAGTGTGAATGGTTGTTTGTCTATATGTGCCCTGTGATTGGCTGGCCACCAGTCCAGGGTGTACTCCGCCTCTCGCCTAAAGACAGCTGAGATAGACTCCAGCAAATATAACCCATGCAAATGCATTTTTAAATGACATTGAGGATTGTTTACCATCAGGTGAAGTAGACAGATTGAGAGGGAGAGCCAGTGTGAGGAGCACAGGATCAGTCATCTTCAAACAGGATGCCATCCTCTCATCGGTGGGGCAGTTGACTTTCAGAGCAACCTGAGCAGAACAAGAAGAATTATCCGTCACTGATTTTCATCCTTAAAGTAACACAGTGAGAGTCGGAAACTTTGATGCACCTCCTCAGCCACTCTGCGGGGGTTCTTGTTGATACCCCAAGGGCAAAGAGCGACGCCACTCTGGGAGATTGCTCTCTTGATGAGACCCTTGTTGTGAGGCGTGAGGGTCTGTGGGCAGAAATACATTATGTATTTGTTATGACTCAGTCTTCATCCTTTTCATGAAGGGAAAAATTCCCGAATTCAATCCTGCACAGTAGCGTTCAGACACTGGTCGGACCTCAGGTACAGGAGGTCCTGGTCATGGAGCATTGTACTTGCTTTACACCAGGGGTCTCAAACATGCGGCCCGCAGGACACTAGGTTGAGGCCCCCGCCTTGATATGAAAGTTTAATGGCCCGTGCAAGTTTGATATGGATGCTGTATGGTATCATGTACCCAGAAAAAAATATTACGTTTGATTAATGTTCATGTTAAAGGTTAAATAACTGTTAATAGTTATCCTCCCTATCCGTGTGGAAGTGGTAAGTTTTTGGCTATTTAAGTTTAAAGGAAATAACTTGAAGGCTACCGTTTAGGTCGCTAGCTCTCTAGTTTGCGAGTTAGCATGTGTCTTTAGACCCTGCAGTTGTGCAATATGTTGTAAATAAAAAGAGTATAAATGTGACTATAGTCGTGTTTTGTCATGTCTACAGGGCTCTAATAATGCTTTGTTAATTTTAAAATAAAAATAATTTGTCTACCCACCAACTATATGTGGTTTCTTAAGTTTTTATTATTTGCCGTTTTATTATTATTATTATATTTATTTATTACTGATTGATTTTCTTTATTCTTGATTTGTTTATTTATTTTTCATCTTATTTTGTGCAGAAAAATAAAAACTAAGATATTTGAGAACAGTGGAATGTTTTATCAGAGCTTTTATTGTAGAAAATCGGAACCAAAGCACTGAAAGAGTTTGTATATTTTTCTGTTTTTAATAAATAATTAATAAATAATTGGGTTTTTTTTTGGAAAACCTGATGCGGCCCAGCCTTGCCCAGACCCTAGCTCCAGTGGCCCCCAGGTAAATTGAGTTTGAGACCCCTGCTTTACACCCTCAGGAAGATACTGTATAGTCAAAGGAGTCCATCCAGTCTGCCTGTGCTTTGTGTGCATGGACTTGCAGTACATGACCTTCTTTTGGGTCGCAACCCACCACTTGATAGAAAGGTACATCACTGTTCACCAAGAATCCCACCTGAAAGCTGACACTAGCGCCACCTGCAGACTCTCCAAAGAGAGTAATGTTGTCTGGGTTTCCTCCAAATGAGCGGATGTTTCTGTGGACCCAAGCAATGGCGGCCTGCTGATCCCACAGACCGTAGTTTCCTGTCAATGAATCAACACAATTTAATATTGGCTAAAAAAAAATACATTAGTAATTTAATGTTGAGGTTTCTCCCCAAAAACCTACCAGGTAAACCAGAGTCCCCGGTGCTGAGGAAGCCGAGAGTTCCCACACGGTATGCCAGTGTCACCACGATGACATTCCCTCGATCAGCAATCTCCTGACCATCGTACAGATAGTTGTCCAGAAAGTTAGCGCCCATTGATCCTCCAGCCAGGAAGCCGCCTCCAAAAATCCAGACCATGACCGGTAAATTGGTAGACACTACAAAGCAAAGATAATAATTAGTAATTGGATATGAAAAAGAATAAATCTTTGTGAGCTCTTTCAGTTCTTACCTGATTGGCCATGAGGAACCCAGATGTTCAGGTAGAGACAGTCCTCACTTCCTCTGGTGTCAGTCATAAGTAGGTTCAACTGAAGGCACCTATTCCTGTATTCAGTGGCCTTCAGAACACCTGAGTACACATTCAGTTTTGGAAATATAAAAAAATATTTGGCCAGGAGAATATGTATATGCTTAGAATTTGATTCAACATATAAAGTCCTTGATATGAAAGATATGTTAGTGCGGCCCGCGCAAGTTTGATATGGATGCTGTATGGTATCATGTACCCAGAAAAATTATTATGTTTGATTAATGTTCATGTTAAAGGTTAAATAACTGTTAATAGTTATCCTCCCTATTCGTGTGGAAGTGGTAAGTTTTTGGCTATTTAAGTTTAAAGGAAATAACTTGAAGGCTACCGTTTAGGTCGCTAGCTCTCTAGTTTGCGAGTTAGCATGTGTCTCAAGACCCTGCAGTTGCACAATATGTTGTAAATAAAAAGAGTATAAATGTGACTATAGTCGTGTTTTGTCATGTCTACAGGGCTCTAATAATGCTTTGTTAATTTTAATCTGAAAAAAATTATTTGTCTACCCACCAACTATATGTGGTTTCTTAAGTTTTTATTATTTGCTGTTTTATTATTATTATTATATTTATTAATTTATTACTGATTGATTGATTTTCTTTATTCTTGATTTGTTTATTTATTTTTCATTTTATTTTGTGTAGAAAAATAAAAAGTAAGATATTTGAGAACAGTCGAATGTTTTATCAGAGCTTTTATTGTAGAAAATCGGAACCAAAGCACTATCCTCCCTATCCGTGTGGAAGTTTTTGGCTATTTAAGTTTAAAGGAAATAACTTGAAGGCTACCGTTTAGGTCGCTAGCTCTCTAGTTTGCGAGTTAGCATGTGTCACAAGACCCTGCAGTTGCGCAATATGTTGTAAATGAAAAGAGTATAAATGTGACTATAGTCGTGTTTTGTCATGTCTACAGGGCTCTAATAATGCTTTGTTCATTTTAAAATAAAAATAATTTGTCTACCCACCAACTATATGTGTTTTTTTAAGTTTTTATTATTTGCCGTTTTATTATTATTATTATATTTATTTATTACTGATTGATTGATTTTCTTTATTCTTGATTTGTTTATTTATTTTTCATCATATTTTGTGCAGAAAAATAAAAATTAAGATATTTGAGAACAGTCGAATGTTTTATCAGAGCTTTTATTGTAAAAAATCGGAACCAAAGGACTAAAAAAAGTTTGTATATTTTTCTGGGGGTTTTTTTTGATTGATGATTAGAATTTGATTCAACATACAAAGTCCTTGAGAACATTTGTATGGTTCCAGCTTTGTGAGAACTTGAGTTTGGTATGGAAGAACCTTAGAGCCTTGACCTCAAGTCCATGAAACACCTTTGGGATGAACTAAAACTGAAATGGTCAGCCAGCAGGCTTCCTCTCAGGCCCAAAATCCATGAAGAAACTCTTCAAGAAATCTGGTAGCAACCAAATCCAGTTCCAAGTTGTGTCAGAAAGGTTACAGGATTGTTGAAGTTGTATTGTCCACTGAGAGTCCTTGCGACAGGACCAGATGATCAAAGAGATCCTGTGACGTTTGCTAACTTACTTCGTTTGAGTAACTTCCCATTCAGGCTTCCCAAACTCAAGGGGGATCTGTTCCTGATCTGATCCTTACAGGAGTGCAGTAACCTGGCTGTTACCAGCTATCCCAAATAAGCGTACCCATGCAGTCAACCTTCTTAATGGCTTAATTAGCTGCGGTTCAGTCAACTCACCATCCCAGCCCGGGTGACGCTGGGGTTTCTCAAACCTTCCAGGTATGTCAGCAAAGGGAATCCCCTTGAAGACGTCCATATGATGACGGAAACCAAGACGAATGTTCTCGCCTTCCACCATGCCGCCCTCAGTGAAGACCACCCCCAGCTAAAGACACATACACACACACATGACCACAAGGAACACTTAATATTCCATGTTAATTTCATTTTAACTGGTGGCTCACAGCTAGGAGACCCGAGTTCAAGTCCACCCCCGGCCATTTCTGTGTGGAGTTTGCATGTTCTCCCCGGGTTTTCTTCAGGTACTCCGGTTTCCTCCCACATTCCAAAAACATGCTAGGTTAATTGGAGACTCCAAATTGTCCATAGGTATGAATGTGAGTGTGAATGGTTGTTTGTCTATATGTGCCCTGTGATTGGCTGGCACCTCTTGCTGGGATAGCTGGGATAGGCTCCAGCACCCCTGTGACCCTTGTGAGGATAAGCGGTAGAAAATGAATGAATGAATGAAAATCAACCAATGAAATTGGTAAAAAGAGAATCCCAGACATCCCAGCTGTATTCGGGCGAGAGGCGGGGTACACCCTGGACTGTTGGCCAGCCAATCACAGGGCACATATAGACAAACAACCATTCACACTCACATTCATACCTATGGACAGTATGGACGTATTTGGAGAGGCCAGAGTACCCGGAGAAAACCCACGCATGCACGAGGAGAGATGGCGGAGCGTGGAATTGAACTCGGGTCTTCTAGCTGTGAGACCTGCGTGCAAACCACCCGTGCAGCCCGTTATTTGCACAGTGTGATCAAAATAATTGGTTAAAAACATAATTAATAATACAGCCATAATACGTATGACAAATAATAACCTGGGAATAATAAAAGTGAAACTTACAGAGGTAGCAGACACCGTCTCCAGAAGCGCGACAATTCCAACCAAGATCGCCACCTTCTCCATCATGACCACACTAAGAATCAATGCGACGGTTCCGGGATTTTTATAAAGTTGACACCTCCCCTATAATGCACCTATAGAAACACGTTTCTCACTGTTGCATAACTTCTAGTATTTACTGTAACTCATGTCAAACACAAGTGAGGGCAAACACAAGATTAGCTTTCACTCTTGTGCCGACAAGACTCAGCCGCTTGTGCTCTTTCAAAAGCACATTAAGAATGTTACCATTTTTTTCATCTTTGCAGCATCGCTAAGATTCGGACTATTTTATCCACAACTGATGCACAGACCCTAGTCCATGCATTTGTCATGTCTACATGGAGAATCAAAGCACTGTGGAGTTGACACAGCTGTGTTACTGACATGTCACACTGGGGCTGCTTGACTTTATCTTTGCGTCATGTATGATCATTAATCTAAATAAAGAACCCTTCCTTTATGCATGATGCCTTTTGCATAAATTAAATGAGTTAAGTGAAAGGTTATAGGATCAATAAGATGAATGAACGTATCTGCGCAATAAAAGTGATGCAACACAAACTACGAGAAAACTTCATGTTTATTTATCTGGCATATAAAATAAGCATCAACTGCCCTTAAAGGATCTTTTCTCACATGTAATCCAGTATTTCTGTCTCCATTTCGTTTTCGCTTCCCTCTAATGGCTGGTATTCGTCGTCCTCATCTTCCTCATCATCATCTTCTAGGTATTCTGCATCCAACTTTAGACTTCGGTTTGCACGTGTCGGCCGCTTGGCGACCTTTGGCAAAGCTGGGAGAGAAAAATGTTTCAAACTGTAATTACATTATGTGCCCTATCAAATGGGACACATTTTAGCTCAATTCAAATCATTACGTTTCATATCATGCTTGCTGGGTGACACCACGTATCCACGTCAAAAAGTTCATTTTTTTTTTTTTGCATTAAATTTGTGCAAATTAAAATTTGACACCCCTGCCTTACGTGGTCTATGAGCTCGGATGACCTTCTTCACCATGCCTGAGATGATGTCCCGCAGCTTGTCCGTGGTGCCGACAGCACACCAGCCATCCCGCTCATTGCATATTTGCTCTGCGCCGGTGTTCTGCTGAATGACTTCCTGTATTCTGGATACACACCCCACCACAACACGGCACAAATGTCATTAAGTAATAGTTACTATTGAATTAGAAAAACCTGTAGCTATACTACAATTATTGTAGTGAAAGGCCCTTGCAAGATAAATGAGCTGAAGCTCAAGAAGTAAATGTACAGTAGTATATCACAGCAGATTACCTTGGCACATCCAAGTCACACAGCTGGTAAAACATCTGCCGATGAGGAGGAAGCATGCCCTCTCTGAAAATATAAGACGACTCCTACACCAAACATCGTAGACAAATGCAGTTTAGTTCATCTGTGATTTTTGAATACTATTTACAAGGCACAGTATAATGTCCTCCTATATGGTGGTGACAACTGACCTGGAGCTGATATGAGACTCGGACGAGATCTCGACTGGTGCTTGAACCCTCTTGAGTGGGAAGGTCTGTTACACTGGCTGGAGTTGGACCTGGGTAGTAGTGTCAATCATAAACACTCTGTTGTTTAAAGGGGACCCTATTGTGCTTTTTTCCACTTTACTGAATAAATTAAAACAGATTGTTTTGGCAGGAAGCACTAATCAAAGGAAATACAGCTGGAATAGGTGCAGATTCTGTCTAAAGTTTGTGCGGGTTATTGTGTGTAACTGCTCTGTAGGACAATCTGCCAACCCCCCAAAAATTACTCCGCAGTTGTGTTGTTCTCAGTCTGCCTTAACGTTTACCATTGGCATCCTTTTCTTTTTTTTGCAGTATGACTACTGTAGTAACTTTGCAGCCTAACTTCCTTGCATTCTGAGGCATGAATGCATCCACTGACCGGTCTTGTTGATTGCAATAGGTAGGGTGTAGTTCAGGGTGCTCCTTTTCGGTTTCACGAGTAGGTCTGATAGTACATATGCTAAACATGCAGGACACAGAAAGACAGAGAGAGAGAGAGAGAGACAGTGAATTTCTTAAAGCCAGCATTTTGAATGCCAACAAATGACATTTGCAATCTACAAATGTTAAAATGACAACAATTCCATCCCATTGCATTACTATTACCATGTAGTGCAAGTTTTTAAATGTGCAAAAATAAGAAGCGTTTCCAGTCCCAGCCCCACTATTACCGCTTTTGGTGCTACAGCGCAACCTGTAGTCCAGCATCTGGTATATCTTGGACTCAACTGTCTTTCGGGGGTCATACCCGAACCTGACCCACAGACTCCTCCACGGTCCAGTCACCTTTGAAAGATATGGGAAGCTTTTATTTGTTACACTTGCTCTCGCATTTGACTTCCATTACTTAACTTTAGCAGCTAGAACAGATTCAAGTCATCTTGTGCCAGCGATTCCCAACCACTGTGACGCAACACGTTAGTGTGCCTTGAGAGATCGTCAGGTGAAAATATTCATTAAAAATCCGCTTGTGCATCTCTGTGTGGAGTTTGCATGTTCTCCCTGTGCGTGTGTGAGTTTTCTCCGGGTACTTCGGTTTCCTCTACATTCCCAAAAACAATGTTTGGTTAATTGTCCATAGGTATGAATGTGAGTGTGAATGGTTGTTTGTCTATGTATGCCCTGTGATTGGCTGGCAACCAGCCCGGGGTGTACCCCGCCTCTAGCCACGAGTCAGCGGGATAGGCTCCACCATACCCCCACGACCCTATATAAAATGGATGGATGTTTCAAATGGAGGAAAATTAATGTACTTGGCATAAAATACAACCTGATTCCCTGTATCAAGGTAAACAAAAGCTATTTGCTTGTGTAGTAAAAGTGCACAAGCAAATATGTAATGTGTAAATAATGTCACTAAATCTGACTTGACAAAATAGACTTTTTTTTTTTATCTTGATCTTCTTGGCAGGATTGTGACTGTAACTGACACCTGTGAAATATCAGGCTTGTAAGTCGTGTCATAAAGTACATATATAACATTAAAGACAACAGTGACTGTTCATGGTTTTAACTTAAAAAAAACATTATTAAGTAAAATAAATATTATTTACACACATTGCCTTTTTATCTCACCATGTAGTAGGCGAAGACTGGCAGGAGAGTTTTGAGTTTATCAGGGTGGATGTTAATGTTGGCCTTGACTGCGTTCCGTGACCAGATGGGACGGCTCTCAAACATCTAGGAACAAAAGTTGGCTTTCAGATACTGCAGATAAAAATGCTGCTAGACATTATATAATTGTGACTGACAGTACACCTCATAATCATCGCAACCTGAGAATTTTCAGTGACGTACATGATATAAAGCAGCAGTACCATTATAGGTCAATAAAGCATTTTATGGATACCTTTCCTGCCAAACAAGTCTATATTGTGTCCTTTTAAACTAACTAAATAGCCTGATCTCATTTATTTCATTTATTTTCACCAATGTACTTGCGAGTGAGCCATGAGTTTTGACTTTGTGGATTATTTTACAATCTTAGAATGATTTCTATAACAATAAATAGTGGCTGGTGAGTGAACTGGTGAGGCACAACATTGTTCAGTAGAGCTTGGGAACGGGGGTGGAAGGTTATAAACATTAATTTCCTAAAATTACTTACTGTTTCACATAACTGCACTGTTGCACCTTCCTAAAAAGTTAACTGGATTTATGCTGTACTACATTTTCATTGACATTTTTTGATCAAGTGGTTTGACCAACAAAGGGTTCAATGAATCAAAACTATCACAATATTCCATTAACATCTATTTTCTTTGCAATTAATTTTACATTGTATATTAAGCTGAGAAGGCAGGAATTTCCAACAGCACTCAATATTAGTTTGCATTAAACCAACACAATGGAAACAGCTCAACACAACTAACATGACAACGTAGTTCTTTTATACGGGCGATCTATTGGATGTTTGTACATCTGGGAAATATAACAAATGGGGTTTGCGTTTGTTTATATTACATACCGCAACCAACTTTTCTTCTGCCTGCTTGTCGTGATCTTTCACACAGATTCGTGTCCAGTTCATCTTGGCTGCCTCCAAGCATTTGCTGGGCACAACAGGATCTGTGTAAGTGACGAAAACTGCATTGTGGGCTCGTCGAGCTCGATTCAAACCAATAAAATTTGTCTTGCTCTGAAAAACTGCTCGCCTGTAGAGAGAAATGTGGGAAAATGTTTTTTTTTTTGTCATTGAAGATAGCATCTCAACAGTAAAATAATGCTCCTTACTGTCTTTGATTAACATCAGGCCGGTAGAAATAATCCACGGGAGTGTCAAGACGTGAGAAGATGGCCGGTGGAATGAAGTACGGCATGGGCTGCTCAAAGAACTCTTGCTTTTCTGTTTTGCGGAGGATGATTTTGTCATATAAAGATGAAGGTTTGCCATCTTGGCAATCCACAGCGAGGCACTGGTAGTCTGCCATTCCTGCACAAATGGTCATGATTTAATATTCATGGGCGCACAGAAATTTTGCACTGAAAATGTTATGATTGTTCAACTCTAATGGACATTGTCAGATAATTTTGAATTTAACAGTGGTGTGGAATCGCTCAACATCATACCAGAATAAACATAAAGGTCAGATAAAATGGGTTCTTTCAATCAAACCTTGAAATTTATATGTCGTTCCAATGACTCCCAGTATTTCCATTTTCATATCAGCAACTTTGGAATCTTTTTTGCAGATTCGCCTTCGCACCCTCAGAAGGAGGTTGTTGGATGAGAAGCGGTTTCCACACAGCGGATGACAGAAAGGGTCCTGGGGTCGGTAGCGCAGCTCCAGCCGTAGATTTTGGTGAGCGTAGGTCTATGAAATGAAAAATTGCAAATATAAAACGAACTGCTTCTCACAGAATACATGATCATAAATGATTTGTTTAACTTGTATGTATGTGTGGGGTAAGTGTGATATGGTCTGATTTTTCTTCTTCTTCTTAGACCCCTGCAATAATGCTGGCAGCACTCATGCGCATGTTTTCGTGTGCTTAAAATCTTTATCCAATCTTATATCTTTATTATACAGTAAACATGATTAGCAGATTTAAAGGCAAAACTCACTAAATCTTCCAAAGTTCCTGAAACTGTTCAAGTAAAAAGTATAGGTGTAGTTATTGGTGATGCTGGCCTTGTATTTACTTCATATTGAAACAACACTAAAATCCCGGTTTGGCGACCAGACCAGGGTGTACCCCGCCTCTTGTTCAAAACCAACTGGGATAGGCTCCAGCATAGGATGGATCTCTCCTCGCGTGTTATCAGCTATTAAGTCAATATTAGCTTATGTTGAGTCGTAGGATACCTCAGCAAATGTGGCTGACAATTAGCATCAAAACAGAGTACAATTAATATTCTATTGAACGCGGACAAAAGCTAACATTGTATTTTTCCAGTTATGTTCGGTTTACCTTGGACACAGTTTGTTCTCCACCAAGAGTCTGTAGCATATTGTCCACACTGGAAATCACCCCTGGATACTCCACGCACACCAGCTTGTCGTCCCCAAGCTCCAAAGTGGACGAGGAGCCCGCCACTTCTTCACGGTCACTCAACCCAGAAAGTGTCAGTTCTTTCAGTGTGAAGCCTAGTCTTGATTCCCTGGCCTCCTCCATTGGACATATTATATCCCACACAATATATCTAACTATTGACGGTAATTAAGTAAAATGACCGTAAATTTCCCCACGAGCAGGTTGAGATAGGAACCTACTAGAAAATAACTCCGACTAGAAACAGTAGCGGTCACAAAGGTTCCAGGTCGGGCCTTATTTTAGCACATCGTGCTGTCATTGTGTGTATTTATTTTCAGAATTTTTATTATATGAATAAATATACTTATTTTACCTTCTCCACAGATATGTAATAATGTAACCCACCATTATAAAAAATATATTTCTAATTTACGTCCAAATATTACATTGACTACATTTTAAGGTCGTGTTCTTTTTTATGAATACATTAAGATTTTTCATATATTTGGGGAAGTTTGTATTCAAAAAAGAAAGCTAAAATATTCTGAAAATAAAGACATCGAATTATAGCACAATGTAAACACAATGTACATTAAAATATGGTCCTTTTCTGGGTTAAAAAATAACTTGATGTATAAACTAATGTGAACACTGCCGTTTTGTAGTTTAAATGTATAAATTATTACTTTAAATTACATTTTGAACGAAGACAGACGCTGTTGCCCAACAATTGGCCTCACGATGGCGCTGCAAACTCAAGCTATAGCTGAACTAACCAGGGGGTGACTGTTTTGGATTATATCGATATATATATATATTTATAGGTTGCTTTCACATATGTATTGTTGTAGTTTTGTATTTTTGGGCATAGTGTTACATTGTGTCTACATATTTGGGGAATACTTTCCTGAATAAAGGAAAGGTTTGGGTGCAAAAGCCAATAGTTTGAATGAGAGTCAATAGTAGTTGTTTATTTATTTTTGCACCATTGATTTACTCAAACAATTGTACGTTATAAAATGATAGGGTCAGAACTGTATTATTTATTATTATGTTGTATTATTTACAATCATAAAATTACTGCCCAATCTTAAATATAACCCAAAATAAATAATCTTGCTTTGAACACAGTGCTTGTAAATCTAATAATAATAATATATGTGTGCTCATTTCACACATCATAATGCAAAAATGTGTTCCTGTGTCATCAGAGGGGTGTTGACAGAAGAATATCAGCAAAGACAGTCTTGTGGTCTGTCCCTCCCAGAAATTGTCAACACACTCTGGTCCCCTCGGAGAAGAAAAGAAGCAGTTGAGTCTATGTTTACCAAGTTATTAAAACGCTGCAGATATATAGGCAATTACTTTTAATGCCATCGTGTTTGCTTTTATTCTAGTTGAACCTCTTTTGGGGCCTGTGGGGATTGTAAAGTGTCATTTGGGGTCAAAACGTGTTAGAATATATCGGGGGTGGGGGGGTTCAAGAGTGGACCTAAGGCACTGACTGACAATCAGTTGTGTGCTGTGGTGAAGTGTTGATATGAGCTTCTTACTTTGTAGACGTGTTTGACACTCCTGCGTGTTTTGCTGCTATCTCTACGAGGCCTTGTTTGTTCCACCCTGCCTTTCGGCTGCTCTGCTCCAACCGTTACCACATGTAGAAGCCATGATAGCGTTATCAGCCTCTTTTTGCTTTTCACTAGAAGAGCCTGTTGCACTCAGATTTCATTTCTTTTTTTTTTGACGGCTTCTCACTCCACTTCTGCCCCTCCTGACTCTGAAATTGCAGCTGACTGACAGTTGGAGAGGTCATATGTCATAAATGGGTCCATATTTGGTGGCTATGAGGTCACACACAATGACAATGCATATTTGATAAACTATATGAATGCCTTGTAGTGCCATGGAAGTATTACTTAGTGTGTAGTAAGGGGTTTAATTGGGTGTAATACTGGTCAGCAAACACTACAGGTTGTTGGGTCCGGACAGTAATTCTGAACAGGTGAGCTCAGGGCACATCCACATTAATATCTTCCTTTATTTATTTGTCGCCACAGTGACCACAGAGTGTGGTTTGTGTGTTTTCTAGAAGGGAACAAGCACACAAAAACAATGCTAGTGAGCATAAACACTTATGAGCCTATAAAGGGACTACAATGAAACTAAGCTTAAGCACAAGGCCTACTACAATACACATTAGTTAGCAACATACGCACAATTAAACAGCAACACATCTAATGGCGATGCTAACAAGGCTAACTATCCAGGCAGTTAGCAACCAGCTTGGTAGTTGGATGTAAAGTCACACGACAATGTACAACAATATAATATGGACCAAACAGCGTCTAACATTAAAAACAAGTGAGAATAAGAGGGTTACTCACGTTTATAGACGCACACAGCTATTTATAGCATTAAAACAAAGTAGGGTGGATATAACAACTCATATAACTAAGCAGCTGCCGTGACACATTCAGGTACCCGACCAGCATAGTAATTCTGACTTATGTTTGCATATATATATTTATATATATCAACTTGAAAGAACCAAAACAAAATAGGGATCAAAAAAGTCTTTTGTAAATAGTGGTTAATGCATTTTAATTGTGATCATGTTCATGCCACAGTCTTGTTTTCCCCTGTTATTATTATCATTGTAATATTATTATTCTTATTATCATTATCATTATTGTTATAATCTTTATTACCATTATTATTGTTATTATTATCACCATTATTATAATCATTATTAATATGACCATTTTCATCATTATAGTTGTAACAATTTGGGGATTTTTTAAAAAATTATTTAATTTTACAATGCTTTATTTTATTTTTTAATTATTTTATCCAAAAAGATGTGCAAATTCAGCTATTTTTACTTAAGAAAATGTTAAATTTGATTGGAATCATGAAAAAAATACACTTATAATACAGTCGAATAAACAAATGTCAGTATTATTATTATTATTTTTGGGGGTTTTTTTGCCTCCCCTGACAGACTCCACTGTGTCTATATTTATAGGTATAAATGTAAATGACTGTTTGGTTGAGGCTGTAGGCGTGAATTGGCAGTCAGTCTACCCCAGAGCAGCTGTCAAAATGTAGATTATCACCGCTAGTGTGACTATGTTGGCTTTAAGCTTGGTATTATTCTATGATTTAACGCTGCATCAATAACCGGTGTAAAGATATTTATCTGTCTTCCTTTGTTGTCTGCCATATTGAACATCTTAAGGCAAAAAAAAGGAAATGTTGATCTTCCCTCAGCTTCGTCACTCTTGTAATGACACTGCAGGGCTGGCCTTTAGCCACGTCATTGCCATGTCACACTTATCTGCGTACACGCCACTAAATAGTGACACGGGCAGTCAAACAGTATCGCATCTCCACACTGTGTGACAGCAGCAGACGTGTTCATAAGGGAACTTCCTTTTGTCAAGTCATACAGCGGAAATCTGCTGACAGCTTGTATCACTACATGGCAAGTATAAATAAGAAAAAAAAGGGAAAAGTAACATCCCAAACAGCCACAGATAAATTTCTGGGATTTTCCCGTTCTGCCTTCCATGAATGTGCCGTGCACCACTGCCTCCGGCACGTGAAGCCATCCCGCCATGATCTGTTGCACAATACCGGCTGCGGTTCATTTGCATAGACAACATTTGCAAGACAAATTAGCATCTCCTAGGCTGATGTGAATGTCTTATGTTGGGGATGTGGAGACACGGCGGCAGTTAGAGTGAACACAGTAAATGTGCAAAGTACACACAAAACACATTTGATCTTCTTTATGATCACTGCAACTGGCCTTTCGTGTTTCTTGAACACAACTTTTATTTGTTTCTTTCGGCTTGCTGCAAGTGAACCTTAGTAGCAGCTGCAGTCTGAAGCAAATTTTTATTTGCAACTTTTGCGGCACCTGGGGTGTTATGCAAATGTATGTCCACCATAACACCTTCAACAAGGTCCTAATTTAGTGCTGCCTTGGTTAAAATTATTAAAATTATGACATATTTTTATGCATAACGCTTTTCAAGCACAGATAACAGATGGTTTCTAGTGCACACAAACCTTTAAAAAAAAAAAAAAAACTTTTCTCCCGTTTTTCCTGAGGCAATCCACAAGGTAACCCCTCCCCCTACTCACAACCTGCGTCCTGTTTGTTGGATCCCACCCTCCTTCTTTTCTTTTCTGTTGAGTACATGTGTTGGATTTTGATTAGCGCTACCCCCCACATCCCCCACACCCCCTTCAAAGCAGGTCATGCCTGCAGCCATGCAGCCTTGTAACTGTTACACTGACACAGGGGGCCTTGTTTCCTCTGTGATATCCACAGGTTTTGCATAAAGACCTCAGATTTGTTTGCCAGACAGTAAGCCTCCATATCTGCTCTGTTCCTTGTGCAGACACTGATTTCTGCTGAATTGTACACTTTGCAACGACTATTTAACAATATTGTGTTTTCTACATAGGCTTTGGACTCAACTCCTGTCAAATGAGATTTATGGAGCTGTGTGGGGTATCGTAAAGTTGCAGTAAAAGGAAATGACCCCTCCTCCAAAAAGCTAGGTGATAGTGCCGTTAACTGACCAAGTTGCTGGAAGTGCCTCTATGTCTGTGTCACAAAGTGTACGTGTGACATTGTGATGGGTCAAAAACCTAAACCGGCAAACTAAAATGACTCCAAGATCACAGTGACAACACATCGAAGAGGTCACATCAGAGCCCACAACAACAACCAAAGAACCGCAGTGTTCATGACTTAAGTATAAGAAAGTATAAGAAAAATAACATTGTCTTCGGGCTGAGGCGGGGTACACCCTGGACTGGTCGCCAATCAGCCAATCACAGGGCACATATAGACAAACAACCATTCACACTCACATTCATACCTATGGACAATTTGGATTCGCCAATTAACCTAGCATGTTTTTGGAATGTGGGAGGAAACCGGAGTACCCGGAGAAAACCCACGCATGCACGGGGAGAACATGCAAACTCCACACAGAGATGGGTAGGGAGGGTGGAATTGAACTCAGGTCTACAACCTGTGAGGCTCTTTTAAATGTATTTTTCTTAAATTAATGTCCATTAATGTTTTCAAGGCGGTCTCAGGAGGTTAGCGCGCAGACCTCACAGCTAGGAGACCAGGGTTCAATTCCACCCTCGGCCATCCCCGTGCATGCGTGGGTTCACATTCCAAAAACATGCTAGGTTAATTAGCGACTCCAAATTGTCCATAGGTATGAATGTGAGTGTGAATGGTTGTTTGTCTATATGTGCCCTGTGATTGGCTGGCCACCAGTCCAGGGTGTACCTCGCCTCTCACCCAAAGACAGCTGACATAGGCTCCAGCACCCCCCGCGACCCTCATGAGGATAAGCGGTAGAAAATGAATGAATGAATAATGTTTTCAAAAGAGCTGCAGGCCAAATTTTGGGCATCCCTGCATTAAAGTAAACGTATCAAAATATCACGTGGTCACATTCACTGCTCTGATCTTTGCTTCATCCCGTTTCTCTGATGAAACAAACGCAGGCGATGATCAGATTTGCCTGCAGCATCTTAATGTGACAACTGGTTTTGGTGTTTGAGGAAGGAGGTAAGTTTTTCTTCCAGTCTGTTTGTTAAAGTAAATCCAACAAGCTGACTGGGTGTGGCGACAGTTGACTAAGCAATCAATCCCTTTTCCAGAGCCTATTAGTTAATCCCTGTATCCCATTCACCTCAGTGCACTCTTAAGACACAAGAGTGCTAGAATGGACACATGCATGTGTGTGTGTGTGTGTGTGTGTGTGTGTGTGTGTGTGTGTGTGACCAAACTTTATTATGTCCTCTCCTGAGAGTTTGTGCAAGTCTGATTTCCAGCTGTGATTAGTTTTCAGTATTGCATACAGAAAACTATCAATCTACTCCATGCTTTGCTGGGCCTTTACTGCAGACGCCCCTTTAATTGATGCTTGTTTGTTTGTTTTTCATTTTTGTCTTTAAAAATGAAAAGGAAGTGAACAAATGTAACAGTTAGTGATTGTAAAAGTACCAGATGGAGGGGTAGGATTTAATAAGCTTTGCTTCTTCCTACTCCTTTTGGACATGTGGAACTGTGAACTGATTATGTGATGCACTCAATTGTAATCTGATGCATGTTCAAATGAAATAAAACCATTACCATTACCAAAATGCAACCAATGCAATGCATTTTTTATTAGAATTCAATTTTCTACCACTTTTCCTCACGAGGTCGTGGGGGTGCTGGAGCCTATTCCAGCTGTCTTCGGGCGACAGGCGGGGTACACCCTGGACTGGTGGCCAGCCAATCACAGGGCACATATAGACAAACAACCATTCACACTCACATTCATTCCTATGGACAATGTTTTTGGAATGTGGGAGGAAACCGGAGTACCCGGAGAAAACCCACGCACGCACAGGGAGAACATGCAAACTCCACACAGAGATGGCCGAGGGTGGAATTGAACCCGGTTTCCTCCCACATTCCAAAAACATGCTAGGTTAATTGGCGACTCCAAATTGTCCATAGGTATGAATGTGAGTGTGAATGGTTGTTTGTCTATATGTGCCCTGTGATTGGCTGGCCACCAGTCCAGGGTGTACCCCACCTCTCGCTCGAAGACAGCTGGGATAGGCTCCAGCAAGAAAATGAATGAATAATAAAATATTGGAGGGCATAGGACACAAAAACCTGACATGATTGGATGATGTAAAATGAATTGCAATGGACATTATTAATGTGCGGTTTGCAAAAATATGCACACAATTTTTGCTACACAGATAATACCGACCAAGTACAAGAACTTTGGAACTCCAATAACATTTGCTAGCTTTTGATAATTAGCATGGGAATAACCTTGAACTCCCTTTGTGAAGCTGGGATATAGTTAATGAGGACAAATGACTTTATTCATTAATCTATCATATACACAGACAAGTATTTACACCTATTGAAAATTTTGACTCTCAACTTAACTTGTGTATTTTTTCAGCAATAATAGTTTTATTTTTTAATTAATGTCAGAAGGGTGTATAGCTTGTTCCAGACTGAAAGAAAGCACAACCAGGATGAGGTGTATTGACTCATGGTGACATTTTACTAGACTAACAGCTTGCATGTATTTTACCCTGCAGGGAACACAGACAGAACAACCACAGCTTCAGTTGGTTCTTCATTTCTATAAACAGCATGTAATAACTCATAAAGACCATCCATCGTGTTACATCTGCACATATTTTAAATACAATGGCAAATAAGTCATATATAGGTTTGATTCCTGGACAAAAAGCCAAAAAGACATAGCACGCTCAAAGCAGGTAACTTCCAATATATTAACTCGATACTTTTTTTTTTTATTTTACATGAGAAACTTTCTCAATTTTATGATTCCACGTGAAATAAAAGCAGACACGTCACTTCATGCCGTGTTGGCTCTCGTGATGCCTGCGTAAGTCGACCTTGCGTTGGAACCCTTTGGAGCAAATGTCACATCCAAATGGCTTGAAGCCTGTGTGTTTCCGACTATGGGTGATCAGGTTGGAGCTCTGACTGAACGCTTTGCCACACACTTGGCACTTGTGGGGTTTCTCACCTGCAAAAAAAAAAAAAAACGGTGAAAAATCGACTTGTGAAATCTTGTATTATTTGTATAAAGGAGCAGCTTTATACAAATCACTCTGCTTCTGGAAAATCAGGTTTGTCGTTACACTGCTGGAAGGGAGCAGCAGACTCCACCATGAAGAAGATTTTGGCATTTTTAGTCTTCTACCATAACCATTACTGACAGATTTATCAGTAGCGATATCAATATGATACCCAACAGACATCAGATACATTTTATTCCCAACAATTAGGAATACCTAAATTGTATATATATAATACGTACCGGTGTGAATGTACGTGTGCTTCTTCATATCAGACTTCTGGTGAAACCTCTTGCCACAGAACTGACAGGGGTAAGGCCTGGTGTCGGAATGGATGAGGAGATGCGTGGAGAGCGTGGAGGAGCGCTTGAAGGACTTCCCACACATCTTACACTCAAAACTTTTCTCCTGGACAAACGCATAAGAAGTGTCATCATCAGCTGATTGTTATTAGCATGGTGGGAAGGAAATGATTAGTGTTTAGGAATGTCATCCTGTATGTCACATACAGTAAATCTAGATCATGGCTCGAGCAAGGATAATGTAGTAATATGACAGAGTTACAGTAGACACAGATGGTTTATATGGAAGAAAAAGATTCATCATTGACTCTGAATTCAGCCATTTGCTATTATTTAACAAATACCACAGTGTCTGATATTATTAATCCTGAATTCATTTATCATTCCTTCATGAATAACATCGTATCCGATATCATTTGTTGTGAATTAATTCATTTACTTTGATGTCATGAGTGTCTGATATCATTTACCCTGAATTCAGTCACTTACTATGATGAAACAAAAACCATGGTGTCTGATATCATTAATCCTGAATTCATTTATCATTCCTTAATAAATAACATTGTATTTAATATAATTTATTGGGAATTCATTCATTTACTTTTATGTCATGAGTATCTGATATCATTTACCCTGAATTCAGTCACTTACTATGATTAAATGAACACCATGGTGTCTGATATCATTAGTCCTGAATTCATTCATTTATTCACCCTTAATGTGAATACCATTGTGCCTGATATCATTTATTGTGAATTCATCCAGTCATTCATTACCATGATGTCTGATATAATTAATCATTAATCCTGAATTAAATCATTTATTATTCCTCGTGGAATAATGAAGGCCTATTATTATTTATTATTTAAATCATTTATTATTCCTTTATTATTCCTTAATGAATACTGATGTGTCTAATATTATTTATGAAATTATTATATTATTACATGTAGCTATGATATTATTTATTCATGATTATTTATGATATTATTATTTATGATATTATCTGATATTATTTATTTTGCTATCTACTGTCATGTATTCCAATGTGTTATTACTAACTAAGCTATCAACACACTCCATTTAGCCATTATGGTTTTATTTTATTTCCCTATGAGCTCATGGTAGTAGTTGATAAGGAATTGCTGAGACACAAAGAAATGATAGGATTGAATAAGCTCTGCTTCCCCCTGCTCCTCTTCAGACATGTTGAATTATGCAAGTGTAAACATGTGCTTCTTGTAAAGCATGCTGGGAATAAACTAGAGCGCTGTACCTGAGAGTGGACGTTCATATGTTGCTCTAGACTGACGGCATGGCCGAAGGTTTTTCTGCAGATGTTGCAGCCAAAAGGTCTCGTTCCACTGTGGGACCTCCTGACATGAACCTCCAAGCCGTGAGGCGTTGAGAACACCTGAAGCACAATTGAAATGTCAACAGCTTTTCAGGTTCCGTGAAATGTTTACATCTAACATCGAATGTTTAAATATCACTTTACATGAATGAATAACTGGCAGTTGGGAAAGAGCACAGCGTGTGAGAACTTTGCCCCGTGGCCAACTATAAATGGGAGTTGCTATTCCGTAATATTATGACCAATAACAGCAATAATAACATCAAAATCATGCCTCAAAGTTGGACAAAGAATTTTTTTTCAAGACAAGAATGAACGAGTTAATGTTTAGTTCATTTCAAACATGCTTACAAAGTACATCCCATTTTTACACTTGCACATTTGAACATCGGTCGCAAGGACATCAGCAATGACTTCACTTCCTGTGTTGTGTACATGCACTAGTGTTGCTATTTTTGTTTTAAAGTGTAATAGTAAAGTAGTAATAGGGTTTGTATGGGGTAGGAGTGGGAAGATATTTTGAGTTAACAAAATTGTCCGGGGGCGGCACGGCGGTCTAGTGGTTAGCGCGCAGACCTCACAGCTAGGAGACTAGGGTTCAATTCCACCCTCTGCTATTTCTGTGTGGAGTTTGCATGTTCTTGTCTCCGGGTACTCCGGTTTCCTCCCATGTCTAACCAAATTTGGCAACTCCAAATTGTCCATAGGTATGAATGTGAGTGTGAATGGTTGTTTGTCTATATGTGCCCTGTGATTGGCTGGTCACCAGTCAAAGACAGCTGGGATAGGCTCCAGCACCCCCCGCGACCCTCGTGAGGAAAAAGCGGTAGAAAATGAATGAAATTGTCCGGCGGGCCAGAACATGTGTTAAATACGTATATTTAACACACACAAACACTATTTTATGCTTATTTTCCTTGAAATATTTGTCAAATTTTATCTGTAAAAGTGTTATACTATCAGCTGTATGTTCTCATTTCCCTTTTTTCAGGAGCACTTCAGACAACATCATTCATTCATTTTCTACCGCTTTTTCCTCACGAGGGTCGCGGGGTACACCCTGGACTGGTCGCCAGCCAATCACAGGGCACATATAGACAAACAACCATTCACACTCACATTCATACCTATGGACAATTTGGAGTCGCCAATTAACCTAGCATGTTTTTGGAATGTGGGAGGAAACCGGAGTACCTGGAGAAAACCCACGCATGCACGGGGAGAACATGCAAACTCCACACAGGGATGGCCGAGGGTGGAATTGAACTCAGGTCTACAAGCTGTGAGGCTCTTTTAAAAATGTTCTTAAATTATTCATTCATTTATTTTCTACCGCTTTTTCTTTACGAGGGTCACGGGGGTGCTGGAGCCTATACCAGCTGTCTTCGGACGAGAGGCTGGGTACACCCTGGACTGGTGGCCAGCCAATCACAGGGCACATATAGACAAACAACCATTCACACTCACATTCATACCTATGGACAATTTGGAGTCGCTAATTAACCTAGCATGTTTTTGGAATGTGGGAGGAAACCCACGCATGCACGGGGAGAACATGCAAACTCCACACAGAGATGGACGAGGGTGGAATTGAACCCTGGTCTCCTAGCTGTGAGGTCTGCGCGCTAACCACTCGAAATAAGACATCCGACTTACAAGTCATGTTGCCAGTTTGTATGTTAAAAGTTGAAATACTTAGAAAGCAACTGGCGGGCCGGATTCAAACGCTTGATGTGGCCCCCGGGGCATGTGGCCCCCGGGGCCGTAGTTTGCCCACACCTGGTCTAGGGTGTATTGTACTGATATCAAGGATAGTACAGCCATGTACCTTGTCGCAGGTAATGCAGTGGTAGGTGTTGGAGCTGGGGGAGTAGTGTGTGCTGCAGTCCAGAGGCTGCTGGTGCTGTGGGCTGCGGCTGACGTGCGTGTTGTACAGACTGGTGGCGTGCTGCAGCACCGTGGGGTTGAAACCCAACTGATACGAAGAAGCAACCTGCTCCCAGGAATATGCCGGTTTATAGTAAGGACGGAATTCTCCCATCTTCGGCTCTGAGGAGCACAGAGAAGAAGAAGAAAAAAAAAGAGTTTCTATTTGTAATTTAGGATAAGCCTGCAGGGAAATGTAATGTTTGCACCGGCAGCTCACCTGTTAGATAGTAAGGCTGTGAGGGAGCCACGGGGGGTCTGGTGGGCTCGGAGTGCACAGATAAGAGGCATTGAAGCTCTGCCTCCTCTTTTTTTAATGGGCTGGGGTCTGTTTGGGAATGCTGGCCTTCAGACTGAGCTCTTTCTGAAGAGTCGGGTAAGACGCCTTCAAATCCAAAACAAATAAGAGTGTGATTGACAAGCTTATAAGACCCTTTTTTTTGGGGGGGGGGGGGGGGTTGCTATAAATTAGACATGAAATTCCAAACTCACCTTTGTCATCTTCATACAATCTATGCACATTAAAAGATACGCTTCTTTTGTTTTTCACCAGGAAGGATCGAGGCATGTTGACTCTATAGAAGCACAAATATCATTTTAATATATTAAAATAATTCAATTCCCTTAACACACAACTTATTTTTGTTAATATTTCATATACAGGTGCATTGCAATACATTTCAATAACATGGAAAAGTTGTTTTCATGTTCAACTTTAAAGACTTTGTACTAAATTTGCTGTTTTTTTCAACAAAATTATGAAAAAAAATTGTTTTGGTGTAAAATTTCACTTTTTGGACATTGGAATTGACCCAGATGCACCACTATCATTTGTAATATTTATATTTAAATTTAGATGACTGAATTAAAGATTTAAGAAACACAAATATTACTCATTCGGATTTATAATGTTATAAAATTCTAAATATTCACACATATTGACAACAGTCTAACAAGACATAAAAGTGCTCTTAAAAAGTCAACTTAAAAAGTTGTATGGACTCACCGTTAACGCAGCAAGTTGGAATAAATAAAATGAACTCCTTGTCGCTTTTCTTTACAGTGCAAGTGGCAAAAAAAATCCTTTCCTTCAAGTCCCAAATGCAAACCAGCGTCGAGGCATCGCACTTGTTGCTCTTTCTTTTTCTCCCCTCCCTGATTTCCAATCAGATAATTTCGCAGGAGAATCTGACTGTGGTTTCAACCAATGGAGGGCCAACCTGCAGAGGACATTTGCGTAGAAGCCTCCCGCTTCAACAGTTACACTGAGTACACTGCTTCAGGGGGAGACAAATAACAGAAAAACTGTGAGAAAAAGTTACATAAAGTTAGATATATTGAATACAGATTTTTTTTTGGTACAAATTATATTTAAAAAATATTGTGAAAAAAAATCTAAATTCTAATAATAATTTTTTTACATTTTAATGTGTGATTCATACAATTGTTGTATAAAATTGTTTATGATTTAAGTTGCCAGAAGGTCACATGAGAATGGAGATACACACACCAAACCAGTCTGGGTGAATAAATGTGTTATTGACTCTTCCATTGTCTGTTTGCCGGTGTGCACCGCACTGTAATGTGCATTTGATCAGCACCGCTGACAGATTTCTTCACATGACACCAAGGGCCACACACTGACAAATCAAAGGATGCGGGGGGACACTTTCAGATTTCATGTACGCATTTTTTTTTCATTTAAAAAATGTTTAAAAATGTAAACACACATATATACTGGTGCGTTTCAATAAATGTGAATATATTTTATTATAATCTCCATCCATCCATCCTGTTATCCATAATAGCATTGAAGGGGGTTATGCTGGAGCCTATCCCAGCTCACTTTTGGGCAGAAGGCAGGGTACACATTGGATTGGTCGCCAGCCAATCACTGGGCACATAAAATATACACAAACATCCATTCACGCTGACATTCATACCTATGGACAATTTAGAGTCTAAATCAAATAACCTTTGCATGATATTCTAATTTATTTTCAGAGCCTGAACTAATACCAAGACAAGATTAATATGCAAAAATCAATGTGACGTTTAAAATAAAAAATAATTAGTGACAATTATTGTGATTAACTTGTCATATTTATAAGGAATCAAGTATATGCGACAAGCCGCTTTAAGGTGATCTCAGGTATAAGTGCGACACCTGGTGGACAAAAGTATTGGGGCTTCTCACGCCTATTATGCATCCTTGACGTTATGCGGCTGCTATCTAGCGGCGAAGTTGAGTAGTGACCTCAAGGTGAGGGATGAGGAAAACAGAAGAGAGCTGCGAAGAGGTGAGAATTTTTTTTTTAATTACACAAATGTGTAAGCGACTTCTGACTTCACATGTACAGTAAAGCAGTGTTTTTTAACCTTTTTTTTTAGCCACACCACTAACCAAAAATGCTACGAAATGTCACCGCGACCTCTCACGTGCATCACTAAAGTCTATTGGGAGGAACGAGGCAATCCGCTACGTGTTGCCACACGGACGAATATTACATTGCTCTGCCAGTCTTTACACCACGGATACTATAGACAATGACATCAAATTTGTAGAAAACTATTAATAAATGTTATTTTTCCTCACAGCACAGTGGTTGAAAATCACTGAAGTTGAGGATCAGCCATGTTTTTCTAAGTGTATTAGAAAATCATATTTGCTAATAATGTGGTTTATTTTTATTTCAAAATAATAATACTAAATGGATATGCAATCAATTGGACTCTAAATGTTCCATTTGTGAACAGTTGTTTGTCTATATGTGCCCTGTGATTGGCTGGTGATCAGTCCAGGGTGTACTCCGTCTCTTACCTGAAAGCCAGCTGGGATAGGCTCCAGCATACCCCCATAAGTGAGGACAAGTGGCATAGCAAATGAATGAATGAATGATGTCACCTCTGGGTCAAAGTTTGAACTTCTAGGCTCCACAAAATCTTTTTTTTTTTATCTGGCTTTTTAATTCAGATTTCAGAGGTTGCCATTTTGCTCCAGGACTAAACCTTCTTGCTTATCTTAATGTGAAAGCCATGGACTTTGTATATTGTTTTTAGTCTTTCTGTTTCCATGAATGTAAGAAAGAACATTGGAAGATTATTTGGTTAAAGCGTGAGCCAACCCTTCTTGATCAGCTTTTCTCCTGTGTATGTTCTCATGTGTTAGAATCTATTACCACAAACTGAACAACTAAAGGGTTTTCTCAAGTGTGTCTTCTCATGTGTAATACCATTTTTGACTTTTGAGAGAATTTTTTACCACAAACTGAACAACAAAACGGTTTTTCTCCAGTATGCGTCCTCATGTGCGATACCATTGTTAGCTTCCGAGCGAATGCTTTATCGCAAACTAAACAACTAAAGGGTTTTTCTCCCGTGTGTGTTCTCATGTGTGATCGAAACGTAGCGTCTTGAGCGAATCTTTTATCACAAACTGAACACCAAAAGGGTTTTTCTCCCGTGTGCGTTCTCATGTGTGTTACCACATTCCCCTTTCGGGAGAAACGTTCGCCACAAACAGAGCAACAAAAAGGTTTTTCTCCTGTGTGTCTTCTCATGTGCAGTATCATCGCTCCTTTCGTAGAGAATCTTTGACCACAGACTGAACAAATAAAGGGTTTTTCTCCCGTGTGTGTCCGCATGTGCTGCGTCAAATTGCACTTTTGAGTAAATGTTTTAGCACATACTGAGCAGGTCAAACTTTGTTCACCGGTCTTCTTTGTTGCGCATTCAGACTCTTTGTTGTCAGTGTGAGTCCTGATATCACCTTCACAGTCTGTATCGCTGCTCAAAGATTCCTGCCCGTCATCCACGTCTTCAGCCGCAGGAGAGTGTAATGCGCCGTCGCTATCTGACAGTGGCGCAATCAGGTCTCCATCAGCTTCTGTTGTCATGTGGTGTCGTGAGGTGCTGCTTGGAGGCTCCGCCGCCCTGTTCTCCTTACTTGGGCTGTGATGAAGCCATGACGACTTGGGTGCTCTGTCTTTATCGCGCTCCGTCTTCACAGAGACACCAGGCGGTAAGAATCTGGGGAGTTCCTCTTCTTCCTCTTTAACATGCAACTGAGGGCGACATTCTTGTTGACGACCAGTTGTCTGAAAGATGTCTGCAAGACACAAGGAATACGAACTCGATTTAGCTCAGACATGATCTTTTAGATGCTTCTAATGGAACTCGCTATAAACTTGACTTAATGCACACATGACCTCCAAGATGTCCTAACTTTACGATACTTGGGGGGTTAACTCTGAGCATGTTTTGCTTTTTCTTTGGCTTTTTGGCAGCACGAATTCAAAAAAGCAGCCCAGATGGTAACCAGGGAACGCCTATGGGTTTCCTCCGCCATCCGACCTCGTATAAGCGGAAGGATATGATTGGTGGGTGGGTGAGTGAAAAACATTTTCCAAAAAACAACACCCGTTTGACCAGGACAGTCCAGGGAAAACAACACGTTTCACCGCCCTAACTTATTAAGAAATTCATATAAGTTAAAAGATGACCTATACCTTTTAGCACAGCGTGATTCTTGTAAACATATTCTAGTTGTTGTCGAAGTCGATCGTTCTCCTCCCTTGTTCGGGAAAGTTCCTCCTCGTACGACACTATCGTTCTTTCAAACTGCGAAAATATCTCATCTGCTGCCGACATTAGTCGCTCCTTCACCAACTCTTTCAACATGTTGCGGTTGTCTTGCAAACTACTTAAAACGTCGCTTTGTCTCTCGTCTTCTTCAATTATTTGTTACTAACTTCCGCCTTTTTCTTCCTTTGTGGTTTTTACGGCGGTTATCTCTCCTTGACGTTACGCGGCTGCCATCTTTTGGCGGTATTGAAGACTGCTCAAGATGAGAACTGGGGAGCAGTAAGAAGAGCTGCAGAGAAGTCACAATATAAATGCTTTAAAATAATAATAATAATAATAATATATGCATGGTGGATGGTCGAGATTCAGACAGCATGCAATATTGTCCAAAGCAGTTTCCCCATTTCCTCAATGATGATACCCACTGCATCATGCGGTTCCCCCACAGGAATATAACTCTGTGTTACTCCCTGTGAGACCAAAATAATTATAATAATTAATTAATAACATGACAAATTCATTTTTTGATAGCATGTAAAAGGTGATGCAACATGACACTTTTTGTGAATATCAGAAATCTATTGATAACAATCAGTCATGGTCATAAACACTGGAACCCCTGTGTCCCACCCTCTGTCAGATTGAAAGGGATGATAACTGAGGTTGCTGTATATTAAGAAAGATACAATATTGTGCACTATTTAAGGACTGGCGCGGATCTCAATGTAGAACCTAGACAACAACAAGACTACAAGTAATGAAGAAGTACATTATTGACGCACATTATCGCCCAAATAAAAGATGTGGAATGTTGGATCTGGACCCTGGGCTACTGCCTTTCTGTAAGAATGGAAAGGTATTAATTCAGTTTAATAAAAGTGTGTGTCAGTTTTTACACACACTTGTGCTTTAATTAAAAAAAAGTTTATTTGACGTTTCTTTGTAATTTGCAATAAGCATGACTACTTATTGATTGATCACTCAGCTACCTGAGCAGGAGAGTGTTTGCGCGTGCGCAGTCAACATGTGGGTCACGCGAAACCGTATTACACAAACTTCAGCCCTCCGCCAATGAGTCGCTGAAACAAACACTCTCGCCCTGGTAGCGGCGAGAATACGCACATTGAGCATGGATTAAAATAAATATTGACTATTGTTAGCTACAGTGAGATGTCCAATGAATACACTGTTTACACTGGCTAGATAGAGTACCTGTAGTAGCGGTTTTCAGGGCGCTAACTTGTGGGATTAGTTTGCATGCAGCTGACAGCGGATGCTGACGACGGTGGGAAGGGCTGTGAGGTGTTCAAGATGGCGGCGCCCTGTGGAGTGAAGCTACTCTAACAGGTAAACAGCTCCGATTATTTTCATTCTAATTAATTTTTTGTACAGATAACACCAGTGCATGTTTGTTGTTTTCCAAAATAAAGACTGGCTCCATGCCTCACTGTCCTGTGATTTGCTGCGACTGACAGGCCAGAGAAAATCCTGACCGAGTGTCGGTCGCTGCTGCCAGCTAACGTTAGCTGTTGGCTGTGGGACTGACTTGTTTTTGTAAAGACCCTGTGATGATTTTTTAGCAGCAATTCACCCAACAAACATTTCACCTAGCTTTCCTTGCATGTGGTGGTGTGTTTGAGACTACGCCCGCTTCGCACAACAACGATGGTTACATATTTGTATAATCGGATAAAGTAAACCCAACCCTGGCTATTGTTCTCTGCGAGTTGTTTACGCCAAGCAGTAGCAGCAGCAGGCAGTGGTCAGTATACACACACATACACAGAGTTGCATTGGCGCACATGCTTGCGTCGGTGCACATTGCAACATTGCATGCATTGCTGTCATAATGCATGATAAAAGTTAACATTATATTATTATAGCCTCTTGTTTGGTGAATCCCATTCCAATGTACCACCCAGCTCTGAAGGTTACTGTAAGAATGAATGAGTTCTCAAAATTAGCATGGCAGTTTTTTTTCAATGTTCAAATAATGATGCTTTTGTCAATTGTTTCATTTAACTGCCACAATCCTGGCTCATCAAAAAGACAAAATGGGTCACTAGTTTCTTGGCCTCCTCTGCACTGTCCCATTGAACCATTTTCACTCAAGTCTCGGTGGCAAATGTTTCTTTTTTATATCGCTCACAAACAGTTTGAACTTTTTTTTTTGTCATTATTACGTTTTTTTTCCCTGAAGCTTAATGTTAATGTATTGTGTGCATTAAAGCATGATTCTGCAAAACATGTGAAATGCAGCTTTCTTGCTTCGATTGCAATTCTCTGGAACATTTTTTTGCCGTTCATTATGTTTTTTTTGTGATTCTGCATCAAATGTGTGATGAGGTTGGTCGTGTTAAACTTCCCCAGTTCTGTGCCACCACGGCAATATATCAAGGGATTTGAAATGCAGCCGGATATTAGATCAGGACATCCCCACTAAATACACTAGCACATGGGGACTCACGTGGGGACTGCATTCTGAATCCGACACTCCTGAATAAGTGCTGACGCAGGTCACAGAATGGACTGTTTGTTATGAATTGCCCATATCAGAGATTTTAGATGCAGGCCGAGAGAATACGATTTTTGTTGATATTAGACTGATATCCAATATCAGTATTGGATGGGGACAACCCTAATTTCTAGGGTGCCTTAGTGGACATGACCCACCCTTTGGCAGCCTCATACGCTGCACACTGACCATAATGACCAAATCCTCCCTTGGTACCCAAACTGCAACCCATGACTGATCATTAAATTGCTAACTCACACACAGCCTCACCGTGACTTCTGTGAATGAATCTTAAGCATTTGTCATCCTGTTTCTATTTGTTTGGGAGTGACGCTTGCTGCTTACTGGCGCTTATCATGTTATCCCTGGGGGGAGTTTTTTAGCTTGACACATGACTGCAGTAAATAAAAGGTCAAATGTGTTGGAATTTGATTCATGTTTTCTCCATGAGTGATACTGTAGTTTTGGTAGCGCACAAGAAGAGTCTTTGCCAGCGAGTGGAACAGCTTGTCATTTGTACATTGTTAAATAATGCCTGTTTTTACTTCTACTTATGTGGTTTTGCTCATTGTTCTGAGCTAGTGAGTTAGTGCCTATGATACGTACAGTCAGCTGTACGCTGTCTGAATGAGTCGTAAACACACAGGAAATAATGTTGCAGAGACATGAGGTTTAATTTAGTTTGGCACCCGTGTGTTCCAGAGGTGCCTGGAGACTGAATTGGTGGGTGGCCCCAAGGGAGTCCTCCAGGCAGGAAGGGACGGACACCGTGTGAGAGAGAGACACTGCCTCCACCTCCAGCACTGCCACCATGGCTCGGGAGCAGCCCAGCATGGGGGATCTCCTCCCGCTCCTGGAGACCTCCGACCTCCACCAGCTAGAAGAGATCAGAGGCCTTATTAATGAGCAGCTCAGCACTGGTAGGGTCACTTTTTACATGCTTTATTTATATGCCACCGTCTTTGTGTCAGAATGTAACACCCGTGTGTCATATTTTTGCAGAACGAGGGTCTGTGCTGCTCAACGGGCTGGTGGACTACTTTTTAGAAACCAACTCTTCCGAGGCCATGCATATCCTCTGCTCGGTCAGAGAACCACATGACAAGGTCTGAAAACATACAGTTTTCCCACAGTATTATTGTTCAATTCTCAAGCCTTTTCAAATGTAAATAATGAAATGGATTTAATGTTACAGGGACTGAAGTGTTCAATTTAAAATGGAGACCATAACACTTTTCATTCATTTGAATATACTGCGGTGCCCTGGTTAGCGTCATTAATTCGTTCCACAAGGTCTGACTCAAACCAGACTCTAACCAAGGCAACTTTTTGACTTGAATTCGATAGTGGTCTTCACCTACTTTGGAATGTTGCTGTCACTCGCAACCTTCCTCGGACTCATAGCGCCGTATTTAGAGATTGTCGCACTCTGTGGAAAAAATACACGGACAGGAGTTATCAACGCAGAGCATCCATTTTTTGGCCAAATGTTTCTGAATGTTTTACTGTACACCTACTGTATGTGCCTTACAGAGTGCCATAGCAACATGCAAACTAAGTATCGCAAGATTTTGTCTTGGGTGCGAGATCCAATGTGCGCCATATTGCATGCTAACCAGGCGGGCGTATGCAAACCAAGGCAAAATTTTAACAGGAATTTTGGATGTTAACCGAAAAAAAATGCACTAACCGGGATAGACATTAACCAAGGTACCACTATCATAGTGTTTTGTTTTTGGTTTGAAATGATGTTGTATTCAGGTACTCCCGACTTTCTCCCACATTCCCAAAATATGCATGCTAGGTCAATTGGAGACTGGAAATTGTCCATAGGTATGAATGTGAGTGTGAATGGTTGTTTGTCTATATGTGCCCTGTGATTGGCTGGTGACCAGTCCAGGGTGTACCGCCTCTCGCTTGAAATGACAGCTGGGATAGGCTCCAGCATACCCACAACCCTAATGAGCATGACATGTAATGAAAAAGTATGTGAACCTTTTCGAATTCACATACTTTTTTTTGTAAGTGTATATCTAAATAGGACGGAATGGTAGTAGCAGCATTGTTAACTAATACCCTCATCTCTCCACCTGTCTCTGCAGCACCTTCTGGACAAGATGAACGAGTGTATGACCAAACAGTCTTGCCGGCTGCCCACCCTCACCATGCTCGGCCATGTCATCCGCAAGCAGCCTTCCTGGATCCACAAGATTGCTCGATATCCTCTTCTACTCTCACTACTCAAATGCCTGAAGGTAATAACCCGGTTATGTCATGAATGAACACATAACAAGTTTCTTAAAATAGTGTGTGCAGTTTTTGCTAATGTCCTGCAGCACATTCCAGTTTTGTGCATGTCTACGATCTTATCCCTGAGTTTCTTTGTCAACCATCACTGAAAAGTGTCCGCATATCAACGGCGACACGGTCAACCACTTTTGTCGACATTAAAAAATTGCTATAAAAGATTGTTCCATTTATGTCAACATGTGGTAATATTGTCAACTTCCTCATTATCGATAAACGTGAGTTAACAGCATCAATATCTAGTTACAAAGCATTAAAGTAAGGCGTCAGTAACTATACTACACCGCAGGAAGTACTGTACAGAACCGAAAGTAACAAAAGAACAACAATAAGCTCTTCCAATGCTAATATGTGAGTCTATATTATGCCTTATGTATATTATTTTCTCTTATGTTTACTACATTGGTTAACACAAGTGTAAAGGTGACTATGTGGATGTTATTTCATGCCTAAAAAGCCCTAATAATGTTAAAGAGGACCTATTATGCTCAGTTTTCGGCCCTTTGTACGCACAATTAGAATGACCATATAAGGAAGCGTGGCTCCCTGTCACAAACAGCTTTTTTGAAATCAAGCTGTCGCAGTCATCCCAAACTTGCTTCCAAATGCGCCTCATGATCTGAAACTTTGGTAATATAATAGTAATAATATTAATATTATTATTACTAATATAATATTAATAATAATAATAAAACGACAAATCTAACAACATTTATAGGTCAGGAAAATGGAAAAAACATAATAGGTCCTATTTAAAACATGTGTTTAGAAGCTCATCAACAGGTTTGGTGTATTCCAACTATGAAAATATTTGAAAAATATTTATATCAACTCTGTCACATCCTCATTTTATTCCTTTGGCAGACTGATACGGATGTTGTGGTGCTGATTACCGGGGTGTTGGTGCTGATCACACTACTTCCCATGATTCCTCAAGCAGGGAAACAACACCTGTGGGAGTACTTTGACATTTTTGGTCGCCTGGCGTCTTGGAACCTGAGGAATCCTGGTGAGATATGCATACTGTGCACCTTCAATACCGTTTATCAATGGAGGTTATGTATTGTCAATCACCCAAAGTGACCTCTGACCCTAAACAGAAACTTGTCTTGTTCACAAATCTATATCTTGTATCTATTCAGGGCATATTTCAGAGGTTTACTTGATCCACCTTCACGCCAGCGTCTACTCGCTCTTTCACCGTCTCTACGGCATGTATCCTTGCAACTTCGTGTCCTACCTGCGTTCTCATTACAGCATGAAGGAAAACATGGAAACCTTTGAGGAAGTAGTCAAGGTGAGGCGCTATTCTCACCTCATTTTAATCAAAATGTAATCAAATTCAAAATGTTTTTAACCTCTTTCCTCAGCCAATGCTCGAACACGTCCGTATCCACCCTGAACTAGTGACCGGAACCAAGGATTACGAGCTTGACCCCACCAGGCAAGTCTTGCAGCATCAGCCAGAGTTTGAAATGCATGTCCACTCCATGTGTTGGGCTTAACGGTCTTATGTTTTACCGTAGGTGGAAAAAGTATGAAATCCACGATATTGTCATTGAATGTGCCAAAGTCTCTCTCGACCCGAAGGAGGCCTCCTGTGAGGAGGGATACGCCACCATGCCTGAGAACTTTTACCCTCAAATCCACCTGCGGCCACAAGACTGCACGTCCAGCCCTTACACAGACCTCTACAGCAGCTATGGTTAGTTTAAATAACGAGGGAACAAATCCACTGACGTTTACCCCTTGGCTATGAGTACAGGATGTACATTTTATTATTTTTCTTGAGCACAAACTGGAATGATTGGATCAGTTAGGACAAAACATCAGAACACCTTAGTTTTATTTGTATTTGCAGTGTTTTCGGAGATGTTTTCACTGGCGTCCTTATGTTTTGGAAGACAATGAATATGGGGTAATAGCTATAAAAGCAATCTTCACTCGCTAAATGTACTGCAAAAAAGGTCAGTAAGGATAATTCATAATGCCGCCTACAGAGAACATACTAACTCCTTATTTCTAAAATCACAAATACTTGCTGATATAGTTCATCTTCAAACAGCTAAAATAATGCATAAGACTAAAAACAATCAATTAGCTAAAAACGTCATCCAATACTTCTCTACAAGAGAGGAGAAATATGATCTCAGGGAAGAAGTACATTTGAAACACTTCTATGCTAGGACTACGTTAAAAAGCCATAGCATTTCAGTATGTGGAATCAAACTATGGAATGGATTGAGTAAGGACCTCAAACAATGCACAACGATGAGCCAATTCAAGAAACAATACAAGCAGTTGATGTTTGCTAAATACAAGGATGAAGAGTCTTGAACCAGTCATGATGTGCTATATATATCACTATATTGACACTTACTATGGTACACATTATGTCATTGGATGGTCATATCACCTCATACTTCGGTACGAGGTGCATTATTAAAAATAAAACCTTAAACTGTATTATGGAAAGCAGGAAGTGAACAAATGTAACAGTTACTGATTGTAAAAGTACCAGATGGAGGGGTAGGATTTAATAAGCTTTGCTTCTTCCTACTCCTTTTGGACATGTGGAACTGGGAACTGATTATGGGATGCACTCAATTGTAATCTGATGCATGTTCAAATGAAATACTACCATTACCATGAGTTGTAAAGAGTGTTGGAAAACATCACAGAGATGATTGATCCAGACATGTTGTCTTCTCAACAACAGGAAGCTCCTCATCGACCCCGTTCTCCACCCCACGGCAGCCCCTGCCCCCGCCCTTGTCTTTGCCCCCCTTCTCAGGGACACAGACAACCAGCCGTAGCCCACAGACTTCCAAACGCCAGGTAAGAACATACCTGAAAAGTTCTTCGGAGTTGAAACAAAGTCATATTTGACAAAATATGCATGTACAATGCTTCAGATTATAAATGATGACACTCACGCTAACCAGGAAGTTTTTTTTTCTTTCCTTGAACAGAACTCCACTTGTGAACTTAACGCCTCCTATGGGGGTAAGGACCCACTATGGAGCCCCTCCTCCTTGTGTGGAATGGCTACACCCCCTTCATCCAGGGGCATGTCACCCAACTTCGAGCTCTCCCACAGTGCCTCGCACCTTCCCAGCCGCTTCCACAACACCTCGGGTCAGTTAATTCCCAACACCTCTTCAATATCAAATATTCTCTAGAATATTTTTGATTCTTTTACTCACGTGTTGTTTTCGTGTTAAATGTGTCAAGGAGGGAAAGGAACACCTGCCTCCAGTACTCCAGCCACCTCATCACCACCTCCCACACTATCAGATGACTTTCCTATTATCTCCTTACCGGCCAACACAATCCAGTCCAGTCCACCTAGAAAAGTGAGCTCAAATTTATCTACTAAATTGCCATAACTTTTACATTTTAATGTAGTGACGGTATGTGCATGCTGGGTGAGGACAGCATGGCCTCGGGGCTTAATTTGACTCAGTGCGGGGGCGACACTGATAGCCACAATAAAAGAGATCGGTGTTGTGTGTGCTGAGGGACTTGTTGGTACTGTTTGGTTCTGACACTTGAAGAGGACAACTTTAGTTGAGTATTAGGACAACGATGAATGGTAGTTAGTGTTACATGCACTGTTCGACAGTATTTAAAAAATATATTTCTGTGTACTAAATATCCCATGCTATGATGTGCACACCTGCGGCTTGTCATATATGTATACAAATCTAGTTTTCTCTTCACATTTAGTGGCTTTTCTACTGGTGTGCTCTTTAGAGAAGTATCCCTTCTCCACCTGACCTAGTTTATTTATATCATGCAATAAAATAGAACAAGTAAATTGTATTCAAACTGTGGGACTTTGCAGGAACGGAGACACGGAGACAGTGGTAAGCCTGCCCTCGTGAGACAGGACCCTGTGAAAGACTCCGAAAAACTTGGAGCCCCAAACAGAGGTATGCATAGATATGCATTGGTATAGTTCAGTCCAGGCCATCGGGGCATGGGAAGGGAAGGGTAACTGTGTTGAAGCATGGTGTGTAGGAACTGGTTCACGGAGTGCACCCTTAGTTAGATTAGATGGTAATATTGACTCCAGTAGTAGTCATGCCTGGATGAGTCAAAAGCCTTTTACTTGTGCTAGCATGTAATATGTTTTCCTGTTGAAATGTTCAATTTCTTCAAACATGTTAACAATTGTGACATTATGTCATCATCAGATGCAGGAGATGCTGAGAATGTGTCCATGACATTGACGGAGCTGTCATTTTTCATGAAGAAACAGGAGTTGGAGCTTCAGCTTAGAATTGAAAAAGAGAAAGAAGAGGGTGAGCTTTTGGTTTTTTTTTCTACATTGCAGAGCGACATCCAGTCTGTCACATACCCCATACAGGGTTATCTTTTGGGAAAAAGTCTCAAAAAATAATTGAATATCACAAAGTCTAAAATCAGTATTTCTCACACACTGCAGCATTTTCTTTATTCTGTCTTTTCTTTTTTTTAATATGTGCAGCGGCCATCACAGAGGAGCTTCTGAAGATCACTGAAGATAAGCAGGAGCTGTTAGGCCTGAGGGGTTTTGACTCGCCTTTCTATCGCACCACTGAGACTCTGACGGGCTGCCAGACACAAGACAAGAACCTCACCAACAGCCAACCTGAAGGGTCCGTCATGGACACACGCCATGTGGTGTCAACACCAGACAAAGTGGAGAACACCGCAAGTACCAGTGGTGTCGAACGCGGAGGGGGAGTGGGAGATACTCGGAGTTCAGCCATCGGCCTTGAACAGTCCTGGCCCTTGTTGACTGGGTTTACACCCATTGATCACCACCTGTATCGGAGTTCATCTGCCCCGGAGGACGAAGTGGGCAAGTTTGGGATGTTCTCGCCAAGTCCATGCAGCAAGACTCCTGCCCCGGTGCCATACGAGGTGTTCTTTGACCTCGCTTTGCCCAGGGCAGCCTCGCTTTACGTGGGCCAGAAGACGTCCGAGGCCATTCACAAGGCGGCACTGGAGAGGTCTTCAAGACGGGAAGAGGGGCTAGAAGACGGGGACGAGGAGGGGGTTGTGACTACTTCACCACTGGAGGTGCTGGATCGCCTTGTTCAGCAGGGGAGTGATACTCATGATAAAGTCCTTAAGAGGTAAGAGGCTTTTTTTTTTCTTTATTTCGAACATCATCCAAAGCACAACAAACCAAACATCAACATACACATGTTCGAAAGGGAATGGGAAGAAGTCAAGACTTATCTACTCCCACCCCCCCTAACCACCCAGATTCCAACCTCATCCCAACAAAACATATATTATTCCTTGTCTACCAGAATGAAAACCCCACATCCAACCACCCTCACCAAGTTTGAGGCACCCAACTACGTGCCACGAGCAACCAGTTCATTACTAGTCATCGTATCGTACATAGTCCAGTACAAAAGAAAGAAAGGAACCACTTCAACTATACAGTCACCACACCAGTCATCACAAGCTAACATGGATATAAAAAACATCAGCTTTGTTTTGTTTTTGTTCTACTGTCACCCATTTCATATCACACCAACATTCCATGCAAAGTACTTAGAGCAGGGGTCTCAAACACGCAGCCCGCGGGCCAAATGTGGCCTGCAGGACACTAGTTTGAGGCCCCCGCCTTGATAAGTTTGATATGGATGCTGTATGGTATCATGTACCCAGAAAAAATTATTACGTTTGATTAATGTTCATGTTAAAGGTTAAATAACTGTTAATAGTTATCCTCCCTATCCGTGTGGAAGTGGTACATTTTTGGCTATTTAAGTTTGAAGGAAATAACTTGAAGACTACCGTTTAGGTCGCTAGCTCTCTAGTTTGCGAGTTAGCATGTGTCTCAAGACTTAAGTTTTTATTATTTGTTGTTTTATTATTATTATAATATTTATTTATTACTGATTGATTTTCTTTATTGATTTGTTTATTAATTTTTCATCTTATTTTGTGTAGAAAAATAAAAACTAAGATATTTGAGAACAGTAGAATGTTTTATCAGAGCTTTTCTTGTAGAAAATTGGAACCAAAGCGAAGTTTTTTAAAAAAAATTTTGTTTTTAATAAATGCGTTTTTTTTTTTTTTTGAAAACCTTATGCAGCCCAGGCTCACCCAGACCCGAGCTCCAGTGGCCGCCAAGTAAATTGAGTTTGAGACCCCTGACTTAAAGGAACTTAAACAAGTGAAAAAACTACACCGTTGTAGTATGGAGTGGCCTTTTATTTTTGCCAACATAACACGTACCTGTGCATTAATCATGCAGCGTTCATGAAAAATGTGAGCATAAACAACGTATAAACCTGAACAATCCAGTGTGTTTTAATGTTGTCCATGCAGCCCGCCTGGGTTCTTTCCAGTCTATTACTGTTGTGCAGTTGAAAACAAGTACAAGTATTGTTCAGTACCCCGCTGACCCAGCTTGTTTATCTACTCTCCCATGGCTTCGCTCCCATCAGCTGCATCTTAATCACAGCGAGAACAGTCTTACATTTATTTTGTCAAAAGACGTTTTTCTATCATTCAGGTATGATATGTGTATGATATGTGTGTCCCAACATCCCATAGTTGATCATCACACCGTGACTGACATTTACATTTAAATTCCAGTGGAGTCTGGTCTCAGAAAATGTGTTACTTCCATTCTCTCCTTGGACAGATTACCTTTGCCAAGTAAGTCAGCTGACTGGACGCACTTTGGAGGTAACTCACACCCGCTTTCCTCTGCTGATAATAGAAGCAATCATGAATACTGCAGGCTGCACGGCGGAAGAGTGGTTAATTAAATTCCACACTCGGCCATCTCTGTGTGGAGTTTGCATGTTTTCCCTGTGCATGCGTGGGTTTTCTTCGGGTACTCGGGTTTCCTTCCACATTCCAAAAACATGCTAGGTATAATTGGCGAGTCCAAATTGTCCATAGGTATGAATGTGAGTGTGAATGGTTGTTTGTCTATATGTGCCCTGTGATTGGCTGGCGACCAGTCCGGGGTGTGCCCCGCCTTTCGCCTGAAAGGACAGCCGGGATAGGCTCCAGCACCCCTGTGACCCTCGTGAGGATAAGCGGTAGAGAACATGCAAACTCCACACAGAGATGGCCGAGGGTGGAATTGAACCCTGGTCTCCTAGCTGTGAGGTCTGTGCGCTAACCACTCGTCCGCCGTGCCGCCTACTGTTAGGACATGTTAAAGCTAAATTAGCATGCGTTTGTATTATTTGGTTGTTTTGGGGTTAACCTCAGGGTCGGCTCCTACGGATGAGCTTCAAACGCTGCGCAGCCAGCTGCTCCTGTTGCACAACCAGTTGCTGTATGAGCGCTACAAGAGGGAGCAGCACGCTGTCCGCAATCGGCGCCTTCTGCGGCGCATCATCAACGCCACTGCACTTGAAGAGCAAAACAATGCCATGGTAAGTGCATATGATGGATCTTTAACCACATTTGGCATTTTAATTCTGCAAAATATTAATCTAAGTTTTGGATTTTTTTTGTGCAGAAGGACCAGCTTAACCTGCAGAGTGTGGACATCATGTCTCTGAGGGAGAGTCTACAGGTGGAACAACAGCGGTACAGGCAGCTGTGGGACGACCGGGAGACGGTGGTGACCCGTCTGCACAGTCAGATCAGACAGTTGCAGCAGGGACGAGACGGCTACGACACCAAGAACCAAGAGCTCCAGGTACGTGTCATTATACAGGTAAGAACTTTGGAATTTCCTAAGCGTCGCTGATGTTTGTTCCTGCAGAGCAAGTTACAGGAGTGTCAGAAAAGGATGGATGAACTTGAGGCAGAGCTTCAGGGGGCAAATAACCGAGTCTGTCACACTGGACACCTGCTCAAACAGATGACCATCAAGGTACCGTATTTCACTTTTTTTTAACCGTGTACATTTTCTTTGGTAATGGTAATGGTTTAATTTCATTTGAACATGCATCAGATTACAATTGAGTGCATCCCATAATCAGTTCACAGTTCCACATGCCCAAAAGGAGTAGGAAGAAGCAAAGCTTATTAAATCCTACCCCTCCATCTGGTACTTTTACAATCAGTAACTGTTACATTTGTTCACTTCCTGCTTTCCATAATACAGTTTAAGGTTTTTTTTTGTTTGTTTTGTTTTTAATAATGCACCTTGTACTGAAGTACAAGGTGATATGACCATCCAATGACATTATGTGTACCATAGTAAGTGTCAATATAGTGATATATATATAGCACATCATGACTGGTTCAAGACTCTTCATCCTTGTATTTAGCAAACATCAACTGCTTGTATTGTTTCTTGAATTGGCTCATCGTTGTGCATTGTTTGAGGTCCTTACTCAATCCATTCCATAGTTTGATTCCACATACTGAAATGCTATGGCTTTTTAACGTAGTCCTAGCATAGAAGTGTTTCAAATGTACTTCTTCCCTGAGATCATATTTCTCCTCTCTTGTAGAGAAGTATTGGATGACATTTTTAGCTAATTGGTTGTTTTTAGCCTTATACATTATTTTAGCTGTTTGAAGATGAACTATATCAGCAAGTTGAAGTATTTGTGATTTTAGAAATAAGGAGTTAGTATGTTCTCTGTAGGCGGCATTATGAATTATCCTTACTGACCTTTTTTGCAGTACATTTAGCGAGTGAAGATTGCTTTTATAGTTATTAGCCCATATTTCCACACAATAAGTAAGATATGGTAGAACCAGAGAGCAATAAAGAGTGTGGAGTGATTTCTGATTGAGAACAAATTTTACTGAAATATTTTTCAGTATTATATTTTTTTTCTTTTCTTTCTGTGTGAACATTTTGGATGGAATCACACTATTTATGGATCATTTATGATAGTGACATGATGATGTTTGGGTTAGAACACCCAAAAAAAATCCAACATAAGATGACAAATAGTGTGCTCTTGTTTATAAACAGAGCTGACTGGCGGGATAGCAAGCGGGCAGACATTTGGATTTGTCATTTCATTGTCTCTCGACAGACTGCAGATTGTCTCCAGGCTCAGTAGCCGCGACGATGTCACTCATTCTGTGTTTCGGGGTCAACGGCAGACCGTGAGCAGTAATCAAGTCGTGTTGATTCAGGAAATTGGGCATTTCATATCATAAGCAGCCACATGGTCAACTCTGAGCTCACCATTTTAGGTTTTCACACCTGACAAATACACAGCATGGTTTCATGAAACTAAATGGGGGAGGTCAGGATGAAACATTTATAATTCTGTTTTAAGTTGTTTACAGGCATATTTGCAAGGATTTTCTTCAACATCGAATAGAGTTTCTACCTTTCAAATCGGTCAAATTAACAGATGGGATGCATAATTGACGTATGTCTTGTTGCATTCCATAACGTTTATGGCAAAGTTGCACCAAGCACAAGAGAAGGTTGCATACTGATGTTTAATGCACATTACAAATGTATAGCTTAATAACTACACTCTGCTATTGTTTGTGCATCCTTCAGCTGAGCAACAGTGAGTGCACCCAGCAGCAAATGAGCTTCCTGAACAAGCAGCTACTGCTCCTCGGGGAGGCGCATAAGCTGTCCAAGCAAGAGCTCCAGCATGTAGGTGCAGATAATACCAAGGTATGGTAGCAGGACGACTTTAAAGCGGATGAAAGTGTAGTAGAATTGTTCCTGTCTTTCTCACATTGTGTCCCGTTCCCCTCGTGCAGAGACCCACCACCCAGGAAGCCCAGATGCTACAAGCATCCTGCAGAAAAGAAGTGGAGGCTCTGAGACAGAGCCTGCTGGTTCAGAGTCAGAAACTCGAGGCAGCACATCACAGGGCCGCCGAATTGGAGACACTCCTCTCCAAGAAGGAGCATCTCATTGCAGAACAGAAAAAGTTTCTCGAGGATGTAAAATGTCAAGCAAAGTGAGTGTCACTGTTTTTTGGACTTGAATCTGAACATCTTCATCTAACCAGTCCACCACCTGTTCCTGTATGTATCACTCTTTATTTGTTCTAGATCAAGTTTTCAGGATTTGCTGCGTGCTCTTTTTCTCACTTGAACAATTCACATGCATCCTCCTACACTCCTTTTCCTTCTCATCCGCTTTCTGGTTGTCTCTTCAGGGTAGAGCTGCAGGCCTCGGACAGCAGATATCAGGCTCAGAGAAGAATCACTCAACTGCTGCAGACTGAACTCCTGCAGCTTTACAGCAAAGTTGAAATGGAGGCTCCAGGTAACGGTGCCGATTGCTTGCCACCGGGGGGCAGAGCGGAGCCACACGCAGCTGCTGACTCCAGGTTTGTAGCTCAGTATCACAAATTCAATGCTGTACCTCAGCAAGATACATCTCACACCATCTCAACATTGCACGCTGTTATAGTTTCGCCTGCATAAACAATTTGAAATGCATACAAACACTTATAAAAGATGAATGACAGGGATAGATTAACATTTATGGTTATAAATACCTTCATTGAAGATGTGATTTTTGATGTGATTGAAAACAGGAAGTTGATGGTGGTCAATTTGGCTGGCACTTAATGGCTCTGGGAAAAATCATTTCAGGCAGACCTCACAGCTAGGAGTTCAATTCCACCCTCGACCATCTCTGTGTGGAGTTTGCATGTTCTTCCCGTACATGCGTGGCTTTTCTTCGGGTACTCCGGTTTCCTCCCACACCAGATTTGATACATACTATTCCATATAGTACACACAACATAAAAATACAGCCAGATATGACGGTATGTTATTGTATTGACTCTAAAGCTTGTTTGCATACTCTTTTTACTATTATAATTCTATGCGTTTCGTAATTGAGGCACAATGCTCACTTAAATGACTTGCAATGACAATATACGTAGGTACGCTATATTCATCATGCAGCGTCTAAAAATATTTATTTAAATATTTCAATATATTTTGGATCCGGTTAAAAGAAGAATAGGCTGCACGGTGCGCACATCTAGACCCGAGTTCGATTCCAAAAACATGCTAGGTTAATTGGCGACTCCAAATTGTCCATAGGTATGAATGTGAATGTCAATGGTTGTTTGTCTATATGTGTCCTGTGATTGGCTGGTGACCAGTCCGGGGTGTACCCCCGCCTCTCGCCCGAAGACAGCTGGGATAGGCTCCAGCACCCTCCGACACTATAATCACGTGTAGGAATGGTCGGGGAAAATCCAAGCATTTCAGCCAATAGGAGACTTCCATGTACACAACTTGATATTTGTGGGGTATTTTATGAAAATAAACTCACTGGATCCAGTATTGGTTTGATTCATTTCTTTTTGTGTTGTTATTCTCTGCTTTAAAATCACTCTTTTAATTACATGATTTTCTTGTACAGCATCCTGGTGCCTGATGGACCAAGTAAAAGTTGTACTAACGAGGAGATGGATGGTCGACCACCACATGACTCACCCTGCGGTAACGGCAGCACTTTATTACTAGGGCAACCAAAGGCAAGCAAATCTTCCAAGACTACAGCCAACTCGGTCAATGGCAGCCAGGAGCCAGGCCCGTCCCTAGTAGTGGAGCCCCCCCTGTCCTGCCCCAACACCAATCTGCTTGCACCTCTGCCCGCATCTGACACACCTCTCACCGTGGGCTCCTACCCCAGCGCCAAAAGCTTCCTTGGCATGAGGGCGCGCGAGCTGTTTCGCAACAAAAGTGAAAGCCAGTGTGATGAGGAGCAGCCATCGCATCCTCGGCTCGCTGGCCTCGCCCACGGCTTAAAGACTGAGCTGTGCACGGAGTCCCCGTGCCCGGGTTACATCGCCCGTATCAGCCCCGCACCCTCCCACACTCCAACTATCTCGACCCAGCCTCTTACCCCTGCCGCTTCTGCCACCTTACCCACCAAGGATCCCTCTGAGCCTAAGCAGAAGGCCCCCAGTCAGGAAAGCCCCCGTAGGAAGGTAGGGCTGGGGCCCGGCGGAGGGCGAGGCCTAGCAGGGACAGGGAGGCCCAGACAACAACCGCTAAAGATCATGGACTACAATGAAACGCATCATGAGCACAGTTAGAGACACAACTGAGCCGGGGAGATTGAAGCTTGAGATTGAGATCTACAAATCAGCAAAAGAGTAATATGTCAACAACTCTTTCAAAGTCAGTGTTATTTGTTCCATTCCTTTGAGTGGACAACAGGATTTCATTCCCCTCCTTCTTTTTCCTTTATTTTCCCCAGACAATGACGCAAAGCTTTATGTACTAACAGTGGATATACTGAGCGGTGACGCACCTTCAATCCATTCATATAAAGTATAAGTATTTTTTGCTCCTACATAACGATAGAGAGGTTTATCATGTGAAAAGCAAAGTGTTGACAGAAAACTGTCCCTAACAATGGACCGGTGCCAGTATATCTTAGGAAGCAGTGGCAAAACTGCAATCGTGCTGCTCTGTAAGGGTGGTCCTTAGATTACGGACAAGTTCAATTTCTAACCTGTGATGGACAAATGGCACCATACACAAATGAAATCAAACACTACCATCTTAACATATTGTTGCAGTCTTGTCTGCAATGATAATCTCATCTCTCAGATCTTGTAACAGCGCACATAATCCATGACCCCTTCTAGAATTCATTAGTATTCGTTAAACCTCCTTAATAAGTCCTGTTATTCTGTATCACTGTTACTACTTCTAGAGCGTTCTTGTGTTTATGGACCAAAATAGCATTTTTTAAAATTAATTCACAGGAGCGCATTCATGACCAGGAAAACATCGTAAACCGAAGACTGTCTGTATTTCATTTTTCAACACTGTCAGCTATTCCTTGCGTCTCATTTGAGCTGGGTGTTAAAACCTAAGTCGCTGTTTCCTGGTGTTCACGGGGAGGTGAAAAAACACCATATCATGATTCAGAATCAAAAACTAACATTTCCAAAACAATTCCAGTGAGTTTTTGTCCAGAATGATTGTGCTATGTGTGTAGAGGAACATGTCCGTTCTTGGATTTCCAGAAGGATACAAAATGGAAAGTGTATTTATGCATTTTTATCGACACCACATGTATTTGCATTATCTCGTTTATTCTAAATTCTAAATCAGGAAGTGACCAAGCTCTACGATATTAACATTGCTTCATTGTATTCTTCAATACTACCAGGAATCATCAGTCAACAGAAGTATCTTGTGTCTTTTTCCCTGGAAACCTTCTCACTAAATCCTGTTGTCCACCAGGAACTCCTGCTGTCATTTCCTTCTGCTGCGCTATCTATAGCATGTTCAACAATCCACTTTAAATGCCAACAGTAGTAATTAATGCAACCTAAGATGGAAGGTACACCCTGCACAACCTGAAGAAAGCAGGACTCGTGACTGGACGACATGGCGACAAAGAACGTTTTTAAAGCAGTGGCTTGTGTTTAACTGTGAACAATAAAGATCGTCTTCAATGTTTTGCACTATAATCCTGAGTGGCTTTTTTTATTTTCTTTGGCAATTCGGCCTTTGGGTTTGCATTGAGGTGTCGATACTGCAAATGTTGGTATCGATCCAATACAGTCATTGAATTAATTTGTTGTTTAACTACATAAACAGAACAAAGTAATACAATTATCCCTTTTATTACACCTTGTTGTTTGATTAAAAAAAGTAACAATTTATTTAGCCTACAAAAACAAAGAGTTCTTTATGCTATCAGTATAGCATTGACACTTACTACCTTTCGTATCGATAACAGGATCAACACCCGACTCCTGCTTGGCTTTACGTTCTCATTTTGTGCATTGCAAGTGTAATTAACACGCACAGGTGAGTGAAATAAGTGATGTATGTTGTTTTCTTAATCTTTTAGTAGTCATTATTTGGTCGAATATGACGTTTTTTAATCGAGTGAGCGTAAAAGTCCTACGCTATACCATAGTATAAACAACTCTTGCTCTTGCTAGCACGGCATAGCTTAGCATAGCATAGCAAGGAAACCCATTTTCCGTAACAATGCGTAACAATGATTGTAATATAATTTTATTTAGGAAAAGTACGCCGAACTACAAGGCAGTGGTATTTTTCAAGCCTGTCTATGTCTAATGTGTGCTTTACTTTCCAATCTCAAAATATGTGTTGTTTATGTTGTTTAAAATCCCCCAAACATCATGATATAGTTAATTTTGCAAGGAAATCGTGTTGTTTCACCAATATCTAATAATTAAACTATATATTATATTTTTCCCGACTATAATTTTAAAAAGGCCTTTTAAAAATTCATTGAATGCACCAGCTGTTCATTTTTATATTCAGAAGCTATTTAAATATTGTAAAGACGCCTCTAATTGTCAATACTAATTGTTGTATGCTTTGCTTCCAGCAGAGGGCACTGTTGCTTCATAAACCCCGAACGTCAATATTTGGCCTCAACAGGTGAAGACAGTCAGGTAAGTCAGATGTTGCTCATAATGGTTGATGATTATTTCACCCACTATGGCTCTAGATTAAATGAAAATTAATATTTTACCTGAAATTTATGTTATTTATTTATTCCCCACACATCTATCAATAAAAAATAGTATTTATTCTATTTCTTTGAATCATATTAACACAACATAATAAAATATGTTATACAATTGTTTAGATAAATGTGCATAAATATGTAAATGTACAATACCCACACAAAAAAAACCAAAACATTGTGTACGAATGTGTTCTGTCTTTTGTAACCAGCTCTCAAACGCCAATCAGGCCTCCCTGGTGCGCTCATCCTGCTTCTGAGACAAAATCCGAATTATTTTTTTGTGAGCATAACCAACCACGTATGATTACTTTATCAAACGGCGGCATATGTGTTTTATGAGAGTCCAAAAAAAAGTGTTATGATTAATTCACCAGCATTCCACCAGGTCAAGGAAATTGATGCAGTATAATTGGGCACATAGGGAATCCATGGCAATTTGTGCTTTCAGACACTACTTGAGAAATTAGATGTCGGTGCAAATGTGAAATTGCTCCTCAATGTTCTCAAAGATTCCATGCAAATTTAAATATAAATCTTAAGTATTTCCAGCAAAGGGATTTTTTTCTCCTTTTTTGTGTGTGCCAACTTGAAATGAAGCCCTGTGAAAATGATCTGAATGAAGTGAAAATATATGAGGGGTTGGGAAAAAGACATCCAAGCTTGTGTAAAGTTGGGGCTGAGCTATGCGGAGGTGCTCTCGGTAAAACCCTCATGCAAGAATTCATTAGATTCTTTTTGACAGGAAGTAAAGTTTTGAATTCATCTGAAGACGTGTAATTATAATATTCAATATTCTGTACGTACACCTATGATGCAAAATATAACTCAAGACGTCCGTATAACCTACTTTTTTTTTACTCAGCCTGTAGAAGTTAGAAGTTACAGACGTACAACATGAGCTCATATGAATCGGTGTTAGTTATACGGCTTTAAATAATTGACTGGGAAAAGTAGAATATACTGTATGCTGCTGCGTTCTGTACAGACGGTGCGGGTTGTTCAATTCCCGGCTTTTAGATATGCCCAGCGCCAGTCCCAAGCCTGGATAATAAATGGGTTGCATCCGGGTTAAAAGCTTTGCCAAATTAAACATGTGATTGACACGTAATGGTGGTTAAGGTACAGAAAAATTAAATGATTCTGCAGCGTTAAAACACTGATACTTTAGCTTTTACATTGGTAGTTGACTTATTATTGTCATACATTCAAAAAGAAATATTTTTTTAAGCAATGACTACATTTTTGGGGGCCGTAATTCATGAAGAAAGAACACACATTTCCCCAATATTACCTTATTTTCTGGAATTTTTCCATAATGCAAATGTGTCCACAGTGTCAGAATACGCCAAAAAATATCCGAAATTCAGCAGGTTACTGATTCAAAGTTCAAGGTTTGGAAGAAGATGGAACATGTGAACCGTCAAAGGTTTTGCTTCCAGTGGTCAACAATCAAAATATATGAATGTACTGTAGCTTTAATTAGAAAAAAGTTGTTTCGGATTGTATATTAATGCAAGATCAAGATAAACTGATCTACTCCAAAATGCTACTTATATTTAAATGTTGGTGTTTATTCCTCACGGAGAAAGAAAATGCTAAACAAGAATATTTTTGGTATGCATACTACATACTGACACTCTGGAAAACGGCTTCATTTGTCCTCATTAAAAGCTTAAAAGTCCATGAATAAATAATCATTAAAGCAAAGCATACTTTCTCCCCTTTTTTTTTTCTTCCTCCAACTCTTCAGGCTCATGCAAAACATGCAGACTGAATAAACATGCTCCATAAAGGCTGTTTAGAAGAGTGCCCTACCCCCTCTACTTCCACGTTGAAACGGCTGACATACACCTAAACATCAGTTCCTACATTGGCTCTTGGCTTTGCAGGGAGCGGGAGAAAAAAAACCCAAAAAAAACAATTGGACCGCCGAGAGTCAACTGAATGCATTTAAGTGAGGATGATGAGTCTGTCTCTCTCTTGAATAAGTAAGGAATTCAAACTTGAAGGCGAGAAGAAAAGAAAGAAGACGAGCGCTCACAGACCGGTCCCAGTGGTTTAATTATTTTAATTATCTCTCCTCTTTCAGCTTTCCTAAAAAAAGAGGCCATTAAAGGATGCCCGTTTGGGTTAATCTGATTAAAAAAACAAGATGGAGGGAGAGATGAAAGGCTGCAGATGTCAGTGCTAATCAGGGAGTTAAAACTGCTATTTGTGAACTGGGACGCTTGTTAAAGTGGGTAGAAAGTGTAGGCAGTGTGAATGTTTTTCTTTTCTTTTCAGTGTTTTTTTTTTTGCCTTCAAAACACCTCATTTCAGCAGGCTGCGTTGATAAACTGCCTCTTGTGCACCTCCTCAAGCTGACGCCATGTTTGATTCTTGTGCTGCGTAGCAGATTGCGGCGGGTCAAGCAAACATGCACAACTGCAAAGGAATAAGTTTAGTCTCAGTTAACGTGATGTAAGTAGTCGTTTTCTTGAAAGACAACTAATGAAGGCGAAAATATTTATTTATTGAAGTGTACAATGTGGTGCTGAAACAAAAGGCTTGTTTATTCCCTGGTGTATGAGTGAATGGTGGTGGTTGGAAGCCACTTTTCTGTTAGACTACCACAGAGCAGCTGTGTCTCCAGATGTAGAGTACCACCACCAGTGAATGACTAACAGGTGCCTCCATTATTATTATTATTTACTTTTATTTCCTTTCATTTTTGATACCGGTTATCCACACAAGGGTCGCAGGCACGCTGGAGCCTATCCCAGCTGTCTTCGGGCGATAGGCGGGGTACACCCTGGACTGGTCGCCAGCCAATCACAGGGCACATATAGACAAACAACCATTCACACTCACATTCATACCTATGGACAATTTGGAGTCGCCAATTAACCTAGCATGTTTTTGGAATATTTGAGGAAACCAGAGTAACCGGAGAAAACCCACGCATGCACGGGGAGAACATGCAAACGCCACACAGAGGCCCGAGGGTGGAATCGAACTCGGGTCTCCTAGATGTGCCCACCGTGCAGCCTATTCTTCTTTTAACCAGATCCAAAATATATTGAAATATAAAATATTTTTTTAGATGCATGTATGATGAATATAGCGTATATTGTCATTGCAAGTAATTTAACTGAGCATTGTACCTCAATTACAAAATGCATAGAATTATAATAGTAAAAAGAGTATGCAAACAAGCTTTAGAGTCAATACAATAACATACCGTCATATCTGGATGTATTTTTATGTTGTGTGTACTATATGGAATATTCATTCATTCATTCATTCATTCATTTTCTACCGCTTTTTCCTCATGAGGGTCGTGGGGGGTGCTGGAGCTTATCCCAGCTGTCTTCGGACGAGAGGCGGGGTCCACCCTGGACTGGTGGCCAGCCAATCACAGGGCACATATAGACAAACAACCATTCACACTCACATTCATACCAATGGACAATTTGGAGTGCACAGGGAGAACATGCAAACTCCACACAGAGATGGCCGAGGGTGGAATTGAATCCTGGTCTCCTAGCTGTGAGGTCTGCGCGCTAACCACTAGATCAACGTGCCGCCTTACTATATGTAATAGTATGTATCAAATCTCTATCAAAGCAGTAAATTATGTTTTTTGCCTAGTTTAGAGCAGCAGCATCTCAGGGGGAAGCAGCTGTCTATAAGTTGATATATGTAAGCATGTACTTGGCCTATAATTGGAAGGACCTATTGTTTTGGTGAGGCTCCAGCAGCCGTATGTCGGGCTAAAATGCAACACTGTCAGCTGCCATAATGCAGCGGGTTTGTAAAGTTCCTCTGACGGCAGCGCTTGACATTTGTTCAGGCAAGAACGAGCACAAAACCAGCACAGGTGTTGAAGCCGCTCCATGGCAAGAGGAGGGGGGGGGGTGGAAAATTAAAAAAAAACAAAAAACAAAACAAAGATCTACTTTCAATCTGAATCAAGCAGAAGGAATGTCCTGAGTGTGTAGAGAGATGGACGGGAGCCCATGCAATATTAAAGCACCATGTCTGGCGATGCCAAGCATGCCACTCCTCTCCGCCGCTCCCGCCCTCCCGGCTTCGCGGCCATCGGCTCTTCCCTCAAGGTGACACTTCAAAGCGGGCACGCAGACGTGGCAGGCCTAGCTGTCGGCATGAAGCCAGCCTCACCCCCCCTTCTTGTTCTTACCATCCATCCCCCCCCTTTTCCCTTCTTCTATCAATACCGCCTCAAAGCCACACAGTCCCTACCCCTGCTGGGGCCGGGTCAGCGCCAAGATCCACGCTGCTCACCGCCTTGGGAGCCCCTGTCAAAAAACACACCCACCCCACCAGCTTAATTAATAACGGGCCATTTCTAATGCAAACCTTTTTGAATCAGTTTCCCTCCGATCCTGTTGTGAGGCCCCGACAGAAGGCAGACAAGGAGATGAGGGCTGGTTGGGGAGGCGTCCAAATCATCAGGATTCCAATGATTGGGTTCTACATGCATTATTCTTCATTCTTTATTTTCTGTGTTGCTGCCTGTCTGTCTGGATGTTTCTGCAGAGATGTCTCTCTTCCACAGATGATTGGAAACACTCAAACTAAAGAATGTAGGGCTGCTTTTCTCAGCCTGTCTGACAGGTGGGTTAGAAGAAATCCGAATGTATACACACACACACACACACACACAGTCTGCATCAGCTGGTTCCCCAGGCTTGTAATCACCTCTCAAACCTGGTGGGAGAATTTTACGCAGAACGCCGTGATCGATATTTGCCGATCCGTCTGCCTGCATCACCCTCAAATAAAAGCAGATAGCAGGAGACAAGGCAGCACTGGCAGGTCGTCGGGAAGGTGGGAGGGGGGGCACGTTTGATGCCTGCGAAAACGCTCATCAGTGTGTAGAACCAGCCTCATCTCGGCACGTCGGGTCACTGCCGCCTTCACCCTGAGCAGAGCACGGCTGATTGTCTCTCTGTCGGGGTCAGCGGGGTTGTTGTTTTTTCCGAGGTGAGAGGACGTAGCTTGTCCGACGAGCTTGGTTCAGGTTTTTAATAGGACCTCCACTCCTGGCACCTGGCAGACCCCCCCTCACAACTCGCCCCACCCTTGCCTTGTCCCGCTAGTCCTGAAGTCAAGTTGTTATGGTATTCTTTTACTCAATGCAAGCAATCCTCGTCTGCCTCATCTTTTGCATTCTGGGTGGGCTAAGCAGGAGAGGAGAGGAACTTTAACAACTTCAGTCATGTTTCCACAAAGTCAGACAATTTCATGGTACATGAAACCAGGCTGTGTAGGCAACTATGCGATATCATGCCGCTACACTAGTCACCTATGTCATACAGCGTTTTGTCATGATCATCAATGTTGAATGACTTTAAATGTAATTACAAAGGAAATCACGATGAATAGTCAGATAAAATGTCACGTCTTAATGCCAACAAGAACAGGTTAGTCGTAATACATTTACGAGTAAGAGTGCAATGAAATAAGGCTTGCAACCATACAATTTTGGAAAGCTGCACATTTCTATGTGGCACAAACATCCCAAACATATTACAAACAAGTAAACTTTGGACTGATACATTCATTCATTCATTCATTCTCTACCGCTTATCCTCACGAGGGTCGTAGGGGGTGCTGGAGCCTATCCCAGCTGTCTTCGGGCGAGAGGCGGATTACACCCTGGACTGGTGGCCAGCCAATCACAGGGCACATATAGACAAACAACCATTCACACTCACATTCAAACCTATAAACAATTTGGAGTTGCCAATTAACCTAGCATGTTTTTGGAATGTGGGAGGAAACCGGAGTACCTGGAGAAAACCGACGCATGCACGGGGAGAACATGCAAACTTCACACAGAGATGGCTGAGGGTGGAATTGAACTCCGATTTCCTAGCTGTGAGGCCAGCGCACTCACCACTAGACTACCGTGCAGCCAACTTTGGACTAATACAATTTGTGAAATTGTAAACTGGAACTGAATTTAATTGCTGACTCTAATTTGCCCATTGGTATGGACATGTTAGTGTGATTTTTTTTTTATATATGTGCCCTGTGATTGGCTGGCGACCAGCCCAGGGTGTACTCTGCCTCTCACCCAAAGTCAGCTGGGATAGGCTCCAGCACATATGGATGGATGAATGCATATTTTTCTTAGATTTGTGGCATAGAAAACAATCTTCTAAATGCATTTTTCAACACAACCAGAAGCATTTACATGTGGAATAACACGGAATAACACCCATATTTATAATATATTCTCTTTGCATTCATATTAACAAATATATTATATCATAGTAAATAAGCCATTTAAGCATACTTTAAATGTATTGAAATTAAGTAAAAGTTCAAGTACCATTTGAGCATCTCATGGCTGAGCCGAGTGGCCCTGGTTTTCGGTTATCCAAGAACGGCCACATTCTTTGCCTTCACAGTTTTTGACAATGAAATGGAACCATACTGCTTGGAAAACGGTGTGTGTCCTGCAGTGTGCGGGTAAATGGAAACATAAGGTTGTGGCTCAGCCATGAGAGCATTATGGCATTTAGGGCAAGGAACTGGTTAGCTGACACACTGCTATAATTAGGTAGTAATAAATAAAAAAGCAATGAGGGTGCATCTCAACTGTGGCCATTAGAGAAACCACAGAGGTTGCTTTTAATGGGAAAAGAGTCACCTGTCGGCCTGGAAATAGGCACACTTTCTCTTTCTCCAGCTAGGCCTCATACGCATTTATTTAGTGCCCTACTTGGAAAGTTCTTACCAGTGTTAAACCCCACAATCCCTGAACCTTTAAAAAAGCCAACTGGGGTTATTGTCAGCGCTAAGCAACCTTGAATACAACCTCATCTGTGCATGGGCAGTTCCTTCTCCCCACGACAGTGCAGTAATTAACACCATTAGCGTTGTATTGTCTTTTAACTTTGGAAAAGTGGGCAAGGCCTACATTCTGTCTCAGTCGAGACAACCATTTTTCTTGCAGAAATCGGTAATCCGGTCTTTTTCATCTGCAACAATGTCGCCGTATTTCCTCCCTACCTGCTGTTCATCTTGGCGACAGGCAATGTGCATGAGCGGGTTGTAATGAGTCAGGCATCGGGTTTTAATAAGCAGAGCTTTACCCGCAGATCCCTCTGTGATTTGCATCCATGTCGGACACGAGGCGTAAAGCGGGGTGATTGATTCATAACTCGTCCCATATTGCAACAAGGGAGGGGAGCGAAAGATAGAGGAAGGCCCGTAGATTTATTATCAAGCTCAGCGACAAAAGGGAGGAAGAGAGTGTGCATATGTTAATCCTCTGGCTGAACGATGATCAAAGACTGGAACAAGCTGAGCCCTGCTGATCGCCTCGGGGCAAACACTGCTCTCCAAGCAGCTGGGAAAGTACGCAGACGAAGAATAAACAGATACCTTGAAAAATCAATATCTACGGTTCGGGCTGTGGTTTGGCGTGAAGGTCAGAGAAGGAGACAGTTTGAGAACCACTGGGTGCTTTTAGGCCAATTTAAACAGAATTAGCTTTTTACAGCAGAGCTGTGTCCAAGCCTGAAGCAGGTTCAAATCGAGGTTAAAAAAAAAAAAATACACAGATGCTGAAAAAACATGAAATTCTGGTTCACACATCTGAGCGTTTGATTCATGGGCAGTGGCGTGGGTTTGGAGAGAAGACCTTACGTCTGCTGATTTGGATTTCAAAGGAAGTGGAATTTTCTTTTTAGTGTCAAAAACACGCTGCATGGGTCCCGTTTGTTCTTTATCTCTTATTCCTCGTTCTTCTGCAGACTGACCCAAAGTATTCCCCCAAGGCGCCTAGCCTGGGTACCAGAAATGGCTGTCTGCTGAGGGAATATGTGCCTTTCTTGTGATCTGGTCCCCATGGCTCAAATGTGGTTGGGAGCTTCACAATTTACATTGTGGTGAACATGTGATTCACCCACATGTCAATATGTTCAAACTGTGGAAAGACAAATACGTTGTCTTTGATCAAAACAGACATCCTTCTGTCTAATAATGCTGCATATATGGAAGAAATATCATCTGTCACTGTTATGTTGATTATAAATTCATATCTTTGTTTTCCAGTAGCTAAATAATTACAATGACTTAGCTCTTTACCCCCAGGCTTTGGCATCTTTTGACTTCCTCTACTTCAGTCACGGATTGTTTTTCTGATTAGTATCTTTGTTTAATCTACTAACGACGGCATCCCCTCAGGCTAAATGCCTGATTCGGCTCACGAGTTTATTTATTCATCTGTACTTTTGACGTGTTAATCTGCATAAATGGCGCAGAGCTCCATCAGGACCCCAGTAGGTCTCTCAGCACCTGTCAATTACAACAAATGTGAGACAGCAGGAATCGCCCACCCTGGACTCTGCACCTTGATAGGGGTAGAAGTATACCTGTCAATCCTGCTCTGTACTGTCAGGGCGACATTGATATCCAGCCCTTCATCATTGCCTCCAGTCTGCAGTGATAACTGAAAAGAGCTGCCGCTAATTAAGACTGATAGAGAATATGAGCATGGAATATAAATAGACTATGTGGGGCCATGCATTGTTATCCTCATTAGTGGTATCATTTTTTTTGTGGTATCCTTTTTGAAAACCTTGCCATGTTGTTTCTTAGTATATTAGTATATATTATATTTTATTTCACTGCTCTTACATACACTTATGTTTACTAGGGCTGTCTTCGACTAATGACGGCAACAACAACAAGGGACGTTCCCAAAGCTAATGGTGAGTTACGATGTCTTATTCTTACTTATTATGTCGACTATATTAGGTAGTAAGAGTTTAAAGTTGACTGTAGGGGTGTTATTTCATGTTTACAGGGCTCTAATAATGTGAATAATATTTTCAAAGTCGATAAAACAGGCTTTCTGTGCTAGCTACACAATATTCCATTCATTAATATTGAATCCTACTTTGCAGAACTTCATTTATCACAGTCGGGTTTGGAACCAATTAACCGCAGTAAACGAAGGACGGCTGTATTGTGATGTATTTCACCCAAATTACACAACCACGGTAGCATTCAACTTAGACATCCCCACTGTATTCTAAATTGTCACATATCTTTTGTGTGAGTGTCATTTTGGATGATTAGAATGAGTGCACCATTTATTGCAGGGGCTGTCGTATGTTGTTCTCCTACTCTTGAAAAATGGCAGCACTCCGCCACCATCGTTATGGAGCTTCATGCTGCCGAGTAGAAAAAAAAAATGCTTGTTTTGTTTTACTTGCACCGAAATTGAGACAGGCATTCCTTGACACTGACTGTCAAACTTTTGCAGCAAATTGCGGTAAAAGTTGTTGTAGTTTTGAGCAGACAGCCTTTTGTTTCTATCAAAGTTCTCACCCAGGAATCATTAACTGTGATAACCCAGTCATGGAGGTGAGATGTTATCAGACAAATGTCAAAAACAACCAGCTGACCTCTAACGCTGCGGCCTGACCATTAGCAAATCCTCCATAAAATAAATAGTTGGACAATTGTAGCTTGATAATTTATAGCAGCGCAGCCCAGTTACCCCTGCAGCAGGCCTCCGGATTTCTGATGCAAATGTTCCCAAATGAAACGAATGGGGAAATATCAACAAGCCCTGAGTAATTGCGGCTGATAAAAAATGCATAGGGGTTGTGGTACAGCGCTGGCTTCCCACAGATGCTGGGAAGTTATCTCTCATTACTCGCACTGTGATAAAGTGCGGTGACGTTGCCGTCAAGCTAAAGCAATGCATTCAGCTCATCTAATAAAGTCTACTGCCGACGATGCACTTGCCAGTGATATTCATTTGCAGCAGTTTGTTACAGGAGAAATATTGTTGCTGGCTGCAGCGATTAATTTTCTCCATGTCTGCTTTGACGCTTGTCTTTGTAGTTAAAAATCCCTGCACATCAAGTTTGGATGTTTTATTCATTGTGAGATTTAATTTATATACGCAAGTATGGGTGTGCATTTTCCGAGTGTTCCACACTAACAACCGCCACTTAAAATGAAGAATTGATATCAGATCTTTGTTAGTACACTGTGGATTACATTATCAGTTTAAAGCAGTAACTGCGCCATCATTCAAAGGTGCAATCCTTGTGTCACTCGAGTGTCAGTGGTATGGACGAGCCAGTGATTCAGTGTGACATACAAAACAGCTGTTTGGCTCGGAGAAATCAGCATAATAAAGATGACGACACAACAGCTGTCAGCAACGAGCACAGCAGGGGTGCTGAACTTCACAAACTGAAAACATGAGACTAAATTATGATGGCGGCTCAATGGCAAATACCATCTTTCCTGTGCTGCAGAGAAGCATATACATGGACAGAAATAGGTAATATAATAGGTCGAACAGCTGACAGCTCCATGCCAGTCCTAGCCAAAGTGTCACCCTTGACAAAATTTGAAATGGTGCAAAAGCTTGCAGTGGACATTATATGGCATTGTTTGTCTTTTCATTTTTAAGATACCCTGTCGCACCATTTGCATGGTTAAAGGGGCTATTATGCTCATTTTTCGTCCCTTTGTATTATGTTGTGGACTCCTACACACAATAACCCGCAAAGCTGTCTAAATATTCCACAATTTGTAACTATTTCAGCTGTATTTCATTTGGATTTCATGCTTCAGCGAAAACGGTCTGTTTTAATTTATTACTGCCTCCAAGCACGCCCACTTCGCTGTGGTTGGTCACACTTCCGAGTGTTTAGAAGGACTTCCGGTTTGTGCCGCTACCTGCAAACCCAACTTTATAGACATTGATAAACAGTGTAGGAGTTGATAATAAACTGCGATTTATCTTTTTAAAATGTCCATTTCCAACATACAGCCATATGTGTTGGCTCCCGAATCCGATCCGAAGTTTGTCCAGAAAAAATCGGGTGGGAAAATTGGGGTGGGAAACAGCAATTAGCAACCCCGCTCCATGTATGCACACTCTATATTTCTACACAGACAGCCACTTTTGTTCCATGACTTACACAAAATAAACACAGGACACTGATAAGTTGTTACTTACTGCTGGCTCATCTGACTCTTCCACACAACCAAGTAACGTTGAAAAGGCGTCTGACTTCAGCAACAGTTTGTCGGCTAGTCCAGCTGCATACTGGCCCATGTTCACAAAACAGTCCAGTGTGAAAAGTTTGATAGATAAAAATATATATTTTTTGCTGACAGGGAATCAGGAACTCAAATCACCTGTGCCTGATAATGTCGTAGTTAGGAATTGTAAACAAATGTGTCTTTCCCTTACACCCAAAAGAAACACTTTATTATTAGAGTTATCGCTAGCAACATAAACACAGAAGCAGAGCTTGGCGGAGGGCTACAAGCTTATCTGGCTTACAGTCATGCCTATATAAGGAGGCCCACTTCTCTGTGACATCACAAAGGGGCACTATTACCACGCCTTCTAAAACCCATCGTTTTGATGCTAATGTCTAATTGAAAGACTGTATCTAATTTTTGGGGAAATATTTTTTTATGCCTCTTTCATTAAGTATTATTCTTTGCTCTGCATTTTCAAGCGTTTTGTATTTTTCAGAGATAGGCAAATTTATTCAAATGGTGTAAAGCTGGTATCTTCAACGATGGTAAAGATCAGGTCATCCATCACCATCATACCCATGATGAAATCACAGATCATTCTAGCACTCGAGTTGTCTCCGGCAAAGATTTTGCACTTTTCAAATGCTGTAGCGATAGGAACAAACCGAAGGCATCATAGTGATGCTGGTGTTTCAGGTGGCTGATAAGGTTTAATGTGTTTTTGTGGTGCATCTAGAATGCAACATTTATTCCGCTAAAACAGTGAATGTTTGTTTACAGTGAAGAGAAGCCATTAACTTTGCTCACCAGCACAGAATGGTTATCTCACCTCATTGGAGCGTGTTTTGAATGATTGGTTGTCTCAGCTACTTATTAATGTTATCAAATGTATCAGTGTGATGTCCTAGTTCCTCATATCCGCCTGATTAATACGACTAGCAGATCGCATTGCCTTCCACTGTGGCGAGAAAAATACAAGCAGATGGTAGATTTTTTTTTTTCCCTGCCACAGCCTGCTTTGGCACACTCGCTATCTGCTGTACCGGACTCATTCAAAAGAATGGCAGTGCTGTGCGTTCCTGTCGAGCTGAGGGCAGTAATGAATGAAAAACAAGTAATTTCCATTCACTGTCCTGCTCAACATTTCAAATTTGTCCTTGGAGATCTATTAAAAGGAAAAAAACTATCCTTGGAAGACAGATATAATTTGTAAGACCTAAGAGAAGTGCATGTTGCCCATGCAGTTGAAAAGTGCATTTGCAATTCAGGAGAAAGAAACCACGCTTTTCAATGGGGGTTAATGCTTGTGGAAGTGCACTGACGTCAACAGCTGTTCTCCAACAAGCCCTTTGATGACTCATTGACAGCGGAAGCTCCCGATTGCCACTTTCACTAACTGGGGGAATGTCAGCATCTGTGCTCATCTCAGGCTGATCATAGTCCCTCCGCAGCTCCTGCCTGCCAGAAGGAGGGAGTGATGAAATACCTGCGGTGTTAATGGATGTGAGCGCAACGGTGACCCCCTCCAAAGAGCAGGTTCTTGCTTTACATTAAAAAAAAAAGGTCCTTGCTTTGGTCTGGATCAGAGGCTTGGCGCTCCTCCTGCCACTGGGAGCAGGCAGACAAAGGTAATTGTTCTCCTACGCCTCCTCATCAGGACTCAGGGGAGTGCCTGTAGAGGACATTGAAACTGAAGGAAAGCACACACAGACAGGCAATGATTAGGTTATTAGCACCGAGGTGACTAATTATGTTGTTGTACTGTCAAACCATGGAGAATGCGGGGGAGCCGGGCTGCAAGGTGAGCAGAGGTGGAGTGTTTGGAGAGACTCTGGTTCATCTCCTTTCTCCTTCTTCCCCAGGCTGGGCCGCAGGGGTGGCTCCCTCTCTCCTTCTCTTTCCCTGCGGCTTACCCCCCCAGCCTGCTGTTCAGGTCCCGGTGACATCTGCTCGTTGTACGCCGTGTCCTCCCCACACATACCCCTCAGAGGCCAGAGTCACCCCCCCCCCCACACACACACATATATACATACACATACCCCCGCGCGTCTCCCTGTGCAGATGTTGCGGTCTCTGGGTCCTGCCCGCATGGAGAGCGTCAAGCGTGTTTGATGTGTGATGAAACAGAATCGAGCGAGCCACTCTGGGGCTCGGGGAGCAGAGGAGGTGAGGAAGGGTACCGGGAAAGATCGGAGTAAGGGGGAGGCTTAGGGATGAGTCTCATTACAATATCAACCAGAGGCCAAGCTCAGAGTGTGAGGTTTGAATGTCCCTGCGTTGGAGGTCAGAAACCTCAAGGGAGGAAGTGACCAAGGGGGAGACACTGTATATGCAAGCTGAAGGGAGACGAGGGAAAAACGTGTAGGTGGGGGAAAGTTGGTGGACGATGGCAAAACCAAGCAAACAATATGAAAATCGTATTCTGGGAAAAAGAATGAAAAATGTGTGTGGAGACTCTTTTTTTTTTGCAGAATTGCATTTTTTTCTATGTGGTCTCATGCAACATTAAATTACATTTCTGTAATCATTTCATTACTGTCTAGAAATGAAACTGAAATACATAATATATGTATTTCAGAGTAGTCCGTGTTCAGCTTGCATGAATGGATTTACTATCCAGTGAAAATGAATTCAACACATCACAGCTAATATTATCTGAATAGCTGTCAACACACTTTGTCACCTTTGTGTGTGTCACCACAATCTGAATGAGTATATTTTTTTGAGTTGTGAAATTTTTTTCTAGGAATAATGGTTGGTGGGTTCGCATGTTTAGCACAACTGAGCATATTGGTGACTCTCTCTGGGTCACGACAAAAACAGTTTTGGTCATGAATTTCTTCTGAAAGGTCAGTCGAAAACTGAAAATGAAAATGAAAACCTAAGTAATTTTTGCAGTCGGAAATAACATTAGTCCAATTAAGCCCTTTCAGGCAGTCAAAACATTAACAAAAAGATCTCTTAAATCTTTCCCTTTGAATTTGGTTGGATTGCATAAGCAAGGCTGCTCTTAGCGTACATTTGCCGCAGAGGTTGGATGCAGTATGAAAATAATTTTGAACAAAAAAGTCAATGGGTAGACTCAAAAAAATGTCACCGACCCTGAGCCAGAGGATCCAATCGGCTGTTGGTCAAGACACAGGACGATCCGCGGCGTAAATGAAAGTTGTTACTACTGCCGAATGTTGTCCAATAGCCATCAGCGAAATATGGGCTTTAAGAACAAGTCCTCAAAAGTCTGGCCTCTTTCAGTGTCCATTTGGAATTTCTTTTGGAACATCCTGCATGTTCCCCTGAACCAAATTCAATTAAGAACCTTTTGGGAATTAATGGCAAGGGAAGTTTACAACAATGGGCATCAATCATTTCCAGAGAGTGGATTCCCTCTGCGGAAGCCATCTTCACCACCTGGAACAACATAGCCTTCTGGAAAAACTGGCATCAAACATGCCCAAACCAAAATTGTGTTTTGAGGTGTTTTGATTAGAAAATAGGTAGAGGACAGTGCATGAAAGCGAGAAAAAGCAGCAAAAACACAAGCATCTGAACGAAGAGGAAAGCAAATAATAGCATGGAACAAACAAGGAAGTAAATTATATGAAGCGTGAGAAGAGGAGCTTTCTCTCTATCTTCCTCCAACATGGATTCTTCCTCTACACTCCCTCTGCTTAATCTCGCCCCCATGCAGTATGTTAATTACTGTTGTGAAAGAACAGCAAGTTGCTAGCGATGAGAAGGAGGAGGATGATGATGATATGATTATGATTACCACTTAGAGCGGGCAGTACCGAGTGCGCTGTGTGCGGGGAACTTTTAAAAAGGAAGACGTGCGTGGAGGAGGATCGCTAACGGGGGATCAGGTGAAGCGATGGATAGGTTAGCAGTTAAAGATCAAAGTGAAAAACAAAGGCATATTTCAAACGGGCCCAGAGAGCTTGGCAACAGACCCGCGGCTCCTCTGATAATACTTAGATCTATAAATGTTTCGTCTTTTATTTATTTATTTTCTTATTTATTTTTAAAATTATTCATCGCCATAATAATTTGGGCCTAACAAGCACTTGAGGGAGACGGCTTCCTTTGCATCTCTCTCCCCCTTTTCTTTAGTTCCCCGCTCCGTGGTGTACAGAGCTCTGGGATTTGGGGGCACTATTAGAGAGAAATATCTTTTATTTGCTGCTAATGAATGATATGCATGATACTATTTTTCTTGTGTACTTTGTGGGGGTAACCACAAGGATTGGGGCAGGAGCTGGAGAATTGGACTCTTTTTCAAGGCTTTGTTCATTTAACCCTCTTCTCGCCTTCCGAGCGAGTGCATGAGGTTGTTTCCGTCGCTTTGTTGGATTTCCAATTCAAATATGCTATCATACTTTACGTGATACTCGTGATATGGCATAGTTTGACTTTGTTTTGCTTTCATCAGGCACACTCTGTGTCTAGGAAATATGGGTTAACTGGATTGTAAATACGAAAAGCTGCACAGCAGGTCTGTAAACATCTGTAATGTACTGTACGCTTCATAACTGCACACATATTGATCAGCCTGTTTTAAGCCAAATAGTTTCCGCATCCCATGAGCCAAATATATACATATAAAGTAAAAGTGATTTTCAACCACTGTGCCGCAGCACACTAGTGTACCTTGAGAAACCGTCAGATGTGCCGTGAGGAATTATCCAATATCACTTTTTATAATTAACATTTATTAATCATCATTTGCAAATATTATGTCAATAGTATACATGGACCCAAATATTCCAATTGCATTTGGTTTATTTGCTCAAACGGAAAGAATTGAACAGGGATGGAATATTCCTTTAACCGATCCGATGGAGGTATCGTGTGCCCGCTCAAACGGAAAGTTGTCAGGGTGCCTTCTTCTTCATGGTGTTTTTCTTCTTCTGTTGTTTATTGGCGGTTGGCAAGCAGCTTTTGTGTGCATTACCGCCATCTGTGGAACAGAATCTAAACCCTTCTATACTTTATTCACAAGTGCAGTTTTATTAAAAAGGAAAATATATATCTATATAAAACATGTCCTGAGTTTGATTATAAAATATTAGCAAGATTGAATTTGATCTTTTCCTGTTAATTTAAATTTATCCCAGGTGCGTTTTTCAACGTATGCTCAGATATGACGTAACATGCAGCTCCAGACGTTGTTCAGTTTTAAAAATGGAGGCCAGCAATTGGCACTGGACTAAGCAAAGTTTGTTTTTGATTCAAACTAAATTTCAAGACTGGACAGACGAAAAACTGGCAATACGGAGTTATTCCAACAAGTGAAAGAAAAACTTGGGGAAGCCGGTATCACGTGATGTTGATGTTTACGTTTTACTGCGCATGCCCTATTGACTATTCTGTTTGATTTTCACGGCGCATGTAGACAAGAGATTGGAATATTCCTTTCTATGGATACCATTGTTTCCCGAGAGGTCATTCGGAAAGAGAAAAACTCGTCATGTAAACATGGCTACTGTCGAGTGTCTGTGGTGTAAAGACTGGCAGAGCAATGTAATATTGGTCCGTGTGGCAACACCTACCTTGTTCCTCCGATAGACTTATTGATGCACGTGTGAGGTCGTGGAGACATTTTGTAACATTTTTGGTTAGTGGTGTGCCACAAGATTTTTCCAATGTAAAAAACGTGCCGTGGCTCAAAAAAGGTTGAAAAACACTGTGTTAGTGTAGTGGGTCACGTAGCTGACTTTTGTGTCAACAAGCCAGTGAGGGATCCCCCCTGCAACATCTCGACATAGCCAGCTGCAGCTTCACATCCCTGAACAACCTGAAGCTCCATTATTCCATTGAAGGCAAAGGAAACCCAGATCATGATGGCATCCAGTCCACTGTGCCGTGTGGAAAATGGTCATTTTTTTCATTAGAGAATGTCTTCCACCTTTCAGTGTTTCCATGTTTGCTCCCCATGCAAATTCCAAATGTGCACTTTGGCGTTGAAAACCCTGTCTGATGGCTATTGGACCGCACTCCTTCATCTCGTGTCTTGATGGACACCTAATGGGATACTCCAGCATAGGGTCGATGACGTATTTTTCTACCACTTGACCTGTTTGTTCCATAACCCTCAAGATATTTAAAGTTTAAAATGACTATCTTAGCATATCAATATTATCAAGTATGTACTGTATTTACTTTAGGAAACGAGGCTTTTGGCTGTCTTAACAAATGGGAGGCTATTAGCATCTAACAGTCTAAAATGTGAATATTTGATTTTATATGTTTTATTTGATATTAATGATTTATCATTGGCGGCACGGCGGTCGAGTGGTTAGCGCGCAGACCTCCCAGCTAGGAGACCAGGGTTTAATTCCACCCTCGGCCATCTCTGTGTGGAGTTTGCATGTTCTCCTATATTCCTCCCACATTCCAAAAACATGCTAGGTTAATTGGCGACTCCAAATTGTCCATAGGTATGAATGTGAGTGTGAATGGTTGTTTGTCTATATGTGCCCTCTCGCCCAAAAGACAGCTGGGATAGGCTCCAGCACCCCTGCGACCCTCTTGAGGAAAAAGCGGTAGAAAATGAATGAATGATTTATCATTGTTCCACTCATCTATCTTGTCACATATCCTCAAACTGTGAGATATAGATTGTTGCGTCAATGCCAAATCTTACCATAGACTTTGCTATATTGCACACACGCACCAACATCGCGACATAAACTCTGGCCTGAAGTGGTTCTTTGACAGTGTAAACATGGCCTCATAATGACCTCCCTTCTGACTGAAGAGAGCTGCTCCTTCTCGTCTGTCCCGCCTGTCTCCTTTTCTTCTTCCTCAATATGATATGTGCATCGACCCAAGCCTCAGGAAACTTTGAAGTTGCCTCCTTGCCACCTTCGGCCTAAAGCAGCAGCATCAGATGGGAGTTGACAGAAGCGCGGTCGTCTCCCTTTGGAATCCGTTGCAGGAGAAGTTGTGTGATGAATGTTTGAGCAGAGGTGATAAAGCTGCACTTTTTCCATGCTGAGAGTCATGCAGGAGATTTCACTCGCTTCGCCGGTCAGGAGAGGAGTCCAGGTCACGCCACCGTGATCTTTGCCTCCTGCAGTGGGTTATATTAAATAGGGCATCAGGGAACTGCAGGACTCAAGGTCGACAGTGCATACAGTTGCATTGATACCTGTGTCGTCTTCTCTATGGCATGTGGAGCATAAACAGCATAATCTGTGTGGGCACTAAGGATTTATTGTATTGCTATTGAATTATCTTTCTGAGCATGGTTTCTTTGAAAAATGTGATGGATGGCTGTCCCACAATTTGATAGACTGGCATGGCAGAAGTTTCCTACTAAGGCTGAGGTTTGGTATTGTTTATATATTATCCAATACCAGAGCCAAATTAGTAACTGGTACTGCATTAGGTCTACAATATGTACTACTAGAACTGTAATAGTTTAATCTAAATCACTATATTAGAATTAGTATCCTTTAACAATGCATTGAATTAAGTGGTGATACAGTGAAGAAAATAAGTATTTGAACACCCTGCTATTTTGCTATTTCTCCCACTTAGAAATCATGGAGGGGTCTGAAATTTTCATCGTAGGTGCATGTCCACTGTGAGAGAGATAAACTAAAAAGAAAAATCCAGAAATCACAATGCATGATTTTTTAACAATTTATTTGTGTGATACAGCTGCAAATAAGTATTTGAACACCTGTGTATCATCTAGAATTCTGACCCTGAAAGGCCTGTTAGTCTGCCCATTAGAAGTCCACCTGCACTCCATGTATCATCCTGAATCAGATGCACCTGTTTGAGGTCGTTAGCTGCATAAAGACACCTGTCCACCCCATACAATCAGTAAGACTTTAACTTGTAACATGGCGAAGACCAAAGAGCTGTCCAAAGACACCAGAGACAAAATTGTACACCTCCACAAGGCTGGAAAGGGCTACGGAGCAATTACCAAGCAGCTTGGTGAAAAAAGGTCCACTGTTGGAGCTATCATTAGAAAATGGAAGAAGCTAAACATGACGGTCAATCTCAATCGGAGTGGAGCCCCATGCAAGATATCACCTCGTGGGGTCTCAATGATTCTAAGAAAGGTGAGGAATCAGCCCAGAACTACACGACAGGACTTGGTCAATGACCTGAAAAGAGCTGGGACCACCGTTTCCAAGGTTACTGTAGGTAATACACTAAGACGTCATGATGTGAAATCATGCATGGCACGAAAGGTTCCCCTGCTTAAACCAGCACATGTCAAGGCCCGTCTTAAGTTTGCATATGACCATTTGGATGATACAGAGGAGTCATGGGAGAAAGTTTTATGGTCAGATGAGACCAAAATAGAACTTTTTGGTCATAATTCCAATAAGCGTGTTTGGAGGAAGAAGAATGAAGAGTACAATCCGAAGAACACCATCCCTACTGTGAAGCATGGGGGTGGTAGCATCATGCTTTGGGGGTGTTTTTCTGCACATGGGACAGGACGAGTGCACTGCATTAAAGAGAGGATGACTGGGGCCGTGTATTGTGAGATTTTGGGGAACAACCTCCTTCCCTCTGTCAGAGCATTGAAGATGGGTCGTGGCTGGGTCTTCCAACACGACAACGACCCGAAGCACACAGCCAGGAAAGCCAAGGAGTGGCTCCGTAAGAAGCATATCAAGGTTCTAGCATGGCCCAGCCAGTCTCCAGACCTGAACCCAATCGAAAATCTTTGGAGGGAGCTCAAACTCCGTGTTTCTCAGCGACAGCCCAGAAACCTGACTGATCTAGAGAAGATCTGTGTGGAGGAGTGGGCCAAGATCCCTCCTGCAGTGTGTGCAAACCTGGTGAAAAACTACAGGAAACGTTTGACCTCTGTAATAGCAAACAAAGGCTACTGTACCAAATATTAACATTCATTTTCTCAGGTGTTCAAATACTTATTTGCAGCTGTATCACACAAATAAATTGTTAAAAAATCATGCATTGTGATTTCTGGATTTTTCTTTTTAGTTTATCTCTCTCACAGTGGACATGCACCTACGATGAAAATTTCAGACCCCTCCATGATTTCTAAGTGGGAGAAATAGCAAAATAGCAGGGTGTTCAAATACTTATTTTCTTCACTGTAATAGATACTCATCCTTAGTTTCTTGAGTGTTTTTGTGTGCTGATGCACAGCTTGTTGCCCCCTCTCGCCCCCAAACCCCAAACATCTGTGCAGAGGGAGGGGTTGATGGCATGCCACATGGGGAGGCCCTCCTCAACCCCAGTCTGTCAGCCCACCTGACTGTTGCTGTGGCAGGCCTGCCCAAGGCAAGACCACAGGCTAGGGCCTCCAGTGGCCCCCCTCAGCAGGGTCTGCCAACCTCCCAGAGCACATTAGAGCACCCTCCTCCCACCTATGCTCGAGTGTCCCCCCCACACCCACCCCACCCAGCCCTATAGCCCTCTGCCCCAAGATGCCATCGCTCTGCATCCTGTGGTGAAATAAGTGTTGTTTTCCACAGTTTGCAGTTGTGGCTGCAATATAAACAGTTGTGGACTTGTTTTGTAATTTTTATTTATCTGTTTACTTACTTCGCTTGTCCTCAGGCTGCAGGGTTTCAAAACACACTCTGAAGAAGCTTTGGATTCTAGTTGTGTTAGCAGAGTCGAGGGAGCAAATCTCAGGTACTTCATTGTGCAGTTTTTGCAATAAAGTTGTGGCACTGTTAAAACTTTCACTCATGTCCACCATTGCTCTGAATGGTCCAGCCTTGATTACCATCTCAGGAGTTGTCACAAGGAGATGAGGTGAGGGGATCCTAATGTGCTGATGTCTGTGTGTCCCACAAAAATAGCTTTTGGTGTAAACCACAGAGTGCAGCGCGACCCCACACTACATTTGTAATCACATGTGTTGACTTAACACTTAAGCAGCAGAAATATCAGGAGAGTACGTTCATGTTGGACCCCAGCTGAAGATGTAATTTGTGAATATGAGTTTCCGAAGCGTGTTGTAATGATTCAATTTATAATTAATCATTTCTGATTTGCCAGATTGCTATAAAATTGGGGAGTGAAATTCCACGGGCATTGGGAATTTTTTTAAAGCATTAAGAATTTATGATCCTTGATGCATATGTAGTAAATCCATTGCCTTGAATATTGATTATCCTCAATTAAAAATGCAGTTTGATAAGAGGGTTTGCAGCTATTTCTGGTCAGTCCCCCCCTGGTGCTTCAACTTATTTCTTAAATTTGTGACCTCCATGTGGTGTTTCCCAGCATGCAACCCGGAATACTAATTAGAGCGCCGTGGAGTTCTTTAATGAGCAGGTCATTAGCCCTAATTAGGATGTGCTTAATCAGGAGGTATTAAAAGGCAAAAGCCATCATGTTGTAAAATGGTGATGTTGCTGTTCAGCATCAGTGAAAACAGCTGTTGACTCTCCTGAGAGGGTCACGCTATAAACAAACAATCCCAAGAGCGCAGCTCCTCTAGCATAGTCACTGCCATGCTACGTTAAGACATGTGAAGTCTTGATACATAAAAATGATCCCAAAAAATAAGCGAAGCAGCATCATTATGGATTTTTTTTATCCATGGTTGTACCAACTAACCCCCCCTCAACTGGTGTTACACATCTCTCCAACACAATTAGATCCCAATGCTACTTGCTTGCTCAGTGATGCTCCCCCACTGGTTATTGTATTTGAGTACTTTCAATGAGGATTTAGTAAGCACCACATTGCATAAAAACGCACTTGTAAAAACTTCTTACTGCCTCAGACAAAGGCCTTGTTTCAGTACTTGTTTTATCAGATCTTTAGTTTGACCACCAAATTTTAATACAGAGATTAGAATATGTCCTCAGAATTAAACAAATACATTGTTTTTAGTCCCATTTGTTAGATTGCCTGCAGTTTGTATCCATTAGTAATAAAGTATCTATACATGTGAATGTCAGTCATGGCATCCAACTGAGCCTTTATAAGCCCCCTTTGGTAATATCATTGGAAAGAACGCCATTATTTAAACACACTATCAATGAAACCTCATGAAACAGTTGTCTCATGGCACTCTACATACAGTATGAAGTTCAATTGGCGACAGAGGCAAGGAAAAACTCAGAACCCAGGCTCTATGGGGAGGCCATTTGTCTCAACCGGCTGGGTTGAGATATAAAAATAGAGTAGGGATATAAGTGGTACATCAAACCAGAAAATATGATAGTATTTTAATCCAAGGAACATTTGGACATGGCTCCTTGCTGAGATCAGACGGGGTCCAAGTGAACGTTTGGCGGAGCCCCCTCTCCGGTGTTGAGGAAGTTTTAGTGGCCGGGGGTGCCCCCAAGACTGGGCCCGCCAATGAGGATCTGCCTCTTGTGGGCTTCTTGATTCGTAGTTTTCTAAGTCCACAATGTTGTAAAAGTAGAATAGGGCCCCTTACTTGCGCTGTCCACTGCTGTGGTGCTGAAATACAGACTGTGCATCTCTTTTGAGGAACCTATAAAGAACGTATAAAGCATCAGGACCTTTCCTTTAGTTCTCACTTACAAGTGTCAAGAACAGCATTTTTTCATCTTCAAAAAAAATTATCATAGGTTAATTAGCAACTCCAAATTGTCCATAGGTATGAATGTGAGTGTGAATGGTTGTTTGTCTATATGTGCCTTGTGCTTGACTGGCGACCAGTCCAGGCTGTACCCCACCTCTCGCCCGAAGACAGCTGGGATAGGCTCTAGCACCCCCGCGACCCTCGTGAGGAAAAAGCGGTAGAAAATGAATGAATGAATGAATGATGATCATGCTAACAGGAACCTTTTGACAATCCAATAAAAACATGAGTGATGGAAGAAAAACTGAAACCTTAACACAATTACCTTAAGAAACAATGATGGAATTTTCATTTTTTAAAATGACTTCCTGGCTGCATGGCGGACAAGTGGTCAGCATGTAGACCTCACAGCTCAGAGACCCGAGTTTAATTCCACCCTCGGCCATCTCTGTATGGAGTTTGCATGTTCTCCCCGTGCATGCGTGGGTTTTCTCCGGGTACTCCGGTTTCCTCCCACATTCCAAAAACATGCTAGGTTAATTGGCGACTCCAAATTCATAGGTCCATAGGTATGAATGTGAGTGTGAATGGTTGTTTGTCTAGTATACTGTATGTGCCCAGTGATTGGCTGGTGACCAGTCCAGGGTGTACCCCGCCTCTCGCCCGAAGACGGCTGGGATAGGCTCCAGCAGCCCCGTGACTCTCGTGAGGATAAGTGATAGAAAATGAATTGAACTTTCTGTAGATGAGACCAAAACAACAATAAGTTTGTACTGTTAATGCTAATCATTTCAAGCTATGCTGCAATCCTTTGACAGACTTGCCTGTGAAAAAATACTCCACAACTTTACAGCATGAATGAGGACATATAAAAGAAAATTGCGTTATTATGATAAATTATTGTTGTCATATATTATCATGCACCTGTATTGTTTTGTGACTGAAAAAAAATTTAAAAGTTTGCTAATCCAGTCTTAGTTTTTCATTGTACTTTTCTTAAAATTAATGTTAAAATCTCCTCTCTTCTCGTGAGTTGGGTGTGTTGTGATACCAGGAAAGGATATCATGTTAAGCACAGGAAGTAAACAAACTATTAGTAATTGCAAAGACTCTGTGAAGCATGAGGATTAAATAAGATCTGCTTCTTTCTACTCCTTTTCAGATGTGTTAAATCTATTGTTACTTTGTGTCTGAAGCCTAAACTGAGGAAGCAGTTAAGTTAAAATTTTTAAGAAAACTTAATTTCTTTCCAAGAAGAATGTTCCCAGTCCTTTAGGGAAAAGTCTCCATTTTAACAGCTGTTAAATTGTCAACTCAAACATCGTTTTTATTTCGAAGCCATCCGACTTTTTCTTTGTAGAAACACTTTTCAGCGCTAATAGATGATCTGAATCTCATTTCCCACAAGTTGGAAATAGTATTTTTTTATTATGTGTGCGCTAGCAGGGAGGAGGAGTAGGAGGTGTTGTGAAGGTGCATGGCGAACATGACAGAAAAGTACACAGATTGAAACAGGCAGAGTGGTATGAAACACGCAAGAGAAAAGATAAATAGAGAACGAGAATATCATTGAGAGAGATTTGTGATGCCAGAGTCACAGGTCTCGGCATAAATCGTCGTAGATTACCGAGCCTGTGGAGATCTTTCGACTTGCGTTCCTCCTCTTCCTGCCTTCTGTTTGACATGAGAGTGAACGGGGTAATCCACAACGTTCAGGGGTACACAAGCGCTGCTCCCTTCTGGGCTTTGAACCTTTTTCTCACCTCTCGCTCCTGTCTCCTGTGTGCTGTTGTACAGCGGAGTATGTCAGACAAAGAAATTAAAGATGGCAGTTTACAGGGAAACACTCGGTAACGTAGCTCCACGACAAAGCTGACAAATTGATTTAAAAGGATGAAATACATTCCCCATCCCGCAAAAGTATTACATGTCACCTTTTAAAACATATTTACCTCTTTGTCTGCTCCCCCTTTGTCACTTTGGGAACGTTTGCACGCTGTGCACGTTTATATCTGTTTGCGTATTGCAGTTACGCACTCATTCATTTTTTATACGGCATTAGAGCTTCTTTGCTGCTATCGGTATCAATAACGGGTATTTTTTTTTGTTGTTTGCATGTGAGATTATGCAGGGCTGCATGGAATATGAGTTGTGTTTTCAAAGTGCTTTTCCTGCCTTGTGGGTTTTCAAACGCGGGGCTGCAATTGTTCCTTTGTTGCTCACAGCTGTCCCACATTTGGGATTAGCCACAATTCCCCCGGCACTAAAGGGTTTTCACAAAGCATGTTAATTGGCTGTAATCTGCTTTTTTAAACTTAAAAACCAGCAAGCTTCAGTGCTGGGAGTTTACAAGCAATTAATGCAAAGGACATCGATATTGGCGGTCAAAAGTGGGTGGAGATGATGTTTTCACGTGCTGCTGTTTCCTTTTAGCTCAGATTTCACTTGTCTCGCAGGCGGATTGACTCCTCCTGCATCGTAGGCCCCGGTGTAAACAGCTACTCAGTAGTGGCGGCCTTCTGGGGAGAAGGCGTAACAGGGGGATTTGGTCTGAATCTTGAAGTGTCCGTGGGGATGATGGCAGGGTTCGGGGAACGTAGGGGCTTCCTTCTTAGGCACTGATGAAATAATAATGCTCAGAGTTGGCGAGGCTGAAATTTGCACATGAAAATCCTCTCCCTTCGTGCTCCCTTGCATCTAATGCACCGCCGATGACAATCCCTGCCTCTCACAGTTTATATGCAAATAAGTTCTCTCAGCTTTTGCCTCCTCTGAGAGTCACCCAGCCGAGCCAGACAGGCAGAGAGAAAGAATGTAGAAGACACAGAGTGGGGCTTTTTTGTTGTGTTTTGTTTGTGTTTGTCTTGTTTATTTTTAAAAGGATTTTTAAAAGATGATAATATATTTTAATTTTTCCCTTTGTTTTTGTTTTTTGTTTTTTTTCCCTGAAAGGCAGTATGCAGATTTCTCAAAAGAGTTCTGAAAAGCCAGACTTTTTCATGGAGTTTAATTGGAACATAATAACAGTCGCATAAGTGTTTGTGTGAAGTCAGAAATGGTTGTATAATGGCGAACAAACATGACTCATCTTTCTCTCAAGAGCCTCCTCTGCTCCTGCCTCATTATTATTCCTTTTATATATAAATATCGTCTCTCTATCAGGCTAACTGATGAATTTTGGAAGGAGGATTCAGGCATTAACGGTCTCGTTTTGTACAAAACAAATGCATCGCATTTAGTCCTGCTTTCTTTGCCAGACAAAAAAAATTTTACCGATTAAGCCACTTCAAAATTATTACAATTAACATCAGCAATGCAATTTAAACAACAGTTATTTACATAAGTGTCAACGTTTGCATTTGAAAATAAGGGAACTCCTATGGACTGCTTTTCCCTTCGGGGTCGCCACAGCAAATCAATCTCCTCCATCCAACCCTGTCATTTAAATCTCTCTCACACCAACTACCCTCATGTCCTCCTTCACTACATCCATAAACCTTTTCTTTGGTCTTCTTCTACGCCTCCTTCTACCAATATATTCACTATATTCACTACTGATCCTATCTATCCTGGTCACTCCCAATGATAACCTCAGCATCCACATCTCTGCTACCTCCAGTTCTGCTTCCTGTCTTTTCCTCAGTGGCACTGTCTCTAGACCAAACAACATGGCTTATGGACAATAAAATAATTTCTCATTTTCCAGGACGGGAGGGTTAACAGGTGTGAGTATTGTGGTATTTCTTGTTTGTGGAGTGGAATTGTGGGCATTCACCTGAGCGAATGCACACAACTGTACGTATAATTTGACGTAACACTGTGTTTCCAGGCATTTCAAAATACTCGTTACAAGAACTAAAAAATCATGTTTATGCACCCCAAAAATGAAAACAAGTCGATTTAAGAAAGGATGTAAAAAATCAAGATCGGGTGAGGGAGCTGCTTCATGTCAGGCTGAGCGCCTCAGTCACGGACAGTTAGTTAAAGAAAACGCTGTCGGTACCCAGGAGAGAAAGCAGAACGGCGGAGAGTGCCAATCATGGTCAAGCCCCGGTTCAGCTCGCCTAATCAACTTTGGACTAATTTAGTAAACAGAGTACTGTGGACATTTGTACCATCTCTGTTTTGTTTTTTGTTTTTTAAAAAAAGCTTAGGCTTAATGAGATTTGCAGTGTACATATACAGTATTTGAACACATGACAAAAGTCAATTCCATAAATGTGGATTGCTATGAAGTGTTAAAGGGATAGTTTGGATTTTTTAAATATGAAGTAGTTGCATGGAAATATGTTATTTATTGGCAAAATCTGACCAGGACTGGACCAAGTCTTTGTTAGTGGACTACACTGCCATGCAAACTATAACTTTAAAGAGAAAAATAAAACTACTCAGTGGATTGTTGGCGCTTTTAAGACAGTTCTGTTTCTATACACCTATCCACTGTATAAATGTATTTTTTGGTATTGCTTCAAATGGCTTCAAATGACAACAACATTGCCATGACAATCCAGGATCACTTAGCTTTTAATCACAGGGTCTCCCTTTATATTTATTTTCATAATATCCAATTTACAGTCGACTTAAGATAAGATATTAAAATAGAAAACATGGTGTAATATATAGGGTTATATAAGTGTTGAGCTATTTAAGTTGTTTTTGTTTTTACCCAATGGACCTTAACTATGCTATCTGCAAACCGACCTACCTATTGTACTTTCCGACCCGATCTCTCCTACTGAGCAACCTTCCTACCTACTCTACATTACAAAAATGCTCGTACCAACCTACCAACCTTACAGTACCAAAATGTGGGCAAACTTTTCAACTTAACAAACTTGGCCAGATATGGCCCTGGGCCATAGTTTGCTCACCCCCGCTATAACAACGTCCCCTATACTGCACACCTATAATACTATTTACTATTACTATTACTATTTACTATTTAACTAAGTAACAAGTGGTCAGGTTGGTCTGTCCTGGAAAAATGTATTTGCTTCAATTCATTATAATTCCTCGGCTAGCTCAGCAATTCACGTGAGGTCCAAGTGAGGGCAAACAACATTATTAAAATACTAATCATCACACTTTCTCGGTGTTTGATTTTTTTTTTTTTGGTGTCAATGGGAGTCATTAGATGGGGCAGTGCTTTCCTCTTGATGGAGGCGCGGCTCCGGCGGGGTGGACCGTAGGAAGAAAGATTGAGGCACGCAAACATCATCATCATCATCATCACCACAGCCACGTATTCCTGTGGCTCGGGGGAAATGCTACCGCCTGTCAAAGAGTTGAAGGACACACACACGTAATGTGTGTGTGTGTGTGTGTGTGTAACTGCTTTTGCATTGTGCTGTCTACATAATTCCCCCCGACCCTCCTCCAGTCTCGGCTCTTCCTTCACCTCAACCTCTGTCTCCCCCTTCCTCCTTTTCTCGCTGTTACACTCCATATATTCATGAATTCCTGTTTATCATGAAAACTTATGCATGAAAATGGAGGGTGGGCTAAGGGAAAACAACAACAACAAAAAACAAACAGGGTGAATGTTGATGGGGGTTTTGTCTTGTCTGGGTGCAATGCTGCATAGGCAGCCCGGTCCTCCGGGGACGAAAGCAGGAAGACCCTGATTTCTCCACGCTTTATTCGTTTTTTTTTTTATTTTATTTCTTCTTCTCATGCACCTTCCCATATTCCTTTTTCCTTCCCATCATTCATCCCCCTTTTTGCCTTCACTTCCCCCTCACCCACTGCCTTTCTCTTCTCTGTCTCCCCTTCACAGTGTCAAAGACAGTTACAGGCAGAGGAGCTCTCCTTCTTAAATAATTCACAAGTTGATTAATAGACTCACAAGGGTATAATTAGGCAGGGGAGAGACAGTGGCTAGTGTAACCAGTACAGTGCTTAGGGGAATTAGAGAGCGGGGTTATTGAGGAAATGGAGAGTACCAGTTAAAAGAGGAAGGAGCAAAAAAAAAGTGGTGGCTGCAGCGTGGACTCGTGGAGGGGATGAAGCAGCAGGGGGAGGATGAGGAGGCAGTTGAGGTGGTGGTTATGGAAGGATGGATGGGGAGCGGAGGGGGGGGGGCACCTCTTTCTGAAGCTATGTGTTAGATATGCGGCAGCCTCTCCAGGAGCACGGAGCCCAGTGTTTGTTTGATGTGGAAATTGGACAGTTTGAATCCGTCTCCTTTAATTTTTCACAACTAACACGGACCCCATGGGTGCCTTGCATTCCTCATATAGGATATAAATTAGTTTTTTTTTTTTGTTTTTTGTTTTTTGCTGTGTGTTCCACCTCCGTCAGTTTATAAAGCTGCCTTTTCTGTTTAACTTTTACAAATAAACCAGGTACCCCGCTGAAAGGAGTTGGAGTTTCTCACCCGATGTTTGTCACACAGTCAGTCATCAGCATAAAACTTCACTTATGTTGCCTCTAAGGCATCTTTTGTATTCTGAAAGGGATGCGCTATGTGCTGCCAGACTGGTCTTCAAAACAAACAAACAGAACAATGGAGCAACAGATCTCTCCTCTCAGTTCAGACAACATATTTCTGTTGTGGTGATCTCTGTCTGCCTCGCTTTTGCTGTTAAAATAAAATGAAAAGAGCCAAAAGAAACACACCTCGACAGGTACAACGCACTGCTTCTCCTGGCTGGTATTTTTCTTTTCTGCTCCTTTCTCTGCGAGTTAACACGCTTGTATTGGGTACACAGTGCTGCTTCTTTGGTTTGCTCTATTTATTTCATTGTTGATGCTTCAGATTGCTTCCCATGGTCCTCCATCTGCCGTGTGAATTTCTTGGATTCGCCGGGATCCAAACACCCATGTGGCCCATATCTGCTTGTATGTCAAGGTGTCAACTGTAATTCAAACTCTGGTCTTCTTCCTCTCTTCTGAAAACTGATGTGCACTTCTAAAAAAAAAAGAGAATTAAATCGTCAAATTCAGCCAAATTCTGAATCATCATCTCAAACCAAATCTCCTTTCTCATCTGCATTCAGCTGCATTGTGCATTAATGACACGCTTCCGTAACATGCAATTGGCCTCCCTTTGTTGCCCCCAGCAGACGGCTAATGACTTCTTGATATCTTTTCTGCATATGTCGGCTGTGCGGATACCCTGCCACCAGGAGGTGCTGAAAAGAGTGGGACCCCTCTGTGTTGATTTATTTATCCGTGTCTGGATTAAAGCCTGTATACCTGATGAAGGGGATGTCAGAGGAGCTTTGACAGCCACAGAGGCAGCAGAGTGTGTGCGATTTGGTTGCTGCACCGGCAGAAACAAGGAGTGTCGATGGCATCTTTGAAGTCTTGACAGACGAGAGCCTCTGAACATCCCCTTAATCTTGCCTTCCCTCAGAAAGGCGTACGAGCGGGAAGGTTCTGAGCGGCGCTCGGCTCCCTGTTTGCCTTATTCTCTTAATGACACAAACCATTCAGCGACCACGCATGATAGCATTTCATCTGGCATAATGTGCGGTGGCTGCCAACTTCAAACACCCCAGCACCTCCCCGCATTAAGCTAGATGGAGACGGCAAGAGTTGGGACATGAACACACGAGGCTTTTGCTATAGAGGCTTGATAGGATGTATGTGTAGTGTGCACTGTTTGATTGTGCTGATTGTTTTCGTGAGCCCACCAAAAGCAAATACAAAGAATCTGCCTTGTATGATTGTCTGGAAATCAGATCACTGGAGAGAGAGAGAGATATGTTTTGCGCCTGAATGCACCGTCTGCCTCGAGCAATTCACTGAGCTTTTTTAATGACCCTTGAACCTTGAGCTGTTGCCATTACATCCTACGCTGCTCATATTCTACGACTGTTCGACTATTTTAAATAAGTCTGAGAATCCCGCAATCTAGCCTTGATTCTGGAATTTAAACAGTTTAATCTCAGCCCGTAGCGGCTACTGAAGCTACACGATCCACTTCTTAATACCACAACTGTTACGTCACAATTATACAAACCATTACGAGTATACAAAAACGCCTGGCATTACAATCTAACTTCGACCCTTTAAACTACAACATCATCTGGACCAGTTCAAAAACAATATTTATCTAATAACAAGCACATGAGGCTGCACAGTGGACGAGTGGTTAGCGTGCAGGCCTCACAGCAAGGAGACCCGAGTTCAATTACACCCTTGGCCATCTCTGTGTGGAGTTTGCATGTTCTCCCCGTGCATGCGTGGGTTTTCTCCGGGTACTCCGGTTTCCTCCCACATTCCAAAAACATGCTAGGTTAATTGGCGACTCCAAATTGTCCATAGGTATGAATGTGAGTGTGAATTGTTGTTTGTCTATATGTGCCCTGTGATTGGCTGGCGGTAGAAAATGAATGGATGAACATGCACATGAAATAAAACAGATTACACTCACCACTCATTCAAAACATCCGTCTGTTTTTTTTTTTGAAGACTTTTGTTTGGAACCCTAATAATACCCTCCCCCACATTTTTCTGCCCACATTCGAAAAACAGGCATGCTAGGTTAATTGGCAACTCCAAATTATGAATGTCAATGCTTGTTGTGCCCTGCGATTGGCTGGTGACCAGTCCAAAATCAGCTGTGATAGGCTCCAGCATACCCCCGCGACCCTAATGAGGATAAGCGGCATAGAAAATAGATGATGGAAGGATGGAATACTTGCTCAACATACATGTTCAATGATTTTCAGGTTGAAATATAAATGTATATGCAGTACTTACAGGCTGCATGGTGGAAGTGTTTAGCATAGCGGCCTCACATTCTGGAGATTGAGGGTTCTGATTATCATTGGGGTCTTTGTGTGGAGTGTTATCTCTAGTACTCTGGTTTCCTCTGACATTCCAAAGCATGTTAACAGGACATTCTAAATTGTCCATAGGTGTGAATGTGAGTGTGAATGCGACCCTTTAGAATGAATTAATAAGGAAAACTATACCACAGTATGTGTCAACTGTCACACACAAAAAGGCTGCCACACATCTCCATCTGCTGGATCCTGTTGTTTAATGCTCCATTTGTAGATTGATTTATTTAAGAAAGAAAACAGGGACAGTTTAATTTAAATATGCAATATATAGCCAGTGTCTAATTTCCATCTTTAGTCCCTTTAAGTACAGTAACAACATTTGATATGAAGGAACAAAGGCTAAAATATTAAATAGTAAAACAATAAGCATAAACAGGGCTCTACATTAAAAACAAAAATGACTTGCCCATGGGGCATCCTTAAGGTGAGAACTGCCATAATGATAGACTGCCATAATGATATCAAATTTTTGTGGCATCACATGAGAATCTCAAATAAAGATGAAATGATTATCATTTCTTGTGGTTGTTTTCCTACATAGATCATGACGTTGCATGGAAATCTGGATTGTCAAGAGACTTCTAGGCACTTTGCCTTGATAAATAAAAGTACATTCATGATTGAATAAACATTGTGCTTAAAAAAAAAATAGTGGAGATGTATATTAACATGGCATGCCATACTACCTTACACATCGTAGTCGTAGTAAGCAGTGATATTTATAAGTTAGAAACATTATTGAATAGACATATTAGTGTACTAGTAAAGTGTTTTTAATCCAGAAAAAAATGCTCAATGGTCAAACAATAATTTGTGAAGCAAAGGTGAGAAAAATACACAGAGAAAAGGAAGCGCTAGATTTTGTAGCTTGTGCAAAATCAGCACTTGGTATTGGATCTAATCGGTGGTGTTTCATTGTGACCACTTCAAATTGTCACAGCAATGTGATTCACTCACCTGTGCCATCATTTAATTTGCTGCCGCTAATAAAATACTTGTTTAGGAGGCACTGTTTTATCACTTTTTGGTGTTTTCCTTCAGAAATTGTTGAAGAATTAGACCATGTTGGCAGGGACGGCATGATAGAATTTTGTTTTAACTTGCCCCGGGCCATCGGTACATCGTTATTGTCGAGCCCTGATAAAACCATGTACACCTGTCTGAACCATGAACTATGAGGCCTGCCTATTAACCAGCCAACCAGTAGTGGGTCATTTTTTACATTTGACTTGCGCCAAAACATAATCAGAAGTTTTACATTTTTATAACTTCTGACCCTGAAAACACTTGGGCACCGTAAAGCTACGACTGCATATTAGTACGATATATACTTGTTGGAAAAAAAAGCCTATGGAAAAACCCACTGATGTTTTCATTATGACAAAACCAATGTCAGAGGCATTCAGGACTAGCTGCAAATAATCACATTGATCCACAAACGTTTCCTGAAATGGTATCACCGCAAAATCATGTAATTCTTGTGTAGACAAGCAACCAACCTATGTCTGTCACGTGACCAGAAGTGAGAGCTGCTGACACACCAACATAACGACTGGCATGTCTCCCAAGTAATTCCACTTCTCGTAAGTCTAGATGAGCCTTGGAGAGAGGACGACGACGGACTTATGTGCATGCATTCTTTCTTCTTCTATGGTTTGGCGTGTCTGTTCTTTCTGTATTATATCATTTTCACTCCGTGATCCGTTCCCGTCTGGATGCAACTATTTAGTAATCCCGCACAATGTGGACGTGAATTGTTTCAGGAGCGTTCCCGTGTGGACGGGGCCTTAAGGCTTACCAATATTTGGTGCTTGGGAGTCATACTCATCTTGACAGTGTGTGAAACTATTATTATTTTGTCAAAGGCTTGAAGTCTTGTCTTTAGCCATGGATTTGTGGTTTTATTCCTCCATCTCCCTTCCTCCAATCATATCCTGGAAAAACAAGAAAGCAGTAAAGCAGCAGTAGAATGTAGTGGGCCTCGGTGATGGAGGACTAGCGCTATTGGGCAGGACAGGGCGTGGGGGTTAATTACTCTATTACTGAGCGGCTCAGTCAGGAGCTGTTTAAACAGGCCCCAGTCAGCAGGGGATTAGGCCTCATTACTCCAGCTAAAGTTGCGCCCACGACCCTTACCCACTGCATACTGCGGGTTTGTCAGGCGTTCCGGGGAATATTCATATGTCGTGAGGAGGGTCGGATATAGAAAAGGAAAAGGAGATTAATACTAAGCAGAGGGGTGCAGGACACGTGATAGGAAGAAGAGCAAACCGATGAGAACGACAGGGTTTATCTCCCGAGGATCGCCCCGCATTTCACCTGAGCTCAGCCGGCGCTACAATTATCCTCGAAAATGTCAGAGCGTAGTCAGATTAGCATCACGAATCAGGTTACCCTCCTTCCCATCAAAGCCCAACCTCCCTCCTTCAGACATCCTCGGCCACCGCCTCTTCACCGCGCTCGTCCTCCAGGTGTCTGATGGCACTGTGATAATGACGGTGCTCTCGTTTGCAGGAAACATGGGATGCTTGAAATGAGGTTGATGTTCGTATGAGCAGAGAGGCATGGGTCAATTTACCAGGGCTACAGGGCATGAAATACTTCAGGTTACAGTGACTGTCATGCAGTCAGCTGTCAGAGATAAAGTTGTCCTCATCAAGTAGACGAGGTGGTGTCACCATGTCTCTGATAATGAACTGTCATTTAAAATTCATTGCAATATTGGACCTTTTTATTATTAAACTAAAGCATTCTTTTTTTTCTACATGGTTTCTAAGACACATATATTCCAAGGTCTGATCATCACCTCTTTGCAACAAAGTGTGAAGTGGGCCCTCTCACTTAACAGGAAGAAAGATCATCTTTTTTGGCCTTAAAACCCTTCTGTTGCATATTGCACTCTGCACCAGTAACAACCTTCATTTGGGCCGAGGATTGTACCATGTCGTGACAGATCTGGCTCAGGGATGGTTACATTTTTTGGAGGGGGTCTACCATTTGACTTTTTTGTTCTATAACAGTCTGTATACTGTAAGAAGTTTAAAATGACTGTCTACTACATCCAAACTCAGCAGCAATGGCGCATTGCAACAGGAATGGTCAAGAAACTTGTTAATCTTGGCCTAATGGCTGATGGGCAACAGGTGTGCAGACCAGGAGAACAAGGCAGGGGTCCGCTGCAGGACAGAAAAGAGACAACAGGGGGCAGCACACCAAACAAGTGCATTCATTCATTCATCATTCATTTTCTACCGCTTTTTCCTCACGAGGGTTGCGGGGGGTGCTGGAGCCTATCTTAGCTGTCTTTGGGCGAGAGGCGGGGTACACCCTGGACTGGTCGCCAGCCAATCACAGTGCATATATAGACAAACAACCATTCACACTCACATTCATACCTATGGACAATTTGGAGTCGCCAATTAACCTAGCATGTTTTTGGAATGTGGGAGGAAACCGGAGTACCCGGAGAAAACCCACGCCTGCACGGGGAGAACATGCAAACTCCACACAGAGATGGCCGAGGGTGGAATTGAACCCTGGTCTCCTCGCTGTGAGGTCTGCGCACTACCAAACAAGTGCAGATCATGACAAATCTGGCCATATTCAAAAAGACACCCTAGCCATTAAGTGATTATGGCACTGACAGAAAATCGCATTTTTGCTAGGATTTTGGCTTTTAAAGGTTGTGGTCTTAAATTTTTGATGCAATTTATCAACTTGTTTTAAAATTTTGATCGGGAGTGTATCGGACACGTATTAAACCCATTTTAAAATAAAAAATATAAACTCTGTAAAGGCTCACCGCTCAAGATGATCAATGAACAGAAGCAATCAGAGTCATGGTGTTGAGATTATACATATATACTAAGTTTGAAGTCTCACAGCAACTATGGTGCATTCAAGGACGGCCACACAAAGTGGAAATTCTCAGTGCTTGATGAGGAGGATAAAATGAACTTTTGGCCCTAAAATCCACAAATTTGGGGTTGTCGGGACTGTGTGGGGATCTACTGTTGACTAATCGACTATGAAAATAGTTGCCCAAATAATTGTCTATGAACGGAAAATGAGTTGTGTTGTAGTCCCATTAGTTTACAGTTGTGTTTTCACTCACAATAATACACAACCTATAGAGACTTGATTTTCTATTGATAATCCTGGCAGAACAAAAAAGTTAACTGGGTAAGTAGTTGTCAGTGGATGGCTCCCAGTTAGAAAACCAACTGTTGTCACCGTGTGACAACTTGACAACTTGAGTTCTTCACTTTACTGAAAGTTTTGAGTCAGCGCCCCTTTGTTTTTCAGGGCCAATCACCTGGAACAAAAAAGATAAAGCAGACACACACTCTGAGCGTGCTGCTGCGCAGAAACGCAAATCTCTCCAGAGGGGCCGCCAAAGGCAGTCGATGAGAATCCCATTTCGTATGAGCCAAAATGCTTTCTTGATTTATGGGACATGCTTGCTCGCAAAACTGTGATTTGAGTGTAAATCCAGAACGGTGCTTCTGTTATATAATTGAGGGCAAAAAAAAAAACAAAAAAAAAAATCAATGAAAGCAGCAGGATGTGGCCGGCAGAGTTCACATCCATATTGAGAGCATACCGTCTTCGATCTGTGTCTGAGCTGGGCTCAGCTTCACCAGTCTAATCACACAAGGAGCAGGTCGATTGCGAGACTTACCCAGTAGCGCTCTCGGCCGTATCATGTGGCATATGTTTACACCAGTCTGCTTTTTGCTAGGGGTTAAAAAAAAAAAGACATGCACCTGAGATCCTTGGTCGTTCAGAGCTTTAAAAAAAAAAAAAAAAACAAGGGCGGGAGGGTGTGGGGGTTATTTTAAACATAGCCCGAGGTTAGAGCAAGATTCTACGCTCTGGTAACCACAGCGAGCTGGAGGTGCCGCTAAGTACAAGAGAGGCAAACAGGATATTTATCCTATTGATTTTGTAAAGTTGAAACAAGAAGATTTAGAGGGGCTTGACTCTTAAAATTCCCAAGGAGCTGTTCACTGTTCAGCTCCACCGCCATGAACACACACACACACACACACACACACATACTAGATGGAAACGTCTTACCGGTGAGGTTTAGGGGCTCTGAGCTGCTGCAAAGTTGTGGTGTGCTGTGGAATGATGTGCCCCAGTGGTTGTCAGAGGAATCATCATAGCTCATGGTAGCCTGCCTATGGTGGATGTGTGTGAAGATGTGAATCATGGAGCTAAGTGGAGGTGTGGGCAGATAACAGATGAGGAGGTTCTTTTGTATTGTGGAGATATGGCTTTGAGTCTGCTACTGAATGGCGGGAGCCTGTAAATCAACAACAAACACCGTGTGACAGACTTTCACTCAGCATAGTGAACATTTCCTGGAGTTACGTGGTGTGCTTGAACGCCACATTCCGTGAACAGAACAAGGAGCACAGTACTTAAAAGGATAGTTTGGATTGACATTTTGACATGAAGTTCTATGACACCCTCATAAGCCGTGTCCTGAGCCAAGTTCTGGTCAGATTTTGGTGCTGAGGAAAGTACTACTGAACTACTTTTTCACAAATTTGATTTGCCGTATGTCTTATATTTAGATCTTCCAGCTTCTGGGCTATTCTTCCACAGACTCAGTCATTTTATGTCACCAAGTCGATGTACTGTTGAATATGTTGACAAGAGTCTAAAGTTCCCTGGGCTTCAGAAAAGATCCTGATTGCAACTAGTATCATTTGGAACAAGGGTTTGGACTTCCTGCTCTATGCAGTTGTATAGAGGAGCTCCTGTTGGCATAAAGATTCTCATATTGCTGAAAAATATTGTTTATTTCTAAAAATGATTGACATTCATGGAGATACTCTGTTTTAGCTAACCTATAAAAGAGACCAATGACGCATTTGTCCCAAATAAATGCATCATATGGCGATTGAGGGCTGCACGGCGGTCCAGTGGGTAGCACGGAGACCTCACAGCTAGGAGACCGGGGTTCAATTCCACCCTCAGCCATTGCATGTTCTCCCCGTGCATGCGTGGGTTTTCTCCGATTTCCTCCCACATTCCAAAAACATGCTAGGTTAATTGGAGACTCCAAATTGTCCATAGGTATGAATGTGAGTGTGAATGGTTGTTTGTCTATATGTGCCCTGTGATTGGCTGGCGACCAGTCCAGGGTGTACCCCGCCTCTCGTCCAAAGACAGCTGGGATAGGCTCCAACACCCCCCCGCGACCCTCATGATGAAAAGCGGTAGAAAATGAATGAATGAATGAATATCTTGATTGAATGAACAGCAGCTTGACTTAGCTGCTGCTGTCCCACCTCCAGGGTCATCATGTGGGTCTAACCCACCGCCTGGCCATCCCACCCTGCGACTCCTCAGTCACGCTCACAGCGATTACTCATCGTTGGGGAGGAGATGCCACAGTAATTGTTCTTTAGAGTGGCCCAATTATTCCATTAACGGCCCCTCTTGATGAGGCTAATGGCGAGAGACCTCGTTTGCATGGCATTATCTTAATTGAGCCCGGGGCCTGGCATGAAAACAAGCCTGAGATTATGTTACTGATGGATGGTGGCAATGGTCCGGCAGCAACCATTTACCCGACAGCTATATTAATTAACAGCTATCTCCTTACATGGGCTTTAACAGAGATGAATAAGTGAACATACTGACGTCGTCTGCGACATAGCTCCGGTGCTTATGTGTGGGCTTCTAATGGAGGCTGCACACCAATATGGGATGTGTGTGTTGATAGCAAAAGAAGACCTGGCGTGGGATCTTCTTACCTATTTCCTAAAGGAGGAAACTGAGCCAGCGTTTCCTTGTATGAGCTTTTAAATAAATCACCGCACGTACTAATACTTTTAATTGGGAATTAATGACACAGTTGACACAGATTTCATGATTTCGACTGAAACAAATGAAAAATACGCATACTCACAATCACGTACACACCTTAAATGTAGTATCTATGGATCACAATGGTGTTTTGGATGATCAGAGGGTCAGCCAGGTCACTCTTTTGTTATGTAGAGATCTGCCACACGATCCAGCAGGATAAAAAGGGGCGAGAAAAAGAAACCGTTCAGATAAGCTTCCCTTCATCAGATAATTAAGGACGCCTTTGCTCCAGTTTCCCCTTCGTAGCAGAAGTGTCTGATCATCTTTCAAAAAGCTCATCAGTCAGAGTTGCTCTTCAAGATCCACTCCTTTTAGGGGGCAAACCCTTTACCCTTTACTTCCCCAAACATGCAAGCACATTATAAATGTTTTATTACGTCTTCTTCCTCTTATCAAGATTATTTTATTCATAAAATAAAAAAAAGAATGGCATTGCAAGAAGCTAAAGTAATTTACTAATTAATGCAGAACCTAAATATTTACATCAGTCGGTAAAGCACAACCATTTAAATTTCAATTCAAAGCATGAATATTTTTCAGTAAAAATTAGGGAAAATGCAGTAATATGGATTTAATGCTTCTCAAATGACCATTTTCCCTCATAATATTACATTCTCATAAAACTATGCCATTTTATTTTTTTTACCTCTTAATATTTTTATTTTATTTTTGTAAAAATACTGCAGATTTTTCAATTTTTGCTGTTTTTTTTTCCCATTTTGCGCTTTTCAAGGTACCGAAAGTGCTTCACAAAGCTATCAGTCACACACTGGTTTTTGGTATTCTACATCCGTATCCACAGCTGCCCGAGGGTAGGCAGATTGAAACATGGCTGCCCATTTGACCTCTCTGACCGCCACCAAACAGGGACACAACAACAGTAACTGGGTGGAGGGAGCGAGGATCAAACCACCAACCTTGCGACTTGCTCTACCTCCTAAGCCATTACCACTCAAATGTAAAATGATATATTTAAATCAAAGATACTTTGCGTAACCCTGGTCTGCCATTTCCCTACAAAGATTAGAGCTGTCCTATCTAGTCTGATTCCTTTGGGCATGAACCGATGAAGGGTGAAACGTCTTCTAAGACAACCTGAACAGTCCGATTGGCACCAATTGAATTACCTGAGAATACAATGACCTGGATGAATGACAATATTCATAATCATGTCTCCATAAAGAGATCTCATATCCACTTCAACAAATAAACAAACACATGATGTTGCTGTAATAGCAATGTTTTCACAAGAGGTTGGTTCAGTACATGCCACATCTTTTATATTGTTAGTGTTTCCATGCAAGCTTGTAACTGATGACAGATTGACATCGCCGCATGGGGAACAAGGAAGGGCACGAGGTCACGTGAGCTCTCATCAACCCTTCTAAGACTTCAAGATATCACATTAGTTTAGTTTAAATGAACGCAATATTCTGTGTGCCTGTCAAAATCATCAAAAATGGCCGGTACTGACAGTGAGGGCTTTTGAACAATGTTGGTCAGTTTATTTTTACACTTAAGGTAATTATTTCCAGGCTTTCGCAGTTCACATAATACAATATGGCAGACTGAATCTGGCTTTGAACTATAAGGGGGCTTCCTTAAAAAGTAGGATTTTGGAAAAATCCTGCTTCTAATATCTCACTATATTGATGATGATCAGAGGTATTATATTTGGTTTATTTTAGTTTTATTTAGGTAGTTTATTTGGTATTAATTTTGTTAGTTTTTCCAAGCTTTTGATTGGCCATAATGCATGTGACAGCCGGTTAAAGTGTTATCTATGTGGGCAAAGATGGTTTTTAAGTGTTGTGAAAATAGCGTGTTCGTATGAACATAGCCTTGGGTTTCTTTTTAAGTCAGATACCCTTCCTAACACAACCCTCCCATTTATTTCTGTGTACCATTACCCCACCAGTGCTGTACTTCACCCTAATACGAAGTGAATAACCCATGCAAATAAGCGCAATTAATTATTGTCGCAGCTGTCATGGAATTACAGCTTCTGATTGAAAAGGCTGTACTTTTTTCTGCGGTATTTTTTTTCCACTTTGACACACCTTTGCTCCTTGTCAAAACTTCACCACCACCACCACCTGTCACTGTTTTCTGAGTATCGCCGTCACCAACACCCCCACCCCCTTCCACGCTCTCCTTGCATCCCCTGCTGCCAGTTTTTAACTACACTCCACTCTGGCCTCTGCTCTACTTGTTACAGCCCCAACACGAGTGCAAACAATCAAAGTGTTTGGGAACGCTAAAATATGCATGGCTATCCATGACAGACAGATAAAGCAGGGCAATTAGCCACGTAATCCTAGAGCATCGTGCGGAAAAGGCCGCCTCAGCTGTCCTCTCACCCCTCCCTCCCTTTACTCTCTTGGTCTCCATTAGTTAAATGTACACTGTGTGTCGTCTCCCTATCAAATCAAGTAACACTTCGCCTAATTGGCTTATAAATAATACAGCAGAGCCTACATTATAATTTCATCAGTGGTAAACATTGGAGGGGCACTTGGTAAAGAACCTATCCCTCATTAATTTCTTAATTTGGGAAGTGAGAGAATGAAATGTGGGGAAAGAGAAAATGAACAAGAGATGGAAAGAAAGGAAAAAGATGTCAGATATTCAGTCAGTACTCCTGCGCAATAGGTGACGAGTGCCCCACCGCCCTCATTTTACACAAACACACATAAATAAACACACATTTTCCTTCCCCAGCCCCAATTGCCTGTTCTTTTTTTATAGCAACTTAATGAATATTTCATAACAAGCAACATAAATATGCATTCTAATGGTTTTTGCACATAGTTATTACCAGTATTTCCTTCTTCTTCTTTTTTTTTCCCCGCTGCAACAAAAATACTCATTAGAAATTCTGCATAACCAGGCTCTGAAATAATTTCTCCTCCCCAAGAAGACACACAGAGGGAAGCAGGAGATTTATTCACATCAACTGCTTAGAAGTAAACCACAAAATAATACAGTTGCTTTTTTATCGGCTTTTACATGTTAAAAAGCATTTATCCACGAGAGAGGAACATTCATTTCTAATTTCAGTCAACAGCTGCAATCGCGACGCAAACCGAGATTTCTTCCATGATGAAATCCTTTTAGCAAAAGACACCGAGTTTGTACCCCCACATCCACATCTCCTTGGCAGGTAAATGTCACTCAAACCTGCTATTATATTGCATAATGCACTTTTAAGGGATTTTACATGGCTTGTGATAGACGTTTTGAAATATGACTTGTGAGAATATTACTCTGATCTCCGAAAGACAGATATTAAAGCAAACTCTCAAATGAGCCATTTCCCTACCCCCGCTATCCACTTTTTTTTATTCCCGCTGAAATGTGGCATATAAGATTCTTTTTTTTTTTTTTTTTTTAAGACACCGAGAGCCCTTCCGCCTTCAAAAGGAAAGTTAAGTGCAGCACGTTTTCGGTGAGATTTTGAAAAGTGAGCCACCTGAAGGCAATCTGTCTCGGCTGGAACCTCGCTTGTCACCGCCACCGAGAGCTGTCACTTGACGGTGCCAGCGCCGATGGAGACAGACATCCATCATCCGCCGTCTTCACGTCATGTGATGTCTTGCCGCCCGGCAGAGAAGTGTGTTTTGCTTAAGATGTGCTCAGGCGCATTCGGGTAGTCTTGCAAAAGAGCTTTTTGTTCCCATATCTCTCTCATCTTAAGGTAGAAAAACATTGATTTCAAAAAAATTGAGCTTTTAGAGTCCATACGGAACGAAGACAAAACTGTCCATCAATCCCCCTCAAAGGCACATCACACAAAACGTAGCTAAACGACAGTTAACATTGTCAGAAAAAGCAGCAGCAATAGCTTGATTTAGAAACTCTGCTTAAACCACAGAGTATCAAAAGTATTTATTCCTGTCATCCATTTAAAAAGGATCCATTATGCCAATTTTAGTACTATATTTATATTCTTGCATTTTATTGGCATGATTTCAGCTTCCAAAAAAATGCATACCCTTTAATATATAAAACATTTGCTTCAGAGTCCACCTATTACGCTCATTTTCCCTTTTCTATTGACTTGTGGACTCCTATAGAGCAGATTCACACTATAACTAACACAGAAAGCTTTCTAGATCTTCCAGAATCTGGACCTATTCCAATTGTGTTTCCTTGGCTTTCCTGCTTCCCGCCAAAACAGTCTGTTTTAATTGACTCCACCCACAGCCCACTCTGCACGCCCACTCTGCTGTGGTTGGTCTCATTCCCAAGGGCTCCCGAGGACTTTCGGACAGCCACCGAACCCCACTTTCTAATTTTGTCGGTGGAAGGGACTACTCTTGTTTAAAAGACTCGGCTAGACCCCGACAGATTGTGGTGGAAAAGGCTATTCGCAACTCCGGATATTGGTGAGCTTGTAATTTGCATGCATGCAAATTACACTCATTCCACTCTATGTATGCACACTCTATAATGCTACACAAACAACTGCTTTTGTTCGATTACTTACACAAAATAAACAGTTAGGATCGTCCCTCGGTGGAATTCCCCTTAGTTGTGTGTTGACGACATCCAGGACGAATAGTACAGCGAGCGACAGGATGACCGGCCTACCCTCAATACATGCATCATACATTACACATACATAGCTCCATACGTATTTACACTGAAATTTCATATATGTACGTCTTAGCGATTAGCATTAGGTGTTCGAGTGGCGGGTTTCTGACCCCTTGCATCGAGAATACAAGACACCAGACTTATTTACTTACTTTATTTACTTTATTTATTTACTTTATTTATTTTAAACTCTGATGTATATTGAGGCAGCGGTGGAGTTAACAATAAATCCAATTGGCGATGTTGTCTTGCACTTTTGAAACATTTAGTTTTGAAGTAAAAAAAAAAGTGCTATTGGAGTAAATGTATCACCTCCTTAAGCAAGGGGCTCACAGAGGTTAAACCAGCCGTACCCTCCACTTAATTACAGCAGAACAAGAGGAGACAGGGAGCATGTTGTGACTGAGCTTAATTAATGTAGCAGTAAAAAGTGGCCCTCCCTCTGCTTGTCCGTTCTGCTGTTCAGTATTAGTTCCACTTCAGTGCTCTCCGAGCCACGGACAAATCGGGACTCTAATGATAGGACAGACAAGCGCCCCCTCAGCCTGTCTCGGGTCACTGACTGCCCTCCCTCCCTGCTTCTCCCCTGGGATGTGTGGGGCGGGGGAGTCAACCAGTTAGACAACCATGTTCACTCCATCAGCACCACAGTGCAGAAGACAATCTTGCATATTGACTTCATTAACACTGACAAGTTTATGTGTGTGTGTGTGTGAGAGAGAGAGACTGAATGACTAATATCATGCAAAGCAAGACCATCTCTCAATTGTTTACTATGGCAAACATCTGCACCCACCTTGGAGACACTGTGTATTGTTGAAATCAAACAGCTAACAATTAAAGACATCCTTTTTGACAAGACATGATGACATTTTCATACTATCTTCCAAAAAATACATTTTCAAAATGAGCTTCTAAATTGAAAATATATCAATTAGGGTCGACATATCCATTAATGTCGACATAATCATATAATTATCATAGTTAGAACATTAAAAATATGTTTACTATCTCCTAAATAAGTTTTTTTTTTACATTATTAGAGCCCTCTAGACATGAAGTAACACCCCTATAGTCATCTTTACACTCATTCATTCATTTTCTACCACTTTTCCTCACGAGGGTCACGGGGGTTGCTGGAGCCTATCCCAGCTGTCTTCGGGCGTGAGGCGGGGTACACCCTGGACTGGTCGCCAGCACATATAGACAAACAACCATTCACACTCATATTCATACCTATGGACAATTTGGAGTCGCCAATTAACCTAGCATGTTTTTGGAATGTGGGAGGAAACCGGAGTACCCGAAGAAAACCCACGCATGCACAGGGAGAACATGCAAACTCCACACAGTGATGGAATTGAACCCTGGTCTCCTAGCTGTGAGGTCTGCGCGCTAACCACTAGACCACCGTGCCGCTATCTTTACACTCGTATTACCAAATATAGTAGACATAATAACAGAAAATAAGCTCTAACAATAGACTGCATTCGGGATTATTGTTGTGAAATAATTCAAATTCTGGCAGTTGTGTGTCTCACTAAACATTACAGCAAGTAATGTAGTAACCTAGTGATCAGTGTAGAATACTACATATCATCTGACATCGTCTTTTTAATGCCTTATATTTGGATTTTACTTCATTTATCCATTTTTATGCTTGAAAATGCTTAGTTTAGGCAAAAAAAAAATACGTAAGATTTCCTTAAAAATGCATATTTTATGACAAATAAAAGGCTGTATACGATTATGAATTAATATAGTTTAGAAAATCTCAGTTGGAAAATCTATGTGGAGTTCTCCCTGTGTGTACATGGATTTTTTTTTCTGGGATTATGTCCCAAAAACATGCACGTCATGAGAGACTCTGAATCAGTGGTTCTCAACTGGTTTGAAAAACAACTTTTGGGTCATAGATTACCTGTCACCCAAAGTCAGCTGGTGTAGGCTCCAGCTGACCTGTGATGTACAGTATATAGACTGCAAACTACAATAAACTAAATAAATTAGTCGGACATTTAGTATCCTTTCAAGCCCATTCTAACCTGAATAATAAATATTTACATACTGTTTCAAACCGTTTCCCGAGCAGACCCCAGTGAAAGGAACGCAGCTCTGAAAGCATCATCATCACATCAGGTGATGCATGCAGAGCAGCGGCCGTGTTTTTACAGAGTAAACCAAATGCGGGGGAACGAATTGATACTCTGGAGACAGCATCGCGTGGCAGATCATGTTCCAAATCAAGTCTAAACAAAAGGAATATCACATGGAATTAAGGTGTGAAAAGGTGTCGTCAGTGATCTTTGCCATCCTGACACTGACATAAAGGATATAAATATTGTATGCAAAGAGAACAAAAACCCTGTTTGAAGCCTTCAGAGGGGAGACAGTGGAGGGGGGGGGGGGGGGGGGGACAGGTAATTACTGGTGGAGATGCTCTTTGGCAGTTTATTGAATGGAAGTAGGAGGATCAACCTAGAACAGCCATTCTTGTCTGTCTCTACAGATCAGTGATGTGACGTTAATGTCCACCATATTAACTTTGACCCAATGATGTTGCCTGTTTTTGTACAGATAAAAAAACTAATGATGTTTTTTCCGTCTTGCTCAAGGGCGGGCACCCCGACAGTAATCTGGAAGCCAACTAGCACGTTGTCAACGTCATTGGCTCAGTATTTACTCTACGCCAGGGGTCTGAAACACATGGCCCGCAGGCCAAATGTGGCCCGCAGGACACTAGTTTGAGGCCCCCGCCTTGATATGAAAGTTTAATGTTAATGCATCCAGTGCAAGTTTGATATGGATGCTGTATGGTATCATGTACCCAGGAAGAATTATTATGTTTGATTAATGTTCATGTTAAAGGTTAAATAACTGTTAATAGTTATCTTCCCGATCCGTGTGGAAGTGGTACGTTTTTGGCTATTTAGTTTAAAGGAAATAACTTGAAGGCTACCGTTTAGGTCGCTGGCTCTCTAGTTTGCGAGTTAGCATGTGTCTCAAGACCCTGCAGTTGCGCAATATGTTGTAAATAAAAATATTAAAATATAAAATGTGACTATAGTCATGTTTTGTCATGTCTACAGGGCTCTAATAATGCTTTGTCTACCCACCAACTATATGTGGTTTCTTGAGTTTTTATTAATTTTATTATATTTATTTATTACTGATTGATTTTCTTTCTTCTTGATTTATTTATTTTTCATCTTATTGTGTGTAGAAAAATAAAAAGTAAGATATTTGAGAACAGTGGAATGTTTTATCAGAGCTTTTCTTGTACAAAATCGAAACCAAAGCAAAGTTTATTCATTTTTCTGTTTTTAATAAATGCGTGTTTTTTTTTTTTTTTTAGAAAACCCGATGCGGCCCAGTCCCGCCAGACCCTAGCTCCAGTGGCCCCCAAGTAAATTGAGTTTGAGACCCCTGCTCTACGCCATCACTGCCGGGTTAGGCAACAATAACAGAGTGGCGGTGCTGGTGACCCACCTTCTGCTTTGATGACAGGATGCCAACCTCCTCACTTCCTTAAGGAAACAAGGCCGAGGGAGGGACAACATGCCCTTGTTCTCTCCAAATATGAAAAAAGGAGTAAGTTGTATTTAACAATATGCTCACCCTCCCCTCCTTGATTAGAATTAGAATCACATCTGGCACCATGTTCTGTCCCTCATTACTACTGAATCTCATTACAGGCTGCTCCCGTGGGAGGGAGCACGGCAGGTTTTTAAGCACACTTTTCACTTTCTTCCTGCCTCTTGCTCATCTCATGTGCCGTTTCTTCTATTCTGCGTTTACATTAACGGAAGTCCTCATCTGAGAGAATGACTGAGCACCAACGCCCTCCTCCTCCTCCTCCACCCAGAGCATGGAAATTGTTTTACGCCGCCAATTAATGTAGGTACGCCAAGTTTTTTTTTTTCTTCCTGAGAGTATGTTTTATTCAGAATGTATTATGTTTCGCTCAAAAAAGGAGGAAAAAGTATAAAATGACTAAAATAGGTCTAGCAGTAAGGAAGTTCCACTTACTTGCAATAAAAACTACACCAAAGGTTTGGAAATTCAGGCAAATTATAAAAAAAAATAAAAAAAATGAGGCAGCTTATTTATGGTGCCCTGAAGTCCTACTGAATAATGAAAGCTTCCATATATAAACACATTTTCAACTTAATTCTTATGGAGGATTGGAAAATGGCAGAATGTTTCACCTCATTAAAATTAGGAATCAAAGCCTCAGTTGGGTGTTTGCACTAGTGAGGAAATACAAGCATCAATTTATTTGCAGACATAAATATGAACATATTAGCAGCAATTGGACACTTGAATTCAGAAGGAAATGATGGAGGTTGCAGGGATTTCCTGTGTTCCCGCAATGGTTTCGCTCTAGATCATTGGCGAGTCACAGAGCGAGCATGGAGCCTGGAGTATGTTCTTTATCCACTGTGGATCTAAGGGGAAATAAATCAAGGTTATGATAGAAACAATGAAGACCAACAATATATAATAAATATAATAAACTGTACTCCGGTTTCCACCCACATTCCAAAAACATGCTAGGTTAATTGACCACTCCAAATTGTCCATAGGTATGAATGTGAGTGTGAATGGTTGTTTGTCTATATGTGCCCTGTGATTGGCTGGCGACCAGTCCAGGGTGTACCCCGCCTCTCGCCCGAAGACAGCTGGGATAGGCTCCAGCACCCCCCGCGACCCTCGTGAGGAAAAGCGGTAGAAAATGAATGAATGAATAATAAACTGTATTATGAAAAGCAGGAAGTGAACAAATGTAATAGTTACTGATTGTAAAAGTAACAGATGGAGGGGTAGGATTTAATAAGCTTTGCTTCTTCCTTTTCCTTTTGGACATGTGGAACTGTGAACTCATTATTAGATGCACTCAATTGTAATCTGATGCATGTTCAAATGAAATAAAACCATTACCATTACCATAAATGAAGTAGAGATAATTTCTTACTGCACCTCAAATTTCCCCTCTCATTGTGACAGGTCATCGAGCAAGTTATTACTCGACCACCAGTGAAGCACAAAGTTTTCCTTTGAAAGCTGCGGAAGTGACAAAGAAAAAGGAAGTGGATGAAAATGATGCATACCATCAGGTGCCGGGAGTCCAGAGATGCTGTCCTGCAATAGGCATCGTCTGAATGTCAGCGCCTGGCACGCCTGGTAAGACAGCACACACCTGGACAGGCCAAGAGAAAGGTCTTAAAGCTGGCTGACACACACACACACACACACACACACACACACACACACACACACAAGACAACAAGCATGATGCGTGTGTAAATGTCAAAAAAGGAAATGGCATGATAGCAGCACCGTGAAGGTAAATAAATAGTCATTCACTCTTGTGTACTTACCTGAACCACATGTGACCATTTTCACACACTGCTTGTTTGTGATCGGTGAAGGGCAGCACATCCTGACATAAGCTGCAGTGCTCCTGGAACGTCTGCTTGTGCATTTTTTTCTTGATGTGACCAATCAGGATCTAAAAAGCCAGAGACAACAATAAACACAAGTTTTATCGTACTTTCAGGCAATGAGCCAGATAGGGCACGCCACTAATACATTAGGACCGCCATAAATAAATCAGGCTCTACTGGTTTTTTCTTGTTTATAAACATATAACACACCTGGTCTTCCTGTGAGACCACAGCAGCAATCACTGTTGCCAACTTAGTAACTATTGGGGATTTGAATGATCTTTTAGATCAGGGGTCTCAAACTCAATTTACTCGGGGGCCACTGGAGCTCAGGTCTGGGTGAGACTGGGCTTGTTTTATTAAAAACAAAAAAATGTAAAAAAAACTTCGCTTTGGCTCCAATTTTCTACAAGAAAAGCTCTGATAAAACATTCCACTGTTCTCAAATATCTTACTTTTTATTTTTCTACACAAAATAAGATTAAAAATAAATAAACAAATCAAGAATAAAGAAAATCAATCAGTAATAAATAAATAAATATAATAAAAATAATGAAAACTTAAGAAACCACATATAGTTGGTGGGTAGACAAAGCATTATGAAAGCCCTGTTGACATGACAAAACACGACTATAGTCACATTTATACTCTTTTTATTTACAACATATTGCGCAACTGCAGGGTCTTGAGACACATGCTAACTCGCAAACTAGAGAGCTAGCGACCTAAAACGGTAGCCTTCAAGTTATTTCCTTTAAACTAAATAGCCAAAAACTTACCACTTCCACACGGATAGGGAGGATAACTATTAACAGTTATTTAACCTTTAACATGAACATTAATCAAACGTAATAATTTTTTCTGGGTACATGATACCATTCATATCCATATCAAACTTGCGCGGGCCGCACTAACATTAAACTTTCATATCAAGGCGGGGGCCTCAAACTAGTGTTGTGTGTTTGAGACCCCTGTTTTAGATCATAGTTATTCTGATCGCCATGAGGTGGCCTTATTGGATCACATGACTGTACACGGAGCTTCTTGATAAGACGAGGGTGTTACCTGGGCATCCTTGTCGCTGGTATCTTTCGAGAGATGCTCAGCCACGGCCAAAGTGGGAATGCATGTGTTTTCTGTGATCCGTGTGTTGAGGTACACCACACCGAGCACCTTCTTCATGTTCTTTCTAACCAGGTGGGTCTCCACTGAATTGATCAATGCCTTCACCTGCTCCATTTGCTTCATCCCTTTAACGGCGCTAGCCTCACCGTACAAATCTTCCTCCTCTTCTCCATCTCCGTCCTCTTTCACGAGTGTCTTGCCGACCTCCTGAGAAGGTTTCCAGTAGTGATCCGTCAGTGGGGACTGAAGTGACTGGTATAGTATCCGAACCAAAAACAGCTTAAAGCGCCACAAGTAGGAAGAGTCTTCCCCTTGGATCTTCTGATCGAGCTCTTGCTGCAACGCCTCTGGAATGCTTTTGTTTTTTAAGACGTTCCACCTTATAAGATCCAACAGGTCGGCTTGCTTGTACAAGTTCTGTGTGGGGGATTTTAGCACAAGTCCTGCTGCCGTTTCTGGCGATTTCACGGCTATAAAGTGCACTTGATAAGTCCTGTGAATTGGGTGAAACATGTCGACCAGACCTTGTGTGCTGGCCAGCGCAATATATGCTCCATTGCAGCTTAACGTAATCCCATGGAGTCTCCTCTGATCTAAAAAATCTGGACCCAGCATGTTCTCTTTATTAAAAATCAAAGTCTTTTCTGTGAATTGTGGTATCAGCTTCTTTATCCACCCATCCATGGAGCATGTGTACACAACCCCGTGGTTGCTGACTGCAAGCGAGACAACTGGAAGCGAGTGGAGGCCCACCACGTGTGAGTTGTGCACGTTCAGTCCAGTTGGAGAAATCATGAGCAAACACCAGTAGATGTAGCATCCACGAGACGCCACAATGAGACTGCAGTTCAACTTCTGAATCGGGTGGATCAGTGGCACACACGTAATGTTGTCAACAGCGATCTGGTCGCATTCCTTCCATAGCGTGACAGGGTGGCGCAGTGTGAAGTAGCCCTTCACCCCTACCATGCTGACTGGCATGATCTTAAGTGTGCCCGACTCACTGCCGACAATCAATCCGCTCATGCGTCTTCCTGCGTTTTCATACTCCCACCACTCCAAATCACTGGGTCTGCTCACTTTGGACTCGATGACATCATAAAAGACAACATCTGCTCCGTTCTCAAACGGCAAAACAAACTTCCACAAAACAAGGTCGCCGTTTTCCATCAAGACGGCGAGGAGGACCATCTCCGCATCAGCGCACATGTTGTCAGCTTGCACGTGTTTCACTGTGTAAATACTCGACCACTTCATCCTTAATGGAGTCTGCATCTGGAAACGTCGCTGCAGCTCCTCAAAATCACGGATGTTCTTCTGTGGTGGCTTGTCATCTTTTTTAGCGTAGCCTCGCTCCTGTAGCATGTCGCCATATTTCTTGGTCAGATCCACTAGCAAGCTCCATGTGAGATTCTTATGGCTGCGATGGATGGTTAGTCTATGGTCGAGAGTCAGGCATGCGATCAAACAGCGTCCATGAGAATCACAGCCGATTGGAGACCAACTAGCGCTTTTAACTCCTTTGGGTGCTATTCCCAAGGGGTCTATCACTCTATCCAGCAGAAAAGCCTGCCTTGAAGTGGGATCCAGGTGTGAGGTTAAGTGCTCGATGGCTTTTGCCTGTTCTTGTGCTGCTCCCACCTGCAAATTTAACAAGAAAAAATATATATATAAAGGAAATTTGAGCGGGGGGGCAGACAGGAAGTGACGTTTGGGGTTCAGCGTTGACTTATTGTACCTCTTGTGAGATAATTGAAGCCTATAATAACTTTGAAGTCAGTTGTTCCGGCAATCAAGTCAGGTGCTTGTGTATCTCACCGAACATGACAGTAGCATTTACTAACACGGAGTGACCAGTGCACAGTACTACATATATATATATATACACACTTCAATGTGTCCTCAGAATGCCTTAAGTGTGTATTTTAGTTTGTTTAGCTATTTGTGGGTTTAAGAATGCTTAGATTCGGCACTAAATACTTGCTAAAACACTAAAAAAAAATACATTTTTTAATGTATTTTTGAAAAACACATTCAAAATGAGACTCAAGCTATACCTCTATGTAAACTAGTTAGCTTGTGAAAATCTTAAAATACCTTAAGCAGTACCTTCTTTTCCGTATTCAAACTCGCTTTAGTGTCAAACCCGAAACCCCGTCCCAGCTGACTGAAATTGGTCAGAGTTCGAGCATAATTACCCGTAATCCGTAGCTTTCACCGGGCACCGGAATGGACGTCCTATGCAGTATCAGCTCCTGTTTGCTGCTTTGGGCGTCACACAATAGTTCCATCATTGCCAATGAGGTGGATGTACACACTGCGAGATGGTGGTCCTGCGACCAAACAAGCGGTTGTGTCCCTATCACCGGGGACAAAAGCGAGACGACCGGATCTCGTTTCACAGGCAAGTCGTCCTTACCTGCGGAGACATTATCGCCGGACTCTGTATACTCTATTTTAACGGCTTCACTTACGGTTTTAACGTCAACCTCCATACTTGACGACTCGGACGCCGCCATGTTTGTTGTTTGGTGGAAATGACGTTCGTGATCACGTGACTCGAGGAGGAACTATCCTCTTTTTTAATACAATGTACTTTGCACTTTTGCACTGTACTGCATGCATTTGACCTTTTATTTTTCGTCATATAGTTGTAATAAGGAACGTGCACATCAATTAATGAAAGTTATGGACCATTCTACCGTATCTGTGTCATTTGAATCCCCAGGAAATAAAAAAATAATAATAACATAATATTAACTTCACAATATTAACTTATATATATATATACGTGTATATATATATATATATATATATATATATTTGTGATCAAGCATAGTGTCCTGCGCATTTATTCATTATCATAAATAATATATATGTAATATATTATATATATATATATATATATATATATATATATATATATATATATATATATATATATATATATATATATATATATATATATATAATGTATATATTTTTTATTAATTTAAATTACGGGGCTGCACCCGACGAGTGGTTAGCACGCAGACCTCACAGCTAGGAGACCAGGGTTCAATTCCACCCTCTGCCATCTCTGTGTGGAGTTTGCATGTTCTCTCCGTGCATGCGTGGGTTTTCTCCGGGTACTCCGGTTTCCTCCCACATTCCAAAAACATGCTAGGTTAATCGGCGACTCCAAATTGTCCATAGGTATGAATGTGAGTGTGAATGGTTGTTTGTCTATATGTGCCCTGTGATTGGCTGGCGACCAGTCCAGGGTGTACCTCGCCTCTCGCCCGGAGACAGCTGGGATTGGCTCCAGCACCCCCGCGCGACCCTCGTGAGGAAAAGCGGTAGAAAATGAATGAATGAATGAATTTAAACTACACTGAACAAAAAAATGTTGCTTCAACAAAGCAATAAATGGCCAATTTTTCTACACCACACCGCTGAAGAAGGAAAGAAGCTTAAAAGTAAAAAAATGAATGGTCATCTGACAAAACGCAATGCTGATATCGCCAAGAAAGAACACAACTTGAGGAAGCAGGGAAAGATTCAAGGTACTTGGAGCACTGACGGCAAAATATACTTCAACCTAATGGAGGGCCAGGAGAGGCAAGAGTTCGAGACACATCTTGGCTTAGGACACTAACAAAAATTAAATAAATCGGGCTTGGATAGCAAATGTGTTTTCAGATTTAGAGTTGAAAAAAGACCCATATTTGAAATGTGAATTGTAGGCTATTATATACTTTTGCTTTAATGATACTTAACATGTTAATCGAGTACTTCATTGGCCTGCAAAATTGCTCCATAACCACAATGAGACGTCTGAAAACAAAAAAGTAATACCCAATATCGGCCCAGATCCTCAACTCAAAGTAAGATTATAAAAAACACAGCCAGATTGTGAAAACATGTTAATCAAACTGAAAACATACTGTCAATTCAGTCATACATAACCACAGTGTGCTTCACACTCTGAAGTGGAAACCTAAATACCACACATATGTTTATATTTGTTTGTTTTATCTATTTGCATTTATTCTGCAAAGCTGTGGTGTCACGGCTGCCAGAAAAAAAAAAAAAGCTTCACTTCTTTTTATATTTAGCCTTTAATTTGCAGTGGGCTTTCCAAAATAGACTTTACTTCTAAGAGAGTAGCCAATAGCATTGTTTCAAAATACCTGCCCTTTCACTCGCACCTTCCCTAACGGTTTGGTGAGGATGAAGGTTGGGATTCTATGTCACAGCTGTCATACCTGACTCGGATACTTAAAATACTTTAACTAGCTGATCGTGTGTACATCTTGCAGCTGTGTAGGATGACGTCCTCATCTGTCTCCACTCTGAAAAAGAGGGGGAGCGTAGGCCCTTTAATGTGAAAATGTAAAACAGATGTATCGTTTTTATGCACAAGGTGATTGTTGCAGTTTTTCTGACCCAACAGCTGTCAGAGCTGGCACTGATCAAATGTGGAAAACACTGTGCCTGATCTCTGAGATGTTGTCCTTTGAACTCATCATTCCACTTGAATGCCAATCACGTTCCTCCGCAATCACCAACCCTCGCTGACATCGCTTTATGACTATTACCAGCTTGCTTTGCATACCAGCCGATATTTAGTGTACATTTTGTGTGTGTACATGCGAATAGGTGTATTTGGTGACTCATTAACTGATGTATTTAGTCATGCTTTTGTCAGTTTTATACAGCATCTGGGTGAGCAATGAAAGGAAATACACAAATAGACAGTTATGAACCCCCGTATTTACGTTTAATCATCCAATTCAATACCATAAAAATACAGAGTTGGTGTTAAAATCCCCCACAGATACTGTAAATCAACAGAATGAATACATAGGCATGAAATTCATTAAAACATAATGAGTTCTAGCAATACTATAAAGACATAATGACAATATATTTAATATTAGCTATATTATTCATTCATTTTCAATGCCTATGGTGCTCATGAGGGTCGCGGGTTTATGCTGGAGCCTACCCTAGCTAACTTCAGGCAAGAGGTGAGATACACTCTGGACTGGTCACTGGCCAATTAGATTAGACATTTGCATATTATTGAATATATTATTACTATTACGAAAAGAACAGGAAGCAGAACTGGAGGTAGCAGAAATGAGGATGCTGAGGTTCTCATTGGGAGTGACCAGGATGGATAGGATCAGGAACGAGTACATCAGAGTTCCATTACATGTTAGAGGATGGTTGGGACATGTCCAGAGGAGAGATAGGATAGTGAATATATTGGTAGAAGGATGCTGCCAGGTAGGAGGCGTAGAGGAAGACCAAAGAGGAGGTTTATGGATGTTGTGAAGGAGGACATGAGGGTAGTTGGTGTGAGAGAGACAGATGTTGGTTGGATGGAGGAGATTGATTTGCTGTGGCGACCCCGAAAGGGAAAAGCCCAAAGAGAAAGAAGAAGATATTATTATTTTTATATTAATGAAGCTTTTTAAATGGATCATGGGGGCTTCTTGTTTGCCAGGGGAATTGAAAAACAAAAAGTTGAATTTTACAGCTTTTTACTGAAGTCAACCAGAATGGACATGAATAAAGGATCTGTGGTTTACAATTTAAAATATGCATAATATGCACAATACACAATATGAATCATCAAGGAGTATATGAATTTTGCGTCAGCATTTCTTTCTTTAGGGCTTTTTGGGATTTAAACAAAAACATTGCAAAATGCAACAAACAACACAGCAAAACTAACAGTCGCAAACAGAAAAATATACATTTTCTGGAGATGTTTGTCATATAAAGCTTACTTCTTTGTCCATTTTCATATTCTTCTACTATGACCTCTTGTTTCAGAAATTGTTATTCCCATTGCAAAAATAGTTCAATACTTATCATAGTTTCAAAGTAGCATCGCATATTGTGGCACCAGAGCCGGCTTCTGTGTTAAAGGGTTTTATTAAAATCGATAATAATTTCTAAGTTCATGGTCTTTGAACGCACCATTGTTTGGCTACGGAAGCAGGAGATAGAGTAGCCTGGCGACCACGTCGAGTCCAATTCCATTCGTTCATTGATCATCCTACATTACCATTCATTAGTGGTGAGGACATTTTTAACTTTATATGTTTAAGTTGAGGCTGCATGGTGTCCGAGTGGTTAGCACGCAGGTGGAGTGGAGTTCTGTGTGTTTGCATGTTCTCCCCGTGAATGCGTGGGTTTTCTCCGGGTACTCCGGTTTCCTCCCACATTCCAAAAACATGCTAGGTTAATTAGCGACTCCAAATTGTCCAAAGGTATGAATGTGAGTGTGAATGGTTGTTTGTCTATATGTGCAATGTGATTGGCTGGCGATCACCCCAAGGGTGTACCTCGCCTCTCGCCTGAAGACAGCTGGGATAGGCTCCAGCACCCCCCACGACACTCGTGAGTACAAGCGGTAGAAAATGAATGAATGAATATTGAACATTAAAATGTCTCTTTTTATGTGGTTGGCAGAGGCCCATCCCTGCAGAACAATATAGCTTTGGACAGTGTGTCAAGGACTTGCACATTCTTGTTTTAATTAAATGAGATTAGATGAAACTTTAATGATCTCCACTGGGAAATTTTGCAACGTACGTGACATATCCCTTCAAAGAGGCGGGGTCTGTATTGAAACGACACTGACAGTGACATATCCATCACTTTGTGAAGGAAAAGAAATCAGTCACTTCATCTGTCTGTGGTCAGTCAGCACCCAGACATACGTATCATTCATTGTCATATTTCAGTGATAATTAATACAAATTGGGATGCTGTTCAAGCATACCGGTGTGTGATGAGTTAGAATACACTCCTGGACAGGTCGGAGGTCAAACGGCTGCAGCGGCATGCCGAGCTGAAAAAACGCAGGCAGACATTTGTCACAGCGCTCGACATGAACGCGTCTCTTGCTGACGCCGCCTGACTCTCCGAGAGACGACAGCGTTATTTGTCAGAAAACAAATGGTTACAAATCTGTAAGACAAATATAGAATAGCACGCCCACTATGTTTTAATCTCTCATTTTTCTGTCTTTTGTTTCAATAATCGAAATGAATAAATGAAAGCGGGGACCCACGGTATGTTTCATTCTTAATGAAGCGTGTAGTGAATGAATATTTCACACACCTGCTGTGTGTGTCTTTGGTGGGTTTTGACTGGGGACCAAATCCCAGCTTGCCATGTATGAATGTAGGATTAAACATTCATCAAATGCTGTCACAAAAACTTTATCCTCGCCTTTCCAGCCACACAAAGAGGCCAATGCACACACAGGCCAAAGAAGAGTAGCTCTGATTTTTTTTTTCTTTTAAATAACAGCTTTACAGCTTTTGGTCTGCTTATAGTGACAGACTTGCTGCACTCGAGTCATGTCTGAAAGAATAATGTGGATTTATGGATATAGATGAGGTCAGCTCAGGTCAATCCCATTGCATATCCAACTGCATGCTTGTTATTACCCGGAGGCTCTTCATCAGCCTCAGTGGAGCACCTTAGCTGCTGTCGGCTGCCTCCAAGTGTCAGTGGATGCTGCTTACATGTATCTTGTGAGGAAGCCCGCAGGGACGTTTTGATGCATGCTTCATCATACATGTTTTAATCATTCAGTCTCTCAGACACCTCCCGGGAGGCCGCTGCTGCAGCACATTACCCACAACATGGAATTAGTGATATAATCATGATGATGATAATGAAATGTATTTAGAGCATGGTTCATTCTGTTCACTGTGAGGCATTAGCAAGGCTGCGGCCCCCTTAGATGAGGTTTGGTGCGGTGGCTTGCACATGCCGTCCACCAAAGCCACCCGCCCCCCCCGGGAGACTACACCCAGCGGGTCCCCACGTCGGAGATTAGCGCCGCTAGCAGTCGACTCGGTGCTCCTTCCGCGCTGTCAGCTGCGAAAGCCTCACCTGACAGGTGCTGCTCTCAATCAGCGCCCCTCTGCCCTCCCATGCTGTCCTTGGGGTGGTGGGTGGTGGATGAGTCCTCCCCGCACCCCCTCCTTTTACACGTTGTGACAGCCTCTAACGGGCCATGCGCTGAGATGAAGAGAGCTTCATGCACCAGTAAAGCAAATCCCCCCTCTCTACAAGACACCAATTGATATCACATCAGTGATATCAGTAGGAAGTGCAGTGCTGGCCTTTTGTTTAGCTCCCCTCTGGGATGTTCAGTCACCTGGTAAAGGTCATGGGGATGGCAAGTCAAGTAAAAAGCTTCCGTGATGGAAATACAGGTAAAGCACCAGTAAGAAAAATACATATACAGCTGTCAAATATATATATTTTTAATAAATTATGCTTTTTTCTGGTTGAATATGGCCTATTATATGTAAGAAATACATATTTAGGCACATTTTACATACTGTTTGCCTAAATTAAGCAAAATTAACTCAAATACAAATGCAAGGGGGGTGACACGGCGGACGAGTGGTTAGCACGCAGACCTCACAGCTAGGAGACCAGGGTTCAATTCCACCCTCGGCCATCTCTGTGTGGAGTTTGCATGTTCTCCCCGTGCATGCGTGGGTTTTCTCCGGGTACTCTGGTTTCCTCCCACATTCCAAAAACATGCTAGGTTAATTAGCGACTCCAAATTGTCCGTAGGTATGAATGTGAGTGTGAATGGTTGTTTGTCTATATGTGTCCTGTGATTGGCTGGCGACCAGTCCAGGGTGTACCAGATAGCTGGGATAGGCTCCAGCCCCCCCCGTGACCCTTGTGAGCACAAGCGGTAGAAAATGAATGAAACCCAGCCTGTGGACTCGGACCATGTTGGCCAAGAGGAGAAGAATGCAAACTACCCTGAACACAACTTGATAGTTATTGAGTATTTTATTATAGTGCACCACTGGGATCTTATATTATTTTAAAAGTACCTGAAATGATATAGTATATTTTATTGAAGTAGTATTTTCAAGTCATCAGACAAAAGTTGAATTCAATTCCCGGGTCACTGATGTCAAAAATCCAAGTCGAGTTTCAAGATATTTTCATGTATTTCACTTTCACATTTCCTGCTTGAGTGAGGAGTTGTGATGAAGTTGTTTGTAGGTAATCTTCTGACTTGTGATTTAAGGTTAGTTTCACCCATAAAGCGCAGCCTGTCTGATTGAGGTGGCCTTAGAGAGTCTTGTTTTTGTTTCCTTGAAAGATCCTCCACATTGATGGATTGCGCCTCACTGTACTGAGCAGGCAGGTTGCTGCCAAACTTAGGTAGCCAGCGGCTGTTGTGTCTTCTGACCCTGTGTGGGCAGCTGGCAGTGGGCAGGGCATGCCCTGCGGCGGTGCCAGGGGAAGGCCAGGAGGGCTGGGGGCCCAGGCCTGCTCCCCACCTCTGCTCAGGCCCTGCTAATGGAATGGGGTTGGGGTGTCCATATGGCACTTCTGAGAAGAAGTGGAGATGCTGGAGGTTGGCATTGCGGCGTCACCAGGCAGTCTCCTGTTAGATATTGAACAGGACAGGAACAGACCTTTAGAATTGCCCCATGCCTGTCCCAAGTTATACGGTCGATAATGATGTACATGGTTGCTGAGAAGGCTGGATGCACACCTGTACCACCAACCTGGCAATGGTCTGCTCCTGTTTGGTTCTGGTTTCAGTATGTACAGTACAGTACAGTACAGATAAATTAATATTGAATGATAAAATAATAAATATTCATTCATTCATTTTCTACCGCTTTTTCCTCACAAGGGTCACAGGGGGAGCCTGTGCCTATCCCAGCTGTCTTCAGGCGAGAGGCGGGGTACACCCTGGACTGGTCGCCAGCCAATCACAAGGCACATATAGACAAACAACCATTCACACTCACATTCATACCTATGGACAATTTGGAGTCGCCAATTAACCTAGCATGTTTTTGGAATGTGGGAGGAAACCGGAGTACCCGGAGAAAACCCACGCATGCACAGGGAGAACATGCAAACTCCACACAGAGATGGCCGAGGGTGGAATTGAACCCTCGTCTCCTAGCTGTGAGGTCTGCGCGCTAACCACTCGTCCGCCGTGCCGCCCAAATAATAAATATATGACAGAAAATAATTGAGAACCACAGGTCTACCACTGGGTTAGCTCGCAGACCTCACAGCTAGGAGGACCAGGGTTCGATTCCACCCTGGGCCATCTCTGTGTGGAGTTTGCATGTTCTCCCCGTGCATGCATGGGTTTTCCTCCCACATTCCAAAAAACATGCTAGGTTAATTGGCGACTCCAAATTGTCCATAGGTATGAATGTGAGTGTGAATGGTTGTTTGTCTATATGTGCCCTGTGATTGGCTGGCCACCAGTCCAGGGTGTACCCCGCTTCTCGCCCGAAGACAGCTGGGATAGGCTCCAGCCCCCCCCCCCCTACCACTGGGTTAGCGCGCAGACCTCACAGCTAGGAGGACCAGGGTTCGATTCCACCCTTGGCCATGTGTGGAGTTTACATGTTCTCCCCGTGCATGCGTGCGTTTTCTCCGGGTACTCCGGTTTCCTCCTCTATTGTATTCTATATCCAAATTGTCCATAGGTATGAATGTGAGTGTGAATGGTTGTTTGTCTATATGTGCCCTGTGAGTGGATGACCACCAGTCCAGGGTGTAACCCGCCTCTCGCCCAAAGACAGCTTGGATAAGCTCCAGCACCCCCGCGACCCTCATGAGGAAAAAGCGGTAGAAAATGAACGAATGAATGAATGAATGAATGAATGAATGAATGGTCTACCACTGGTCCAAGCAAAGATGCAAGGTGGTATAAAGTTCTCTCGACTTGACTTAACTGCGACCTCGTCTCCTTAGGATCAGGCAAGGAGAAACCCAAGGGTATTAAAGCAAAATATTCACACATACTGTGAGAAAATGCTGAGCCACTGCAATAACTCACTGAAATTGGCAAAAAAAAATGGCATTGAAATGACCACTTCAGGGTGACACCAGCAATTTGTACTGTAGTGTTAAAAACGAAAACAGCTAGGACAATTACAGTCAGTACAAACATGCAGTGTGAAGTGGGCCTGCCCTTCCTAACACTCTATTAAAAAGTGAGACAGACTTTTAAAGAGGTCACGCTAACTCGCCCCAAATCCCTTACTTCTCTGTCCTCCTCCTTCCACCATCCCTCCTCTCTGGATCGGGAACAAAAGCCACCTCTGGTGCCCGCCACCGCCCCTCCCCATCTCCCGCGTTTCTGTTTTTATTGGTGACATCTGCCGCAAAACAAACTCGCTTAGCAAGAGAAATTACGTGTCAGCGGAAGGTCCTCTAGCCCCGCACCGCTAATCTGTCACACGCCGCTCGTTGTTTACCCGTTTCCTCCCGCTTGCCGACTGGCCGGCTGCATGCGCTGTGCCGTAATGGCGACAGATGCTGACCCATAGAAGTGTGAATCTAGCCGATTTCTCCCTGCTGACAACCTGTAAATTACAGCTATCGGGAGTAATTAGACCTGATAAAACCCTTCTGAGCCTCACCCTCCCCTTGACACCCTCACAAATAATCACACGGCTTTGGACCATCAATGGTCAGATTGTGTGGAGTGTTGAAGCAGACGGCAAAGCCAGCATCGCTGTTATTGTTGGTGCATTTTAAAAGTATTGGACTCAGTGGAACACAAAAGTACCAAGACAAAATAATCCGAGTGGTGTATTGGTGGCTAGTGTATGCACTATTTCATTACACTCCAATCCTGTAGGTGGCAGTCATGCACAAATTGGTTGATTATGATGACACGTTTTTTTTTACAGTTGAATGCTCCACTCTTTGCTGCTTCGCTCAATTCAAGACGAGATTTGTTTTTTTTAATAAAGAGCTGAGAACCTTGGATAATTAATGTATGTTATGAACTTGCAAATTGGCTAACAAAAAATACATAAGCAATCCATCTATTTAAACTGTTTTATTTACTTCATATTATGCCGTGTATTCCACCCTTTTCCAGCCATTTTGGCTTAAAACTGCACCAAATGTGCTCTCTTCCATTGTGGAATTGCATCATCACTTCTTTGTGCCTCTCTCTCCAAAAAAAACTAAAAGGCATATAAATACGTATTTGGTAGCGAATTAGTTAATTGAAAAAATATCATTGTTTTGTACTCATTATGATGCCTATTTAAAATTAACTATATGTTGTTGGTGTTGATTAATTAGTAAATCAGAGTTGAAGATGGTCAATTAATGAAGAACAATATCCAAGCAGGCTGCACAGTGTTTGAGTGGTTAGCATGCAGGCGACACAGCTAGGAGACCCAAGTTCGATTCCACTCTGTGTGGAGTTTGCATGTTCTCCCCGTGCATGCGTGGGTTTGATCCATCCATCCCTATCCATCCATCCATCCCTATCCATCCATCCATCCATCCCTATCCATCCATCCATCCATCTATCCATCCATCCCTATCTATCCATCCATCCATCCATCCATCCCTTTTTGTTTGCACCCTTTTTGCAATACTGGTTCTGGTTGCTAATCCCATTGGTAAGTTGGACCAAACAGGCAAAGATGGTAGACCCAAAGTTATGCCCTTGACTGGAATACTATCGTTGTAATTACTATCGTTAATTCACATCAGCTAATTCCTTGATTTATTCCTCGGCCCATGCCATGACCCTCCATAAAGTTTTGTAGAAGTCTAGGTTTGATTTATCGGCGCTCTGCCCTCTACTTTTGGATCCGAGCCTGAGCTCTTCCACCAAACTCTGTGATGACTTTGAAGAGGGTAATATTCATGTTTGAAGTTGCAGAGGTTATTAGACATGACCAGTTGACGGACCTCACTGAGATTTAGCATCGGGGGCCACCTTTTCCTGCCCTGGCATTCATGTTCGCCTCAAACCACCACAGAGCTCACTGCCAAGCATGCTCTTAAAGGCACGGCCTGCGCCCCTTTAAGTATCTCACGCTATACCAGAAAGGTCACACAGCTAGGTCTTGTCATCCCCTTGCCGACTCTCTACCACCTCCACCTCCTTCTCCATCCCTCAGCGATCGCTTCCTGACCATCAGAGCCAATCGCTGTCTACCCCGTGCCTTCTCCGCCACCAATGCCGAGCGGCAATCTGTCACCCGGGCACTCGGCAATGCCACCCTGCCGACCGCCTTCCGTACACTGCGGTAATAGCTTCTGGCAGCCCTAGGAAGATAAGTAACAAGCAAAAGGCAGGAGAGCGGGATGAAGAAGGCAGGAGGGATGAGAGGACCCTACCTAGCATCCAAGATGCCCCTTTTTCGCCTCTGTTCGACCCTCCGCTCACTCCCCCTCCCTTTCCCCTCACCCCAGTTTGGCCCGGTCGCTTTGCACGATACTTCAGTGAATAAATGAGTCGTTTTAATCCGACTGACAAGCTGGCATTGCCCAGCCCTGCCCTCCATCTGTACTGGCGGCCAGCGCAGCAGCAGGCCCCAGGCAGCCCGCGTGCCAATCCAACACACAGCTTATCCTGGCTGTAGCTTCAGGGACAGAAGGGTTAGAGCTCTATGTGGCAGCTACCCTCTCCACCAAATGAGCTATTTATATAAGAAAGGGATTAGCTGGTGGAAGCTTTGATGAACTGGAAAAAATCATGAATTTGCTCCCGTCTTGCTGTGGTGCACGTTTGAATTCCTTGTCTTTGTAAATGAAAAGCGCTGCTTATTTCCTGCCTTACCGTGTGATCGATGAATAGTTTTTACTTGATAAGCATTCTCTCGTCAGGTTTCAACAAATCTGAATATATATGATTAATATAGTCATTCCATTAACACATAACTACCCAAATGGTCGTCACAGCGAGTGACATTTTACCAGAAAACCTTAAGGGACAGAAAACACTTGGCTGCAGGAGGTGCTAAACCCTCTGCTCCATTTCCTCTCCCCACAATGTCCTCTCCACTGTCACTCCTTGGCCATGTGTCACCTCCAAGTCGTTTTGGGAAGGGACCTGGTAACATTTGAGTGGCCAATTAAGCGCGGGGGCTCAGTCCGGACACCCCTCTGGGTTCCGTTCAGTGCTGTCACCAATGAGCAGCCTGCCACACACCTCCCACCCTCTCATTCATTTCCATGCTTACTCCCTCCTTCTGGTCGGCTTTTTTTTTTTTCTCCAAACAAACAGTCTCCATCCTGGTTAAAGATACTTTACCAATTTTGCCAACTATATTTAGCGAATATTCAGACTCCTTAGCAACACTTTAAAAAAAATGCAGTTTCAACATAGTCATGATGCCGTCTCCTGTAAATGGGCATTGCTGCAACAAGTACTTGAAGGTGGTATTTTGCAAGTAACGTTTAGTAAGTCTCAACAGAGGAGCTTCCTTCCTCAAACAATAGCAATTTTTTGAAACTGGATCTAATTGACAATTGTTATAGGCATCACTTTATTGTAAATGATGATCCAAAATCAGAGAAAAATTTGTTGGCGATACACCGTCTCAATGAGTTGTACAAACATAGGAAAAAACAGGACATCCAATAGCTACTTTCATTACTGAGGGTTTGGCAGCACAGCTTATATTTGCATTGCAAGGTTATTACTGTGTGATACATGGTCATAGAATCTCTGTGCCAATCACTCATCAAAGCCCTGTGTTTTTAACTGGACCTGCTTTGATTTAAAGCAGGGGTCTCAAACACGCGGCCCGCGGGCCAAATGTGGCCCGCAGGACACTAGTTTGAGGCCCCCGCCTTGATATGAAAGTTTAATGTTAGTGCGGCCCGCGCAAGTTTGATATGGATGCTGTATGGTATCATCTACCCAGAAAAAATTATTACGTTTGATTAATGTTCATGTTAAAGGTTAAATAACTGTTAATAGTTATCCTCCCTATCCGTGTGGAAGTGGTAAGTTTTTGTCTATTTAAGTTTAAAGGAAATAACTTGAAGGCTACCGTTTAGGTCGCTAGCTCTCTAGTTTGCGAGTTAGTATGTGTCTCAAGACCCTGCAGTTGCGCAATATGTGTAAATAAAAAGAGTATAAATGTGACTATAGTCGTGTTTTGTCATGTCTACAGGGCTCTAATAATGCTTTGTTCATTTTAATCTGAAAAAAATCATTTGTCTACCCACCAACTATATGTGGTTTCTTGAGTTTTTATTATTTGCCGTTTTATTATTATTATTTTATTTATTTATTACTGATTGATTGATTTTCTTTATTCTTGATGTGTTTATTTATTTTTCATCTTATTTTGTGCAGAAAAATAAAAATTAAGATATTTGAGAACAGTGGAATGTTTTATCAGAGCTTTTCTTGTAGAAAATCGGAACCAAAGCACTGAAAAAGTTTGTATATTTTTCTGTTTTTAATAAATGCGGCCCAGCCTTGCCCAGACCCTAGCTTCAGTGGCCCCCAGGTAAATTGAGTTTGAGACCCCTGATTTAAAGGCATTCCGAAGCCTCTGTTTTGCTACTTTTGGTGAAAGATTAAGCACTGTTTTCCTAAATTAGCCCAGAAAACTTTAAACATCCACATAAAAGGGAAATATTATTATCCTCAAGGTTGAACAGGCGCTCATTATCACACAGATTGAATAATTACTTAACTTAAGAAGTGCCGGGATAATTAAAACTTAAGTCTTTTGAAGTGCTAAAGGAGTGCTTATTCCCTTAACTAGTGTGAAAGAGCATCGCTGGATTATTTAGGTTACAGGCTCGGTGGTGACAGCTGGGCAGCATTGAACGCCAACCAAATAGACATAAATTGTGGAGCTCTTTTTTTTTTTGTTAAGTAGGTTAATATCTCAGAATGGCGTTTAATGTTTTATTCAGCACGGAAGCAGCACGGACAGTGTAAAGGGACGGCAAGTGTTTTGGATGCAGATGGGAGGTGGAGGGTTTATGGCGGTGTGGCCGCCTCCGAACCCGGAATGATCCTCGCTCCTCTCGAGTCCTCTTCGTATTAAAGACGTGCTTTGTAAATGTGCCATCATCACTATTTATTACTAATAAATACTTAAGCACTTGAAGCTTAGCACCCTGCTGCTTTACAATAAGACATTTTTTTTGTTTGGTTGTCTTTTTCTTGTTCTTCTTGCCTTTAATGGCTCCGTGTTCCAGTGCCCTTCAACTGACTGGAGTGTGGTGGGGTCGCCATGCTTTGCGTTCCATATTCTCTGTCCTCACCTGAGGCCCAACAGAGCCTTTGTTATGCTCCATGTGCTTCCTGGGACGACGCCCTTCCACCTGAACTCCCCTTACATCTACCCCCTCCTAAGTTTTTCCACAAACACGACAAACCCTCCCCCTCCCACACAAACACCCTCAAGTTCAAACGTGCATCGCCGCCCAAGGCGTTCATGTAAAAGTCTGCCCCTCTCCCGTCCTCTATCGCACATTTTTGGAAGGTGATTTCATTTTTTGGCGGGCTGGCTGGCTGCTTGGCTGGCGGGCTGGCTGGCTCCACCGCGCACTGGACCGAACCCGGGCCAGTGTTCTCAGCTGATGAATTGCAAGCGAAATGCGGGGCGGCAGCTGGTGAGAAGCGGCGTCGCGCAACCGACGAGCAGCATCACGGGCTGCTCTTGTGATGAGGGAAATCAGAGAGACAGTGCTGACAAGTTCATTTAACACCAGATCTGGAGGAAGCCAGAGTGCCACTGTGTTCTGGATAATAGATAACTTTGCCACTCGGCCACACCTCGTCTCACCTCGTGGGCGCCATAGATCAGCTTGTGTCTCAGTCATCGATGGACGCTGCTTATGAAGACATCGGTGCTTCTTGGCAACGTCTCTTTCCCTTTGAAAGCAGCATTTAAGCATGTAAAAAATAACTTATTCACATGTGAATCGTCATGGTGGACATCAAATTTGACACCCAAGGGAGAATTTGTATGAAAAAAGTGTTTTAGTATTGTTAACTTACTTAATATGGCTAAGCAGCATCAAACAATAACATCAATATAACTTCTGTATAGTTGCACAGCATTAAAACATGCATACAGGGACTTCCTGTTCAGTGCAAAGTAAGCTTCAAAAATAAAAACATGGTATTAACGGGGTTGCTACCACAGCAACTCACAAATTATTTTTTGAAAAAAAAAAAATCCTTTAGCATAAACTCTTTTTTATGTCTCTGGCTAAAGTCACAAATAAATGGGCTAGCTTCAGCTTTGGTTATGTCCGCAACCACTTCCTGTACATTAACGTGTCACGCAGTCTAAAGGGCGTCGACTTAAAGATTATTATGCTCATTCATAGTCTATCTTCTCTATTTTCATGGTAGATCGTCCTAGCAAAGCTTGTTTTAGCATTAGTATCACCTTGTTTAGCTTGTTGACACATATGTCTTCATGGTATTTGTCGTTCATTCATGTTACTTTATCTGTTGGTTAATTGGTTTCAGACCCGATCATGATTAATAGAATATTTTCGTAGTTTTTATCACCATCTAAATGTGTTTTTAACATTATTAGAGTCCTCTAGACATGCAATAACACCCCTACAGTCACCTTTACACTTGTATTACCCAATATAGCATTCATTCATTCATTTTCTACCGCTTTTCCTCACGAGGGTGGCAGGGGGTGCTGGAGCCTATCCCAGCTGTCTTCGGGCGAGAGGCGGGGTACACCCTGGACTGGTCGCCAGCCAATCACAGGGCACATAGTTGTAGTATTGTTAACTTATTATGGCTAAGCAGCATCAAACAATAACATCAATATTCTGTTTAGTTGCACAGCATATTGAGTATTGCTATATTGGGTAATGCAAGTGTAAAGGTGACTGTAGGGGTGTTATTGCATGTCTAGAGGCCTCTAATAATGTTAAAAACACATTTAGATGGTGATAAAAACTACGAAAATTAACTCTACAACCATTCATACCTATGGACAATTTGGAGTCGCTAATTAACCTAGCATGTTTTTTTTTTTAATGTTGGAGGAAACCGGAGTACCCGGAGAAAACCCACGCATGCACAGGGAGAACGTGCAAACTCCACACAGAGATGGCCGAGAGTGGAATCGAACCCTGGTATCCTAGCTGTGAGGTCTGTGTGCTAACCACTCATCCGCCATGCCGCCACGGTATGTGTCATTTATTATTACAGTTCAAAGGTAAAGATGTGAATTTGCATGCAACTTTAACCAATCAAATCGCTGGCATAAACACATTTCCGCTGACTGCATCTGTGAAATACAGTCTCCTTGAGTCACAGTGATGTGATGCTGCAGGGGAGGAACGCTGCCTGGATCTCAGTCACAGGCTGGCTGGGGGCTGGCGAGCGCAAACCCTGTTGACTGGTAATGCCTATTAATTACAGATACAAAGCGCTAATTAGCAGACCAAACACTGGCACTCGTACAGTTTGTTTCCCCTGCAGCAATTCTATTGAGCTCTAACACAAAGAGACAGTAAACCTGAGCTGCCTGATGTGCATCACAACCATAGACGAGGCGTCGATGGCTGCTGTGCATCCTTAATGCCAGCATCCACCACCAGAGGTCAAATAAAGAGCAAATCCTTGTCATTACTTTTTTTAGGTTTACATGTCAGAATTAGAAAACAAAAGTAGAGTGCAATGCATTTATGCTATTTTTAGGCAGAGTGTGGGAGTAAAAATGATTATTTTTATTAATTTGTGCTGATTATTGACTATATCATCACCGTATCACTCTCCAGGGCCGACCATGCTAGTCCCTTTTCAAATAATGTAACTGCCCCTATTTTCAATCTGTAGTCAACACTATGCAACTAATCAGTGAAATTTCTTCTGGAACCATCAGAAGTGTCCAAACTTTTTTTTTTTTGACAGAAAATCAAAGGGTGCAGCGTGTCACCGTGATATTTGTATATACTATTTAGTAAAAAAAGGCGAGCATCATGTCATCCTTTTCTTTTTATATTGTGTCTTTTTGCTCAATTTTTGCTGTTCTTTTTATTTTATTTTATTTTTACAGGCCATAATTGGCCCCCAGTCCTCACTTTGATCATCCCTGAATAACACAATATGGATGTTACCTGTAGGGGGCAGCCTGGCTCAGGTGATGATTGCGGGTATAAGCAGAAAAGGGCTACAGAAGTGAAAGCTTGTTTGCGATTTAGCATAATTTTATCAACCATCCATTTTCTATGCCGCTTATCCTCACTAGGCTCGTGGGGGTTGCTGGAGCCTATCCCAGCTGTCTTCGGGCGAGAGGCGGGGTAAACCCTGGACTATTAATAGAATATTTTTGTAATTTTTATCACCATCTAAATGTGTTTTTAACGTTATTAGAGACCTCTAGACATGCAATAACACCCCTACAGTCACCTTTACACTCGTATCACCCAATATAGCATTCATTCATTCATTCATTTTCTACACCGCCTATCCTCAGGAAGGTTGCAGGCATGCTGAAGCCTATCCCAGAGGCGGTGTACACCCTGGACTGGTCGCAAGCCAATCACAGGGCACATATAGACAAACAACCATTCACACTCACATTCATACCTATGGACAATTTGGGATAGGCTCCAGCATCCCCTGCGACCCTTGTGAGGAAAAGCAGTAGAAAATGAATGAATGAAAATTTAGTTTATATCCCATACTGAAAAACATTTAGATCAGTGGTGTCCAAAGTGCAGCCTGGGGGCTATATGTGGCCCACAGCGTTTTTTATTAGTGGGCTTGAGCACATTCTAAAAATGTTATTTAACAAGAAGAAATATTAGCAAAAATGGAAACGTGTGCAGAAATTTTACAAGAGTAAAGTCAAAATATTAATCGTAATATTATGAAAAAAATTACATGATTTTAGTAGCATAAAGTTAAAACAATTTTATGAAAAATTTAATTTGGGGGGTAATACACAGTAAATGTATGCAAATAACATCAAACTATTATTGACATAAAGTCATAATTCCGAGAAGAAAATTTAAATGAAGAAAGTTGAAATAGTTGGGAACAAAAACAGCTGCCGTTTGTTGAAAATTAAGTGAAAATATTAAGAGGAAAAAAGTTGGATTCTGACAAAAAATAGCAATTTTATGATGAAATAAATAATATATTAGTAGCACAGTGTTGAAATATTGAATAAAAATATTTTATAAAATTGACCAGTTCAGGGTGTACCCCGCCTCTTGCCCGAAGTCAGCCGGGATTCTCCGGGTACTCCGGTTTCCTGCCACATTCCAAAAACATGCTAGGTTAATTAGCGACTCCAAATTGTCCATAGGTACAGTGAAGAAAATAAGTATTTGAACACCCTGCTATTTTGCTATTTCTCCCACTTAGAAATCATGGAGGGGTCTGAAATTTTCATCGTAGGTGCATGTCCACTGTGAGAGAGATAAACTAAAAAGAAAAATCCAGAAATCACAATGCATGATTTTTTAACAATTTATTTGTGTGATACAGCTGCAAATAAGTATTTGAACACCTGAGAAAATGAAGGTTAATATTTGGTACAGTAGCCTTTGTTTGCTATTACAGAGGTCAAACGTTTCCTGTAGTTTTTCACCAGGTTTGCACACACTGCAGGAGGGATCTTGGCCCACTCCTCCACACAGATCTTCTCTAGATCAGTCAGGTTTCTGGGCTGTCGCTGAGAAACACGGAGTTTGAGCTCCCTCCAAAGATTTTCGATTGGGTTCAGGTCTGGAGACTGGCTGGGCCATGCTAGAACCTTGATATGCTTCTTACGGAGCCACTCCTTGGTTTTCCTGGCTGTGTGCTTCGGGTCGTTGTCGTGTTGGAAGACCCAGCCACGACCCATCTTCAATGCTCTGACAGAGGGAAGGAGGTTGTTCCCCAAAATCTCACAATACACGGCCCCAGTCATCCTCTCTTTAATGCAGTGCACTCGTCCTGTCCCATGTGCAGAAAAACACCCCCAAAGCATGATGCTACCACCCCCATGCTTCACAGTAGGGATGGTGTTCTTCGGATTGTACTCTTCATTCTTCTTCCTCCAAACACGCTTATTGGAATTATGACCAAAAAGTTCTATTTTGGTCTCATCTGACCATAAAACTTTCTCCCATGACTCCTCTGTATCATCCAAATGGTCATATGCAAACTTAAGACGGGCCTTGACATGTGCTGGTTTAAGCAGGGGAACCTTTCGTGCCATGCATGATTTCACATCATGACGTCTTAGTGTATTACCTACAGTAACCTTGGAAACGGTGGTCCCAGCTCTTTTCAGGTCATTGACCAAGTCCTGTCGTGTAGTTCTGGGCTGATTCCTCACCTTTCTTAGAATCATTGAGACCCCACGAGGTGATATCTTGCATGGGGCTCCACTCCGATTGAGATTGACCGTCATGTTTAGCTTCTTCCATTTTCTAATGATAGCTCCAACAGTGGACCTTTTTTCACCAAGCTGCTTGGTAATTGCTCCGTAGCCCTTTCCAGCCTTGTGGAGGTGTACAATTTTGTCTCTGGTGTCTTTGGACAGCTCTTTGGTCTTCGCCATGTTACAAGTTAAAGTCTTACTGATTGTATGGGGTGGACAGGTGTCTTTATGCAGCTAACGACCTCAAACAGGTGCATCTGATTCAGGATGATACATGGAGTGCAGGTGGACTTCTAATGGGCAGACTAACAGGTCTTTCAGGGTCAGAATTCTAGATGATACACAGGTGTTCAAATACTTATTTGCAGCTGTATCACACAAATAAATTGTTAAAAAATCATGCATTGTGATTTCTGGATTTTTCTTTTTAGTTTATCTCTCTCACAGTGGACATGCACCTACGATGAAAATTTCAGACCCCTCCATGATTTCTAAGTGGGAGAAATAGCAAAATAGCAGGGTGTTCAAATACTTATTTTCTTCACTGTATGAATGTGAGTGTGAATGGTTGTTTGTCTATATGTGCCCTGGGATTGGCTGGCGACCAGTCCAGGGTGTACCCCACCTCTCGCCTAAAGACAGCTGGGATAGACTCCAGCACCCTCGTGAGGAAAAAGCGGTAGAAAATGAATGTATTAATATTGCAGTGGTTACCAGTGGCGACCGCGTTCTCTCCCCACTCTGCCACTGCAACCCACTCACAAAAAATAAAAAAATAAATAAGTAACCGGCCACAAAGTGTCAGCCAGCCTTAATCCCCTTTTAATTTCCTTGCGGGGCCCGCGCCAAGATCTCTGGCTGCAGCCACTGATGGCGGGATGGCCACGGTGACAGGCAGCGCAGGCCTGGAGATCTTTACTGGGATCCGAGCAAAGAAAATACAATAACCACACACCACCACCACTGTTTGTCTTACACTTGAGTGGGATTTAGCTTTGCCGAGCACTCTGTCAAAAGTATGTGCACACTGGGCTCACACACACACACACACACACACAAGTGGGATTGTCAGTCAACCAGATTGTACTCCGGACGTCTCAAAGGGTACACACACACACACACACACATACACACATACATGCATATATTAAGCATGTTCTGCAGCACTCATGCGCAGCCCTCGATGAGGCTATTTATATCTTAATTTATACAGGTTGGTCTCAGCTTAGCGGTGATCGCCACACAGCTGCCCAATCCCACAATGCCAGGAGTATTATCTCCTTTTGAACAGCAATTTATTTTCCTCCCACCTCGCCGCTGTTGGAAAGTAAAGGTCCCGTCATTAAAATGTATGCTCTTCCGAATGCATACGCACAGGAAAAGGGCAGCAGCCACCCAACGCCGTGCAGTGACTCCCCCGTTCACGTAATGAAAGGCGTAAAGAAGGTTGCACGATGCGTATCTTTGTCGCACGATTGCCTGAGAAGTGGATTTGAATGTAACAAAATGTAGAATCACGGTGTTATTGTTGGAGATGAAGGAATTTTTTTATGACATTTACACACACGGTGGGGATTTAGCACTCGTAAGCGTACTTGGGCTTAAATTTGCATTTGGAAAATCGACTCCCGGACGCCTCCCTGGTGAGGTGTTCCAGGCATGCCCAGTCGGGAAAAGGCTCCTGGGGCAGACCTAGGACACGCTGGAGGGACTATGTCTCACAGCTGGCTTGGGAACGCCTTGGTGTCCTCCCGGTGGAGCTGGAGGAGGTGGCCGGGGACCGGGAAGTCTGGGCTTCCCTACAAAGACTGCTACCCCCGCTATACCCGGACCCGGATAAGCGTAGGAAAATGCATGGATGGATGGAAATCGGCTACTATAAACAAAATATTGTGTCAAAAATGGCAATTAGTAGTCATTTTCAATACAACTACTTATGCTTATGACATCTGAAATGAATTCATGTGTTGTTTTATTATACATAAATCACGCTTAGTGGAGCGAAAACAGAATATTCAATCAATTCTATTTCCTCTAACCGCCATTTCTCCCTGTGAAGGTCTTGATGGCAACATAAGGACTACGCCCACGTTCTCAGTCCAGTCTCATTTAAGGCTAATTCCTGTGTGGCTCCGGATGTTTGATCCCGTTGCCCATCTGAAGTAATTAAAGGGTTATTAGTAAACAGATATTCACGCTCGCTCACTCTTGCCAACTGTTTCATGCCATCTGCTGCCGTCGGCGCACGTGCTTTGACATTGGGAAGACGCTCCTGAACGGGCCGAGCTTTCATCAAGTCTAAACACAGTCAAACAGTGTCATCCTGCGCCGTGCGTGTGTGTAGATGTGTGTTAATGTGTGTGTGTGTGTGTGTTGGACAAAATAAATAGGAAATGATTCATCTCATTGTGTAATTGCAGGTCATGTTATTACATGGACGTTTATAGCTTCATCATCATTTTTAAATGGCTCTTCTTCTGTTGTCAGATCATACCAGATGACCATCTCTCATTCGCTCTCTCTCTCAAAATACACTCCCTCCTTCTGGCGGCAGCTCTGCCCTCATGTCTGTTTTTATCCTTTTTTATTTTCAGTAATATAGAAGGGATTAACCCTGCTGGCCCCTCTGTGGTTACTGTTTCATTTTATTCTTATTAAAATCTTAAGAACCTGCTTTATTATTCCTTCTTGATACGACCTCAATAATCCTCTGCCTGCTCCAGTGTGTGTGTGTGTGTGTGTTTTTTTGTGTGTGTCACCCACAGACCCCCGTAGGTAGCTGTGTGATGGATGTGTGCTTGTGTTTTGGCTGCTAGGACGTCCGCATTGCATTTATTCATGCAACATACAAAATCTACTGAAAATTCTTAGTGTGCACATTTAAATCTGATATTTATATCTTACATATGAAATGATTAGACATTCCAGCTCATTGTCTCGTGTGTTTTCATCTCTTGAGCTGTAATTCCACGTTGCTGTCTCCCACCGTTCGTGTTGAGCAGGCTATTACCGCATGATGGGTCTCTGGTGTTTGCTGTGATCTTTCTTACAATGTGCCGCATTGATTTTGTGAAACCTGTGATAAATCTCAGACAGGAGTGTTGTCACAGCAAAGCCTGCCTGGATCACAATCTGGCTTTCTCCTACTGTTTGGCTGACCCGGGGAGTGCTTTATTTTGAAAGGTAGTTGTGAGTGAGGCGCAACATGCATCTTCTGATAAATAACATACTAAGGCTGCAAAGATTCTCCTGCGTTTGTTTGTTCATGTTAACATTTCTGGCTTTACAGTGCTGTAGTTATTCATGCATATTGCTAGATACCACGTATAAATACATATTTTGTTCTACCAGGCATTAAAATGGCTCAACAAACGGAAGAAACAAGGGTACATGCAAAAATTTTACGCCTAAAGTTGTCCTTATTTGTCTGTAAAAGCATCAATTCCCTTTTTCAGAAGCACTTTACACATCAAATAACTAGGTGATTAAAATATTTAATCGTGATTAATCACATTTCTCACCAGTTAACTCGTGATTAATCTGTCAGCTCATAACCCAAATTTTAACCTGTAGTTCAAAGCAAAAAAAAAAAAAATCCGAAAGATTGTTTGGCACCTAAAAACCCCCGTGATTTGGGACCCACGTAGACCAATGTATCACTGACAACTCAAATCACAGTCATAACTTTGGTCTTGTTGCAACAGCCATCTGCCAGAGTTTGGCAGCTAAATTTACCAATCAAAATGCCCCTTTTTTATGTGCTTTGTACATTTCTTGCTCAATATTTGCTTTTGCTTGTGGCTCCACTTGCACTGTTTCTTCAAACTATGGTGTGGGCCAGCGGTCAAACACATTAATCACGTGTCAAAAGAAATTTCCGTTGACACTTTATTACACAGGTCGATTCTGTGAACACAGTTAACCTCAAATTTTCACAGAATTTATAGAAACAGATCAACAGCCTGTAGCTGTTAGGACACAGTTCTTATGATTACCGTAATGACCAATATATCATGTCTCTTGCCAGATCATTTGGAAACTGTTGTTTGTCCATGTCTGTAAAGTATTTTGCTGCTGTCGGTCCGTGCTGATTAGTGGTAATGAATGATGACATTGACATTTTTTGGTCCTAGTTTTGTCTCAAATCCAATTGGTCGACCATGTACATCAATCACCTTTTTAGTCATATGAAGAACACGGTAGACCAGGACTGGATTAGTTGGTCAACATGGTAATGGTAATGGTTTTATTTCATTTGAACATGCATCAGATTACAATTGAGTGCATCCCATAATCAGTTCACAGTTCCACATGGCCAAAAGGAGTAGGAAGAAGCAAAGCTTACTAAATCCCTAATAATAAATAAAGTACCCCTCCATCTGGTACTTTTACAATCAGTAACTGTTACATTTGTTCACTTCCTGCTTTCCATAATACGGTTTAAGGTTTTTTTTGGTTTTTTTTGTTTTTAATAATGTACCTCGTACCGAAGTACGAGGTGATATGACCATCCAATGACATAATGTGTACCATAGTAAGTGTCAATATAGTGATATATATAGCACATCATGACTGGTTCAAGACTCTTCATCCTTGTATTTAGCAAACATCAACTGCTTGTATTGTTTCTTGAATTGGCTCATCGTTGTGCATTGTTTGAGGTCCTTACTCAATCCATTCCATAGTTTGATTCCACATACTGAAATGCTATGGCTTTTTAACGTAGTCCTAGCATAGAAGTGTTTCAAATGTACTTCTTCCCTGAGATCATATTTCTCCTCTCTTGTAGAGAAGTATTGGATGACATTTTTAGCTAATTGGTTGTTTTTAGCCTTATGCATTATTTTAGCTGTTTGAAGATGAACTATATCAGCAAGTTGAAGTATTTGTGATTTTAGAAATAAGGAGTTAGTATGTTCTCTGTAGGCGCCATTATGAATTATCCTTACTGACCTTTTTTGCAGTACATTTAGCGAGTGAAGATTGCTTTTATAGTTATTAGCCCATATTTCCACACAATAAGTAAGATATGGTAGAACCAGAGAGCAATAAAGAGTGTGGAGTGATTTCTGATTGACAACAAGTTTTGCTCTATGTTACGTTATGCTGTATATTTGTAATATGAGGTTTCCAGCTCATATTTTCATCTAACATCTTAACATAGACAGGTTGTCGACAGAAGCGGGTGATTGATCAGGAAATTTGATTAATGCCCCAGTGTGCAAGGTCAAGGTAAGGAGGAGCAGTGGGTAACCAGGCTAATCCAGATCTTGTGTCAGCACCATGGTCAGTGAAGCTGACTGGAAATAGGAAACTGAAGCACGCGGAAAAGAACACCATAAAGAAACTCATACATGAAGGCCCCTGAGTCAGGTAATAAGAGCGGTCCTGCTGCACTCAAATCCATCGCCGACATGGGCGTTTTGTAACATTTTGTCAGGCAACACCATGCCACAAAGACTGCAAGTTTTGTTGGATTATGTCATTGGCTTGCAGACTGCAGCAATGCCCACCAAGCATCATAAGACACATGCAATGTGAGAATTTGGCAATGCGTCCATCGGGCTTCATAATGTGTATGCCCGCCAGGCCAAGTGTCTTCCTCTGAGTGGTCGTCAAGGAACTACAGAAATCGTATGACTACAACTTCCCAGTAATTTTGGACCATTTGTTGTGTAGAAATCCTCCCCATGAGGACTCTGCGAGGGTTTCGAATAGAGGATAAGGGAATCTTAAAGAACCAAATTATAGAATGAGAACCAGATTGTTTATTCCTGACAACAATACAGAATACAGACATCCGGGCTTATCTGCAGTCCCTGTATGCCTACCAGTAAGCGGGTTTTATTACAGCACAGCTGCAAAAAAAGCACCCTTCCTTTCCCTGCCCGGCCTTTTATACACTTGAGGCTGGAGTCCTGAGGCTTGAGTCCTGGACCAATCAGCTTTCGCCACTGCCCTTGCTTGTACCGCTTTCATGGTGTTTCTCCTTTCGTTTATTCGCTGTGGCATCAAGGCAGCTTTCCTTTGCAGGGGCATCAAGGCGTCTTGCGTACTTGATGTTTCCACCTTAACTGTCAGATGTCAGTCCTCTTTTTTTTGTGAGGGTGCGTGTATAAGTATCGTTTGTATTTGTGAGACTATGTGTTTGATTTTATCTTTAGCTAGCAAAATTCAGCAAATACCTTCAGTTGTCATTTTTGCCGATCCAATTTTTGGTGACAACTAGCGTTAGTCATGGAGCATCCATTCCGATTTTCCCCAGGGGGTTGTGCAAATGTTTTCTGTGTCAAAATAACAAGTGCACATTCTTTGATGTGCTGCATTGGACGTCGTCTAAGCAGTCCGATGAGTGTTAGGAGTCACTTGATGTCTTTAACCAAGCATTCAGTTCGCTTTTGTTCATTTGTAAGCGTTCAATTTAGAGCAAATCATCTTCATCAAATAATCATCTTATAACGCCGGCACGTCTGTGCAGGCTGCATAGATTACACTATCGACTTAGCAAAAGGTCAACTCTATTTGATCATCTCAAAGGTTACTATTTATACTCATATATTTATTGACTCGCGTTTCCTTTTCATTACTTTGTTTGAGCCTGCAACATTGTCACCTGAGCTCCTTTTTTTTCTCCTTTATCCTCCTTCATGACAGTCATTTGCCAGAGCTTACCAGTTCCCATTTTCTCATTTATGACCCATAACATTCAGATAGGAGGAGAATGGTGCACAGCCTTGATCACGCTGTGGGAGATTCATCGAAAATGGAATTGGAAGCGTTTCATTACTCTGTTTTTCACACTTTGATGTAAAGTCCCCATGACTGGTAAACTACAAAAATGGTAGGACAAAAAACATGCTAGGTTTATTAGCGACTCCAAATTGTCCATGGGTATGAATTTGAGTGTGAATGGTTGTTTGTCTATATGTGCCCTGTGATTGGCTGGCGACCAGTCCAGGGTGTGAGACAGCTGGGATAGGCTCCATCATACCCACGACCCTTGTGAGGATAAGCTAATCATTTGCAAATGTCATCGTTTAATAGATTGAAATGTAAAACCTGGACAGTAATCCCTTCTTCAACTTGGTGTGTGTTACTATAGCAACAGAAACCTGTGTTTTTATTATTGTCTCTATTGTCATATAATTACTGTCACCTAGTGACCAGTGTAGAATACTATGTAACATCCTTTGAATGCGTTTTCTGAAAGCCTTTTATTTGTATTTTAGTCTATTTCGCCTTTTTATGCTACAAGACAGGAAAAGAAGGACGAAATATGGTAGTTTCCCGACATTATATAATGTACTGTATGTGTCTTGATCACATCTTGAAACTGTCCAACACAAATTGCTGTAATAGTTATGTATTTTTTTAAATACATGTAAACATTGATTGTGGTCTGTCTCAGTTGACGAATGCATCACCTCACCCTAAACATGTCTGCAGTGACATCAATGAAATGTATACTTATTTTACTTAAATCATTCAATTTGCCATCCTCTTCCTTCTCCAAGCTCCACCTTCTTGCAAACATGGAGACATAACCAAATCCACCCCCCGCCCCCCTCCCCACCCCTCCCTCCTATGTGCCAGGGTCACACCTTCAAAATGACTCTTTTTATTACAGTTCATAAACAGCAGCTCCCCCGGTGGCCTCAGGAAATTTCACATAAACTTTGATCAAACAGACGTTAGCCTCCCTGGTCCTCTACCGCCTCTCTCTGAGCGCGGAAATAGCTCCGCTCAATCACAGGCAGAGAAAACACGGTGAAAACAGTGCAAATAGCAAGGCAGTCACTGATATATCAAGTCATTATTGACCAGAACAGCAGGGGAATAAATCTCATATAAAAACAATAAGTTACTCTTTGCCTTTTCCTGCTTGGCGAACCTTCCTTCCTAGAGTGGAAGTGGAAAAGGAAGGGCTGCACAGGCAGTAAACTTTATGGCTTAGAATTAATAGCTTCGAGGGGAGCTTCATCCAAAGTGATAAAATCATCCAAAGTAAAAAAAAAAAGCAGCAATTGATTTAACTGTGTGTGTACTTGGAGGCTGGACTCTGTACTATAGTTCTTTTAGAGATGGAAGGTCAGTTTTTCTCACATGGAAGACAATGGATGGGGAGACCACACACATTGGCTACCGACAGACAGTACATTTCAGGTCACCACTGGAAAACCTCATATACTGTACATGATTGACATGGACATTGACTGCAGGAGCCCGTCTCTGCAATGCAAGGCTTAAACAGTCGTAGCGGAATGGAAATATATTGTTTTTATGTCTAAATTGGGGATTTTCGAAAATAAAGATACCTAAAGGGGCGGCACGGCGGTCGAGTGGTTAGCGCGCAGGCCTCACAGCTAGGAAGTTCAATTCCAACCTCAGCCATCTCTGTGTGGAGTTTGCATGTTCTCCCCGTGCATGTGTGGGTTTTCTCCGGGTACTCCGGTTTCCTCCCACATTCCAAAAACATGCTAGGTTAATTGGTGACTCCAAATTGTCCATAGGTATGAATGTGAGTGTGAATGGTTGTTTGTCTATATGTGCCCTGTGATTGGTTGGCTACCAGTCCAGGGTGTACCCCGCCTCTGGGATAGGCTCCAGCATGCCTGCAACCTTCCTGAGGATAGGCGGTGTAGAAAATGAATGAATGAATGAAGGCTTTATTGGGTAATACGAGTGTAAAGGTGACTGTTAAAAACACATTTAGATGGTGATAAAAATTGTGAAAATATTCTATTATAGATACTATAAGAATCCTACTTTGTGGGAAATTCACTTATGATCTGGTCTGAAACCAATTAACCGACAGATAAAGTAACATTTACTGCTTATACAACATCGATCACAGGAAGTGCCCCAAATAAGCCCTAGTCATCCATTTGTACATCATCAAAGCATCACAGATACGCCTCCATACTTGTGTCTGTGTCCTTGTATCAGCCGGTGTCTCTTCTCCAACTTCTGCTGAGCCCTCACCTTACCATCCGCTGCATCTTATCATCTCAAAACCCTTTCTTTAATACTCTGTTAGCCACACCAATTACGTAATCTCTCCATCTCTCCCTCGTCTCCTTCCCTGGCTGATAATCCTCTCCCAGGTCAGATTGAAAGGGACAGCAGCACCGCGGGTTCAAACACACTGTAGACATACTGTGTTTGTCTGCATGTGGGTGTGTTTGTGTGTGTAATATATATGCAGCTGTTGTTTTTCCTCATCTCTTCTTGCACCTCATGGAGGTCACAATGCAGTCTGCAGCCAAAACAGGCCCGCAAATTGTCAGAAATAACCCTAAAAGAAGAAAAGGCAGCTCAGTGCCTGCAGTTCATTATGAGTGAAATTGTGAGTTAGGCAGCAGTATGTGTTGACATTGTCATAGTTATCACGGGTACATGCGTGTAAGGCCTGTCAGAGCAGCGGAGATGCCTGCAAGCGCGCACACGTATCGCACACGCGTGCGGTGCCTTGTGTTTTTCATGTGTCCGCCTGGAGGCTGACGCTTCCAGGTTTGGATGGCAGCGTCTTGGCACCCATAGGTCCGCTGAGACCCGCCTCTGTTCAGGATCAAGGGGTGCAGTGGGGCTGCCGCTGAGGCCCAGCCGTCCTGATTGCACGCCAGATGCAACCTGGGATGCTGCCGCCTCATCGCTGGCAGGTTGCACCCTCTTGGCGAGTAAACTTTCTCCTCACGATTTATTTTCTTTACATATCCGAGATGATGATGATGATGATGGGCTTTGGCCACCGGGTGCCTGATTAGACCGTTAGATTTCTTTAAATCACCACTTAATCACAAGCAACTACCCATTTAGAGAGTCGTTTTAAGGTTGGGTGATTGGGAATGTTGGAGTTAGGTAGACAAGATGCAAATATGTCATTTTATAGCAAAAGAAAAACGATGAAAATTTAAATTTAAATAAAAACAAATGTTTTTTAAATATATTATCAACTTTAAAAAAAAATAATGCACATGTAATGAACCCTTTTTTTGTATAACTTGGAATCTAAAATAAATAAAATGTATAATTTAGGTACAAATGTAGCAAACAACAAAGATAACATAATCCATACTGTAGTTATTATAAACGTACTTTTTCTTAAGATCCAGGAGAGGACTCGGGCAGTTACTAATATTGTGTAATATGTTCTATTCCATTTTTAACACCTGATGAAAGCTGAATATTGCACCATTGATTATCCAGAAGGCTGCACAGTGGACGAGTGGTTGGCACGCAGCTAGGAGACCCAAGTTTGATTCCACCCTCGGCCATTTATATGTGGAGTTTGCATGTTCTCCCCATGAATGTGTGCGTTTTCTCTGTTTTCCAAAAACATGCTAGGTTAATTAGCCACTCCAAATTGTCCATAGGTATGAATGTGAGTGTGAATGGTTGTTTGTCTATATGTGCCCTGTGATTGGCTGGCCACCAGTCCAGGGTGTACCCCGCCTCTCGCCCTGCGTTGCTCTTTTAAAGTCATCATGTGCGTCTTTGCATCAGTCAGCCACTTGATGGCATTGTTAGCTTCCATTTTTCTCTCGCCGTCTGCAACCAAACGACTGCTCACGCTTTCATGGATGATTCTTAAGATATGCCTTTATTCGTCCCTCAGTGGGGAAATTTGTAATAATTTACCTGTTTACTTCTGCTTTGAATGCGTGTGGTCAACATTATCGATCATAAATCTGGTATTCCTTGTCCGTTTTTCACCATTTAAAAACATGTCGACAGTTTGAAGTTATGAATGTTATCATGTTGCGCCTGTATTTTCCGCAGGTCAATTTTATTTTTCGACAGTGTACAAAATGTAAACAACCCCAAAACGTAAACATAATTCATGTTTATCCCATATGTATTCAATGTTGTATCAGTAGTGTTGAATGCTTAGCGCCATAGTATTTCAGCCAGAGATCATTTTAACAGCATTTTGCTCCTGTTATCATTCTTTCTTATTATTTATTATATTATCTTTCTTATATTATTTCTATTTTTTATCGAACTCAATCCTTAATTGAAGGAATAAGGCCACTATGATCAGGTGACCAACATATCATATGAGGTAGGGATGTCTTTTTAGGGATGAACTATTTATATAGTGAAAAAGTGTATATTTAGTGCGAACATTGGCTCTTTTTTCACAGTTTTTGCTGTTTTTGGTTTTTTCTCTTAATATTTTGGCATTATTCTCATAAAATGACTGTTTGGTTAATTTCTGTTATTTTTTAACTTTATTGTTGTACATTTTTTTCTCTGAATTATGACTTAATCGCGTTGTATTTAGACTTTTTTCCATAGATTACAACTTTATTTGAGGTTTTTGTTTGTTTTTCATAATATCACTACTAATAATATATAATATAATATAATATACGTATATACAATATTTAAACTTTCTGCTACTACTTTTTTCTCTTAATATTATGTTCTTCTAGTAAAATTATGTTTAAACTTGTTTCAACTTGTTTCCTTAATATTTTAAAAAAAAAATTTCAATTTTTGTAGATTTTAATGTAACACTATATTTTTTAAAATGTGCCGCGGCCCGCAAATATCTCCTGGGCCTGACTTTTGATACCCTTACAATAAGGTGTGCAAGGTACAGTATATAAAACATGCACATATCTTATTTGTCAACATACTTTTCATGATCACTTTCGGGTGTCTTCTGCCCATGAATGTGATTTATAAGAACATTACACTGTGATTCTCTAAAACTAAACCTCAGGATTGAGTACATTATAAATCCTACAGCAGCGCTGCATTAAAAAAAAAATTCGATTTTTATAGGACGCCTGTTTATCTTTGTAGTTATGTCAGTGTTTACAAATGTTAAAATTATTCTGGTGTCTGTCCCTCTACGTTTGTAAGAGAATGTTGATATTCTTCGGAGAAAAAGTGTTCCGAGAGCAGTGAGGGAAAGTTGATTCCCATAAAGAGGCTAACTTGAGACATCTGTTGTGAAGAGACACTTCAATCACTATTTACAGCTTTGCAAATTTCTGCTGCACATTACAACTTTTGTGTGTGTTTTTTGTAACAATACTCCGGCAAAGTGGGGGAATTTGTTGTGTTTTCTCTAGGCCTTATTATGAATTTGGGCAGGGGGGGTTGTGATAGTGATACAGCGTCGCACTGTTAAAGTGGGACTCTCAGCATGTCTCAGGTCGCCGTCACATCCAGTTAGCACACACCCGGCGTGCTAAAGAGGTTAAACTGCCGTGCCTGGCACAGCCAATTGTATTGATAACCGTTTGAAGCTGCTTCCTGGCATCACGCGTCACGCTCTTTATTTGGGTTGCCACTCCAGACAAACTTCAAACCTGGGAGAGAGTGTGTATTCTTGCACTCAGGTGTATATCAGCATGTGTGTGTATATGTGTGTGTATGTGTGTGTACAGAACCAGGGGCCTTTGCTGTTGTTTGTTTGTGTTGCCTCCATTCTATAAACCAGGCCTCTGATCTCCAGGCAACATGCCTCCAAATTCCTCTGCTGCGCCGGGTAAATATATCGGTGTCACTTTGTCTGATGATGAAATAAGAATTAGGATAGCGAGCAAGGCAGGAAAACCTCGCCGCTTCTTTTTCCCGATTAAAGCCACCCTCTCTGCAGTGTGAGATCTCGGGCTTCCACGTGCATTTGAGAATAGAATTTGAGCGATGAGTGCATCCGTGCTTCCTCGTGACTTCTCCGTCGTATCCGTACTTTTGTTGCACCGCTTCTCCTGCCGTCTTTCGTTATCTGCTTGTTAGCCCCGGGTCCTCGTCTTGGCCTGGAGTTATGACTGTGTCGGGCAGCTGTTTCGGCCAGCCCTGGGGGTCCTCTGAGGCAAATGGCATGTCAAGGAGCGGTCACCGAGGTAGATTGTCTTCGTCGCACTCGGCTTCACTGCCACCGGGCTCACTTGTCCAATTAGGGGCTCTTTGGCCCCCCTTTAGGTTTCCAACCCATCCTTTTGACTGATTCTTCAATGTGTCTGGCTGTAACCCCCACACGAGCACACCTGACACCCTGCGGGAGCACATACACACGCATTGTAAGCACATACACACACTTACACAAGCAGTTTCCTTTTCATTGCAGATGGAAATTGGACTAAATGTCACTACTAAGATTGTTATTATTAATACATAGTATATTGATCAGAGGACTTTTTAAAATGTAAATTGCCCAGGTAAGTAAACGTTTGTAGATTTTGACATCAGTCAGCTGACATTAAGCTGCCTTCCTGATTGGGTCTGGCACCCCTGCTGTGTTTCAGGCACCTTTCATCTTTGTTATTCGCATTATGGATAAATTAACACAGCGGTAAGATGCTTATACTCATCTATAACTAAAGTTATCTGATTACTTTTAGTTAGCTGCATTGTCTATTGCTAATCTTTTAGAACGTATGAAAATACCTACTGGTACTCGTGTTTTTTAGAAATATAGTATATGTATTCAATATTTCTTGTAGTTGGTAGATCTTTGGGACTTTTTATATAAGTAAAAATATATAAGTCATTTTATAAGTAGCTCGCAGACTGAAAAAGTGTGAGAATGCCTGGACTAAGGAAAAGCTACAGACGAATACATTCATTCATTTAGGATAAATGATATCAGACACTGTGGTATTCATTAAATAACAATACGTTAGTAAACTAAGGATAAATGGTATCAGACACTGTGGTATTCATTAAATAACAAAAAGTTAGTAAACTAAGGATAAATGATATCAGACATGTTAGTATTCAGTAAATAATAAATTCAGGATAAATGTTATCAGACACTATGGTATACAGTAAATAACAGGAAGTTAGCAAATTCAGGATAAATGTTATCAGACACTGTGGTATTCATTAAATAACAAGTTAGTAAACTAAGGATAAATGATATCAGACACTGTGTTATTCATGAAATAACAATAAGTTAGTAAACTAAGGATAAATGATATCAGACACTGTGTTATTCATGAAATAACAATAAGTTAGTAAACTAAGGATAAATGATATCAGACACTGTGTTATTCATGAAATAACAATAAGTTAGTAAACTAAGGATAAATGATATCAGACACTGTGGTATTCATTAAATAACAATAAGTTAGTAAACTAAGGATAAATGATATCAGACACTGTTATTCATGAAATAACAATAAGTTAGTAAACTAAGGATAAATGATATCAGACACTGTGGTATTCAATAAATAAATTGAGAAAAAAATAAGAAAAAATAAGTGATATTGATATTTGGTGTTATCACCATGGTAACAGCGTAATCAAAGTGTAGTTATATTTATTTACACGGTGATTAAATATGCATGCAAATCAGCGCGCTTAATGTTTTTAATTTGCTGCATTTAATCCCTTTTAGTTTCCTGTTCCCTCAACAAAGAACCACCGGTGAGAACTTGTTGCTGAACCGACGTGACCCATTCTTATTCTTTTAGCCCAACTCCCTCGACAATCCCGTCTCAGCAGGGCGGAGGGAGTCCAATTCAAAAATGTGAGGTCCTGCTCCGCTCCCTGCCCTCCACCAGGAGACGAGTATGAGAGAGCTGCCAGACATCACACAAAAGTGCTGTTAAAAATACATGTATACCAGCCCTCATCATTTATTGATGGCCTCTCCAGCCTTTATGAGGTGAGAGGCCTCCCCGTGGCCTCGCTCAGTGACCCCTGAGGTTGTGCAAGAAACTGCCTCTTCCCTTTTAATTTAGCACATTTAAAAATAGATTTAGGGCTGACCAGTTGGATGCTTCCAACCTATTCACTGAAGTGCATCAATTAAGATGCAAGAGCGGTTCCCGTTGTTTTTTATCATCAGTAAAAATCCTCCAGTGATGTCTTTTGTGCCTTCCTCTCTTCTTTTTTTTCTTTTGGAATTTTCATTCCCTTTTCCGACAGAAGAACAATCATAGAATCTCACTGATGACGATCCCTATTTGGATCACTGCCAAGTCACATATAGTCATAAATAACTATACTTCCTGAATATGATTGAATTCCATGCATTATTCACTGATAAGTTCATGAAAATTCCAAATAATACTTTATAAGGATCATCAGTGTAGGATATTTAATCACCATCATTGCTTTTTGCTCCCATGCCTGTCAACCGTCCCGTTTTCCTCAGAAAGCGCACATATTTTGCCTTTCTTTCTCCTCACCCTCCTATATCCCATTTTGGGCATTTTTGCCGAACTTTCAAGACCCACATAATATTGAGTTTTAGAACGATAAAAACATTGAATCCATGTAAAGACAGTTTAGACAGTTTTTTTCATCAGAAAAAAAGAGTTTGTTTTTAGCCTTTTTGGATCTTTATAAATCTGCAGATTTAGAGTATAACATAAAACATACAAAATAATAATCTATTTACTGATGTGTACATGTGTGGAAACTATGGTAATGGTAATGGTAATAGTAATGGTAATGGTAATGGTAATGGTAATGGTAATGGTAATGGTAATGGTAATGGTAATGGTAATGGTAATGGTAATGGTAATGGTAATGGTAATGGTAATGGTAATGGTAATGGTAATGGTTTTATTTCAGTTGAACATGCATCAGATTACAATTGAGTGCATCCCATAATCAGTTCACAGTTCCACATGTCCAAAAGGAGTAGGAAGAAGCAAAGCTTATTAAATCCTACCCCTCCATCTGGTACTTTTACAATCAGTAACTGTTACATTTGTTCACTTCCTGCTTTCCATAATACAGTTTAAGGTTTTTTTTGTTTTTTTTAATAATGTACCTCGTACCGAAGTACGAGGTGATATGACCATCCAATGACATAATGTGTACCATAGTAAGTGTCAATATAGTGATATACATAGCACATCATGACTGGTTCAAGACTCTTCATCCTTGTATTTAGCAAACATCAACTGCTTGTATTGTTTCTTGAATTGGCTCATCGTTGTGCATTGTTTGAGGTCCTTACTCAATCCATTCCATAGTTTGATTCCACATACTGAAATGCTATGGCTTTTTAACGTAGTCCTAGCATGTAAGTGTTTAAAATTTAGTTCGGGTACTTGTGTACGCTTGCAAACTATTTACTAGAATCGCGACCGATTTACAGCCATACAATCTCTGTAACAATTTAAGCTGCCTGTTCTTTTGTCACTCCCTCTGTCAACTTGCCTTTCAGCAACTTCCATCTTTTTCATAACCAAGGTGTTTCTACCAAGGAAAACAGGGCAGAAATACATTACCTACTATACTTTGATCTGTAGCTGTGGACTAAAAGCAAAAGACGTCGATAGAGGTCATTGGCGGCCAACGTTACTTTTTGAAAAGACATCTGTAGACATCTTTGGCAGTGAATGACTTAATAGCTTATTGTAAATTTATTTTGTATTTCATCAAAGAAAGTCCTTTACTGGTACTGCAATCTGATCATTGGACAGGCGATTCTCTGACATTTAGTCTTACAATGGGTCATTTTACTCCATTTTTGTACTTTTGTGTAATGATTCTTCTTCTGTTACGATGTTTTTCCACTATCCTGACCTAAAATGTAGTTAGAATATTGGATTCTCAAGTTAAACGATGCCAAAGTTTCAGATAATGAGGTTTGCGTATTTGGAAGTGCGCCCTGAAAGAAGTTTGGGATGGCTCAAATAGCTTGGTTTCAGGGGGCGTTGTAAAACTGGAGTTTTGTGATGTCACACATAGGCAGGCTTCCTTATATGGGTATACGCTATTGGCCAGATAAGCTCTCTGCCCTCCCCCAAGCTTTGTTTCTGTGTTTATATTGTTAGCAATAGCTTGCAGGAAGTGTTTCTTCGGGTGAAAGGGAAAGCTATATTTGTTTACAATTCCTACTGAATACATAGGTGCAGATTCTAAAAGTGTGCTGGTTATCATGTGTCACTGCTCTATAGAAGTCCACAACCCAATAAAAAGGAAAAAAAATAGCATAATATTTCGACCTTAAGGAGAAGTGCCTTCTATTCGTAGTGAATTAGCTTGACATATCCACCCATACTCCCAAAACCAATAGGAGGTCCTTACTCACTCACGGTGCAACCAAAAAGTAACACATATTGAACACACCGTGCAAGTAACGAAATCAAAACTTACACACTAACATGCATGGAAAACAATACAATTTTACAATAATTAGTAACCCGCAGAGCATGCTGGGCACTGTGTGTAGAGAACTGAAATTTGCAACTTAAGCAATTATGGAGATGAGAAAATGCAAAATGGCACATTTTCCCACCCAAAAAACAAATTTAAAAGAATTCTGTAAATCCATTGTATATTATTATTTAACATACATAATATTAAATATTAAATTGAAGAAGAATTATCTTCATGGTTGTATTGTGTGGAGCTCACAGACAGATCAGTGCAGATGTATTCGTCGCTGCAGCTTGTCTTCTGGTCCCAGAGGTGTTTCCATGGATGGTTGCTTGCTGGAGGTCACGGCCTCAGGGGTGTTTGGGTTTTTTTTTTTTTTAATGCCATGTCATCGGCTCAAGAGCCTGTTCGCACTGCAGTGTGAGCAAGCAGCGAGGCCTGTGGTAACAACAACTTATTGATTGAATAATCTCTGTCATCTGATGCGGTTGTAGCTTACACCGGCCCCCTGCTGCGAGCGACACAGCTTTCATTACCCACCACTGGTAACATCCTGTCAGTCAATTTCTTTCAAGCTTCTTCTTACTTTCTTTTGCTGTGTGATCTCATAGGCATTTGCAAAATAGCGGTGTGAAGATAATGCCGGCTCGGAGGCTCTTTTTGACCTGTTGAAATGACCGCTTGTTTAGTCGTCCAGTGCTTTTTATCCAGTATAGGAGGAATCATGCTTACTGGACTTATTTGTGGTTTATTTGTTCCTGCACTGCCGCAAATAACTAATATTTAGGGTTATTGTGTGCTTGCTTGAAATGTAAAATAGGATTATATAAAATAAAAAACATTAGACTCTCATTTGTCGTCAGAAAAAAAAGTTTGTTTCTAACTTTTCCCATTTTTTAGTACTTGGAAGTATATAAAATATTGGTTACATTTCAAGCATAACTTTCATTTTGACACATTTATATTTAGCCAAAATGTCTACACAACAATTGCACAACATAACCAACACAAAAAATTATTGTTCTATAAGATTTTTTTTTTTTTACGAATATAACACCCTGCACTGTTTACAATTCATGCGTAGCCTACTGGCGAGATGCCTTTTCACTTCCTGGTTGCTGCTGAGCATGTATTTCAATAGGAAAGATGCAGGCCGTGCTCATAAAAAATACACTTCTGCCACCTAGTGGCCATTTTGGCTTAAAACTGCACCAAATGTGCTCTCTTCCATTGTGGAATTACATCATCACTTATTTGTGCCTCGCTCTCCAAAAAACTAAAAGGCATATAAATACGTATTTGGTAGCGGATTAGTTAATTAGTTAAATAGTTTTGTACTAATTATGATGCATATTTAAAATTAACTATTAACTAATTAACTATGTTGATTAATTAGTAAATCAGAGTTGAAGATGGTCAATTAATGAAGAACAATATCCAAGCAGGCTGCACAGTGGTTTGAGTGGTTAGCACGCAGGCGACACAGCTAGGAGACCCAAGTTCGATTCCACCCTGTGTGGAATTTGCATGTTCTCCCCGTGCATGCGTGGGTTTTCTCCGGGTACTCCGGTTTCCTCCCACATTCCAAAAACATGCTAGGTTAATTAGCGACTCCAAATTGTCCATAGGTATGAATGTGAGTGTGAATAGTTGTTTGTCTATATGTGCCCTGTGATTGGCTGGCCACCAGTCCAGGATTTACCCCGCCTCTTGCCAGAAGACTGCTTTGGTAGAAAATTAATGAAATTAATTAATATCCAAGCAAATTTTATGTATTTTTTACCCAAATTACCAAATAAACTAACGGGCAAATACAAGGAATTGATTCAAATGGTGAATGTAGTATTCTGCTTTGGTCACTAGGTGTCAGTAATATTACTTTAATGTTCAGTGAGACAAGCACCAAACTCGATTGCCAATGCATTTGCATTCCCAAATGTAATTAAATAATAATCATATTGATAACAGCAGCTTCACTTCCTGTCTGGAACAGAAAATTCACTTATCATGGTTGTGTGCGGAACTAAATAATTGCCATAAAAGGATTATCATGAAGGGCAAACAATTTGTGTTTTGCTGTATTTTTCCGACAACTGAAGAAGGGTTGTAGGACTGTGAAACAGCAGGTTTTTCTCTATCTCTCCTTCCTCATCCCATCTCTGATCCGAGCGGAAAGCTTTCATTATTTGCTGAGATTGGGATGTCAATCCCTGCACCTCTGACCCAAGTTGTAGTTCCACACCGTCATATCGGGCGAATGATTAGTGGGGGTTATCTCGCTTGCAGTCTTGCCTCCCTCCTTACGGCCCAAGTGTACCTCCAGGCAAAGATGGGCTTCTCTCGCTTCTCCCATCACTTCCACTTGATGCTTCATCGTGTTCTTCCTCTCCTTCACTGCTGAGTCACAACTTCACTTTCTTTAACCTTCTAAATCCAAAAGAATTTAAATACATTTCAGCAAGTGTATGACTTCATTGATGTGGTGTGGTTCTTTTTAACGTATCGGGAGCCGCATGTGCACAAGTTTTCCGGCCGGAGAAATGGGCTGGTTGGGAATGTTTCATGGATTCTTCCTTGTCTGTCAAAGTCTGACATCTCTCATTGCTTGCATGTTTGTGGTCTCCTTCTTTGTGTGCTGTAATGCATTGGATTCCCAATCCTTTATTATGACCATATCCAAAATGCTATATGCTATATGCTGGCTTGTTGACATTCATACAACAGATGTAAAATATACAAAAACAATTGAGTTTCCACTCAAGAATAATAAGTTGGTAGTTGCAAGTATGAGCATTGAATAATTTTCTATTTTAAAATATTAATATTTCATCAGGTGGTAGGCCTATTCTAAATACTCACTGACACATTTTTTACACCTGCTGTCAGTGAGGAATTAATATAACATATAACAATGTGTTTGTTATTATTGTGTGCTGTAAAATTACACTGTAAAATAATGTTTTAAAAGATTAGTATGATGATGTGTAATTTTTCACAATAATAAATAATATTATATTAACAGCAGGTTTGTTTAATATCTTGCACCCTGGCGTTATGGTGCTATTTCTAACTAAAACTCAATATTACTGGAGGACACAAAAAAAATGGACTATACTTTAACATACAGATTTCATGTTGCATTGTGAGTTATTTTTAACATTATTTTTCATCTGTGTGTTTAGTATTAAGTGTGACTTTGTCCCATTGGTCCAATGATATAAAGCTTTCACACCAGCAGCCTAATGCACATCTTTTATTTTTGGTTTTTTTTTTTATCATTATGATTAGGAATCCTCAGGATTACGAAAAGTCACTGATCCTGTGGCTCTTTTCTTCTCTCTTTTTATTTCTCATGTCGGCAGCTCAACAAGACTCCATCCGCACTTCATTAACCCTGAGCCGGGGACAATCCGTGGTAAGAGCCGGGGGATTTAGGACCAGTCTTTTCACATGCAAAAAAAAAAAAAATCACCCAACAAGACACAAGGGGATTTTTCTTCTTCCATAATCAGTTGTGCACTTTGCAAGAATAACCTTTTTTTGTTCATTATGTGAATCAGACACGGATCCCTATGATGGGACTATAATGATCTTTGTGCAAGTTGGGAGGTGTTCCATCCCCCTCCTGTTCACTCAATCCACGCCACTCTATTTTTAATGCAATTTTCCGCTTCATAAACGCGCCAGTCTGATATTTCGACCAGTAAGTACAGACCCCCCCCCCTTTTCGCTCCGCCGCCGCCCTCCTGCATAACAGGTGCCATGCGTATCAAAGCCATTATCGACTTTCAATTAAAACCTATTAAAGTCTTTTGTTCTAATCGTTAACAGCCTGAACTGATTTAACCCCAAAATAAGTTAGGCACACACACACACACACACACACACTTGGTGTGCATGTGCATTGGATGGATGGATGCATGGAGGGAGGGAACGCATGAGGGAGGGGTTGCGATTCCGCTGACCAGCTGTCCCCACGCTGATCCCCGGCCTGCAGGCAGCTCCAAGGCCGGTCACCAGCTGTTGGGGCCCCGCTTGCAACAGGAGCGAGCATCCAGAACCCTCCAGGAAAGCAAGGATGGAAACAATCCATTTCCAAATGGGATCATTTAGGGCACTTAAACAATTGCGCACATGGCATTAATATTTTATCTCTTGCATTGTTTGTGCAAAACCAAGTGGAGCTGCTGCTGTTCATGTAGGAGAGTGGGGATAATAAAGGGAGATATTATTAACACAACAATTTGCATCAATATTTTTAAGTAATGAAACATCTTTCTGAACAATTTTTGTTCAACGAGTTGCAGGAATTTTACCTTAATATTTGGACATTTTAATCCTTTTTTAAGAGTATTGCTTATAGAAATTATTTAATTCGATCACATCAAGTTTGAATCAAAATCCATCCAGATTCAAGTTTTCTAAGATAATTTTTTTATTTGAATAAACAATAATCAGTATCAACATCCAATTATAGAACAGTTGGCACAATCATCATTTTTAAATTAAACAAATGCCAAATATAAACATCTATGTGGCTCTATAAATGACAAAGTATAATTTTTGCAGGTGCAAAATTTGGAAAAATCACCAAAATTGAGTAATATTTTACACAACAGTATTCTTGAAGGTCATTATTTTTGCACTGATTTTCAATTCATCAAGTATATAGTCATAGTAGAATTTTTTTTGTCCTCTATTATGATGTTCTGGTCCTCTTATCTGGGCCCAATTTTTTGCAGTTTAACATAAACATGTATACATTTTTACTGCCTGCTAGCTCGGCAATAATGCATGTGTGTTTATAATGCATATAATGCACTGTTTATACTACTTTATGTTTTATAAAGGTATCATTTCCTCAGTGTTGTCCCGTGAAATGTAATGGGAGGGCCCAAGGGGGCACCCACTTTTGTGACATACATTGGCTGTGGCCACCCCGGTCACTGTCCAGCCACTCCACTGGCCATCTATAGACATTTCAGGTATCAATTTATGGCCACCCCCCCGATGTGAGTTATGGTCTCACCTTGACTACTACTACTACTACTACTACTACCAACAGTTACTCATTTCTTGTGGTTATGTTCTTACGCATCTCTTTTTTCAGAGTCCCTGCTGATGTATGTGATGATCACGTTTTGGCTAAAACACAAAGATAATATGTCTGCTTTCATGGATGAATGAAGAAAAATAAAAAATAGTCACATTTGAGAGAAAGAAATCGGGATATTTACAGTACATTTAAAATGAAATGATAAATCAATTACCAGAATTGTTGTGGATTCATTTAATACCGGCGGCACGGCAGTCTAGTGGTTAGCGCGCAGACCTCACATCTCTGTGTGGAGTTTGCATGTTCTCCCTGTGCATGCGTGGGTTTTCTCTGGGTACTCCGGTTTCCTCCCACATTCCAAAAACATGCTAGGTTAATTGGCGACTCCAAATTGTCCATAGGTATGAATGTGAGTGTGAATGGTTGTTTGTCTATATGTGCCCTGTGATTGGCTGGCCACCAGTCCAGGGTGTACCCCGCCTCTCGCCCAAAGACAGCTGGGATAGGCTCCAGCACCCCCCGCGACCCTTGTGAGGAAAAAGCGGTAGAAAATGAATGAATTAATGAATAATTTAATACCAATTAATCATCGATTAATCGCTGCAGCTCTAGTTAGAATACTGCCTAGAATACCAGGCAGCACATAGCTACGTCTCGGTGGACTTCAACTGTATTATTCTGTTCGGGAAAGAGAAAAAAGATATAACAAAAGTTGCCAAAGGAGTGCGACAAGTACCGTAAACGTAATATTGGTGTTTAAATTACGATACCTGAAGAAGCATCCTTAATCTGTTGGATTGCAGTACAATGATTACTACAACACAATAGGTGAATTGTTATGTTTTATTACTAATGTGACAAAATAGCTGGACATATATAATGATAAACACTAAAATTAGCATTAGCTCTCTCATCTATAGAGAATGTATGGACCCAAACTTACCACCAGTCCATTTGTATGTTAGAACAGTAAATCCATCATAAAATGTGGGGGTTAATTGGTGGAAAATTAGTTTCTTTAATTATTTTTTTAGGGTTTACTGACACATGCAGAAAATATATTTAAATAAATTACCAGCATTATTAAGTGAATATAACTCATAATAATTAAGCTCTCGATATATAGTAGTTGAATTTAAATCAATATATTAGTATTTTTATTTTGTAATTATATATTTAAGTTACTATACTCTGCCTTATTTTTACAGTGCACTTGCTATTCAGTAATCTAAAAGAATTATTATTTTTAGCTGGTTTTTTTTGCAAAGTTTGAATATTATTGACATTTATTATTGTGGAAATCCGCCATAAATAAATTGCATATTTCTATTTAACATGAACAATCTTTTTTTTATATAATCAAGTATTTAAATGCAATTATTTTGCATTAAATAATAACAAATGCCACTGTTAATAATAACAATTACACATAATAAATAAATGTATAAATGCATGTATAGTTAAATAAGTATAGTCACACCTTAAATCAAAGAATTTTATTTCCACATTTAGAAAAGTATTTTGTACATCAAATCGCCCCATTTTCTGTCCTACCGTATACTGTAAATATTTTCCACCAAAAAAAAAAATTGAACTTGAGGAACGGATAAAGAAACGAGAACCACTCCACAAGTTTGATATCTGCAATATTACATTTTTTTTCCACCAAAGTAGAGAACAGATAAAAGTCATCACGGCGTCATAATATGAAATAACATTTTTAAAAAATGCACAAGATTTGTTCTTTAAATACATCCAGAGCAACGCAACAGGCTGTTTATTTAAAAAAAAATCATTTTTATAATTTCGCAAATAAAAAAAAATATGCAGTGATGGGCAGAAATAAATTATTTGGCATTTTATGTAAGTCAACAAATAAAAATAGTTTGATTTCAATCCATACCCCCCTCCAAGCCCCCCCTTTCAATGGAACACTTTTTTTTGGAATGGCTAATCTAGCCTAGAATGAAATGTAGTTCATTGTCATGTAAAATATTCTTATTTACACGTTTGGACATTTTAAACATGGGCCAAAGTTCACAGGAAAAATATTAAAATCATAACTATGGAAGGATGCACTTTTATTACTAATAATATCGTTTAAAAAAATAATAGAGGTGGCATTTATGGATAGACAGCACCAGCATGTATGATGAGTTTAAATAAATACATAACTTAGAGATTTTGATTTATACAGAAATATAAATAAGCCATAAATAAGTAAAAAAAAAAAACAAAAAAAAAGTAAATCATCTTCCAGGAGTTCCGTTGAAAAAAGTTGCATCCTTGTTGTCTTTCTTCCTAAAGGCTCCTAAAGGTCTTTTATTTTGCTTCTATTGCTTCCGGTTCTCCGGCTCACCGCTGCTGAGCCGGCCGAGGGAGGACACCGGACATGGGGGGCAGAGGAGGCGGGGGAGGTGGCTCGCTTCCTCCCTGCAAGCCGTGCAGGAGGATCCGAGGGACCAGGGGCCTCTGTAGGCCGGGTGGGGGTGCTGAAGGGCCCCTGTACAGGTAGAGGGCCGCTCCCGGGTCCAGGTTGGAGACCAGGCTCTGTGGGTAGAAGTAGGGCGACGGGAACATCCTCTGCAGGGCTGAGTAGTTCCCGGCCTCCGCCAACAGTTCGAGTCCCACTGCGGTCTGCCGCTTCCATTTAGTCCTTGAACACACACACACCGAGTAACACTTTAGTTAATACTACTTTACTGTACTTTATTGCTCCCTGGAGGGGGGGGGGGGTGCCTCAGGGAAATAGTAGTTTTAAAATCCATATATATAAATATCATTTATTTATATTATTGTACCTGTGTCACTTTTAAATAAAGCAACCAAAGTGAAAATACCGTATAAAAACTGAATATATTATTATTATGTTTATTAATTATTCTATAATAGCATCTAAATAATTATTTTATAGATATATGTAACTCTAAACGTGCGCTTTGGATTCGGACCACTGAAATGGTCCAATTAGAAGGCAGTTATTCCTATTTATTGAATTTGAATGTTCCAAACTGCCTCTTGTATTCACACCCAAACATGTCAGCGTGCACTCCACACAGGTGAATAATTCATATTAAAGATAATTGAGTAGATATAGTGGTTTCTCTGAATTATTAATACACACACATGCAAGCATGCATTATTCACACCCCAAAGTGTTGTTTTTTATATTTATTTATGTTATTTAGATGCCCGGGAGTCACAGCTGGAAAGAAAATGAATCACTGAAGCACAAAACTACAAAAAAATAATATTCCAATGAAATGTTATGATTAGTATAAGCCAAAAATTGACTCTGTACCTGCGGTTCTGGTACCAGGTTTTGACCTGGGTGTCGGTGAGGTTGAGTGATGCCGCCAGCTCCATGCGGTCCTGGACGCTCAGGTACTTTTGGCGCTCAAAGCTGCGCTCAAGTTGCGCCAGTTGGTGGTCCGTGAAGGCCGTCCGGGCCTTCCGGGGCTTCTTGAGCCGGACCTGAGGACTGTCTCTGCTGCTGGAGATCTCTCTGTCCCCCTCCTCTTTCACTGTGGACAAAGGGACACGCATTGGGAGGGGGGTGAGTGGGCGAATAGCTTCTAATTTATGGGAAACTTGATTGAAAAAATTATATAGTATATAAATATTATATATATTTTTTTATATATATAATATGAATATATTTAAAAATAGACCTAATTTATGACACAGAGTGTCATTTATTTTCTCTTGTATTTACATTTTTGTCCTATTTTTTGTTTGTATTTCTCATTATTTGTGTAAACATATCTGCTGTTAATACACTATTTACTGGTGTGTGTGTGTGTGTGTGTGTTAATTAAACATTAAAATTAAACATCGTGACATAATTCCACTCTAACATCATTATTGCACTGTACTACTTGCCTAAAAATGTCATATTTGATGACTTCTATGATATATTACATAACGTCTATTAGTGCACAATTGAAAGGTCTGTGACCCTTAACAGTCATTCACTATTTATTAGTCATTTTTCATGATTTAAAAAAAATCCCATCTCATAAAACGTGGGAAATTGTACAAAAGTTGAAGTATATCCTTATAATATCCTGTTACATTGCTCATATTGTACTGCAAAAATGCCTGCTAAATATATAGAATATAATCTGATGAAATAACGGGCGACAATCTTGCCATTAAAATAAATGAAAACAGCAAACATGATTGGATTGGAATTCTCATTCATCTATGAAAGCCCACACAGTATTTGATTTCAAGTGCAACGGGAAGCACTCTTGATTTTTATCACGTCTTTTTTTTTTTTTTAAAGACATAAAAATAATAAGAGAGACTCCGGCGAAGCAGCAGGATAATCCAGCCTTAATTGAGCCACCAGGGAAAGAAGAGCGACTTCACAGGAGCCAACAAATCAAGAGCCGGTCGGCCTTGCGCGGGAACAAATGTGATTAGCGCCGTGGACAAATTGCATCAAATTCCCTGATATATAATATAGACAGAGGAATCAAAGCACACACACACACACACACACACACACACGTATCAGTAATATACTGGAAATATCAATAATAGTATATAGCTGATTCACTCCTACTTATTCCTATCTAATACAATTATTATGCATGTGTGTGTTAATGTGTACATGTTCAGCAGTGGACTGAAAGTGAAAGTGAAAGTGTCAATAGTGACGTGTTATGGCTGGCATCATTACAAATATATTTAGAGCCTTTTTAATGCTTATTTTTCTCTCATCCTTGTTCGCTTGACTTCAACACATTTTTAATACAGAGAGGGAATACTTATTCTTATTATTATATTTTATTTTTCATATTTAATTAAGTTGTTCTATATTATTATTATTATGATTATTATTATTATTATTAACGATAAAAACAGTCAGCATTTGTCTGGGAGTATTTTTGTTGTTATTTATGATAACGTATTATTTTCCAATAAGCAATTAATATGTTCCCTTATGCAGAAATGTGCAAAATATTTGCTGCACATATTGGCATGTTCATATTTCTGTAAATTGTACAAATTATAGAATCAACATGGAATATATTTCATCAGGCATTTGTGTGTGTTATTATAAATGTATGCAGTTTCAGTAATACGATTAAAATGAATTAAAATGAATTCTCATTTAAAAGCGAGGCTCCCTGAAGTAAATGAAACGAGTAAGTATCCCTTGCGCGTCGTTACCTTTATATTCGCTGTCCGAGGAAGAGTTGCTGTGTATTTTCTCCATAAAGTCATCCGCTATCTTGGCGGCCAGCCTGCCGGCCTCCTGCGTAGGTTGTCCGTTATTGGAGTAAGGCGCGCAGGCAGCCAGAGGCTTACAGTCCGCCAGAATGTCTCTGATAAGGAAGGACGAGGTCATGGTCCTCTGCTGGGACCCCGCCGAGATAGCCGGGCCGTGCTGGAGGTGAGGCGGCAGGCCGTGGCCGTGCCTCTGGGCCACCTCGTCCGAACACTCCCTCCCGGGCGAAGGCGGCGACGAGCAGCGGCTCTCCGCGTCGGATCTCGGGCTGAACTCCAGCGGCGAGCGGCACTCCCCCGCCAGGCTGCCCGCCTTAGAGAGCGGACTGCCGGGTCTGTGGGACAGCAGCGAGTCGATGCCGAAACTGGACCCGTTGGCGGACGCCTCCATTTTCTTCAAACGACCATTTGGTGTTCAGGACAAGTTTGGAAATGTCAAATCAACTTCTAAATCCTCCCAGGCGTCCATCCACTGAGTCCAAGCGAGGTCAAGTGTCTCACCGTTGCCAAAAAGGACGAATCCGCTTCAGCACCATGGACAGGTACCAGATGTCTCACCTGGTCAGCACATGTTGTCATTCTTTGGACTTCCGGAGGCAGTTGAGAACACGCGGTAAGGACTCGACTCGATCGTGGGGGGACTAAAAGTATCTTCAACGAGACGAGATGGGAGGAGATGGTCCAAAAAAAGCAAGTTGAGGAAAAGTCAGGAGCTATAGGTTTTAAGAGCGTCTCGGCCACGTGAGTCCCCTGTGACAAGCCTTGATTGGCTAAGAGTGGACCCCCCCCCGCACCCCCCTCGGCCCCCGCCTACTCAACCTAAGCTGCCCCTCCTTCTCCCATCCCCATCCTCTCTTTGAGAGAAGACAATTCATCACATCACAGTGTTTACTGGCAATTTTCACACTGTTTGCTTCCATTACATCATTGATGAGGCTTCTAATGCTCTTATTTTTATTAATGTTTTTCCTCTATACTTCCTTTTTGTTGCTGACCGGATTGTCTTTCTCTGCTCCTCCTTTTTAGTATTTCTTCATGGAGACATTTCGGATTTAACAGTGTTAATAGTAACATGAAAAGAACGACAAAAATATTCATTTTTATAGTTTTTCATGCAAAGTGGGGATTGTTTTTGCTGCATTTTAGTCTTGAGTAGTTTTCCTCTCCATTCTTTGTTTGTTTGGATAACTATGATTGAATATTGTTTACCAACAATGAAAAAAAACATTTATTTTTATATCTTATATATGCTTAGTAGGAAATATTTTTGATTGTTTCTGGATTGTTTCACTTCTCCATGCCTCAGCTTTAGCATTTTATCATATTTTTTAGGAATAATTTATGGAGAAATAGCTTTAATAGTGTTTGCAAAAAATGAAATGTACATATATTTGATTCATTTAAGTGGGAATTTCTGGTGTGTTTTTGGCTTACATATTTTTGCTCTTTACTGTTTTTTTCTTCTTTCTTATTAACTTCCTTATTTTTTTTATCGGATTCAATACTGTTTCTAAAAATGAAAAAAACACAAAAATACATTATTTGTCTATATTTTATTCATGCTAAGTGGGAATTGGTTTTGATGCATTTTCGTCTTAAATATTTTATTATTGCTGTTCGATGTTGATAGAAACCTAATCTGCTTTTTTCATGGTTAAAAAAATAAAAAAATGAGCACTGTTTTTTTTGTTAATATAAGCAGGACTCTGGTCTGTCACCATTTAAAGCACAATAACAGCCTAATAGTCCTTGGTAATTGTGCTCAATATGCAGCATGGAGCCAAACTTCAAGGCGAGGGACTTGCCATTGTGTGCACTTTTCACCTTAACAAGCACTCAAAAGCCATTGTGCACACTTTTAAATGCACAACAGTTTGCCCCTCGACAGCCCCTAATAATCGAATACACACACACACACACACACACACCGCATGTGACCACCAGATTGGAGGCGCGCGCCGGTCCCAGACACCGGCAGGTTAGTGAATCCGCTCCCGGCTCCCATGGGGTCCCATCACGGCTGCAAGCTGTCACAAGTGAGGCGGGGACCATGCAGGCAGATATCAGGCAACACACCCACTCTGACTTGGCTGCTTCTTCTGAAAAAAAAGAAGGGAGTTTTTTTGTTCTTCCTCCTCCCCTTTTTGTTTTTGAAGCCCTATGACCAGTGGAGTTGTAAATAAATTATAACAAGGTTAAACTATGACTTCCTCAGATAAACTCCTCAACTTTGAATGGTGACTTCTTATTTATTTTAGTGTTACCGTAATATCAACATAAGCAACGAATTTATTGTGTGTAATATAAAGTTAAAATTGAATATTGTTCTGAAAATTCAGCATTACAAACTACAAAATGATCAATAACTCAGTTTAATCATGAAAGCAGCTGAAATGAGTGAAATATTCCATTGCAGCCAACAAATGTTTGGCCACTTTTGAATGACTCCAATGTTTAAAAGTGTCTTTTTGGATACACATCACTGAATAATGAACAATTGCAGCTTTTTGGCAGTGTATTTCAGCCACTGAGATTGTTTGCAATAATGTATTTGGCACTGCTTGTATTGAGCAGAGTGTTGTTGTTTTTTCCCAGTGTAAAAATCTAGTATACTGTAAGTATTGATCATTGGTTTTATAGTAGTGTTCCATCGCTCTATTGCGTTTTTTGTGTGACATTTAATGTTTTTTTTACAGCGTCTGAAAGTTGTTACAGGCTGAACCCTGCCTTTTAACAAGAATTGCATTGTGGGAAGTTTAGTTTCTCTCTCTTCCCGCTCTCTTTGTTGTACCGCCCATTGTCTTCTGAGTCCCGATTGGCTGTAGACCATTGTCAATCAATCTCCTTCATGCCGCCTTGTTGTGTTTCCGGTGTCAGATAGCTAGCTAGCGTACTTGCTAGTTTTCCTTCTCTGAATGTTTGCAAGTTTCTCCCAAACAAAACCCACAATGTTGACGAAATGTTCTGTCAAAAGGCAGAGGAGGATGCTAACCATCGCACAAAAGGTTGGACTTCTGGACATGCTGAAAGAATTTAGAAGTTACGAGGCTCTATGGCTCTATTACAGAATGAATGAATTTTCGGTTGGAGGAGTACTACATCAACATGATTTAACAATGTTACAAAAACCATACAATACAGCGGAACGGCGCCAGGATGAAAAGGTAAGGTCAGATGAGTTAAATAGCTGAGTCACTTAATTTCTTGTGGCCAACCTCATAGGTTGATGATTTAAAATCAAATAAAGTTTTGAACGTTTTTGAGAGTGTTAATACCTGTCTGAGAAACGTGTATAAAGTGTAAGGTGAGGGTGCAGACTCAAAACATGATTATTAAAAAAAAATAACTTGGCTATTTGGCGGATTTCACTTATTGTGGGCTATTTTGGAACCCTATCCCGCTATAAACGAGGGAACACTGTATCCACTAATATGCTTACCTTCCAATGAGGCCTCCTGGGCCTCCTCAGCTTGGTGCTTTTGTGGTTAAACAAGCCAGATGTCATGCGTTGTATTCCCTTGTTCTTGTGAAAACTACATCTAGATAGGTTTTGTAATATTGTTTGTCGCCTTTGAATAAACTTTGGCATTTCTCCGGTTTAGGAACATCCAGTAACGCATGTCTTTTGAGGGGGGATGTGTGTAAAAGATGACTCCCCTCGACAAACAAACAAGATTGAGGATGGATACTTGGAGCAGTCAGGGATGCAAATGGTGCACCTTAACGCCATCAGGTAGTGGAGTTGACAGAAAATAATGAGAACCCGCTGAATCTTTTATAAGGTTAACACTCACATTTCCCAGTCAGCTGTCACACAAGAAAGAATTTAGCACATGCATGCGGACCAAATAAACCTTCATCGTCTCATTAATGCTGACGGGGGCCCTGGACCGGCAGCGCCTGCGCCGCCACCACCTTCGTTTTGTGTCGGTAATTTGCGGGAGAGACGGCGCCCCCTTCTCCTGGAGAGGGAGACGAAAGGAGGTGGAGAGGAGAGAGTGAGTGGAAGACGAAGAGGGGAGGGGAGGTGGGCCAGCGGGAAGGGGGTAGGGCTGGCGGAAAGATGGCGAGCGCAGCAGGAGTCTGATTCCCCTCTAATTGGAAGCATTGGGCATTGTCAACAGAGGATTTTCAGCTGCTCGCTGACAGGTAGAGCCGTCAGAATGATAGCCCACTTGTCAGCGCAAAAGACCAATAAAAACAAACCACTTTTGATTTAATTGGAGGCCTAACCATGCTGAGAGTGTGTGACTGTGTGTGTGGTAGGCAGTGTGTGTTGCCTGCGGGGGCCAAGGCCATAGGGAGGTGGGAGGAAGCCTTGAGGATGAGTGGGGGTATTTGTGAAGGAAATCATCACTCTTGCCATCAATGCAACGTGGACCTGCCTCTGTCTTTGCATTTCTTGTCCTCACCGTCTTCTGGTACGGGTGTGGTCACGGGGGTTCCACCTTCCAAAAGGGGGTCCATCCAGCCTCAGTTTGTTTGTTGTCCATCAAACTTACCTCTCGAAGATACTCACCATGTTTGAATTTGGTGAAAAGAGTAAAAATGACAATGTTTACACCAGGAAGTAGACAAATTAAAGCTGTATTATGTTCAAAGTTTAAGGAACAAGATGAAATCCTACCTGTGTAATAAGTGGCAGAACATTTTGGAAGAAGCCAGTTTTAATACACGCATCCCGGGTGCGTAGAAACATATCAAACAGTCGTAATTTAATAGAAATATATTGTACAATCATTGTCTGTCTCACAGGTACTCTCTTCATCCAAAAAGGGTTCCTGGTTCAGCTTTTATAAGGTTGCCAGGTTTGCACAGATTCTCTTGGCAAATTGATTTTGATCAATTTTTGTGAGTGTATTCATATCTACTGTGTTTAAGTCTTAGACTATCACTGCCTTTAAAGGAAAACTTTTGCCTATCATCATCAATCCTAATCTTTTTTCTGTGTGTTCTAAAGAGAGAAAATTAGTTAGCATGAAGGAGCTAACAGGACGTCGTGGGACCCACCTATTTTGATGATAGAGCCCCATAGAAAACACACTCCTATATAGTAATCAAAACATTAACATCAATAGTGATGACGGATTATACTTTTGATCCTTTTTTTTTTTAAAAAATGTCAAGCGATACACCCACATTACGGTCAGGATAGGGAATATAGGGAAAATAGGGAACATTCCCAATGCTAACAGTGAATTATGTCTTATTGTTGCTTATCATTCCCGTTATATTAGGTAATACTAGTGTAAATGTTACTATAGGGGTGCTATTTAATGTCTATGTGACTCTAATAAAGTTAGGTCATAAACAGGTTTACTATACTCCATTTATTAATATTGAATCATGCCGCTATTTAGGCTGAAACCAATTAACCATCCTAAACGAGGGACGACTGTATCTGGAAAGTACACACATTTACGATTTAAGTGATCCAACTCAAAAAATAAGTTGCCTGTTTGTTTGTAAACAAGGAAATAGCCTGCTAACGAACAAACAGCTTTTTTGGAGTTCTGCACTCTACTGAGTTTTGGTTTGTTCTTGAGAGGGAGCTTTTCCCTGCCTCTGTCAATCAAGCACTTGCTCATGTGTGATTCTATTGGATTTCTTTGTACAAGGAGTGTGGTCCTTGACCTGTTCCATGTGTAAAGTGCCTTGAATTAGCTTCTGCAGAGAATTGGTGTAGCATAAATAAACGTGACTTGACTTGCATCCAGTATGGCAAACAATAACAATCCATACACTCCTGAGGGAGCCCTTTCCTACATCTCCAACTTTTCAAACTTATGTATGTTTAGACTTGTGTTCAAAATGTTGTCCTGCATGATAGGGAAGTGCCATATGATGAGGTTGGTGCGTTTTTATGTTATCCCTGGCTGTCCCTGTTTTTAAATCTCATGAATGGTCAGCTACGAATACGTCATACCATAACCACAAGATCTTTTCATGTTCTCATATCACAGCTTTTGGATGTCCATGAGTGACAACTTGCAGATCCTACAACAACATCCATAGAAATGGAGGTCTCACCTGCCTCACTTAAGGTCAGTGTTCATCACTCCACCATAAGAAAGATACTGGACAAAAACAAGTCCTAAGACCAAAACCACAGCTGAACAAAAAGAATGTTAAGGCTTGTCTCAATTTTGCCCGAATATCTTTGGGCAAAAATCTAAAATACTCTGTGATCTGATGAAACAAAAGTTGAACTTTTCAGAATGTGTATGTCCAATTACATTTGCCGTAAAAGTAAGGCTGCATTTCAGAATAAGAACATCATACCAGCAGTAAAATACGGTGGTGGTAGTGTGGAGGTCGGGGGCAGTTTTGCTACTTCCAGACCTGGAAAACTTGCTGAAATAAATGGAACCATGAATTCTACTGTGTACCATAAAAATCCTGAAGGACAATATCCGGCCATGTGTTTGTGAGGAGGATACAAGATTAATACATAGTACTCTGGAACTACTGTATTGATTATGAATCACACACAATAACGATACATTGCACTATTGATATTATGTCCAACCTTTAGTGTCTCCTCCCTTGGAAAAAGGACGTCTTTGCACCCTTGGGATACAATGGCTTGATGTATCATCAGCTCCACATTGAAGATGTTAGATGCAATAATGTATAATATATATATATTCACTGTTATTATTTCCAGCATTACTCTTTTAGTTTCTACGATGAATGGGATATTTTTGGAATTACTGGAAATACTGTACCTTGGCCTTCATGATGTTTGTTTTTTACTGTGATCAAATACAGTGTTTCTCCACTTTCATTGTGCATATTTTACATGAGTAAAATGTAAACAGTGGTTGGAAATCACTAATCTGTGCTCAGCTTCATATTTCACGTGATTGCTCTTTAAGAAGTTAATTATCAATATCTCTTCCTTGTCTTCACAGACGTAGGTGTGTTTACTTTCTAACTGCAGGATGACTGAAGTGTTTGTGCACACCTGACCATTCCGCACTGCTCACATGGCCTTTGTAAGCAGTGTTTTATTATTCTTGACAGAGTTCATTGAACACATCTGGTCAGGATAAGGTGGGATGAAAGGTCTGTGCCAACAGGCCCCGAGGTGAGCGCGGAGCCAGTGGAGAAGGGTGTGGCCACGCAGAGGACGAAGACATGCTACATCCATCATGATCAGGCCTCGTGAGGAATGCCAGCTTCTTCAAACCGGGGCCAACCTTGCTTTTGTGCACCTTTTGACCGGAGGACTGAGGAGTGCCATCAAGAATGAGGTGTGACGGTACGGTCATTTATATTTCTTGACTGATTTTGACTTTGAAGAAATGATATAGCAATTCACACAAGACTTTTAAATTAAAAAGTACGCCAAACATCTCACTGTTTGACTGAAGACAGGTCTAAATTCCAAACACTACATTTGAGTTTCATCATCAAATCATAGAGTACACATGCACACAGTTGGCTCTTGAACTAGCAAATGTTTAAACACTATATAGTATAGATTTCACAATCTGTTACATACTTACGGAAATAGTCATACTACTGTGGCACCACTGCGTTTTTTGTTTTAATTTCACAGCAGTCATGTGTACCTGGAACTTTTGTAGTAGGACGGATACCCTTTGTAGGATTACTGCAGTAATACAGCATTTTCACAGAAATTTGCACAGGGGTGACAAGAACCTGAAAGTATGAATGACATTGAATGGCATTCTCATAGTATATCTTATCTATATTTAATATATTATAATACACTAATCTTAGTATATATATTTATATATGGAATATTTTCATAGAGCATAGAAAACCTGTTAACGACCTTCTCGATAGTTTTTTTTATACATTAGAGACCTCTAGACATGAACTAACACCCCATAGTTACTTTTACACTAGTGTTACCCAATATAGTAGACATAGTAATGATATATAAACAGTTTAAGAAAGTTGATATAAATATGTTCCCTAGTGGAGCTGAGTATGCGGCTGACAGGGAGTGACGTCGGGGGGTTTAGAGTTGAGTTTCAGCTTGGCATGGATTACGGCCAAAACAGTAGAACACGTTCATATTAGCAGTCTTTGAAAAATAGTCCCTCCCATCAGTAATGGCAGTTATTGACCAACCAGTTATTTCATTGACACTAAGTACGATCTTAATATCATTTCCCTCCTGCTGGAGGTCATAGTTCAATGTTAACCTGTCATGAGGACCGCCTCTCTACTTGAGTAATGGTGTGTGAGTGGGCTCACGTTAGCTGATGGGGCTCCCTTGCAGCTGCCAATGGGAGATGCACACAAGCTGGTAGACACTGTGGATGTTGTTCTTCCTTCGTCAAGGGATGGAGTGGATGGTCGAGGTTCACTCTCTGAGGCAAGCTGGGCCCCTGGCCTTGTCTCTCCATGTGGAGGAGCGGGGGCACACACTTAACCATGAATCACATTCCAGGACACTCACACACACACAAGTAAGAAATTGCATTATTTATTACTGTCACATACAGTAATTCCCTCTGTGTTATACTATGATTATCTTTTTCTCTTTTTTAATTTTAATTTCCACTTTCACATAATAACTCATGTAACATAATAAATTTCTACATTTTTAGACAAAGTTGTAAAATTTGATCATGTTTAGTATGACAGGTTGGACAGTTTCTGCCATATACTTCCTGTGGTTTTATTTTCTTACATCTGTTTCCTGTTTGGCACTGAATGCATTACCTTTACTCCTGTAGAGGGAGCTGTGCAGCACACCTGTTGATGATAAGTGTGTTTCAATTCAACCGAGCTGGGGCTACCGATAGTTACAGCTTCATTTATTCACAAATGTTCCATTTCATGCATGTAATAATAATTCCTAATTACATTTATAAAGGAATCATTCTGTTACTAATTCAATTTTTTCTTTGAGAATGTAACTAATCAGGAAAAAGCCCAAAGAAACAAAACAAAAGAACTAGTAACTAATTTCTTTTCAGGAAATTTGCACTGCAAATATTTCAACAATTAGAGTGAACTACTATTGTTATAGTCATTATTTAAGTCTATTAACTCAGAAAGTTGATGTAAAGTTTCACATAAAATTAGGATATAATGTAGAAATTGTATTCATTTTTATTATGATTGGAACCTATTTTTTTGGCCCTTGTAGAGCAGTTACACACGGTAACTAGCACAGAAACCAATTTCGCTGTGGTTGGTCACATTCCCAAATGATTAGGGCAACTTCCAGTGTTGATAGCTGCCGAACCCAACTTTATAGGAGCTGATAAACGGTTGAGGAGTTGATAAAAAAGTTGACTCTTTCACACGACCAAGTAACATTGGAAAGGCGTTGGGCTTCAGCAAGTTTGTTGAGTAGTCCAACTGCATATATAAACAAATGTTTACACTTCCTGGGAGACATTGATAAATACGTAAACAGAGAAGCAGAGCTTGAGGGAGGGCAGAGAGCGTATCTGGCCTACAGCGCACGCCCATATAAGGATGTCTGGCAATCTGTGACATCACAAACCGCCTGTGTTAGAACCCCCTCTGAAACTGAGCTTTCAGAGCCATCCCAAACATATCTCAGGACTCACTTCCAAATGTGGTATGTTGACATTTTTTTTATCATTTATAACTGTCCTGATCAAATAGAAGCAATTCCTGCATTTCATACACTCGCACAGGCAACAGCAGGGGAGTCCCAGCTTTGTGGCCCTTAACTCCCTGTGTCCTAATTTGGCCAATATGCAGGTAATATGTGGGGTCGCAACATCTTAATTATCACACCTCCTGTCAGTGGATGTTGCACCTCCACCCCCCTGCACACACCCCTCCTGCCGTGACTTTTATTGCTTCATTATTATGCTACACATGCTCCAGCGCACACCCACTCACCACAAGCCTCCAAACCTTAACAACTTTTGGCAGGTTGTTTCCTGATGAGGGACTACTTAACGCCAATCTAGGTATAACTGGTGAGTGTAGGGATATGTAAATGTAAAACCGATGTCCTGCCTGATAGAAAGATACTCACCAGTCTGATTATTTGCTTGTGTTGTCTTTTCAGATTTTGGTCTGGCTACTTTTTGTCATCCTCCAGTTATACCTTCAAGTGATTATGTGCGTTCTTACCTGTATGCGAGCATCTTAGATTTTCTGTCATAAGCATCCATCATACAGCTTAGCAGGTATGTCCAAAGTGCACCTGTGTGTGTCTGTGTTGGTGTCTGTGTGTGTGTGTAGCGCAGAGAATAAGACCCCAGAAAATGCTCATTAGAGTTGACCTTGGCACTTGGAGCGGGCGTTTGATGGATCGGGTACAGGGCCAAACAAGCCCCTGGGGAGCCATGATCTTATCTCTTATTGTACACACATACACACACACCTCCCTCCCCACCGCTGACCCTGCACCCCCCCCCCCCACCACCACCACCGCCACCATCATCCACCCTGCACTTGCTCACACTCCTGTGCTCTACATGCATCACAGGCAGAATAAATCTGTGTCTGGCAGACAAGGAAAAACTGAGGGGAGGTGGCGGTGAAGGGGGCGGGGGGGAGGGCCTAAGGGAGTCAGCATAGAGAAGGTAGTGCTTTAAGGGAGATGGGGGGTGGGGGGTGACAGGAGAAGAGAAAAAACACTCAGAGGGCCAAGAAAAACCAACAGCTCACTGAGGTGTTATGATCCACATAAATTGAGTTGTTGTTTTTTTTACCTCTGCCAATAAAGCACATGGGAGGTGTTGTTATGATTGCAATTTGTTGTTTTAGTTAGCGGTATCATGCAAAAAGTGCTAAACTTGGTGCACCAACAGTGAACAAGAACCCAATTTGCTCCAAATCAGGATAAAAATGTCAAATTTCTGTTTGGGGAAGAATAACATAGGATGTTAAGCATACAGACGTATAGTATTTGCCTTCTGGGAAAGGGAGACTTAAACTGAAACAATGATATAATATGTTACTGTAGCTCCTGTATTACTCAATAAAGATAATGTTATTTCCATTCAAGATAGGTAGAGCTGGATAACCTTGTTTATCAAGAAAGAGTCAGAGTATGCGACTTGTGGTAAAGTTGGAGACAGTTTGAGAAAGTCAGTGTTTTGCAAATCTTGATTATGTCTCAAGTCTTTCATCTCAAGTAATGATGTGCACGTTCAAGTCCAAGTCAAGATTAAAGGTTAATGTGGTTTCATGCTTCCGTAATTATGGTCTCTATCCCCAGTACAGTAATCTCTCACCACTTTGCACATTGAATTTTGTGGCGTCACTCTATCACATAAAAAATTGCCTTTTGTTAGTCCGACAATATGCAAATTAAAATGTTTAGCTGTAATTTGCAGTATTCTACAAAGGTCAGTAGGTGTTAGTAATGTTACTGTAATGTTCTGTCGCAGGAACAACAGGCTTTTATTGCAGTTTCGAATTATCTCACAGCAAGCACAATAATCTCTAACACAAGCTACTGTTGCGGCCATAACCCTGACTCAACTCTAACATCGGAACACAGTTACAGCAGTACACACATGCTTATTTACTCTGATTATGTCTACGATATTAGGTATTACAAGGTGACTATGGGGAATTATTTTATGTTTCATGTTAAAAACATTTTTTCCTAGAAAAATATTCAATTTTAAATAAGGAATCCTACTATAATGGTTGCGTCTGGAACCAATTAAACATGATAAATGAAGGATTAGTGTAAGCTAAATGCCTCTATCTGTAATACCACACCTTGTAATATTACCTTTATTATAGTATTGATGGTTTGTATAATTGTGGCAAGATAGTGGTTTCATTAAGACTTGGATTAAGTCCCCACTTATGACCAAGGTAGCAATTGCTGATATTAAGTGTACGTGTGTGTCTCATTGAGTGTTAATAGGAAACAAAATAGGGGTAGAATAAGGATGAGGATGAGTGTTAGATGAAAATTAAGACTCTCAATTGCCTCTGTAGTGCTTTCAGAGCGTCTTTCTTCTTTTTTTTTTATCTGCCCTTCTTGTCAGTGTAGCACACATATAAGGAGACGAACACACTAATGCCACCGGCACCCTCACGTCTCCCCCTCACCTCAACCAAAGGCAGCACACACACAGACACACACACACACAAAGAGACATGAGGCAACAGGGTGGCAAAGTTTCTCCCCTAGCAGCCAGCCTCCTTCCACTCACAGGTGTGCCATCACAGGCTTGTGCGGTCTTTGTGTTCTCTTCTGCTGCAGCACTAAGGGGGAAAAAAGTGACACTCTGAAGTCTTAATTGAGCTTTACCTGCTGTTCCACCGCCACCCTTCTTTGTGTTGTTGTGTGCTAAAGTGAGCTTAAACTTTATAATCAAGCCTACAGGGTCTAGAGTGTGTGGCAACACACAGCAACGCGTGTGTGGCAACACACAGCAACGCGTGTGTGATGTCACTACAAACATGGTTGTTTGCAGATGTAGCAGCAGCTAGCTCGCCAGCGACTGAACAACAAAACTGTGTCACATTCGCACGTCAGTCAACAGAAACAAACAAAACCTCCCTGAAAAATAATTTGAGTAGAATGCTAGTAATATTTGGGCATGTTTGAATGGTTTTTTGTATTTTGTTCCTTTACAATCTGTCCCCCCCAAAACACACACACACCTAACTTTTCTGACAGTCAGTGTGTCTATATGTACAAACCTAGGGAGGGATTGGGAGACTGATGTCTCAGCTTCTCCACGATCCCACCAGGAACGCCTTTTGACAGTTGCAGGAGCAGCAGGATACGGCGCAAAGATGTTGCTGTAATTGCACCTGGTTGCGTCATGAAAAAGTAATAATTTGCTGTCAAGGACGTCAAGGTGTCAGCGTTCGGCAGGAGTTGATAAGGTATTGACTGCCTCCAGAGTGCTCACTCACTCGCTCTCACTCATACTCCTTTATAAAGTTGAGTCCCAGAGAAAGAAGGGAGAGAGCAGACGTTGGGGTATAAGAAAGAAGAGGGGTGATTAAAAAGGGAGAAAAACTGAAAAAATGGGCTTTTTCTGCATGCTAGGAGCTCGGTGACATTAATTGCCCTCACTTTGCCACTTGGCAAACCTTGTTCATTCATAATACATGCACACATTGTGTTCAATTATGCATAAGTCATCAACAGGCTGCATAGTCTGCCTTGAATGATACACAATTACTTCTCCTATTCACTTTGATTACTGACGCACAGGTTAGAACTTGCCGCTGATTTCTTGTTGAGGTTGCTCAACCCTGCTGATGTCAGCTCTTGAGGGTGAATGCAAAGCCTCATGGGAGAAGTTGACACACTTAGGTGACGATGCACATGCATATTTTGGGGCCTTAAAGTCATAGAGTGGAGCATGTGATCATGAATATGCAAAAAAGGTTGAGCCTCTCATTTAGAAACACTAAACAGGTATCAATATATCTTATTTATTCCGTATTTTGGAAGAAATTATTGATATTTTATTATCAAATAGCCAAACTTGGAAAAAGTTACTACGCTGCAACTACTGTAAATGCCTTCTGGTTAGAATCGAACACACACCGCCCGTAAGGAAGAAGTCAGGCTATAGTAAAAACTGATCCCCGGTTCTTGGTCACGATACCTTAATGAATGTTCATTCATGCATTTTCTACTGCTTACCCTCACCAGGGTCGAGGGCATGCCTATGCCAGCTGTCTTCAGGCGAGAGGCGGGGTACACCCTGGACTGGACCAATCACAGGGCACATATAGACAAACAACCATTCACACTCACATTCATACCTATGGACAATTTGGAGTCGCCATTTAACCTAGCATGTTTTTGGAATGTGGGAGGAAACCGGAGTACCCGGAGAAAACCCACGCATGCACCGGGAGTACATGCATACTCCACACAGAGATGGCCGAGGGTGGAACGTTAATGAATGTACTTTATGTAAACATCTGACCGCAACTGTAAAAAAATGATGAATGTAGGACACACAACAGGGCTCAATGCGACAGTTAGCAGCATAGCGTAACATTCACTGTGTGACTACTGACCAGGGACCATAGGGCTAGTTCAGCAGCTCTCGTTTCCAGATGCCAGCACACAGCTCGCCACAGGGTCCAGTCCGGCAGCTTTAATACTGCACAATCTCTCTCATGGGGGGCCTCTGTTGTGTTTGGGAACACCCAAGGGCTCAAGCGTCGATGTGGTCCCAGCATTTCTTTGTCCGAGAATGATAAAAATGGATAATGGCACCTTGGATAGCTGTTATGTGCAACACAACCACCTGCTTGAATCGATGTTTCTTGTCCCCCAAAATAATTGCTTCAAAGCTGGGGCGACGTAAGCTAAGCACTCTTACTTAGCGTAAAGTGAAAACCACCAACACAGCAACGTGGTGGTAATCTGTGCTCATTGTTGCTTAATGAACCGTCAATGGAGCAGCTTGGCCAAGCTTATAGACTTCTCATTGTTGCCCACAGGCTCCAGGGGTTGATAGATTCAGCGTTAAGGGTCAGGATTTGTGCAGCTAGAGGCGCAATCCTTTGGATGTTTCCCAGAGATCTAAAAGCCAGTTAATCAGCTCTCGCTTCATGATCTCCCTGGCTGTTCATCTTCCCATGGATGGGTTCTATCAGTCCTTTTCACCGCCAGCCTCCTTGGGCTTTTCTGGGCCTTTCTTCCGCCATGTTTGTGTTTAGGATTTGCCCAAGTGGCCCCCCTGATCAGTTGACCTGACCCTGGCTTGGCAGAGAAAAGGTTTGTTTCTTAGCTGCAGCCTCTCTTACATTTTAATGACAGCTGATGCCACACACAGAATACACATTCTGAGCGTTTCACCATGCACACATTTAGCAACGTGGTAGACATCAAGATGGACCTGGAGACTAGTAATGCTGGAAGTATTTCTTTTCAAGCTTTTAACCGTTACATGCTCCAGTTGGGGTGGGTGATGCTGCACATTTTAGTATCAATTCGGTACCAAGTAAATGCAGTAGATCTTCTGCTTTTCTCGGGGGTTACACTCTGGGACCACCAATGAATGGCAAAAGTCCACAAGTCATTGAGATACCCATAAAATGTCCAATGTGCCCTGCCATTGACTGGTGAGCAGTCCAGGGTGTACCCGGCCTCGGCGCTAATGAATGATGATCAATGAACACATGGTATCGGAGTCACAGTGTTGTGTTCAGTGTTTTGTGTTTGGACTTGGTGTTGTTGCCGTTTTCTGTTCATTCATTGTCGACTTTTTTGCTTCGCCATTAGTTTTGGTAAACATTTTTACAAGCATTGTGCTATGCCTGATGTTTGAACCTTTTTAAAATTTTTGCAAACTCCACCCAGATCTTTCCGATTGCCTGACTGTGTGGCCAACATGCTAACCACATGCAGCTGTGTTTTTATATAGTGCACTAATTTGCCTTGTCATCTGTCACATGGATGTTTTAATGGGAAATTACACTGAATTGCTTTTAGCATCTTTTAATGTGCAAAACGTATGGGGCCCTCGTATTTTTTCATTTTTCTGTATGAGACCATCGACCGAAGAAGCGTTTTGGACACCCCTGCTATAGCTATTAAAGGGGGACAGAAGTTTTTTGGAAAAGTTCAGTCAAATTTAGAATGATGACTGTTCCACTGGGGCTGCACGGAGGTCGAGTGGTTAGCATGCAGGCCTCATAGCTAAGAGACATGAGTTCAAATCCACCCTCGGAGTTTGCATGTTCTCCCCATGCATGCATGGGTTTTCTCCGGGTACTCCGGTTTCCTCCCACATTTCAAAAACATGCCAGGTTAATTGGCGACTCCAAATTGTCCATAGGTATGAATGTGAGTGTGAATGTTTGTTTGTCTATATGTGCCCTGTGATTGACTGGCAACCAGTTCAGGGTGTACCCCGCCTCTCGCCCGAAGACAGCTGGGATAGGCCCCAGCACCCACGTGACCCTCCTGAGGATAAGCGGTAGAAAATGAATTAAATGAATGAATGACTGTTCCGCTGTACCCTGTGCCACCATGGACGTCAGACTTCAACGTCTGGATGAGGTCAGGGTACTTTTTTTGCTCATATTTGAAGCTTTTAGAGGTCAAGCATTTCCAATTTCCCAGTTTTCCTAAATGCGGCGTCTGTCCCTTGCTTACTCATGTAATTACACCTGCTGTCTTTATGCTTCTTTGCTTGCATTAGGAACACCTCTCTGCTCTATATGAAGTTTCCCCCACCCCCTCCTTCCCCTTTCCTACTCCATCCTTTTCGATTGAATTTATCATCTGCCCCCCTCTCCCACCCCCTCAGTGGCATTTAGCTATTCTCATTTGCATGTACATGCGCTTGCTGTGAGGCCCATGGGCCGGCCAGATTGATCAACAATGCTTTATTACATGTCAGTCAAAGGCCTAGCACCACATGCATGGTGTGTATTTGTGCGTAATGTGTTTGTAATTGATGGCCAACATACATAGACACATATGCATGCATGCACACTTGAGACCTGGTTGAAAAAGGTACTTAAAGCGTGTACATCATACTCGGACCGTGCACCCCACGGGAGTCATGGATGTTCCTGCTTGATGAAGCCTGCGTTTTGCGGAGGTATTTTAGCGTAGCCTAAGCCTTCATCTCCTCATATTACCTAGCGAGTTGACAGATATTGATATGCAAAGCAGGAAGATGCAGAACAAAATGCAGATAATTAAGTGAAGATGTTGTGGGTAGAATGGCGCTTTAGAGCGTGCACGAGGGACCCAGCACATGGTAAGCCATATGCCGCTGTGCAGTCACTGCTATCTGTAGGGGTAGAGGAAATCGGGAGAGGGGGGGGCACTGAGACTTGAACTGTATCCTTATTGCACCTTTATAGAGCCATCACAGGTGAGTCACGCGCCTCTCGCTCTCGTTGTCTTGAAACGGCACCTCATGTGATGTCATGGCAGAGGTCAAAGGTTAAAGCTGCACCACTAATCACGGGTAGGATTTTATAAACGTCAGGTGCTGCGTTACGTCTCACAAAGGCTCCTCCTTTCCCTTTTCCGTCTCCTGATCTCTCCCTCCATCCCCAAGAGGGGCTTGCGGGAAGCGGGGAGGATTTTGCTGCTGCCGGGGGCGACAGGCTCTCTGTGCCATCCACTTACACAAACGGCAGGATCAGCGCTCCACACAAGAATAATTAGAAGATAATGGGTAGTAATGCTGCCCGATCTGTCCCGATTATCTCCTGGCAGCGACCAGCACAGCGCCATCTGGTGCCAGATCTTGGGGCAGCGGCTGCTCTGCCACATGAAAAGGAGGTGGGCTTAGGCTTAATCTCACACCCCATTCTGTTATTGACTGTCTGCATGGTGCTGTATGGAAAAGTGAGCGTGTGTGAGCATGTGTGTGCGTGGCCCTCTGAGATAGTTGACTTATATGGCGGGGAAATAGTGAAATTGCGTTTATATTACATGTATAGTTGACAGCTGGTGCTGCCGAGTGTCTTGGTGAGCGACAATCAAGCAGAGTGTTTTTGAGATTCTCCAAGAGCTGTTATATGGACAAGTGTCTGTCATGCCGGGCTCTAGCTCAGCTTAACTCCCACCCTGCGTCTTCTTAAACAGGCTCTCTCTCTCCCACAGCTCCCGGCCAATTCATGATGACAGTCCATTGTATGGCCGCCGTGGCCTGAGCTTTAGTGCCTTCTCGGGCTCTTTGTGCTTCGTGTTTACAGACGCTTTATGTTCCCAGCAGGATTCAAAAGCCTCTCAAACCGCTCGACACCTTTGCTGAAACGGAGACGCGTATCTCATAATACCACAGCTTTTTCCCCCTTTAGAGAGAGACTTATCAAATTCTCACATTCGCTATTTCGAGCAGTTGGTGCCATAAAGGGGAGGGGTTGACATGGCATCACGAGCTGTTTTGCATCAAGTATGAAGTAAAGATGATTACTTTACACTTTGCTTTACCCTGAATCATCTGACCAGCAAGCAATAAAACAATTATTTGACCAATAACTACAATTACACGGTACCAGACCCCCCGACCTCTTTGATGGCCACGTCTGGCCCATGTTCAGATCAATAGTTATATTTTTCCTGATTGGGTTTACAACTGAATTTGTTACAATACAAGAACTGTAGTGAAAAGTGTTTATTGGTACTCAAATTTTAACCCGGGCACTGTTCTAAGATATTAATTTAACAGTATGTTTATTTTCATTTCATCACACCAATAAGCCTGTTATGTAACCTGATCAGGTTTTCTTTTAGTCGAGGTCTGAAGAGGTAGTGCGCAAATATACGAGCCCAAGGCCTGGTTTTCTACCCGAAACAACTGCTTCGAAGCAAAATAGCCAGCTACCAGTGGGTTTCGAACATAGGTTTTGAATCCTTTTTTGTTCATCCTGTCAAGCTAGATGTCTCCACCAGATTTCAAGTCAATCCGTGAAACTGGTTTGTGATTTGTAATTTCTAATTTGATATACAGTAAGAAAAAAAAACACATTAAAGTTGTTAAATGTTCAGGACTTGACATGTGTTTTATTATGTAAAAAAATCACAGAAAGTATTGGTATTTGTCTGCAAAAAAATGATTACTCAGTATCAAAACATATGGTATTGCCCATCACTACCAACCAGAACAAAAAAAACCCAAAGCCTAAATTAAAGCATTCATTCTGCCGCATCCAGAAAAAAACGGTCTCATTTGCTCAATTATATAACTAGTGAGAGGCAACAACTGGGCCGTACCGGCTACTAGTGCTAGTCGGTCGGTGCAGTCTACACTGCGGTGGTTAATTTGCTCAATTTATGGCAACACCAGCCATGCCTGTGGTTTCAACACATCGAAGCCAAGTTCCAACCTAATAACACAAGAAGTGACAAAGTACAGCAGTTTTTTAAATTGGTCTTCATTAGAGGGAAAAACACGATCCCGGTATTCACTAATATTCAATTTGGGAGTCGGGCCGATAATATCAGCGGGCCGATATTGTCAGTTTTAAAATATCTACTATCAGACATCCTTCCTGAAAACTATGCTGTGGCCCAATTTTGGGTGGCAACTAGGGTTGTCACTAGATCGAAATGTGATCAGATTTCTTGTTCAGAAGAAAAGCATCTAGCTTAGAGTTAGACAGCACATATTTGCATGCCAATTCTTTCATGGGAAAGTACCATAGGGTCGGGGGTGAGCACTTAGCAGGGTGTGGTTCGCAGTGGGCAATTCTGCAAGAATGGGCAGAATATGGGGATCTGTACGTGGTAAGCCCCACTTCAGTACGGATTTGGGAGCATGCAGATACTATGTAGTACTTTTAGTTCTAGAAACAAAATGTTTGTTGTGGATACCAGCATTTACTACCGGTAAAACAAGCATATTCACTTTGTTTGGCTTGAAATAAGCAATGAAAATAAATGTTCAAGGATTATCGAGATTGGCGGCATGAAAAACCGATGCCTAATTGTAAGTAACATATAAGTTGAAGCAAATGCAATATTGTGACATGATGGAAGTAATAGCAGTTTAACCTTGAACAAAATACACACTCTGCTCCCTCCAAAAAGTTCCGTAACTGTTTTTTCTGTCCAGGGAGAGCCCAATCTCCTGCAGTGTCACATGAATATTATGCTATGTGCACCGGCAGTAACACCCACTGCCAGCTGTGTCACCGACCTTTCCTCCCACCTCAGTCTTTACCCCCACCCCTTTACCCCCACCCACTGTCCTTTTAATTTCCATGCACAACCTTTGCTGACTGTGGCGACGCTAACTCTCCTAATCCCGAGGTAGGGAGGATAATTTATGAAGCATTTACATGAAGAAGCCCAGCTAATTGGAAGCATGTGTCTTGATAAGCCTCACCAACGCAGACACGCTGCAGATGAGCAGGCTGAGATCCTCGGTGCCTCTAGTTTAACGTCATAATTATCATTTTCATCTCACAAAAAAACAGATAATTTTTCTTTTTTCTCCAGGCTGCAAGCTGTCAGGCTGCAGAGGCAAGCAATATCGCATCGCCATATGTCAAGGAGGCCAAGCCATCGGTGCAGAGAGTCTGGAAATCTGTCTTTTGTTTGCCTGGACACGTACAGACGCAGCCTTTTTCTCAACCTAACTGCCCCATCAGCAGAGAAATGAGATGTCGAAGAGGCACTCTCAAGTCTTGACCCCGCGTCTGCTGTGTCCAGTGAGAGGTCAAAGGTTAGGTAGGTAGGTCTTTGCCAACCTGATAAGTGGGCACTCATCTTTTGGATGTCACATGACAGTGAAAATCCTTCTTTTTTTCGCTTCACCTCAAGAACCTAATTCTCTTTTTCACCACGCTCCCATCCTCATTTACATCAGGTCGTTTGTTATGACTTTATGATTATATATGAGCCTTTGTCTGCCTGTGCATGTACCTGCACCACTCCCAGCTGGTCCCCATTAATAACAGGGCCCCGCTGTAGACAGCGCAAAAGATACGGAGGAGCTTGTTAGCGTCATTGGCAAGTACAGGGGCTCAGCATGTGAGAGTGCAAGGGCCGACAGGACAGCAGGGAGATGTACAATACGCACACACACACACACATACACTTCCACACACCTGGAGTATCCCCGGACAACAAATTCGAAGTACATGACACGATGTCCTGCATTTGTCCTGGCAATTGCACAAAACCATGATGGCACATTTGTGAAAAAGCACACGTGTAAAATGTGTCATTCTTGTGATAGCATAATGAGGCTAGACTGGACGGAGCACGCCGATGTACAGACTGGCTCCATTGTGGGTCCCAAATGGTGGCAGAAGCCTGTAAAATCTGCGTCCCCTGATCTCCGCTCCAGGAGTCGGCTGGGAATAAAGGCGTGGAAATAGGATTTATTTTGCACGCCTCATCAAAAGGGAATTAGCAGGGTTTGGGGAGGGAAATGCGGGCTCTGTTTTGAGCTACTATGAATGGCAGGATCATCCCTGTAATCCCTGGCCTCCCTCCTCTCTGCCTGCACCCCAGAAAATGAAGACAATTGCCCACATTAGCTCTAAAGATGCCTTTTGTAGCCTCATCTTCACCCTCAAAACCAAAGATCCTACAAGGAAAAATACGATAGGTAAGGGTTGAACCACCTGCTCCCGTTCTTCTTTTTCTTATCTTTTAATTCCTCCTCTTCCTTCAAAACATGGCCGCGGAGCTGTCAGACTCGCTGATACGAAGGCTGACAGCAGAGAGCTGGCGCGCCAACACGCCACAAACAACAAGCGAGCATGTAAACTAAAGCAAACAAAGCCCCTCTTCGTTACTCTAAAGGCAGGATCCCTCCCACCTGCCATCCTGACGCTGATGAAACATACAGTAACACAGAGCAGCCATTAAATGGGGGAACAAGTAAAACAGAGTTGTACAATATGAGTGCAGAGGGTGGTTGGGGGGGAAGGGGGGGGGCGCTTGCGGCACATCCTGCTCTCAGTCACACACATGAAGCGTGTTCATTATCATCCCTGTGCATGTTTGTGGTTTCTGACTTCTCGGCTGAAGATTTTGGCAGCTGGGTGCATTTTGGAGGATTTGTTACCTGGGGGAAGGTGTCACACCAGCGGGGGCTCCACTGGCAAATCTCTGCCAATGAGGCATTAAGGTCAAGTTGCAGACAAATAGACATCCTGCTCTGTATGTATCTAATCACATTTGAAGGGTGTATCAATAATTGACAGGAAGAACAATTTCCTATACAATCATATCTGTGAATTTATTCCAGCCGAGCTGCAAATGCATGCGATTTATGAGTCATTTTTCTAAATACCCTTCCACCAAGGCTTAAATGAGGCTAAAGTCCGCATATTTAAACAAATGAAGTTTTAATTGCATTACAATATGCAACAACATGAAGAAATACTTTCTCCTCCCTTGGGTTCCCCTCTGCTCCTCCCTCCGCATCTTCCTCTCAGGAGCAGCACTGATATAATGGCCCAGAATAAGCAATGCTGTGCTAATATATTTATATTTCTCAGCAGCTGGGTGATTCCTGCTCACTTTATGTGTCCTCGAGGCCGCGTCGGGCCTCGGCAGAGCCATAGCTCCTTTATGTAACACCCAAGAGAATGTGCCCCCCGTGCAGGTACATGTATGGGAGAAACAAACACCATCAGTAACCTGTCTACGGTACCGAGCTACTGGGCCCACTTTCACCCCTCCTCCAATACGTCCCCTCTTTTCTCTTCTCCCTCTCTCGCTGCACCCGTAACCTAATCATCGACGGTCCCCATTCCTGTGATTTATAGCTCCTTGTGTTGCTGAAAACCAATAGATCAGGTTTGGGGGGGGGGGCGAGAGAAAAACCCATCTATGATGAAGTACTCCGTGCTGCACAGAGAAAGCAATAGCATCATCAGGTGCTCACAGTCGGCATCCCGCAATCATTCTGTGCACATTTCTCTTTTTTTTTTCTTTACTTAGGATCTCTGCAAAGTCCTCCTATTATCCTTTATGACTCCTCCTTGGTTAAAGCAATTTGACATTTCAACTACTGATGAAGTATCATGCTCATGGATACTTCATCAGGGGTCATGGAGTGAACCTGAGCCATGCCATGACTTGTTCTTCTGCCCTCAGTGTTGTCCCATAAACAAGGACATAGTCTACAAGCCTTGGTATTTCATTAGTAATGACCGTTGTTGGTCTTCATCCTCCACTTCCGACTTGTTTGTGTATGTGGATTCTGTCTGTAAGGCCATTTGGATGGATAGATGAATCCACACTGATATGGGAGGAAATGTTTGGTTTTTGGCGGCACGGTGGACGAGTGGTTAGCACGCAGACCTCACAGCTAGGAGACCAGGGTTCAATTCCACCCTCTGCCATCTCTGTGTGGAGTTTGCATGTTCTCCCCGTGCATGCGTGGGTTTTCTCCGGGGACTCCGGTTTCCTCCCACATTCCAAAAACATGCTAGGTTAATTGGCGACTCCAAATTGTCCAGGAAAAAGCGGTAGAAAATGAATGAATGAATGTTTGGTTTTTGCCATTTTTCAGTTGTGTTGAATCAACCGATGAAGGTGGAGAAGGTTTTCAACTGTCAAGAGGTCACCTGTAAAAATGGAGTGTAGGAGGCATCACCCACCTCAGGGACCAGAAAAGTGTTGTTGAAACAACAATTGTTGACAACAAAATAAAGCAGACCTCCCAGCAAAGTCTATTTTTGGTCCTTGCCGGGACCCACAATGAACCCCCCCACAGTGTTGGAGATTTTCCCCACACAAAGTGTTGTTGACGCCAATTGGAACAATGGGGAATTGACCTGAAAAAGAATTTGAAAATTCATTATCCCGTTTTTGCAATGTTGTAGGTCCTCCAATAAAAGTGTAGGAGGTTTTCCTGACCTCACACACTAACAATTTGCCACTAAAGCGACATGTGAAAAAAAAAATCTGGCGCTGAAAAAATTCAGAAAATTGACCTCTTAGTAAAATGGTCCATGGTAGCATGATTGATTTCATCTACTTCTCAGACTAGAAAACTGCTGCTGAAGTGACCTGTAAAAAAACCTCTGAATATCAACCTTCCAGAAAAGTGGCCTGCCTATTGTACAGTTTTTGGTTTCTGCTGGTTTTTCCCTCACCACCTGAAGCAGAAAACTGACTTGGGTACTGATGCTAAGCTGATGCTAAGAGTAGTGGTGTGAAAATCTGTTGCTAAACCTCATTCCCTGATGCATTTAGAGTCACACTAGACAATAAGTGAGTGACAGCTCAGGCTTTTATCTCCTCGGCTAGTGTTGTTATATGCTTTTGGTGGACAGGTGAACTCACTTAAGTGTGTCTGTGGTTTGGTGTGTGCAAACAAGAGCAAGCCAATGTCAGGATCAACATGTAGCAAGAAGGATGGATGCATGTGTTGATATGGTAGCAAAACAAACGCGGACTATAATGCTACCACTGCCACGGTTGACAGTTACGACGAACGTCTCACCTTGACCATGTTTGACCATAACATTTTTTGTCCAGAACCACATATTTCAGCCTAGATTGAAGGTGTCGTTTCCGCAGGGTTGCTTTTTTAATCGGTATCCTCTTTGCCGAGTTCCTTTTGACTTCCAAGTATTGGTGGATCAAGAATTTATTTTAAAGACGCTACCAGCTTCATTCAATCATGAGAAGTTTATAGAGCTCTGCCTTGTTAAAATACATTCTGGAACCTTCAGCGTTACTTCTTATCGGATTTAAGTGATGTATTTATGTATATTTGAGCCGTTATGTATAATAAGTAAGAGAAAATCATTCATTCATTTTCGACCGCTTTTTCCTCATGAGGGTCGCGGAGGATGCTGGAGCCTATCCCAGCTGTCTTTGGGCGAGAGGTGGGGTACACCTTGGACTGGTTGCCAGCCAATCACAGGGCACATATAGACAAACAACCATTCACACTCACATTCATACCTATGGACAATTTGGAGTCGCCAATTAACCTAGCATGTTTTTGGAATGTGGGAGGAAACCGGAGTACCCGGAGAAAACCCATGAGAACATGCAAACTCCACACAGAGATGGCCAAGGGTGGAATTGAACCCTGGTCCTCCTAGCTGTTAGGTCTGCGCGCTAACCACTTCCTCCTAGCTGTGAGGTCTGCGCGCTAACCACTCGTCCGCCGTGCCGCCAGAGAAAATCAATAATGAACAAAAATTGTACTTTGCACAATAATGGAATGATGCATAGCTGGCTGGATGGATGTATAGCTTTATAAATTGTATGTATGTATAGATGAACAAGTACGCTATGGCGGTGCATCCTGGGAACCAAAAACATTTCCCCTCCTGGCCACCTGGCCTTTGCATTTTCCAGTGGCCACATGGTGTACATCCTTGGAGAGTAGATTTCATTAAAATCATAGACTGGATTATGTCTTCCAAAACAGACTGACCGTGTCCAATCACTCTGCAGCAGCTTTGAATGAAGAATATTCACCTTATGTTTGGACCGGTGGGTCTGCAAGGTTTACACACACACACACACACACACATGCAGACTGGGCCTCCTGGGGACTGGTACATGGGCCTGACAGGGAACTAAGGGGGGAGAAAAAGAAAGAGAAATGTCTTTTAAATGACATCCCCATTGTGAGCAGGAGCAAGACGATGGTACTTTGCAAAACTGCTAACAATGAGCGCAGTAGAAATCCTTTATCCAACAGGGGCCCGGCAGCATGCTCTCTATTACCATAGTCATTTAAATACAGTAATCTCATTTTCTGCCTCAGCCGAGGGGGCATGCTAAATTTTCTCAGGGAAGGGAGGAGGGAGAAGTATGGTGTCCAAGGCATATAAAATTAGTGACCTTTCTGAGCGTACGTGTGTGTGTGTGTGTCCAACCTGTGTGTACAGCAAATTTATGAAGCATTAAAACTGATTATTATCTATAGTAATCAGATTGGGAAATATGTATATCATATCTCTAACTGTTGCTACAGTCAGTATTTTTCGCTACAAGTTCCTTGGTCATTTTTCGGGAATGGAAAGATTCCCAAATTTGTTCCCAGCATAATGCAGTAACACTCCTTATACATGTAATATATAAACCCTATTAGAAGAAAATGGACCAGTCATATGTAGTATTCTGGTCACTATAGCTGTGATTGGCTGGCGACCAGTCCAGGGTGTACCCTGCCTCTCGCCCGAAGACAGCTGGGATAGGCTCCAGCATACACACCACCCTCGCGAGGATAAGCGGTATCAGCAATATGATTACCTTACCATTACCTTACCTTAATTACCTTACCTGTACTGTATGCAGTAAGCCATTGTCCAACATTGCATAGTGAAAAAACCCACCCATTTTGTGTGGAAGTGGTACATGTTTGGCTTCTTACTTTGGCTGTCTTCCCCACTCAGTTTAGAATAATAAATAAATTGGAGGTTAGCTTGCTGTGCATAATGCTTTCTGCTTCCGTCTCATATGTCACTGCAGTGATCCCGTAGTCAGTGTGTAAAAGTTTGTGCAAAATGTGGTGCAAACAAAGCCAGCTACAGCTACAACATGAAAGAACTTTCCCAATGCTAATGTGTGATTCATTACGTTTTCTAATCGCTTATCATGTCTACTGGAAAGACTATAGGGGTTATTTCATGTCTACAGGGCTCTAATCATTAAAAAAACTAAAATATATTAAAAATGGGCACATTTTAGATTTCATTGAAAATGGGGAGTAATTGTGATTAATTAGGAAACCATGATTAATCTGGGGCGGCATGGCGGTCAAGTGGTTAGCGCGCAGACCTCACAGCTAGGAGACCAGGGATCAATTCCACCCTCGGCCATCTTTGTGTGGAGTTTGCATGTTCTCCCGTGCATGCGTGGGTTTTCTCCGGGTACTCCGGTTTCCTCCCACATTCCAAAAACATGCTAGGTTAATTGGCGACTCCAAATTGTCCATAGGTATGAATGTGAGTGTGAATGGTTGTTTGTTGGCTGGCCACCAGTCCAGGGTGTACCCCGCCTCTCGCTCAAAGACAGCTGGGATAGGCTCCAGCAACCCCGCGACCCTCATGAGGAAAAGCGGTAGAAAATGAATGAATGAATGAATGAATGATTAATCTGATTAAACATTTTAGTCGTAACTTTTACACTTTCTGCAATTTTCTTGCTGCAACAAAGCCATGACTCTAAACGTCATCATTATTTTCAATGTAGTTGGCTGTGCTGCAGAAGTGTGTGTGTGTGTGTGTGTGTGTGTGTGGTGATGGGCTCCGTAACTCCAGCTGCCTTTGGGTATCATATCAGATCACACACAACAAAAGAGGAGCAAGGGAGAAAAAGCTGTTTCCAGCCAAGCTGTTCTCATTCTTCTCCGCTTCCGGTCCAGTGGAAGAGTTGATGAAGTTTAAATGAAGCAGAATTAGGAGATCAAGCGTCCACAGGAGCTGGTGTTGATGCTATCCGGTCGGACCCCCCACCCTCCGTACCTCCTTGCACCCGAGGGATCGAACCAGGGAGGGACAACTGACCTGGATGAAATCGAGAGAAAGAAAACCACACAGGGAAAAAAAGAGCATATCGGCGAGCAGGAGAATGGGGGTGTGTGCAGAATAAGATGAAGTATCTCCTAAATGTGATAATCTCCAATCACCTCTAACATCAATTCAGTCAAGGCCCGGGTTAATGAGCTCACAGCCCGATCAAGCGTTATGCGCAGACACCCCCGCTATTCCTCCCTTTCTTTGGCTCACACGCCGCTCTCATCATTATTGTTGTTCTTTTGATTTAATCCCTTTTACTTCAGCTGATTTGAGCAGGAGGGGAAAGAAGGGACGGATGGGAGGGAAAAGCCTATTACCCAAGCTCCTCTGCTCTGAACTATCTAAATGCTAACGATGTGAGCCGGCGAGCCTAGGGAGGTGGGTGTGGAAAACGATGATGCGGAAGACACAGAAGGGGGAAATGGAATGCATGGGAGGACGTGATGCAGCAGAGTTTGGTTATTTTTGAAAGCGTCTCGCATGCGGCATTCTTAGGGTTGACCCCCCCCGGTCATCAGGGTCAAAGCACCTGGTCTTGGTGCTTTATTTCCACCTGGGCAGCTTGATCCATGTATTGATTAAAGCCAGAATGGGGCACGTCGGCCTGTTGAACAGAATTACATGTTGTTGTTGGGTTGATTCGCTTGGACTCGTGTACTTGCTCGGAAAAGCTGCGGGTCACCTTGAAAGGAAGGGGCTGCAGTTTTGTTGTGGAGTTGTTGCGTCTATACCGTGCGGTCCCAACAACTACCTACAGCGGAAATGATCTTTTAGTGCCATTGTGGTGTTTCATTTCGCTTTTGTGAACTTAGTCGATTGGAGCGGCAGGTAGCGAGACACCTGCTCGTCACAAATTAATTGCCTTGCAAGTTCACGGGGGCGCTGGGCTAATTTACATGACGCGGCGTGAGGCGACGTGCCACTCTTTCAACTGCGACAATCATCTGGATTTGTTTTTGGCTGCCTGGTATTGAGCATTTTGCTTCATCTCGGATGCACAAGAACAATGGAGGCATTTGCTCTCACACACACACACACACACACACACACACATTCTGCTTGTTCACATCTGCCTGAGCGGCAAAGTCACTTATTCCGTGCATAACAAGTCTACCCCTCCTTTTTGAAGAATCCCATTTGATTTCATATTGGCCAATGAAACAGTGGAGGGTGAGAGGCAAGTGAACAATCAATCTTTGTAATGTGATCCACGGATTGAGCGTGGTGAGTAAATGTTTGCACAGGCAGCCATCCAAGCCTGCAGTCAAACGAATTCTGCAGAAAAGGGAATCTATCCAGGGCAGGTCCCTCTCTTTATCTCCCTCCTGCCCGACTGCAGCGCGGTATCAAGCACATTATATTCCAGCGCTCTGTGCATTTTTCATATAGGCTTACCTTTTATGTTTTATGTACGCCAGCTCAGGGGAGAACAGCTGTGTGGGCACCGCATCCACTGTAAGTTTAGAGGCAGAAGGAGAACTCATTTCAGCGGGAGAAGTGGAGCAGAATGCCAAATGCGGCGAGCTCGCTACCTGTGAACAAACAGGCCTGCCTGGGCTATTACATTACCATAATACACGGAAACAACACCTTGCACGCTGTTACTGCCGTAATTTGAAAACAGATTGACGGGATTTACAAGTTTGCAGCTTATCTTCGCCGTGACCTCTGCGGCCTCCATCTTGGCTGTGAACTTTTGGAGTAAAATGAAAATATTGGGAGGCTTATTGGTAGTCCGTGCCGATTTCCTTATCATGCAAATAGATAATGCTCTTACATGTTTCACTTGATTCCGTGGAAGTGTACACCAACTAAAATAGATCAAATCCTCACGTGTGATTTTATAATTGACCCTACTTGCTCTCCCATCCAAAGCTGATAACTCCCTAAAGCTGTGACTGTTGGAATATAACAGCTCTTCTATATTGTCATAAAAAAAAATTCAAATGGTGAGGCGCAACCTTGTTTGGGAATAATAATTCGGAAAAAAAACACTGCAGAATGAAAATGAGTGTTTTCTCTTTTTTATCACTGAAAATATGCTTTAATATTAACAAACAGACAGTCATTTTGTACTTGGACATGGCTCATTAAATCCATATACTCTTAATATTATTAATAATATACAATTAATTGCACAGTATATCAAATAATAACAATGAACAGAAGAAAATGGTTATGTTTATTCATTTAACCGCATTGATTATTCATAGAAATGAATTGATGAAAGGGAATAGTGATTACAATATGGCAAAGATCCCCTTCAAAGACATTTGAAATAACTTATTAAAATTAACAATATGAAAGTGGATGTCAAATTTCCACACTTTGTGTTTGAGCAAGATTAGGATTGATCAGAATATTTCTGTCAAGTGTCAACGGACAACTACTCCAAATATGAATGTTTTAAATATTGGTGATACAAAAAAAAATAAGGGGACATATTCTGAAAGTTATACATTTAGAAGATTTATTCAACCTAATTTTCTGGGAAATGGCTTATTTTCATTTGCTATTGTTGACAGGCATGGTTCTAATGCTTTTCAGCATAATTTGAAGGTAATAATGTTTGATGATCAATGAAGCTATAGGGAAGAATTTCCAAGATTTCTAGGAAAATGTCTTTATTTTAAGTGAACCTTGGATACTGTCATCATTGTGACCTGCAGTACCTGAGAGGATCATTTTTTCCTCTTTTTTTTTAGTAAAAGTTAAATATGGGAAATTTACACTAAACTATATCAACAGAAGGGCAAAATATGAGAATTTTCCAGGAAAATGGGAGGGTTGACAAGGACTTTGGTTTGATTCCCCGCTCCGGTTACATTGTTTTCTTCCCACATTCCAAAAAACATGCATGTTAACATGTTAATTGGTGAGTCTGGATTGTATGTAGAAATTGTATAAAATGTATGAATGTGAGTGTGAATGGTTGTTTGTCTATATGTGCCCTGTGATTGGCTGGCGACCAGTCCAGGGTGTACCCCGCCTCTCGCCCGAAGACAGCTGGGATAGGCTCCAGCATGCCTGTGACCCTCGTGAGGATCAGCGGTATAGAAAATGGATGGATGCATCTCATTGGGTCAAAAGTGTGCATTTGTGTGTGTGTGTGTGTTTGTGAATGACAGGAAGAAAAGCTCATTTGGTTTTGGCGCCACCTGCTGGTTTGAATGAATTTGCATTTCCCCTCCACTTTTCTTTTTTTTTTCCTCCAATAAACATCTGCCATTCAAGCCAAAGCGGAATAATTCCACACTTGACAATACAAAACAAGCATGATGTAGCCAGTTATCCAAAAGCCAGCCTAAATAATATGCCAGGGTTAAGACAGCCTTTTTCATTTTATAGTTGACTGAACTCACATACGGATTCTTATTTATTTACTGATGATACTACAATTGTTTGAGGGAATGTGGCGTGTGGTAATGTTTCAAATACAATAACCTCTAATCCATCGTATTGCTTTTAGATATGCAAAGAAGGACAGTCTGACTCCGCAGACTGTACAGTGAAACCAACTGTTTATGTATATATATATATATATATAACTGTGTTGTTGTTTTTTACACAGATGGTGCTACTGCACTTAAATTACTTTAGATCAGTGCAGTCACTGTGGTGCCTGTTGAGCTGTGCAGTTCTGCATGTAGGAAACTTACAGGTACCACCTCAATGACCTCTAGTGGCCACCACGGAGAATTTCCTGTCACCTCTAAAGTTGCTGCTACATTTCACATTTTAGGGTTATTGAGCTCTGTAATGTACTTCAGTGAATTGACACATGCTCTCCAATAATAATAATAAATGTAGCAGATTTCTGCTGTCTTCGGACACTTATCACATTTATTATTATTATGGGCATGCCTGCATCTTATTTATGTCAGGGTTTATTCTAGATATATTATTATTATATGACCAGAATATTGTAGAGCCCAGATCTACAATGTCACTCAGGAGCTAGCACTGTTGCGATATAGATATGTATTGCGATACATACATACATTCATTCATTCATTTTCTACCGCTTATCCTCACGAGGGTCACGGGGGTGATGGAGCCTATCCCAGCTGTCTTCACGCGAGAAGCGAGGTACACCCTAGACTGGTCGCCAGCCAATCACAGGGCACATAGAGACGAAACCATTCATGGGAGGAAACCGGAGTCACCGAAGAAAACCCATGCATGCACAGGGAGAACATGCAAACTCCACACAGAGATGGCCGAGGGTGGAATTGAAGTCGGGGCTCCTAGCTGCGTGGCCTACATGCTAACCACTTTTTCCGCCGTGCAGCCCGTGATCCATACAGTGTTTAATTTTGTTGCTGATGCTTGGCTCAAAAAGTGAGCAAATGTAGTGTATTCCGTCATCTGGAAATCTATATGTCTATAAGCTAGCGGGTTAGTGTCATGTCCAAGAAGTTGCTCCAGTCGTAGTTCTGACGGAATTATTTTTGCCCCTCGGTCCACTGGATTCTCAATAAATCGTGATGCCATCTCCAAGTGACTTACTATTTATATTAATATTGTAGATTTATTCTTCTTTTGCACTGCATAGTACTAGCTCAGCCATGCTTATCCTGGTCCGGGGCAGGCAAAATTGTATACTGCTGGAATGAAGTAGAATGGGAATTTACAAACAAAATGGAGTACTGCAGCAAAGTGGAGACTAAGGAGCTTGTAAGGCCTACTGACACAAGTGTGTTTTTTATGATTTCTACCATTTTATCTATAAACAATAATTGTTAGGGGCTGCACGGTGGACGAGTTGTTAGCACGCAGACCTCACAGCTAGGAGACCCGAGTTCAATTCCACCCTCAGCCATCTCTGTGTGGAGTTTGCATGTTCTCCTCGTGCATGCGTGGGTTTTCTCCGGGTACTGCGGTTTCCTCCCACATTCCAAAAACATGCTAGGCTAATTGGTGACTCTAAATTGTCCATAGGTATGAATGTGAGTGTGAATGGTTGTTTGTCTATATGTGCCCTGTGATTGGCTGGCCACCAGTCCAGGGTGTACCCAGCCTCTAGCCTGAAGACAGCTGAGAGGCTCCAGCACCCCTGCGACCCTTGCGAGGATAAGCGGTAGAAAATGAATGAATGAATGAATGATGGAAAATTGATGTGTGTGCATTTAAAATATCTAAAGCTTATTGATTCATTGTACCATATAGGATTAAAGGCTGCATATTAGACAGCAAGTGTGGCTGCAAATACTTGAACAGATCATATGATTCACTCAATCTAATTGTTTACCAATTAATCTACCACTCTACCCACCCCCCGCAACCCCCCACTCACCCCACCCCATCATAATAAAGCGGATTTGAATGGGATGTAAGTCTGAACCACACAAAAATACATGACTTTGCATGGTCAACCTAACGTTGAATTGTGGTCTTTAATCACCATGTGCAGATATGAATGTTACCTTTCTTCAGTTATTCATTTAAAGTGAAACAAAGAATACATGGCATTGGGAAAAGGGGCGAGTATAGATCTGTACAAGGGAGAGAAAAATCTATAAACTAAAAGGCTACAAGCCAAAAGGCGTGACTGGTGTTTTGAGAGTAGTTTGTTCTGTGTTTTGACTTTCAGGCGTATTTTGGACACCGCCCACCTAAAGCACGCTACAGGTGATTAACAGTGCTGCGTTACATGTTGATTTTATTTGTAATTTTACTACATTTCCTAAACTATCTGAAGTATAGAATTTGTTCCTCTTGTGATCAAGTGAGTTGGGAGAGAGCCATTCTTCGTTCAACACGCTTACGTCATAACACCTGTAAGTCCAAGCGTAGGGTAAATACCTTACGCTTGCGAGGGACAAACCCACAGTTGTTGAAGGAAGATTGGTCGTTTTACGTTCAGTTGTTGTCTTGTTGCTATTGTACAGTATTGCCTTTAAACGTTCAAACTCTTCACTATGGACAGCGAAGAAGTTGCAATGAAAGCTGCAAAGAGACGAGAACGCCAGTCAGGTGACGCTCTATACTATATTACACTGTATAAACTACAATTATGTCGTAATGTTTAAATCTCCAAGCGACAAAAAGCCATATGTTATCACAGATAACATATTACAGTCGGGTGCATGTGTAAGTAGTTGGATTGTGTTGGAAACGACCAAGGAAATGGTACCAATGAGCTAGCTCAAGCTAAGCTAACGAATGGTAGCCAGCTAACTCTGTAGTGTAGAGTAAACGGTACGCTGAACTAACTGTAACAGACAGCTGCTTAAAACACTCATACTCGTGTTGTTTTACTTACAAAGCGTGTTGGAGGAGTACTTTATACTGAGTTGTGCTTTCTTAATAGTACTCATTTAGTTTTGTTATTATACATCACCGCCTCTTAAATATACACTGGCTAGTATATACAATGGCTAGAAAAACTATGTGATCCACTTGTTTTTGTTTTTTTAATAAGATGTCATCTTCATCTAAGTTAAGGAAATTGATGCAGATTTTCTTGGATTTTTCATGTCTTGTATGTATGTATTTATTAATACATGCGCTCCCTGTGGATAGCGCTGAACTGTTTTAGCTGTGTCTTGAGTTTGCATGTTCTCCCCGTGCATGCTTGGATTTTCTACAGGGACTCCGGTTTCCTCCCACATTCCAAAAACATGCTAGGTTAATCGGCAACTCCAAATTGTCCATAGGTATGAATGTGAGTGTGAATGTTTGTTTGTCTATATGTGCCCTGTGATTGGCTGGCGACCAGTCCAGGGTGTACCCCGCCTCTCGTCCAAAGACACAACTGGGATAGGCTCCAGCACCCCCAGCCACTCTCATGAGGATAAGCGGTAGAAAATGAATGAATGAATGAATGAATGAATATTCTTTGGATGTCTCAAGTACTCTATAAGGCCTTCTTCAGCCAATCACAGGGCACATACATTCACACTAACATTCATACCTATGGACAATTTGGAGTCGCCAATTAACCTAGCATGTTTTTGGAATGTGGGAGGAAACCGGAGTACCCAGAGAAAACCCACACATGCACGGGGAGAACATGCAAACTCCACACAGAGATGGCCGTGTCTCCGAGCTGTGAGGCCTTCGCGCAAACCACTTTTTCCGCTGTGCAGCCCCCTTATACATTTCAACAATTCTTAATCTTCTTCTTCTTCCTGTGCAGAGCAAACCCAAAGTTTTTTTAAATTAATTAATTAATTTGACTAATAATAAGGCAAAAACCTTATTCCAATTAGCATATTTATGTAATTATCTTAAGAATTGACATTATTTTCCCACAAGAACTTTGAGGTTTTTTTTGGTTGTTTTGGTTGTTGGTCATTATTTTAAACCTACAGAATTTGCTTAGATGATGTTCAGATCACATTTTATGAAACTTCAAAAGGTTTACATACATTTTGTTGCCTCTCTATTGTAGGCCTGACTACAGCAATCCTGGATAATCTTATTATGACGTATCCAAAGGGTGCCTGCTGTTGTGGGATTATTAGACGGCATAAATATACAGCATATTCCTTGAACAAAACAATGTTGTTTTGACTTTTTAACTTTGTCTGTAGGTCCAAGCAGCGCTTTACATGATACGGAAGGTACTGCATCCGATCACCTTCATTGAACCACGTTACTGCATGCCATCAATTTGTTGAAGTGAAGCTTCAGCGGCTCTTACTGCTAGGCTTTATTAGCCTTGGAAATGATAAATGAACACACAGGAGGTGATGTTTCATAAGCTGCCCTGATGCATGGCTGCAAAAACATGAAGACAACAACACTCACATAATTTAAGTGTGTGGTTTTGTTTATTTCCAGCCTTGGAGAGTGGAGACTCCGATATTGGCTTCTGTGGTTGGATGTTGGTGGGACTGTCTCTTCTTCTCATGGTGGTCACACTGCCCCTCTCCATTTGGATGTGCATTAAGGTCAGCTGCTGTCACGCTTGTTGTTTTTATTGCATACATGTTGTTTTATTGGAATACATCTCAGTGGTACACTAGTATAAATCATCTACGATAGCCTGTTTTTTGTTTTGTTTTCCAGTGTTTGTTTAGGTGTGAATTTGTGTGCGTTTAGAGGCTGGTAAGCCTTTGTTCCATTGAACAGATTGTTGTTGTTTTGTTTTTTTTCCGAATAGCAGATATATCCAATTACAGGCTGTAGGCTGAATGTCAAATAAGACAAAGCAGGATATCCAAGCTCTTTGTGTGTTGTCTCTGTACACAGATCGTGAAGGAGTATGAGCGAGCCATTATTTTCCGCCTGGGACGCCTTCTGCGAGGAGGAGCCAAAGGACCAGGTTGGACAATTTACAATAATAACAATAATTTGTTTTATATGTTCGGCCAAGTCTTAACACTAGACATCAGACAAGACTTTGCACTGCATTCTCAAACATCCTTTCTGACCATGAGCAGATACAAAATATAATTATTATTATATTTATTAAGAGATTAAGATATGCCTTTATTCGTCCCTCATTGGGGAAATTTGTAATTTTTTATTTATTTATCCCTGTGTGTGTCCTGACGTTTGGGATGATGATGAGACCAGTGCTGGAGGATCTCGGGGTCCATGAGGGTTTATTCATTTCAACAGAAGTTTTGACCACTTTCTGGTCTCCGTCAGCACACTTGCATCTGAATACCTGAATTTTGGAGTAATTGTAAAGATTAAATACTCTTTTTAGTAAGATCAGAAAGCCCTGCATTACGGCTAATCTAGCCGATTAGTGATAAAAGCATGCATTAGCATCTCCGTGTTTCCCTGAGAGAGAATAGTGAGGACTCTGGGTATATGTTTAAGATGATAAAAAACGTTAGTTGTATTTTTAAGGGCCTCAAGACCAATGACTAAAACTTAGCCATTTAACGTCCTAAATACACTTGGTCTTGTGTAATCAGGAGACAAATGTATCATCAGCATAGCTGTGAAAATGTAAGTCCATGTCTCCTGGTGACACTGCCCAGGGGGAGCATATACAAATTAAAAAGAACAGGACCTAAAATTGATCCTTGGGGGACACCACATATCATTTCATGGGTTTCTGGGGAGCATACTTAGCACGAACCTGGCTCTGAAGTTTGTTGGAGTGACATGTATTTATTGAAATCCGGATCGCACTGTTATGTATTGTATATTTTGTTGTTGTTCACAGCATATTTCATAGTTAACCGTTTTTTCTCTATTTCCTCTGTGCATTTCTCCACAGGGGCATAAGTTTTAATGTTAGTTTTTTTATTTTTGGTGGCGCAACAGTGTTGAAGCAGGATGTACGTTTCCTGTTCAAATTTGCAACTAGAAAAGGACAGGGTGCAAGTCAAACAATGGGAGGATATTTACTAAAAACTTTAATAAAATTTGCAGCCACTTCCTCGGTTAGATAGCGCTTCCTCACAGTTTGCATCGAGAACTCCCGCTGGATAAGACCGGTGATATAAAAAAAAAAAAAACACACAGTAGTGGTCAAGTCAGCAACAGACGACCTACAGTTGGAGAGGTCATAGGTCATGACCATAGTGTGCCCCTGTTGCGAGTTGGTTGCCTGGCGTGTTGGGTTCAAATTCCTTTGGTTATGGAGGGTATTCAAGATTAACAAGAGTGTAGCTTAAAGCACATCTCTTTGGCGGTCTAGAAACAGTGACACAGGACAGGAGTACGACTAAAAACAATTGCATGGTGTTGTCATGCCAATATAACCATTTTGGCGACAAGGGAGTTTATGGTTAAAGTTGCAGTGCCGCCTCTCTTTCTACCACTGACAGAATATGCAAAATAAACATTTTGTGGAGAGGCCTCAGTGAGAACAACTGGAGCATTTGTACCCAGCCAAATCTGTTAAAAAATAAATAGTCAAGTTGTGGTCGACAATAATGTTTGACAGAGGGAAAAGGTCTACAGTATTTCTCTGATGTCATCACTATTCATGACCTATATATATATATATACAATACCCATATGATATGCTATGGTGTATTACATGTATATGGTATTTCAGTTCCAAGTTGGCATCCCTGAAAAACCGGCGCCAGAGCCAAACTAGATCCATTCTCAGTGATTGTACGTCACTCGCTTTCTTGATTTAATTTCGGACATAAATAGGGTCATGCATCAACGGTTGCCTGGTTACTCGCAGACATTTGCAGACAGTGACATGCTGAAGACCTTAAGTTAGGACAGATGGCCCGCAGCACCGACGTCAAGCACAGAATCCTCTCTGGTGGTGTTTTAGGAACAGCAAAATCTTCATTTTGCGCAGTGTTACAGTGAAGTTAAATTTATTAGCATTAGAGCGGGGGGAAGAGCAAGTATAGTAAAATATCAAGTAGTCTAGTGTAACATTAACAAGCTGTGTGGAGTCATTGGCATTAATCAGAAATGGAAACAATGTGCGGTTCTTCCAACAAGATGTCTCCTCCTCCAAAGTGCATCCTGCAATAAAGCACATTCACCAGGGCCTCATTTATGTGACGCCATATGTCTTGACAGTGCTATTTGAGTTATGGATGCGTTAATAAATCTGAAAATAGTGATGGCAATGTCTATTTTTTTTCTTTTTTTTTGTAAGACGAGGTATTTGTTGAGAAAAACACATGCTCCCACGAGGAAGAATTTGCATACATCTCATAGCTCACTGTCTCTTCGTCTTTGATTTGTTGTTTTACTGCATCTAATAAAAACAGGGAGTGTCCTCTTAAAAATGGTGAAATTGGACTCCCCGGAGTGTCTGGGGACGCCATTTGTGACAGCGTGGGGTAATAATAGCTCTCTGCCAGCAAATCTCACATTCCTGGGGGCCTTGTGGTGCCGATGTCCCCAACTAAATTCAGCATTTGGTTTCCTGTAATGTCCCCTTAACCTCAGCCACACAATCTGGCTGTGGGACAAATGCATGTGTTTAATTGGAAGCAGGAGTTTTCTTTATGGAATAGAACTGCACAATTTTAGGGGGAAAATATATTCAGACTTAGAATTGAAATCTTGGAACCTTCTTTAATACAAATGAAGAGGAAGACAAAACAATCCAGAGAGAAAAACATGACACACCTCCTCATTCGACAGCACGTAATAATAATGAAATCAAAATAAACATCTCAATTAATGCGATTGCTCCTCCCTTGAGCTGATGAATGATATAGCCAGTGGGCCGTCAGCAGGTACAACCAGGCCTGCACTCGCCGTGACCACTCTAACTCCCTTTTAACGTTTCTCAATTTGCCAGCGACAATGGCGCCAGGCAGTCTACCATTCTTGCCATTCAGCCCTGAGGCTGCTTTCGGAACCCTGAAACATCGTAACTAGGAACGTCATAAAACGAGGACCATCTGTATGTGTGTGTGTGTGTGTGATGCTTTCAATTAAGTTATTTCATTTACTACAGGGGTCTCAAACTCGCGGGCCAAATGCGGCCCGTGACACGCTAGTTTGAGGCCCTCACCTTGATACCAAAGTTTAATGTTGAAATGACAGCTTAAAGCTGTGTGCCCACCGTACACAGTTAACATGATTTTGCCCCCGCACATACTGTTACCCTACCCTGTTACCCCGCCTTGTTTTGCTTTGGATTAGCAATGAAGCTAAAGGCTTATGACGCTGGGTACAAATAAATGCAGGAAATGATTTGGAATAAAACGGAAAATACACGTCAAGATAAAGCATCTCATCAAACATGTTGTTAAAGTTACGATGCTGCTCCCAGATGGAACCGAGTACGATGCTAACTTGCTAATTGGGTAAAATTATTAAGTTTCATTAATGTTCATGTTAAAGGTTAAATAACTGTTAATACTGTACATTTGAATCTGAAAAAAATAATTTCTCTACCAACTGTATGTGGTTTCTTACGTTTTTCTTATTTGCTGTTTTATTATTATTTTACTTATTTATCACTGATTGATTTATTGTCTTTATTCTTAATTTGTTTATTTTTTTTATCTTATTTTGTGTATAGAAAAATAAAAATTAAGATATTTGAGAACAGTGGAATGTTTTATCAGATAATTTGCTGTGGAAAACCGGAACCATAGTACTGAAAAAGTGCGTTTTGGGTTGTTTTTTTTGAAAACCTGATGCGGCCTGGCTTCACCCAGATCCTAGCTCCGGTGGCCTCCAGGTAAATTGAGTTTGAGACCCCTGATTTACTACCTTGTCGAAACGCAGGGCTACATGACTGGGAATAGGCCGAAACACGTAAGAACATTTGGTTCCATCAACAATCAGATACAAGACATTTTAATGTGAATCAAGATTACAGTTTTTGTGTAGCTTTATTTTGAAACATTTGATAGCGCCACTTTTATCACGACCTTGCATTGCGTAACAAGGGCCAAGGCCTTTTGTTTTGTCTCAACAGGCAAGAGGAAGACCGCCGTTGCTATTTGCGGGAGGTTGCGATCTTACCAGTCAAACCGGCAGTTTACTGACTGGAAAGACTCTTGATGTGGCATGAAATGCTAAATGTTTTTCACACCTAGCATTTGCCTTCACTCGGCACGTGTGAGCCGTGTATTGTTTCATACACCCGCTGGATGGTTGTGACTTGAAACGGGCTTCTGAAAGCTGCAAATATTCACAGCTTTGCCCGACTGTCAGCACAGCTGCAGTCTTATCAAGCGGGCTTGACTTGGCCCGCTCCCAAGATTTCATTCATCCCACCGGCTTCAAACATTTGTGAAGACGCTCGCTCATTATTGCGTTTACCGTGGATTTAGTCCTCGCTAAGACTATTTGCATTCTTGTGATTCCACAGGTTTGTTCTTCATCTTGCCGTGCACTGACAGCTTTATTAACGTGGACATGCGCACCATCACCTTCGACATCCCACCGCAAGAGGTACGCCACGCATGGTTCTGTTGACGTTTAACAAATACACACACACACAACAGGCTGTCACAATACATGTGATGAGTTGAGATTTAGTCCGATTTTGAATGCGTCATTGTACACAACCACAAATGATCTCCCATTGTACTCAATCCTGGATCCTCTAATCCGGAATTTTGCGGAGAAATCAAACCTCAATACACAGCTTTATATTATAAGTGACAAAGACGTATCCTTTCCTGTGCACTTATAATGCAATACACAAGCGGATGGAAGCACAACTATGATGTATTTGCTCAACCTAGACGGCAAAATTAAATTAGTTTCCTACAGCCTTCCACCAAAATTGACACACTGTAATTTCCAGACTATTGAGCACACCCGAATGTAATCTGAAGCCACTAAATTAAACAAGAGAAATTATACTTTTTAATAATATACATTTGATAATAAAGTTGTTTTAAAGTCGCTACATTGGCTCCCCGTCCGCTTCAGGGTCGATTTTAAGATTCTCTTACTGGTTTTTAAATGTCTTAACGGCCTTGCACCTTCTTCTTCATCTGATCTGCTTTTACCATATCAACCCCCGCGGACCCTGCGGTCCTCCGGCACTGGCCTTTTAACAATACCAAAAACCCACAGTGAGGCAGCATTTACCCACTATGGCCCCCACCTGTGGAACAGCCTGCCGGAGAGCCTCAGGACTGCAGAGATTGTTGATATTTTAAAAAAAAAGATTAAAGACACACCTTTTTAATCAGGCTTTTAACTCATATTTTAACACTTTTCTTATGTTTTTATCTTTTTAGTCCTATTTTATGCTTTTAGTTTTTAGCTTTTAACTCCAGTGTTTCCTCCACACTGGGGGCTGTGTCAGGTCTGATGAGGGGGTGCCATCCTTGGGTCCCTTCGACCCGCCCGGCTGAGGGTTCCTCCCTTTAATGTGGGGGTCCGCCCAAGTCGGGGGGGCCCGGGTACTGGTCCCCCAATGGCACGGCCTGCGGCTCCTCCCAGTGTGGACGGCCCCAAAGGTGGCGTTTCCTTGATCCTCAGTGCCATGCCATGTCTCCCTACTGTGTGTGATTGTGTGTGTGTGTGTGTGTAGTATGGAGGGTGGGAGGGAGGGGCTTTCTTAGTATTTGTTTTTCCTTTTAATTGTGGTAATTGTTTTTAATTCTGTAAAGCCCTTTGTGTTGCATGTCTTTGCAGGAAAAGTGCTCTACAAATAAAGTTGATTTGATTTGATTTAATAATTTTCCAAACAGTGCGTGTAAGACGGCTGGTTAAACGGCTGTCATCGCCGTTGATCTTTACGTTCCTCCTTTTGCACTAAAACCACTAGTTGTCTCATTCAGTGTCACTCTGGACTTCCCGACACTGCTACACGCTGCCAAGATCACCGTCAGATCAGACTAAAACGTGAAAGCTGCATCAGACACACCTCACCACACGTTCTCCATGATGAAGGCACATGCACAAAGAGCAAGATGACTGCTCCAAAGCACACAAGATGTTGGGACCACAAATTAGCTTCATCACTGTAGAAGCCACAGGGTTCAAAGATGCAGCTTCTACATTGGAAATGACAGTAAATTGCTCATGAAAGATTGATTATTTCAAATGGGTTGTCAAAAAGTGGTATGGAATCTCCATGTCGGCGATCTCAAACACAAAACTGAAGCAGGGTTCCAGAATGAAGCCCTGACCTCAACCTTATAGAACTTGTGGACTATATTTAGCGATATTCTGACTGCACCCCCGAAGGTTACAATAATTGGAGCATGTTTAGAAAGTGTTTTCCTCCAAACATCTCACAATCCCATCTTGTCTGTTATCTACCTCGGTGGATTCAAACCCTCTCAGGTTCTGACGAAAGACTCGGTGACCGTGAGCGTGGATGGCGTGGTTTACTACCGAGTCCAGAATGCTACTCTGGCCGTGGCCAACATCACTAACGCAGATGCCGCCACTCGCCTGTTGGCCCAGACCACATTGAGGAACGTTCTTGGTACCAAGAACCTGGCGGAGATCCTGTCTGACCGTGAAGAAATTGCACACAGCATGCAGGTAGGACTCATTTTCCCGAATAGATTCCTTGCATGTTTCCTATTTCGCAACAGCATAATAACTAATTATAGCATGTCTGCACTTGCTGCCTTTGGTCAGCTGCTATTTGAATTGCAAGTGGAACGACCCAGAGACTTTTCACTGTGTCAACTTAACAGATACTGCCTAGCCAAAAATTTGTCACCATGTGAGTTTAACTAAGCAAATAGTTTCCCACAACTACCTCAATATATCTCTGGTGTCGGGTTGCTGATCTATTCTTTTTCTTCTTGAAACGCTGTAAGTCAACCAGTTCTTTTAATGAGTGGCCCAACTAATTTTTCAATGGTGACAGTCAATACTCAATTAATGCTGGATGAAAGTACTTCTTTTCTGTGATCGCGGTTATTGACTTGAAACAGGAAATGTAGAAAATTATGATGTCAGATGTTAGACTTATGCTAAAAACAAGTACTGGATGGTCCTTATAACTGTTGATAACTAATACTAACAGTCATGAAGGATACACACACAATATCATATAAAGATAATACTTACATGTATTAACACTTGATGTGTAAAATAATCTTCCTGAGGGGTGACACTTCTGATATAGTTTGTGTGGTCTACAGTTAATTTATTCCTGACAGCCAAAGTTGATAAGAATCAAAGGTTCCTATTGGATTCCATGGAAAATACATGCGGGTCATTTTTGACCCACTTATGGAAGGTTGGGGTAGTAACACAAAAACAAAAATTTCTTAAAATGTATAAAAGGTAAGTTAAAAATTTGAATGCCATTATATCAAAAACATGTATTTTGAGGAATACTTGGAATATGAAATGATAACAATTTTTCATTACGAAGATATTTCAAGAAAACAACCTGACCGGGTCATTTTTGACCCACTTAATGGAAGTTTGGGTTAGTAACACAAAAACAAAAAATTCTTAAAATGTATAAAAGGTAAGTAAAAAATTTGAATGGCATTATATCAAAAACATGTATTTTGAGGAATACCTGGAATATGAAATAAGAACAATTTTTCATTACGAAGATATTTCAAGAAAACAACCTGACCGGGTCATTTTTGACCCACTTAATGGAAGGTTGGGGTTGTAACACAAAAACAAAAATTTCTTTAAATGTATAAAAGGTAAGTTAAAAATTTGAATGCCATTATATCAAAAACATGTATTTTGAGGAATACCTGGAATATGAAATAACAATTTTTCATTACGAAGATATTTCAAGAAAACAACCTGACTGGGTCATTTTTTTACCCACTTATGCATCTAAGTGTTAAGAGGAGCAGAGAAGCGAAAAAAAGACAAACGTAAACACGTACTGTTGAAAAAGGGGCGTATCCTAATATTGAACTGAACTGAACTGCCAGTTGTTATTCCATACAGTGGGAGGTCGGGGGCCAAGTGGTGAGGGAGTCTGTCAAGCAGGTGTAGAGCAGATAAACAGGCATGCAATAGAAAACAGAGCAGAGGATTAAAGTGGCCACTTTGCTGCAGAGCCAGCCTCTGTAGTGGCGTCATTCAGCTGGAAGTATCCATTTTAAAGTAACAAACTGCTGCGAAGTGAATAAACAGCAATGTGATACTGCATGTAGAGCACATCTGTTACTTTGCAACCCATTGCTATCATTTATTCATCCATTAAAGCTGTAAATAATTGAATATGTTTTCACAGGCAGATGATCAGTAGGTTGAGGATTCACGTGAGCCATACATTTCTCTTGGAGTTGTGCTGATTGTTTCCAATGGAGTATTGCCAACATTTTCTTCTATGAACATTGAGGCTTCCAACACGTTGCCCTCTGCTGCCATCACGTGGTAGAAAGTGGAATTGCTGCAACAATTTTGTATATTGCTGCAAATGTAGAACAAGAGTACTGCATTTTAAACATATACATACTGTTTATAGGTTAAGCCTCCTTTACATTGGGAATATTGGGGGATCGGGGCTTGTATTAAGAAGTCTGGGTTCAAAGGTGAAAGGTTATATCAAGTGTTTTTTTTTGTTTGTTTTTTTTTGTGTCTGTTTTGTGTTCATCAGTCTACTCTTGACGACGCAACTGATGACTGGGGCATCAAGGTGGAGCGGGTTGAGATTAAGGACGTCAAGCTGCCCCTGCAGCTCCAGCGAGCCATGGCGGCCGAGGCTGAGGCCACACGGGAGGCCAGGGCTAAGGTACTTCAATGTTGTGTATATATATACATATACATACATAACATCATATGCTCAAGTGGACCAAAATAGAGTCACACTTCAGCATGTGTTGTTTGTATTTCCTGTTCTGAACAGTACTTCCTGTGGCGGCTACTGTGTCATCACTGCGTTATTATTGGGCTTGAGTGTGTTACTGTAAATGTGTTCCGGTGAGAAGGGGACTGGACAGGAAGTAACATAGGGTGATCAAATTTGAGTTGTAATATGACATGGCTTACAGGGATCATCGTGCCTGTTGTGAGATGATTCAGAGCTGCAATCAAATCTGGTGCTTGTGTGTCTCACCAAAGCTTACAGTAACAATACTAACACCTAGTGACCAGTGTAGAATACTACATATCATAACATTTTCTGAATGCCTATATTTATTTGTATTTTGGTTCATTTAGACTAATTATAGGCGGTAGTAAACCATGAAATAGCAATAATATATTTTTGAAAAACCATGAGCGATGAATGAACCATGAAAGCGGTGAGGGATTACCGTATTTTTTGTGATTCCAATGGCTTCAGTGATCGAGTGTGCAACCTCCTTATTGATTTGTGTTGGAGTGGATAAAAAAAACTGTCCCCCTTGTGCTCCCTTTCAGGTTATCGCTGCAGAGGGAGAGATGAACGCCTCGAGGGCGCTAAAGGAAGCGTCGTTGGTGATCGCCGAGTCTCCGTCTGCCTTGCAGCTGCGCTACCTGCAGACCCTCAACACCATTGCGGCCGAGAAGAACTCCACCATCATTTTCCCTCTGCCTCTGGAGATGATGCAGGGTTTCACCAAACACTAAAAAGCAAAGCATCGTCCACAAGTAAAAAGCATGCACACACACACGACATTTTCCACTTCTTATGTTGTTGTCCAAACATACAAGTGCCTGACACACACACTCTCTGTTCATCCATATCACCTGATGCTGCCGTACCGCTGAAACCACTGCCGGCATATGCTTTATTTTATTCACATATATTTTAGAATCTATTTTAAACTAATTATTATTATTCAACATAGACGAATATGCTATACATAAGTCATTATCAATCTTAGCAACACATGTTGCTAAGCAGAATTGGCTGAGCACATCTAAACCTCTCACCTGCCTCCTCATGTGTAGCTTTGTCTTCTTTATCTTTTAACTAGAGGATGTATAGAGTATAAGTATAGAGTACTAACCTGCATGAGGGCTGTACAGCTGCATTAGAAAAGACGCGTCCAGGTTGTGGACAGGAGGAGTGCCGTGCAATTAACACTTCAAATACCCTAAATGGTGCCATATTTGTCATCGAAGATCTTATAATACAGCTCTACTGTATTGTGGAATGCTATAAAGCTGTTTTTTTTAGGTTTATTCCCTGTGACTTGCTCAAGCCATGCAGAAAACAAAGTCATCTTTGAAGAAAAAGCCTTAACATTTTTCTATGCATTTGCAAACGTAGCCTAAGAAGTTACAGTAAGTATTTAGCCGAAAACAAGCCAAATAGTCGATAGGCTTTGGACTAGCCACTTTTTATTGAATGTGAGCATACGCTGTTACAGTGAATTTCTAACTGTCTACTACTAAATCATGTAGAATTAGTTCATATACAGCATACAGTACTGCTTCACGCAATGCCGTCACATTATTCACGGCCATCTAACGGTAGATGGTTTAGCTTTGAGAAGTGAAATATGCATTATAGCTGTTACTCATTTTGTTACTTAAAAATTATGTTACATTTGTTAAGGGTTTGCTAAGGGTTAAGATTGCACCTCTGATGTTTGTATTTTTATTATTTATACCAAACAAATCCAGTAGAAGCAATGAAAAACCAAACTATTTAATGAAAGCCAACTACTTTTATTTGCATACAAATGTAGTATATAATACTTCAAGTAAAATGAAATGTATTATTATTTTCTGTATTTGACTTAAGCCAGTCAGTAGTTTTTTTTTCTGGTTTTATCCTGACAAAATATTAAAGATGGTATCAACAGACTTTGTCATTTATGTGATTGAATTGTGATGAATCTATTGTTAAGTCAAGAGAGACACACACATTTCATTTTAATTAGGTTTTATTGCTGTAATGGCAATGAATCCAATAATAAATACGCCATGCATGCATTGCAGATATAAACATGTACCAGAGTACCATTAAAATGACAACTAAAAAGGGGAACATTAAGGCATCTTTGTATTGCTGCATTGCTGGCTGTGTTTACTCGTGATGGGACTTGTCCGAATATAAAATCCTATTTAAAAAATAATACACTACACCATGTGATCAAAAAACTGGTAAAAGCTTGACTATTTGGCGTTAAAAGCGACATGAAGGCAGCACTGTGGGGCACCACCTTAATTCAACAAAACTACAAAATCAACTCAAGAGCTCACAGGGCCAGCTCGGCCATGGCTCGCTCCAGGGGGTCACTGGTCCAGTAATCGTGGTCCCAGCCCAGGAACCAGCCAGTGAAGGTAGGAGGCTCAAAGCTTTGCTTGATCTTCACGATGGGGGTCCTTCGGTCTCTGTTGGCTGGGTCTGTCTCGATGTAACGCACCGCTGATAGACAGACGTGAGAATTTGTTAGCATTACAACTAAATGGGTACACCTGTTGCTAGCCAGTAGGTGGTCTTACCTGATGCCATGGCCTCTGTCTTCTCTTCCTCTTGGGCCTCATTGCCGATCCAGACAAATACCTGCAAAAAAGGTAACTGTCTTATTCGAGGCACATATGAATGGTTTTAAAACAGCTCACATGTATTGTTCTGGTTTCTCTACCTGTTCCCAGGTGTCTAGGATCATGACATCATCAGTGGCGAGGTCGTCTTGGGTCATCTCACCGGGTACCTCTTCGATCTGGAAGAAAAGGTTCTTCATCACCACAACACTTCCTCTTTGGTTCTTTTGTTTTTGGAACTTTTTACAAGTCAAACAAACATTAATAAACTATTTTGCTTTATGGGGCAATAGTATGTACATAGTCACACGTCTTAGTTATAACCTTTTGGTGCTCAAAATTACATTTGCTCTGATTAGATGATGTAATCATGAAATACCGAGGTGTTCCCAGGGCAGTTGAGAGACATAGTCTCTCCAAAGTGTCCTGGGTCCTCCCCTAGGCCTCCTACAGGTCGGACCTTCCCAGGAGTGGGGGGTGTCCGGGAGGTATACTAACGAACTTGACTAACTTACAATGAAGTTTCCAGTCTTGTTGGAGCAGGCGAAGAGTCTCGGTGGGTGAGCGTCCATCTTGTCCTTCAGTCTGGTGGACGTACGGTACTCGGTCTTTCCTCCCAGAGCGTCCCAGAACTCCCCTGTGCATACGACATATACAATTCATTATCATTGTACTGAACGTTTTGGTGACCCTAATAATGTGGCCAACCGATTCAGGAGTGGTTTTCATTCATTCATTCATTTTCTACCGCTTTTTCCTCACGAGGGTCGCGGGGGCACTGGAGCCTATCCCAGCTGTCTTCGGGCGAGAGGCGGGGTACACCCTGGACTGGTGGCCAGCCAATCACAGGACACATATAGACAAACAACCATTCACACTCACATTCATACCTATGGACAATTTGGAGTCGCCAATTAACCTAGCATGTTTTTGGAATGTGGGAGGAAACCGGAGTCCCCGGAGAAAACTCACGCATGCACGGGGAGAACATGCAAACTCCACACAGAGATGGCTAAGGGTGGAATTGAACCCTGGTCTCCTAGCTGTGAGGTCTGCACGCTAACCACTAGGCCGCCGTGCCGCCCAGGAGTGGTTTTACGTCCAAAAAACCCCCCAAAAAACACTCCCATTACCGGTCTCCCCTCCCTCAGTCAGCTCAGAGGGCGTCACTCCCAGGATGTCACAGAGCTTCTGAGAGCCAGTCTTCTCCGTGTCACTGGCACCCACTCCTACCCACAGGAAGGAAGCACCAGGGGTCACCAGAATAAAAGCATCATTAGAGTTGAGGTTGGCCGCCACTGCATCGACCTAAACATCCAAAGATAACGTTGGTTAGAATGTATCCACTAGTCTAGACTAGATTAGATAAAACACTGCACTGGTTTTGATGTCTTACCTCCACAGCTCTGGTGTGTCCCGCCGAGTTGGAGCGCACCTGGAAGAGGCGGGTCTCTGCAGGAGCGGACTGACCACCGTCCCTGGACGTGCCACCCTTGTAGACCACCATGGGCTTGTCTCCGAACAGACTCATAAGGTGGGCTGGCTCCTTACCCTGCACCACCCTCACCTGGTACATACACAGCACCAGTACACAACTCATTAGGGGCTTGGCGTAACCACTGCATGTACAAGAAATATCATGCTTTCATTTTGTGCAATGACGTCTCCTGTCTTGCAATGCCACAATGTGACCGCAAGAGGGAAGCATCGAGCTGATACTTTCTATGCAACTGAATTATTTATTCACAAAACTAAGGGTGTGTCTCAATTTGCACGCTTCTGACCCGAATTTTGTGCGCAAAATGTTTTGTGTGAAACAATAGTAATGGATTTGGGACAGTACTCCAAATTTTCAAATTTTGTACACTCTATTTAAGAGTACTGACTGAAGTACTACATTGAGACACAACCTCAAAGTGATACATTATCATGATGTGATCAGTGAGATGAGTAAACAACACAAAGTCAACATTCTCTGCTCAGCAGCCAATCACAGGCCTCCACTGGAACTCCATTTAGGCATGCAAGTGAGTCCAAAATAACATTATGTAATATATGCATATGTATGTGCTATTTATGGACCTGAACTATAGGTAGCAGTGGCGTGTGTTTGAAAGCGGTCACATTGTTGAACCGCATGAGCAATTTTCTGAGCTTAACTGTTTATGACAGACCTGTCAAAGGTTAACAGTGATATATTGGAAAATGTTTTGGAGCTTATAATACAGCTCACACACACACACACACACAAATCTGTACATGCAGAGTCACAACATGAGTACACAGTGAAGTGAGAATGCAGAACTCGCAGCAAATTCCCAAAGTTGTGTTGCATCTTTAAACTACAGATGCCCTATTGGCTGATATTGCATTTAAAATTAGATATGGGTATCGTTTTTTATATATATATAGATATATGGATGTTTGTACTGCATAGTGTGGAAGTGTGCAGCTGTCCAAATTGTATCATTGCCAGCATTATTTAATTGGTCTCTCATTATACAATATCAAACATCTTTAGTTTAAACCACGGGTCTCAAGCCCGCGGGCCAAATGTGGCCCGCAGGACACTAGTTTGAGGCCCCCGCCTTGATATGAAAGTTTAATGTTAGTGCGGCCCACGCAAGTTTGATATGGATGCTGTATGATATCATGTACCCAGAAAAATATATTACATTTGATTAATGTTCATATTAAAGGTTAAATAACTGTTAATAGTTATCCTCCCTATCCGTGTGGAAGTGGTAAGTTTTTGGCTATTTAAGTTTAAAGGAAATAACTTGAAGGCTACCGTTTAGGTTGCTAGCTCTCTAGTTTGCGAGTTAGCATGTGTCTCAAGACCCTGCCATTGCGCAATATGTTGTAAATTAAATGTGACTATAGTCGTGTTTTGTCATGTCTACAGGGCTCTAATAATGCTTTGTTAATTTTAATCTGAAAAAAATAATTTGTCTACCCACCAACTATATGTGGTTTCTTAAGTTTTTATTATTTGCCGTTTTATTATTATTATTATTATTATTATTATTATTATTATTATTTATTTATTACTGATTGATTTTCTTTATTCTTGATTAGTTTATTTATTTTTCATCTTATTTTGTGTAGAAAAATAAAAAGTAAGATATTTGAGAACAGTTGAATGTTTTATTGAAGCTTTTCTTGTAGAAAATTGGAACCAAAGCGAAGTTTTTAAAAAATTTTTGTTTTTAATAAATGCGTTTTTTTTTTTTTTTTTGGGAAAACCTGATGTGGCCCAGTCTCACCCAGACCCGAGCTCCAGTGGCCCCCAAGTAAATTGAGTTTGAGACCCCTGGTTTAAACCTTTTATCGTTCAAAAATAAGGCCATATATTAAAGGTAGAGACCGATCTTTACGTCACTCCTTGACTGTAGAAAAAAAGGATGGAGTTAATTATAGAGGAGAATACCTGAGTGGTTATAGGAGCACCAACAACCTGAGGAGAAAGCAGCGGTGTGAAAAATAGGAGGAATGATAAGGGATACGGTAGAGAGAAAGGATTCAAAGGTCAGGGAAGAAGACTAGAGTGGTTACATGGAAGTAGAAAGAAGCAGATACTCTGGCAACATGAATGATTGAATGGGTGTAAAGATCATGATGAAATAAAAGGCAGTTCATTAAAAGCTTTCTTACCTGCACAGGACCGCCTCCGAGCTCCTCATCCAGCTGGGCGCTGAGGATAGCACAGGCCCCAATTTCATCCTGGCTGGAGTCCATGCCCTGCCTGGGAGGGAGAAAAATGTATCACCACATGAGACGTTCCTCCTATAGCTACAGGGCTCTCCTCTTTCTTGATAATATTATTTTTACATAATATGTCATCATTCTCACCACATGTAGATGATGTGCCCCCGACGTCCTCCGTGATGGTAGTTATACAGGATGATGTAACTGTCTCCTCCGAAGAACTCTCCATATGTAGACGGGTCCACCGCCACCTTGTCTGACCCCTCAATACGCCAGATCTGTCAGGACGAAGACGCAAATGCATCACTAGGTACTCAATCCTCTGATATCCAATAGAGAGCTGTGTTAAACGTAATGTTTTTAATGTTTTTACAGGTTTATTATTGTGGGTGTAGGCTGCAGTTGTGACATCATTTGGGATGTAATGACATATTTAATGCTGGACATTTGCAATTTGTTCCAAACAGATTTTTTATATTCTTTAAAAAATTAATAGGGCGGGCTGCACGGTGATCTAGTGGTTAGCGTGCAGACCTCACAGCTAGGAGACCAGGGTTCAATTCCCCGTGCATGCGTGGGTTTTCTCCGGGTACTCCGGTTTCCTCCCACATTCCAAAAACATGCTAGGTTAATTAGCGACTCCAAATTGTCCATAGGTATGAATTTGAGTGTGAATGGTTGTTTGTCTATATGTGCCCTGTGATTGGCTGGCAACCAGTCCAGGGTGTACCCCGACTCTTGCCCGAAGACAGCTGGGATAGGCTCCAGCACCCCCCCGCGACCCTTGTGAGGAAAAGCAGTAGAAAATGAAAATACCTGTTTCTCTCCACTTCCGTCATCCACCATGCCATGCTGGGCTGCCATGGCTGAGGAATCGTGCAGGCAGGCGGCATCGAAGGGCACCTTCTCGATCTTGGCAATGCTGTTGGCGATGTAGGCTACGCCCAGCCCCACTGTCTGGTCTTTGTCTCTCCAGTTCTTGAAGAACTGCTTAAAGAGCGGAGTCTCGCCCATCTCGGGCAGGATTTGCACTTGCGTGTGTTTTGGGTAGCCCATCTTTTTTATGAATTCATCAGCAGCCCTGATGGCTGCCTTTCGCTCATCCATGTTGGCGTCTTGACCTTTTAAAGTCCAGAGAGAACACGGATGAGGCTAAAATATGTACTTTTTTTTGCTCATATGCTTTATGATGTTGTGTACGAACCTTTCCATACGTAGATCTTTCCATCAGAACCATGATCAAGAATGAAACAGTCACCGGACTCCAGGGCACTTTGGAGGAACGGGTTCTCTTCAGCCACCATCGCAATGGTCATACCTCCGCCGGCGTTGGACACCTGCAACGGAAGGTACCATTCGTTCGACATATTCTTGTTGTTTGTACCCATAAGACGTCAATCCAGGTCAAACAATCCTAACCTAGTTAAGTACCAATTGCTCACCTTCCGGGATTTGGTATTTCAGTATAAATCTATCATGTAGTGTTTGCATAATCAGTCTGGATGGCTACCTTATAGAGTTTGGCCCTCTTTCTGTTGGAAGCATCAGCCTTGATGTCATCAGAGGCTCCAACGGGCAGATCTGGTTTTTCTCCTAAAACCTGAGAGCAAAAATGAGTCAAAATATTTTTGGCCACGTCATTAGGTACACCTTAATGTTGTCAAATTCTCCATCGCTGCACTGCAAAGGTGTAGGTGCAAATAAGGTAACAGGTTCCTTACCTCAATCATCTTCTCTCTCTCCATCCCCTCATCACAGACATAGACTCGAGCTCTCCCGCTGCGCTCGTTGTCACGGATACCTTTGGCGACCTGCGTGGCCTTCAGCTTCTCAAAGCGGTTACTCTGGGAGCCGCACCACTGATAAATCTCCTGTGTAGCAGGAACAAGAGAAAGAAAGGCGGTAAGCACAATCTTTGGTGATAAGCTTCAGCATCTTGTCAGTAAGAAAACAATATTGCTGGGATAAAAAGGGGCTCAGTGTGACTCACATCTCCCAAATCCAGGATGAAGCAATCTCCTTGGTTGAAGCTGTCCCAGCTGACCGGCACCTCTGTTGCACGGACAACACGACGACCTTTGACCTGGAGAACTCGCTGCACAACAACCTCATTGGTGACAACATGCTTGAACCCTGATGCCACGCCTCCTTTCTGGAAAGTAAGATACATATATCAACCTAGCATAAACCTAGCATGTTAACTTAACCTAGCATGTTTTTGGAATGTGGGAGGAAACCGGAGTGCCTGGAGAAAACCCACGCATGCACGGGGAGAACATGCACGCTCCACCATGCAGCCAGCTAAATATGTATGACAGAAAAATATACAACATCTCACCATATACTTGATCCCAGACTTGAAGTATCCGAGAAAGGTTTTGGACTCATGTCCCTGGACTTCCCTATACTGGATGGGTTTTCCTCCTAGGAAGTCATCCATCTGGACCGTAAAGATAGCCGCCGAGCCGCTCTCATCCTGGGTGCAAAAATCCCCTGCACAAGCAGAACCAAACACACGCTCCATGTTAAAGAAGCGGTGGTGGAAACTATCAGTTTTTTTTTCTTTCTTTTTTTGTTAGCAATTAACTTATTCCATACAAAGGCACATCATTTATGCTTTTTTGTAATGGCTAATTGTAACGGCCAATCCCAACAATGTTTTTTGGGTTTTTTTTGTGTGACAGGCAAAAAAAATTGATGATGCAACTCTCCACTAATGGATTACACTTCAGAGCAATTTAAATCCATAAAAACGGCCACAAGGTGGCAGAAGTGTATTTAATAAGAGATCGACAGACATCATGTGAATGGTAGGGGAAAGTGTGGAGGGGTGTAGCATGCAGAAGGTTCATTTTAAGAGAGTGTCATAATATGGTAATGGTAATATTTCATTTGAACATGCATCAGATTACAATTGAATGCTTCCCATAATCAGTTCACAGTTCCACATGTCCAAAAGGAGTAGGAAGAAGCAAAGCTTATTAAATCCTACCCCTTCATCTGGTACTTTTACAATTAGTAACTGTTACATTTGTTCACTTCCTGCTTTCCATAATATATATATTTTTAAATTTTTAATTTTTTGTCCCGTACCGAAGTATGAGGTGATATGACCATACAATGACATTATGTGTACCATAGTAACTGTCCATATAGTGGTATATATAGCACATCATGACTGGTTCAAGACCTTGAAGAGGGAAACTAGCATAAAATAATGTCCCTGTTAATTCTGGACGAGGAATCCATCAGGCTCTATGTACATACCCAACCAAAAATGGAGGTCATACTGCAAGTTTCCTGAGCGTTGTTTGATGGTGTTAAGGATGATGTACGCATCTCCAGTGTAGAATCCTCCATACAGGTTTTCAGGAACGGGCACCAGGTTGAAGTTCTCTACCCTCCACACCTGGAGGCCTGGCTTCTTTCCAGCCCGCTCAAACTCAGGGTGCTGAGCCATTTCACCTGGAAGTAGATTAGAACTTGAGGCCTGTGTGACCAACACGGCAGAGATAACAGTCGTCACCCTGCTATTCTCCCCCCTTTTTATGAGCCACTTGCTCTTGGCCAGCCACTCCCTTCAAGGTTGACTTGTTGTCATGGATACAAAGTATAGTTAGATATTAGTGCACGGTATAGTGACTCACTGAGGGTGTTTCCTGTTGTGGAAGGAAGTTGTGGATATTATGAGTCAGATGGAGAAGCTTCAACAGTAGGAGTACTGTATATGGAGTTGTAGAATGTGTAGCACATATCTAGTTGTAAGTATTTTATCATATCTGAAAATAATATTTGAAAATAGGGGGCATTTTCTGTCATTTCTTTCTCCTGCTTTAAATTGTAAATAACATGTTTTGTTAATGGGGCTGCACGGTGGAGAGCAGGCCACACAGCTAGGAGACCCGGGTTCGATTCCGTGCTCGGGCATCTGTGGAGTTTGCATGTTCTCCCCATGCATGCGTTTTCTCTCTCTTCTTCCAAAAACATGCTAGGTTAATTGGCGACTCCAAATTGTCCATATGTATGAATGTGAGTGTGAATGCTTGTTTGTTTATATGTGCCCTGTGATTGGCTGGCCACCAGTCCAGGATGTACCCCGCCTCTCGCACGAAGACAGCTAGGATAGCCTCCAGCATACCTGTGACCCTCAGAAAATTGATAGATGGATGTTTTGTTAACTTCAATAGTAAATGGTTTCCGAAAGCTGCAGCTATGAATGCAGCAGAGGGCACTGTCTCACATGTACTCAACATTTTCCAGCAGGAAGATGCTTTGACAGGATGTGATTTTGTATATATACTATAATACCATCTACTGTATGCATGTAATAGTTTCTTCATGTGTAAAATAGAATTTAGTAACCATAACAGGAATATTACAGAGAGATATTACAGGGTTTAGAGCCACTATAGTATATATTTTGGGGCATTTTATGGGTACTAATGTTTATCTACTGTATTAAATACACTTATTTCCACAAACACGCACTGACACTCACTCCTACATGACCCTATCAGAGACCATATAAAGTCACATGGCGCCAGTGCAGTGAAGGGTTTCAAGTAGGTGGCCTCTCAGTGGCATGTCATGATTAATGATGGTTACGACTGCAACAAATTGTGTCAATTGTGCAAAGTTCAATGCTGCTCAAGAGGGGACATCTGAGGCAGAGTCCTCCAAAAATACACTACAGAAATATAGTAACATAAATATCTGAAATCAAGTTCAACTTTTTGTAACCAGCCACTTTCTGCACAAAATCAATTTTACCAGTTCAGCTGGGAGATTATATTGCTTATGTTAAGTAATATATAGTACACATATTACTTGAAATAAGCAAACCGGTCTAATGTGGTTTCATATATTTGTTTTTGTAGTGTAGAAATGCTTCAGATGAGTTTGAGACAAACAAGAAAAGTTATTTCCTTCATGGCTTGAGCTCCACCCTTCCACAACAAAAACAAAAACAGGCTCTTTCATTTTTTGTAATTGGATCAAACGACACATTTCTCTTGTCATAAGTGATAATTCATACACGGTCCAGTACATTAAACCAAATTGTTTATAATTTGCACCTCAAGGCATGAATTTCTATGTAACAACTTCTGTCTATAACAACAATTATTTCCATAATGTATAAATAATAAAGTGGTCTCAGTAGATGGTCACAACTTGACTCTGTCACTAGTACAGTAAACACCGCTGAGTGTAAACAAGTCCTCTGAATTGAAGCAGTGTTGGCAAATTAGATTTAGAAAGAGCTCCTACGCCCTCTTCTACCCACTTTAAGCAACATGCTTCACTGAACTCATTTATTTAGCTAATGCTGTCATTATAAGAGCTCGGTAACTCAGCACTTAATGTTCCCAACCTTTCATAAACTGAGGGTCCTAAAGGTGGTTCTTCACAGGCATGCATACTGGTCTGTGTGCATGAGTCACTATTTGCACTAGAGCAAGAATCTGACGTCCATCCATGCAGATAACCGTCTGACCACAAGCATGGCAGGCATCTCCTGCTGACTCCAAAGGCAGAAGGGCGGTAGTCATGCATCCAGCCTAAAAACATGTAGGGTTCCTTTTTTTCCACTCTTCCGCCTCTCCCCTTACGTAACAGCTGAGACTCACTGCACAGCATTTTGGAATCACGGAATGTTCAAACATGGAAAAGAAGTTAGCAGCAAGTTCTTTTCCACTCAATTTAAAGTTCCTCACATTGGCGACGAGATGTTTCCATTTCATTTGCCATCATTGTATACTGTTAACAACCCTTTAAGTCAGGCTTATTGAAGTCTCAATAATGAGACCATTACACTGCTTGGTTATCGCTGTTGATTTCATGGGAGCACATCATTTCACACGTTCAAGGACACCATCTTTATCCCTGATGATTGCGACAGTCGAGCAACATTTTCTTTGATACACGTTTGGGAGGTTAAAGTTGAAACCAAAAAATAACAAATATGACGTTGCAATTACTGTCATTTCTACTGTATAAGCTGTTCCTTTTTTCTCACGCTTTGGACCTTGCGCCTTTGTTCAGTGATGCAGCTCGTTGATGGCTAGAAACTACATTTCCAATGATGATTAGACTACAGATTCAGGAAGTAGTGAAGCGGAAGCTGGTATCATATTTTGAAGTCTAATCAAGCATTCTCTGACAAGGTTGATGGAGTGTAGAATTACTACAGCTTCTGTTTGGACTACTCGGACCACTAATCATCAACTATCACCAATGGAGTTTTGAAAGGTGATGAAAAGCTATTATTGCCATAAAGGGAGACTGACAAAGGAATTATGAGTCTGTTCAATTATGAATTATGCTGAAGAAGACAACTTTCGTGGTTTTAGTTTAGAGGAGGATGGCCATGAATGACTTTTTTTGGTGGCGACTGTTAAACTAGCTATATTTAAAAAAACATCATTTATTTAATCAGAAGTTTCCAAAATCTTTCAGTGAGGAACACTGTGAATTTTGGTATAGATTTTTATTATTATTATTATTATTAGATTTGATACACAGCATTGCTGATGCCGTTACTTGAAATGTTATAAGATTGATGAGTGATTGCCAACAGAACAATACGAAACAACACAGCAACTTAAAACAAATATTTGCGAAAAATAAAAATATCAACCGGGCTGCACGGCGGTCAAGTGGTTAGCACGTAGACCTCACAGTTCGGAGATCCGAGTTCAATCGCCACCCTCGGCCATCTCTGTGTGGAGTTTGCATGTTCTCCCCGTGCATGCGTGGGTTTTCTCCGGGTACTCCGGTTTCCTCCCACATTCCAAAAACATGCTAGGTTAATTAGCAACTCCAAATTGTCCATAGGTATGAATGTGAGTGTGAATGGTTGTTTGTCTATATGTGCCCTTTGATTGACTGGTGACCAATCCAGGGTGTACCCCGCCTCTCGCCCGAAGACAGCTGGGATAGGCTCCAGCACCCCCGCGACCCTTGTGAGGATAAGCGGTGGAAAATGAATAAAAAATATCAACCTCGTCACAATGATACCATTAGTATTGATACCGCCCACCAATTGCCCAAAGTTAGCTGGGTTAGCTTCTAGCTTGTAGAACATGTTGTTGAATAAGGAACAACTCTCAAACTTCCACACTACAAGGATACGCTGACAATATTTTTATATTCCAAACAAAAAGCAGGCTATAAATCAGCAACTCCTCCTGCATGAGTGGCTTTACATCCACTCACTAACTAACCGGCACCCCAAAAATCCTCTAAGACCTCTAAGCAGAACCAGAGGATATTTTGGCAGTAAACATCAAACCCTCAGTATGACATCAGGCATAGAAAGTAACAATCAAAACAAAATGGTTCGGAAAGAACAATGGAAAGACAGACACAGGACTGATTTTGTATTTGTTTTTGTTTTTTTATGCCTCTTAGTGCTTTTTGCCTCCAGTCCACACTGGTGTAAACGACCGATTAAGATGCGGGTTTGAGAAGAATGATATGTACGTTTATGTTCAAAAATGGTCACTAGATTTGTCATTCGTCTCTTTTTGGAAAACCAGATTCTTAAGAATCTATAGCAGGGGTCTCAAACACGCGGCCCGCGGGCCAAATGTGGCCCCCAGGACACTAGTTTGAGGCCTCCGCCTTGATATGAAAGTTTAATGTTAGTGCGGCCCACGCAAGTTTGATATGGATGCTGTATGGTATCATGTACCCAGAAAAAATTATTACGTTTGATTAATGTTCATGTTAAAGGTTAAATAACTGTTAATAGTTATCCTCCCTATCCGTGTGGAAGTGGTAAGTTTTTGTCTATTTAAGTTTAAAGGAAATAACTTGAAGGCTACCGTTTAGGTCGCTAGCTCTCCAGTTTGCAAGTTAGCATGTGTCTCAAGACCCTGCAGTTGCACAATATGTTGTAAATAAAAAGAGTATAAATGTGACTATAGTTGTGTTTTGTCATGTCTACAGGGCTCTAATAATGCTTTGTTCATTTTAATCTGAAAAAATCATTTGTCTACCCACCAACTATATGTGGTTTAGGTTTTTATTATTTTATTATATTTATTTATTTATTACTGATTGATTGATTTTCTTTATTCTTGATTTGTTTATTTATTTTTCATCTTATTTTGTGTAGAAAAATAAAAATTAAGATATTTGAGAACAGTGGAATGTTTTATCAGAGCTTTTATTGTAGAAAATCGGAACCAAAGCACTGAAAAAGTTTGTATATTTTTCTGTTTTTCTGTCAGCCTTGCCCCGACCCTAGCTCCAGTGGCCCCCAGGTAAATTGAGTTTGAGACCCCTGATCTATAGAGTCTTACTTTCAGTCTAACCAGGTGCGTATGAGGCGTGTTAAGAAGCAGAGCTACGATGCCGTCTATTGTACGGAGTTGGGCCAACAAGCTACATTCACAAACAGTCCCATAATAATGGGTTTATGAGCGAGGGTTTTGAGTGAACACTACACAAATGACTTAGTAGCTGTCACTGCCTTTGACTGCAACTTTAAGCTTTGAAGGAATCAAATACATTTTTAGAATGTGTCCAAAATTTCACCTTTTGCATGTGTTCGCATCTCCAAATCATATGGTTACTTGGAATGCCCGGAAAAAAGTTGGCATGCCATCCCAGCAACAAGTCTCCGCCCACATTTCCCCTCTGTCTCAAAAGTCAATTATCTGATCCCCTCCCCCATCCAGCCCTCACCATGGCCCCTCCTTTTAGGACCTCGCCGCTGCAGGCTTTCGAACTGGTGCAGCACAAACATGAGACGAAGCAGCCAGGGTATTGAAACTCTCGTGATATGTCAGCTGGTGTTCCAGTTGAATCAAACAAGAACATTACAGTTGTATTTGTGAAATGCACATTCACCGTTGCCAACTGCTGCCTTGGGTATTGGGTTTTTTTTTTTACAAATACAAGGAAGGCCGGATGACTCATGTTCTCCATCCCACACAGTCTCTTTCCAAAACATCTGACCAATGGACCTTACTTTGTGCACTGGGACATCTTCATGCTGGTACATTAACCATCCTGTGCACGTTTTTCGGCTAGTCCAGCTGTATACTGTACTGTAATGTTAGCAATTTTAAACAAATGTAGCTTCCCTTTACACCCAAGGAAACACTTAGCCATTGCTAACAATAGCCACGTTTACATGAGGAGTTTTTCCTATTTCTGAAAACAATGGTATACATGGAAAGGAATATTCCAATCTCTTGTTTACATGCGGTGCTATAATCAAACAGAATAGTCAATAGGGCATGCTCAGTAAAGCGTAAACATCAACATCACGTGAGTTTTTATTTCCTTATTGGAATAACTCCGTATTGCGAGTTTTTCGTTCATCCAGTCTTGAAATTTAATTTGGATCAAAAACAAACTTTCCACAGCAGTCCAATGCAGATTGTTCGCCTCCATTTTTAAAACTGAAGAACGTCTCGAGTTGCGTGTTACGTCATATATGAGCAAACCCTGAAAGAACGTACCCGGGATAAATTTAAACAGGAAAAGATACAATTCAATCTTACTAATATTTTATAATTAAACCCAGGACATGTTTTATATAGATATATATTTTCTTGTTAAAGAAAAACTGGACTTGAATAAAGTATAAAGTATATAAAGGTTTAGATTCTGTTCCACAGATGGTGATAATGCACAATGAAAGCTGCTTGCCAACCGCCAATAAACAACAGAAGAAGAAAAAAAAACACAACTAAGAAGAACTTTCAGTTTGAGCGAGTACAAGATACCTCAATCCGATTATATGTTCATTCGGATTGGCACTATTCTTTCGGAATGAGGCGTATACAAAAGTTAAATTCTTTCCGTTTGAGCAAATAAACCAAATGCAATTGGAACATTTGGGTCCATGTATACATGGCTTATGTAAACACAGAAGCAGAACTTAGGGGTGGGCAGAGAGCGTATCTGGCCTACAGCACACGCCCATATAAGGGAGTTATGGAACCCTGAGTTTTTGGGGACTTTTGGCTACAGACTATATCAAACTAAATGAGAGTCCAAGTGAAGGAATAATCCTTATCCTGACATGTCTGAAAATGTGGCCGTGGGAACAAAGCATGCATGCAGTTGTCTGAGGTTTCTGTGTCTCTGCTGGGTGGGGGGGTTGGATTAGGGTGGATGGGATAGGGATTTGACGTAACACATTGTGAGTGGATGGTAACTGTCTATCTATATTTACTCCTCACTCATGCAATGACAAATAAACACTATTGTGGGTGATGATACACAGTCATACATGTTGCAACTAACTTCCTCTGTCTCACTCATTATTTGCTTGGACGTTTCTATGGCAACTGCAGATGTCTCTTCTGCCATTTCTTTCCAACTTTTGAATTTTTATGAAATTGCATGTTTTTATCATATCAACGTGTATTGTGGTTCATGTTAAAAACACACACAGCATAGTCATTGTGCATGCAAGGTTTATCTCCTTATATGGCAGCGGCTGTACTACAGTAAGAAAGGCTGCTACTACAACATTGCTACTAGTTGATAAAGTGTAGGCCACCACGCAGGGATGAAGCTACGTTCATTCTGCACGGACGTGCGTGGAAATAACGGTTCACTCCAATAATAAAACTACAACAACAGTGATTTGTCTAGAAAAGTAAAATAGGGCGTACCTGACAGAGCCCGAAGCTTGTGATATGAAACAAATAGGAGACGTGGGCGAGACGCTGTGGGCTCTTCCAAGCTGCAACTGTGGAAGGAAGGCGTCGAGTCTGCGTGGCAGCTGAGCGCTGAGCCGCTGTTTTAAAGAGCCTGTCCCGGGACACTCCCCGTTATGACACACCCATGTCTGCTTGTCCCTGCCCGGCCTGCCGCATCGCCCGCAATGGGTGGAGGTCATGTATTTTAAGTGAACATCACCCTTATTTTGATGCCTGGGAGTCATAACCTCTCCTTATTGATACAGTGTTTGTTGAAAAAGTCGTATTGTTTTATGCTGTCACGTCACAAATCTTTTTTTGTGTCAATTCTGTTTCCGGTATTCAATACAGCGTTCCGGTTGCACTATACTGCCACCCATTGGCTGGGGTGTGGAACTACAGCAACATTACAACTACAGTACACAGATTAAACATTTGTAATGAACACAGGGCATCAATGAACAATAAATATCCCTTTAATTTATAGCTATATAGTAGTTCAGATAGTTATATAATAGACCATTTTCCTCTTACACGGAGAGGAGAATACACAAAAAATACATATGCCAATTTACAAAGGGTTTTACATTAGGGTTTTGAGTGACACTTTTAAATTAAATTATGTCACATTTGAAAAAGTTGTGTAATCATAATTATTTGTTAAATAATTTACTGGTTCAATTCAGACATGCTTAACAATGTTTAATGCTTAACATAAAGGACCGTCACATGCATAGCCCTTGAAAAGGAGTCGGAAGAAGCAGATTAATTCCAGCTTTTAACCCAATACAAAGTAAGGATTTAAATGGATCTACATGAGAAGAGCTTGTCTTCAGTGTTGTTGTGTAAACTGAACACACAAACGTAGCTTGAGGGCAAGGTGGACTGGATACACCTCTGATACACCTCAGGACACAAGAGGTTTTATGATTATTTTATTCCATAGCTGTTTTTGAACCCATGTTGTTCCAAAAAAGTAACCTGTTGTCAGCCCTCCCGAGAAACTCCGATACATTATATGTGTCTCCCTTTTTAATAGTTTCTTGTATTTATATTTTTAGGATACAGATTGTGAATAGTCAAGGGCGAAGATGAGAAGAATGCAGATTTACCCTATGCAAAGCTTGATATTTGTGGAGTATTTTATACAACTGGAAGGTACTTATTTTTAAAGGCCCTGAAATGAGCAGGGTACGGCTCCTTTAAGGTATTCAGTAGAGTTGGACGATACTACAAATGTTGGTACCGATCCGATACCAAGTAGATATATTTTACTTGACATTTTAAATTTTTGCATAAGTATCACATTAATATACAGGACAAACATTTTAAAATGAACAATACAAAAAATACAGATTTCTATAAACAGTAGATGAATGAAAAAGGTTGATTTCGTCATGCTAGTATCGATCAAATACTGACTGTACCCTTTGAATCGACACTGTATCATCCGCGTTCCCGCGCCTGTCGGAGCATCTGCCTCGCGCTGTGCGCGCGCATGGTAAGAAAGCATTTAGGAGGCTGTGGCGGGTGGAGGACAAGTGTCTTGTGGGATGCCAAGTAGCCGCCGGCTGGACAACTATAGAGGACGGAAGAACACGGCGAGGAGCGGAGGAGGAGATTGTTTATGCAATCCGTGTCACGGTTCATTTAACGACCGACATTGAGGTTTGAGTTGCCGGTGTCAGCGGGGATTCATCACAAGTGAAAGTTCACTTCCCACGAACCAACGCGTGGGAGTGGGAGGAAGGATCGCGTTTGAGCGAGGCAAGCCCCACTCTGTCTCGTCATGGCAGGTAATTGACTTCAGTCACTACACACATAAACACTGCTAATGTGCCCGGGGTGCTTGCACCATTGTGCTTACGCCCTGTTGACAGTTTAGGTAACGGTAGTAGGCTAACAAAACTTAGCCCGTGCTAATGCTAACGTTAGCTGGTCAGCAAACTCCGGTGTCATCACGCATCTTCGTTTACTAAAGCTAACTAGCTAGCTAGCTAGCTAGCCAGCTGCTGCTAGCAAATGAACGAGGTTGTGTAGCATGATTACCCGCCTAGGATCCGTCTTGCAAGCTAACTCGATAATGTATATTCAAGGTAACATACGCATGACACTTGTGAACTAATTATTCGTGTTTATGTGGCAAATCGACTGAAAAAGCCATATTCGATGTAAAAGTTCCACATGCCGTATATGTCTTGCCTTGTTGGTAAGCCAGGCTAACGTTAGCTCAAACTTTGACATTGCCCACATGCTATCAACGTTGCAGAGCTAGCTATTAAATCCAGGGGCATTCTTAGCAGTTTACCATTTGAATGGCTGAATAATAAACCGGACTATACTATCGTTTATGACTTATGCAGCCACAAATTTGCACTATGCACTCTTCAGCTGTTAACATCAGTTGTTCAGTGCAAATTTGGTATTAATATCAGTGATTTGCGCTGTGACCGTTTTGACTAAATGTGACGAAAATGACGATTTGTTTGTCATAAATATACCATGAACGCTGCAATGTATCTGTTCATTTTGGGCGGGGGAATGAGACGGCTCCATGAACAGATGCATTGCTTCACCCCGAGTTGAAGAGGATGATGACTGATCAAATCCGAATACCTTACAGATACTATCTATGTAGCCCAAGTCTATTGCAAAGATCTATGTTGTCCTTTTCTGGTTATAAATCACCCCTGCAGCTTTTTGAGTCACGATTCCTTTTAGAATATGTGAATGTGGCAAGTGATGACTCATAAATGACAGACTTGTTATTTTATAATTCATTCATTTTATCACCTGGTAAACATACCAGAAAGGAAGATGTTTCAGCAGTAGGTGCTTTGCTTTGATGTGTAATTATGCACTTAGAGGTGCGGTAATGGGAGTTTATAGGACAGGCATCAGCCAGGACAGCTAAGTTAAGTCGCTAAGACAATTTAAATACAAAAGGTATCCATACATGTATAGCATTATTACTCTATGGTCTACTTTATTCATTTCAGTGTTTATTTCTACATCTGCAGGAGGTGGAGGTGACATGCAGTGGTGTTTCTCTCAAGTGAAAGGAGCCATTGACGACGATGTGGCTGAAGGTACGAGCATTCGTGTAAAGCTTTCTGTGTCGAAGTTTCAATCGGTTAGTGATAGCATCATGTAGCCATGCACTTGTCTTTCTTTGGGTCCCGACTAGTCAAAGAAACTAACAATAGCTGTGTTTCCCACAGTACTGTAATATATTTGTGGTGGTGGGTCGCTGTATTACATCATCATATAATTTGCGTCATTTGCTAAGTCATTGTAATGGAGACTGTAGGAGAGAGAAATAATGTCACAAACAAGACGGAGCTGCCACTGAGTGCTTTGAGCAGTACACGCTTTTGATTGAGAAGAGTGATAAGTGCTTTCATTTCAGTTTTTGTCTTTTTTTTTCCCCCCATCGATGCACTTTTAAATCACTCTAAACCAGTTCAGTTAAATCTCAGGAGACATCTCCATTTTAGTCTCCAAAAGTCTCCTTACTAAATTTGTCGGTCAGCATGTAGAACAGTCTGATTAATTGCTGATTAACTCCTGATCCCTCCTGCTACATCTTCTTATTCTCTGGCAGACCAGGTGCGTATGAGGTGTGTTATAAACACAAACAGTTTGTGTTTATGATGGCGAGCGTCAAAATCTGTTTATGGCGGTCCAAATGTATTTGTGGTGGGCTGCTGCCAATAAATGTAGCAATGTCAATTGGGTCCTTTTGATATTCATACCATAATCTTCGCAGCATGGCAGAATATTATTTACTTTCACCATGGTACCGTGATACCGCCCTGTGTTAGACACCTTTACCACTTCAGTATCACATTAGTAGTATATCAGTTAACTTGCATTACTTATTTGTGAAAATATTGAAAAACATTCATTTGTCTCTCTTTAAATGCTGGGTCCTTTTTGCTGTTGAGGAAAAATGGTATTTGTCTTGTTTTGGTACATTTTATGCCAATGTATTTATGTTTGGCAGGGATGTGAGGGTATACACTGAAACATAGTACACTATACATTCTTCTGTCCTCCACTCTGCCTCCTGCCCAACACCTCAGGCAATCACGCGTTCACAAAGATGTCTCCCTACAATCCTCTGTAGGCCAGCCTTTCTGGTTCAATGGTCAGGAAAGGGTTAAGTAACAATGTGCGTGAAAACTAGGTTACTCTTATTCAGTCTGCTTTCTATGTTATGTTTGTAGCTCATAATGATGTCCACACATGAAGCGCTCGCATTTCTCTTTTTAGCCACTGTATCCTGTACAACGTTGCCACATCCACTTGCACATGCTGAGGTTAACTGTTTTCAATTGAAAGAATTGTTCCCTCCACAACACAGCCATGACCAAATGTTCAATTACTGCAGGATAGCAGGAAATGATTCACGGTATGTTCTTTTGTGCTTTTTATTTTCAGCCGACATCATCTCCACGGTTGAATTTAACCACACAGGCGAGCTGCTGGCTACGGGTGACAAGGGTGGGCGTGTGGTCATATTCCAACAGGAAATAGAGGTGCGACTTTAGGATTTTTTTTTTTTTACAATGTTTTGCAGCAATTTTGGTGACATTCTTTGCCACTCATTGTAAGGGTGTCACGAGACACCCAACTCCCAAGGCAATGCACGAGATTGGGTCAAACAAGATTTAGAGGGTGTACCCCGCCTCTCGCCCGACGTCAGCTGGGATAGGTTCCAGCATACCCCTGTGACCCTAATGAGGATGAGCGGAAAATGGATGATATATTAATATATAATTACTGTATATATTATAATAATGCAATATCGTCTTTAGGGCTGCACGGCGGACGAGTGGTTAGCGCGCAGACCTCACAGCTAGGAGACCCGGGTTCAATCCCAACCTCGGCCATCTCTGTGTGGAGTTTGCATGTTCTCCCCGTGCATGCGTGGGTTTTCTCTGGGTACTCCGGTTTCCTCCCACATTCCAAAAACATGCTAGGTTAATTGGCGACTCCAAATTGTCCATAGGTATGAATGTGAGTGTGAATGGTTGTTTGTCTATATGTGCCCTGTGATTAGCTGGCGACCAGTCCAGGGTGTACCCAGCTGAGATAGGCTCCAGCATACCCTCGCAACCCTTGTGAGGATAAGCGGTAGAAAATGAATGAATGAATGAATGAATGAATATTGTCTTTAATATGTCATATTTCACAAGTTGTGGTATTGCCATTTGTGAATGTATTTTCTCACAGGCAATTTGTACTGTAATGTTTGCAGCATTTCTGGAAATGCTGGTTTGTATTTACTCTGCCGACCAAACGTGTCAGTGAGTCTTGAGTGTCGGGATGAGGTGTAGTCCCCCCCTTTGGGTCAGGTGGATATGTTTGAAGTGGGCAAGTTTGTTGCTCCCACTTTCACATAAATTCAGCATATTTGTCCATATTCATACTGATGACATCATACGTCATGACGCTCTGCTCCTCTGCTGTATGTGTGTGTTGGTAGTCGCCCAGCCAGGGACACAAGGATTGACAAGAGGTTTCTCTTTGTTTGCCGTTGTTATATGAAGCATTTCAGTGTTATACCAATGAATGCAGAGTGAACCCTCTTTCTGCATGTTTGGGGATGACGGACAAGGAAAACAGACACAATTATCGAGTTTATTTTCATTTATTGTGTGATTAACTTATTTGGTAATCGTGAGTTATTTTTTTTTCTGAACAAGAAATTGCTTTCATGTTTTAATCTGGTGACACACCTACTAATTACCTACATTAAATTTTCCCTTGGCCACACTTGTTCCCGTCTTATCTAAATGTCTTTGTGGTTTGTGGTTGTTTTGACAGAATAAGAGCCTGCCTCAGTTCCGCAGCGAGTACAACGTTTATAGCACTTTCCAGAGTCACGAGCCTGAGTTTGACTACTTGAAGAGTTTGGAGATAGAAGAGAAGATCAATAAGATCCGTTGGCTCCCTCAAAAGAATGCTGCTCAGTTCCTGTTGTCCACCAATGGTAAGCTTCAGGAGCAACGTGGAAAAGCATTGCTGCAATAGTCATATATGATGCAGTTTGAGGTGTACTCAATTAAGGTTTGTTTTTGTTTGGAAAAGTTTTTCCATTGAGCATCACTAAAAAGTCGCCATAACGTGGGCAAGTTGCAAAGAAGGAAACAAATGTGTTTAACACTGAAATGCTACTACATCTTTAAAAATATATAATTTATTGCCATGGGACTGTCAGCTTATTGTCACAACTCCATACAATTAATTGCATCCTAAGTCTACTTCTTAACACTAAGTAACTATGGTCTTCACATTGAGCAGCAGGTCCTGCTACAAAACAGCTTCTATAAAAATAACACGCACATGTGCCATGGCAAATTATGTAAATTAGATTAGGTTTTGTAATGATTCTGAATATAGTCTTCCTCAATTACAGCATGAAACAAATGGCAAATTTGCAAACAAATTCTTTTGAATATGTTCATCATGTATTGTCTTTTACAGATAAAACTATAAAACTGTGGAAAATCAGTGAACGAGACAGGAGACCAGAGGGCTATAATTTGAAAGAGGAAGACGGACGCTACAAGGATCCTAATTCTATCACCTCACTACGGGTCAGTTCATGAATCGTACACGCCGTGAGAGCACAACGACATCGTAATGCAACCGCACAACAGTTACATACACTGATGATGAAACCCAATTGAATAGCTGTTTAAAATGTATTATTGATGGCGGCAAATATTGCAAATCAACATGGCTGCATGGCTACATGCAGCATATAGGAGCTGCAGTGCTATGGAAATATAATATAACTCTTGTTCATATCTCAGGTGCCAGTTCTGATACCGATGGACCTCATGGTGGAAGCCAGCCCACGCAGGGTGTTTGCAAATGCTCACACGTACCACATCAACTCAATTTCAGTCAACAGTGACAACGAGACATACTTGTCTGCAGACGACCTCCGCATTAACCTCTGGCACCTTGAGATCACAGACCGCAGCTTCAGTATCCTTTTCTGCAAAAATTGTTGCATTACTTGTCGGGTTGTGTTGTATCTTTTTTTTTTTAAGTGAGATTTGAGATTGTTTTACAATTGTTTGGTACTTTGAGTGATTTGATGTGTATGGTGTACACAATTACTGGACAAGTGCACCTGTGGAAAGTATTCCCCTTTAATTCAGCGCTATCAGATATTGTTGACATTAAACCAGCCAACATGGAGGAGCTCACAGAGGTGATCACAGCAGCAGAGTTCCATCCTCATCAGTGTAACACCTTTGTCTACAGCAGTAGCAAAGGAACCATCCGTCTGTGTGACATGAGGGTCTCTGCGCTGTGTGACAAGCACTCCAAACGTGAGTAACGCCACCCAAATAGCTCTCTGTAAACATGTTTTACAACTTGATCCAATTAGGTCGTTGTTGTCTGATTTCATTGAAAGTGTCATGAGGAATTGTTCTTCATTCTGTTTCTATCCTTTCTCTTGACCAGTGTTTGAAGAGCCAGAAGATCCAAGTAATCGCTCTTTCTTCTCTGAGATTATATCTTCTATCTCAGATGTTAAATTTAGCCACAATGGACGCTACATGATGACCAGGGACTATTTGTCCGTAAAGATTTGGGACTTGAACATGGAGAACAGACCAGTGGAGACCTATCAGGTGAGATTTTTTAGCTTTGCTACAGTGTACATTGCCTGTAAACAACTAGTATCCGATGACTTGGTTAGTATTGTTTTTTTATAGTCCATTATCATTTTTGATTTGTGAATGGTTAGGGAATGGTTATCAACAGCAATTAGAAAATGCTGCAGACGTTCCCCAATGACAATAGTCATTGTAGTTTAAAATCATGGCCACTGGGGGGCACCTCAAACATGACTGTTGTGTTACTTTCAGACACTACAGTAGTTTGCTTCATTGTGTCAAACCTGCACATGTTCTGAACTACATTTAATTAGGAATCGAACATACTATGGATGAGTAAACGGTCTCTAAACAGCTCTTCCTTTTCCATCCAGGTTCACGAGCACCTGAGGAGCAAGCTGTGCTCGCTGTACGAGAACGACTGCATCTTTGACAAGTTTGAATGTTGCTGGAACGGCAATGACAGGTGATAAAATGACACGCCTCTTTTTATTTGATTTAAAAAAAAAAAAAAACTGATGCAAGCCGTAATGACGTTTTAATTATTTTCACTGATGCTAGTTTTGATGATTCTGCTTGTATTGAAATGTTTTCCGACATGCATAGGTCATAGTTACATCATATTTAATGGTCTCGTCTTCTACATTCTGCCAGCGTGGTGATGACTGGCTCATACAACAATTTCTTCCGGATGTTTGACCGGGGCCAGAGGCGCGACGTCACTTTGGAGGCTTCCCGTGAAAACATCAAGCCCATGCAGGTCCTTAAACCTCGCAAAGTGTGCGTAGGTGGCAAGCGCAAGAAAGATGAGATCAGCGTAGACAGTTTGGACTTCAACAAGAAGATCCTTCACACCGCCTGGCATCCCCAGGACAACATCATCGCGGTGGCGACGACCAACAACCTCTACATATTCCAGGATAAAGTCAATTAACAACTTTAGGGTGAGCTTGTGTGAGAGATCTGGTGTGGGTGACGTTGTGATGCACCACCTGCCGCCTCGCGGCCTCAGCCAGGGTGAGTCATGGTAACGCTGACAACCAGCATCCCCTGTTTGTCACTACTGCGTGACCGGCCTTTGTTCCACATGGAGACAGAGGAAGCCTCGCTCTTGCCCATCATCAACCTGTCTGTGACAGTGATACCTGCCTTGTTGTGTCAGTGACGTGCCAATTTGTTTTTCTTTGTGTTTTTTTTTTGTTTATTATTTTGGGACACCCCACACATCGCTTCTGGGGCAATGTGGGTATACGTAATTAATATCCTAAATTACAATACAGATTTATTTTTTTATAAACTTCCCCAATGGCTCTATGGAAACTTATTAGTATGCCCCCCATTGTCCTGTGCCATAGTAGTGTTTATTTTTTTTCTAAGAAAAAAAACAAAGCCAGTCTCGTCTTTTTTGTTGTTATTGTTTGTGTCTATTTGCCCTTTTATGAAGTAATCTGTCATGCAGTAATAGTATTATTTGGATCTCCTTGCATATCGTCATTAAACACATGCATACTCGCTCATCACAAAGGTATGCTCACAGATGCCCCCCCCACACACACACACTGTAATTACACTGTAATTCCGGTTTGATTTTGGATGGCCAATAATTCCAAAATGGTTTTTGTTTTAATTTGCTCTGTGTTTCGTGTTCACCAACTTTCCAGTCAGTCTTTTTCAAACATCACAATGGTTTATATTAAAAAGTAATCATATCTCCAGATGTTTTCCGTCCTAATTTTAAGTGCTCAACTTGGACCTTAACATCCTTTTCTTTTTGGATGATCTTAATTTAGTACAGTACTGTTGTCTTCCCATAGTGTCTGACCACTCTGGAGCACTGATACTGGTCTGGCTTCAATTAAAACACTTGCATCTATGTGTTCGGCAAAGGTTTAGAACGGACATAAACCAACTGTTTAATTTGAGGCATTAGGCAATCGATTATTCAGATGCAAAAACTGCTACTGTTGTGTGCAGGTGCAACTGCCTGCAAGATAGTTGAATCGTATTGTCTCCACACTTAACAAACTTGGACCAGTCAGTCTATATCTGAAGCCTCTATCAATGTGCAAACTACAGTTCAATTTTAATCTATGACAGTGACTATAATAAAGGAACTACTTTTTTGTTGCATTGTGATTGGTTGGTTTTTATGAGGCACCTCTTGAGTAGGTGTGTTGACTCTGCTCATGATTGCACATTACAAGGCTGGAACTCCTCAAGTACTCATCCACTACCTACAGCATGATCATCAGCAGTTGTTATGTAACAGTGCAAATGAACCTTTACTGCAGGAGTGTCCAAACATTTCAATCCAATGTAGGTCTTAGTCATCGATATCAACATTAAATTGAGACTTGTTGCCCTGTTTTTACCGTTTTGATTTTCTTTAATTTCATTTCCCACATTAAAGGACAGCAAATGGGCCCTGAGCTGCACCTGTGCTAAATATTCGAAGATTACGCACTTTGAACACCCTTGTGTTTTTGAAACGATTCCTTTCTGGGTGTACGTGAGGACAAGCACGTCGACTGATATGGGCATCGGCCGGGAGCACATAGACACGTTATTGTAATTTAATGTAATCAAGGAAACCGTTATTTAGACAGTTTTTGTTTATTTGTTTTTTTTTTACAGCGGTGTTTAAAGAAGATATATTTATATAACCCCTCCCAACCCTATGTTTCGTTGCGCTACGTCATCAACCAGTTCCAGGAGGATCTGGGGTGCCTCACAGCTGCTACCTCCTCAACAGCTATCGAGTAAAAACAAAGCGCCCCCGTGTTATAAAAGCGGCAGTCAGCTAGGCTATATACTTGTGGCGGAACGTTTGTCTGAATGTATGAAGAGAAAGTAGCACACTTTTTGCACTGACGAGCTTTTTGTATGCAACCCACCTTAGTTACCAACCATGTCCGACGCTAGTGACACTGCTACACACAACAACCAAGACTCCGGGCTCAACGGTAAGTAGTCAGCTCCATTTTCAGATGTTTGACCAGTGTGTTCCATGAGTGCAGCGAGACCGCACACTTACGCGATGTGAAGTGTGTTTCACATTATTAAGACTAGTTTAGTGTTATTTTTTCGCCGCGAAGCTACATTTTTAAAGGGGTGGAGTCGACGGCGCCATGTTCCGTTTGTGTATTGACAGCGTGCTGTGGCCAATGGTGATTTAGAGCCTCTTGACTGACATGCTTGTGGACAAATCAGCGAGTGATGCTGTGGTCTGGAGGTGGGTTTAAGTTATGTCAACAAGACGCCAGAAATTGTTTAAAAAAATGGAGGGCATTAGATTTGACAATATTTCGATGAAGATTTACGTTAGCCATTCCTTAAAACAGGTTGTTTTTGCTGCTTGACTTTTATAGTTTTTATATTTTCACGAGACTGTTTATATACTAATATTAATTCTGCTTTTACTTTACGATTGGTCTTTATGTACGTAAGCTACGTAAGCTAATGGAGGGTGATACTCATTTTTTTTGTATCGATCCAATACATTTTAGTTCGACCTTATTTAAGATAATTGAATGATTTTATGAATTTCATTGCTCATTTGTTGCTCAATCATAGGACAAAGAAGTTACGTAAACGAAAAATATCAACACTTAATTTGTGAACAGTTCTGACTATTAAGACGATAAACAATATCCTCAATATAATACATGTATTCCCTTTTATTACATTCAGTTGTTTAGCAAGAGTAAAATAACGCTGATACTGTAAAAGCAAAAACTACTATTGACTGTCATTAAATTTTTTTTTTACTTTTTGCCCCAAAAGTCTCTTCTGCCTGAGGTCTAGTATCGATAATGTCGACACCCACCTCTCTTGTTTGCTACAACGACATAAACGTAATCTCATGTAGGACTTGAAAGACTTGAATATCGTCAAGTTTGACTTTTCATGTTTAATGAGTATCTCACACTGTGTCCAAAGGCAGCAGCATTGTGTGATTTGTTTCTCCATCGCTATGGAGAGGCATGACTGTGCATTCTATTTTCAGCTACTGTGGCATAGGGTTTGGATGGTGAGTGGCATCAGGTTCAAATAAATAAATTGGCAACACTTGATTTGATTTTAGAACTGAAAAGGTCTAATAAAGTGTTGACATGGATCAAATAATGATTATTTGGGCCGTGTCAATATTCTGTGCATTGTTAGTTAATTAACTTGTTTATTTACTGTTGTTTATTGCGGACGTGAATGTACTGTGCCTTGTTTTTTGATTGAAGAATTGAAGATGAAGAAAGGACTGTGTCCTTACGCAACACAAGACCTCTTGGACTGTCTGAGTACTTATTGAGACACATCTGCACAGACATTATGTCCGTCAGGTTATCAGCGAGATTGGTCATCAAGTGTGGACGTGCGTGTTATCTGAGACGTCAGGCTATATTTGGATTTCCTGGAGGGCTCACACTAGGTCATAAACATTCTTATCTAATCCATAAGGTCTTCACATAGGATCCTTCACCCCTCCTGCTGTGCCGGATCCTCAGCGTCATTCAGTCAAAAAAGATCACTTCATGCCTGTTGTCTTTTAATCCACTCGACAGCTCATAACAGGCCTGAATGCTAGAAGGTTCGTAAGCATCGGTACCATAGCAACGTGGTTCCAGACCACAAAGCAGGGACAATGCGCTGCCGAATGCAGCTTTGCTCGTAGTCTGCTCTGTAATCCACAGGATGAGAGTGAGTGCTGAGTCTGGGCCGTCCATCTAAGGGGAGGGAGGGATGACATTTTGGGTCAGTGGGTAGAACTCCACTTGTGTCTGTCCAATTGACAACCTGAACATACTGTGTATGTTCTTTTATGGTTTCATGCCCCCCTCCCCTCTCCCTCCTTCTGTCTTAGGTCTACAACGTGTCCTTCAGTGACACAGTGATATTAGAGAATGTTTTTTTGCCATTCTTGCGATTCATACCTTCACCTCTATATTTGTAACACTGCGCTAATGTGCGCTCAGTGGCCGCCCATGTAGAGAGGAGGCGTCGTATATCGCATTCAAGGTCCACAAGAATCCACAAGAAGGCATTTGCTGCTTTGTCATCACACAGTAGGAAATAGTGCTGTGCTCAGCAGCCTTTGATTTACACTCTGTCGTCACAGTCCCTTCGTTTTTCTTTTGGGCTTCAAGCGACACTGCTAGATTGTGTGTCAGTTCCCAATGGTCCTAAGTATAATAAAAACTGTCCATGTTTACATGTGCTTCTATAAGCTGATATTAAGCAGTACTTGAAATGATATACTGCCATGTAAACATCATTTTAAGGCTATCGTAAATAAGGTCATATATATATATCTAATCCCATGTTTTTGTGTATCAAGCCTGTTTCATTATTTGACAAATAGAGAAGTCTTATTTGATGCAAAACGTATTAGAGTATTTATATCCATCATGTATATGTGGTATCTCCAAAAAAGTGTTGGCAACCACTATATCTTTTCAAGGGAAGTTAAAGTTGGATAGAACTAGGGTTGAGCATTGACGGGAACCGGGATGAATCAGTCAAATATTTTTATTTGAATTCCTTTTTTTTTTTTTTTCGCATCCAGCCATTGGGGCAGATTATTGATTGTTGATCAATAGATTGTTGATCTAAATGCCCTTACATGCTAAACAGATTTGCTCTGTGTCAGGAAAGGTGTTGGCTGCAACTTCCCTGTACCATGAAATTTTATTTGCCGTTATTTGATGTTTTTGTTATGCGCATTTGGAGCGGCCGAACCGGAGCAAGACGAAACACAGAAAAGAAGAAGAGAAACTGGGGTGGGGGTGAAGGTTTGACACTAGAGAGAGGGACAAAAACAGCAGCAACAACAATAGTGACAAACAGGACTGCATCAGTTAAATGTCAATGATGGCTAAGGATCACAATAGAGAAATGATATCACTGAAATGAAACAGTCCAACTTTTATTTGAATTCCTAGTTCCGATGCCCACTTTGCAGATGGGAAGACACACTTTAGATGTCAACAAAGTAGAAGCAGCGGCTAAAAAGTTTGTCTTAACTTCATAATAATGATGTGCAAAAAATGTTGCAGTACCTCCATGATTCATGTTCACACATTGACTGTGTAGGAATAACGGAGTACCTTGTCTCGCATACGGTACGTCGAGACTTCCTCCAAACTATCCGAATCCGGGAAGTCAAACAATAAAGGACGTCTGTCTCATGCCAATGTAACCAAGGGTTTCAGGATGCTAGCTGATGTGGAAGTTCAGTGTAAATAAAGGACAGGAGGCCATGGCTAGTTGGGTTTATTCACTCATGCAGCCCCCGACCACAATGCTGCCGCTGCTGTAGCAGTTTCTACAACCAAACAAGCCTATTTTGATTTTGTTTCACAAAGTCACATTGAAGTACATCACACGTTTACATTTGCACAGTAGTCGTGTTATCACAAGTATCGGCGAAGTGAACACAAAGTAGCGTACGCATAAGAAGTGTGTCGTCGAGGCCCGAGCATCTTATCAGTGTTTCTCCCCTCAGGGTCTTGGGTGGAGTTGGAGATGAACAGAGGCACCGCAGGGTCACCCCAGTCATCGTCCACAGTTAGCCCCTCTGCAGGACTGCTGCCCCTTCCCCAGGTGGAGGAAGAGGAAGCCATGGTGGGGGCGCTGGAGCACGTGCCATCCTCGTCCTCGATCCACAATGGCGACATGGAAAGGATCCTGTTGGATGCCCAGCACGAGTCGAGCCGTAGCAACTCCTCCTGTGATAGGTGAGCGTTGCAATAAACCTCTTAAATATGACAAACCTTTTGATGACCTTTTAATAGTGTTTTTGTTTTTATACACCACAAACTGGTTTTAGAGCCCCGGGCTCAATGCCTTGCCATTTGTAATGGATAACACGCATCAAAAACAGTTTCCTGTGGCAAGAAGATTGGGCAGTTGTTGACTAACCTGAATGTCCTGATCCATATCTACAGTTGCCATGGTTACCTACAGTTGGGTGCTTTGTTCGTAGTTTACACTGTGCAATGTTTCACATTACTGACCACCTGCTGTTATCACAGAAGTATTTCACTTTAGCTTTAGGCTAGAGATATCCAAAGTGCGGCCCATGAGCCATTTTTGGACTCTACCTCATTTTTTATTGGCCATTGTATATTTTAACATTAAAATAGTGAAGCCTAAACATGTACAATTTGTGGGCTTTCCAACATTGATACATATATGCTGTACATTTTACATGTATTATCATGTTTTTGTGCATTATGGCAAATCAGATGTTTTCTGTGGAAAATAACCAATTTTTTGGAGAAAAAATAAAATTAAAAAAAATTTTTTTTTTTACACAAAATCCACAAATTTGTGGGGTTGTGTATGCACCTTATTTGTTTCATTCAGGGACAGCATGTGTATTGTTTAGTATACTGTAGTTTTAGCAGGTTACTTCTTTATGATGTTGACCTTTTTCAGCACAGGCAACGCTCAAATAGAGAAAACAGCAGACAACTTCCTCACTGTCCCCATTGTGCATTTAACTCAGTGTATTGAATCATTATGTAATTGCTCTATTTCAGATATATTGTAACTATTTTTAATTATATTTGAGCAGCCAGCTCCTATCTAATTGTAATTCTGCAGGAATCTAACCCCCTAATGAGAATATTTGTTGTTTTTGCCCACTTAAGTCCTCCACGGCCTCACACTCCCCAGGATGAAGGGCAGATCATCTTCGACGTGGACGTGACTGGCAGGAGAGACAGTCAAGTAAGAACTTAAATGGCGCTGATAAGGTTCTTTATTGGTGTCGCTATGAGAAGCTCAACCCCCAGGCTAGGCTGAGGTGTGCATGAGTTTGGTAACTACTGCATTCTTAAGTTTCATCATAGCTTTTGGTGCATTTTTTATGCAGTAATTGAGGTTATTCACCTTAACTCTTTGAATCCCAGTCACTATACCACAACATAAACAACAAAAAAGGTTGTTTTAATCAAAATGACAATATATTTACGAATATAACACCATGAACTATTTACATTTTTCATATTTAGAACTAAAACTGTATGTGTGTGTGTGTGTGTGTGTGCACGCATTCATGCGTTAAAATGATCCTACAATGCGTAACTTTGTACACGCTATACTGCTGTGGATGGTGTAATACATGCAAAAGATCCACGCCGATCTCTTATCAGATGCACTTCTGCCACCTTGTGGCCATTTTTATGGCTTTTATGGAATCTTACTGGTTTTTAAATGTTACCATATCAACCCCCGCGGACCCTGCGGTCCTCCGGCACTGGCCTTTTAACAATACCAAAACCCCACGGTGAGGCAGCATTTAGCCACTATGGCCCCCCACCTGTGGAACAGCCTGCCAGGACTGCGGAGACTGTTGATATTTAAAAAAAAAAAAAGATTAAAGACACACCTTTTTAATCAGGCTTTTAACTCATATTTTAAAACTTTTCTTATATTTGTATCTTTTTAGTCCTATTTTGTGCTCTTAGTCTTTTAGCTTTTAACTCCAGCGTTTCCTCAGCGGGGGTCCTCCACACTGCTGAGGGGGTGCCATCCTTGGGTCCCTTCGACCCGGCCGGCTGGGGGTTCCTCCCTTTGATGTGGGGGTCCGCCCGTTTGTCGGAGTCGGGGGGCCCGGGTGCTGGTCCCCCGATGGCACGGCCTGCTGCTCCTCCCAGTGTGGACGGCCCCCAAAGGTGGCGTTTCCTTGATCCTTGATACTGTGTTTGATTGTGTGTGTGTGTATGTGTCTAGTATGGAGAGTGGGAGGGAAGGGTAATTGTTTTTCTTTTTAATTGTGGTAATTGTTTTTAATTCTGTAAAGCACTTTGTATTGCATGTCTTTGCAGGAAAAGTGCTCTACAAATAAAGTTGATTTGATTTAAAACCAACCTAACAGCCACCTACTTTAGTGTGCAACCTCATTTTGCCTCTCTTCTTCTGTAAATATGCGTTTGTACCAGTTACCGAATGAATATCAGGCTGATCTGCTGGATGACGTGCTGTGTTTATGTCATTAGACAGGAGAGGACGTCTTGGACAAGGAGAGGGACATGGACATCCTGATGAAGGACGCAGATTGGGTTGCCGACTGGTCTAGTCGACCGGAAAACATTCCTCCTAAGTAAGTCTTGACTGTGTAAACATCTATCTCTTTGGCTCACACGCACACACCTGCTTGTTTGTACACAGAAAGCAATTAGTCATTCTGGCTAAAGTTGGCGTGACACACACGGAGTATATAAAGCCAGCTGTCTGACATTATATGTGGGACTTAAAGACTTGTTTATTATTCTTGGTTAAATTTAGATGCAAGGATTGCATTTTAGCTGATGTACCATATACCAGAGCAACTTATACAATATAGGTGTCAGCAAGCACAATAAATATACTCTGAATCACGCCCCCCCAGGGAGTTTCATTTCTGTCACCCTCGACGCTCCGTGACGCTCAGCATGAGGAAGACGGGTGCCATGAAAAAAGGAGGCTTCTTCTCTGCAGAGTTCCTCAAAGTCTTCATCCCATCGCTGCTGATTTCACACATCCTCGCCCTGGGACTCGGGTAAGAAGATCTCTGGTTGACGTAGCCATCCATCAACTGTTTTACACCCTCCCACAAAAAAGAGCATTGTAATAATTGCCTGATGTACCTGAATGCACCTTTTGTTGCCTGCTTTAACACCGTGAGGTGCGCTCCGTGTTTTGGGGCGACCTGGCCAAGCTTGAGCATCAGTGGAAGGACATCGTGTGGGAACTTAACGAAACTCCATCCAACACTTTACTTTACACTATACTTTAGCATTATATCTGCTAGCGTAGAAGAGCGTGCTAAATAAACCACTTCAGCTCACATTGCCTTGCATGGGGAATTCCACCCACAATGAAGACTCGCAGGTACAATTTCCTGCCCAATTTGATTAGATTTTTCACCATTTTTGTGATTGTTAGATTTTTTTATCCAAGTTTTTTAAAATTTCCTCTTAGTGAATTTCTTCTTGTATTATGACTTTATTCCCATAATATTGAAATTTTTTCCGCAACCAAATTTTCCAAAAATAACTTTAAAAATTTTTTTTTTCTTAAATATTACAAAATATCCATCCATTTTCTATGCCACTTATCCTCATAAGGTTCCGGGGGTAGGCTGGAGCCTATCCCAGCTGACTTCGGGCAAGAGGCGGGGTACACCCTGAACTGGTCAATTTGATAAAATATTTTTATTCAATATTTCAACACTGTGCTACTAATATATTATTTATTTCATCATAAAATTGCTATTTTTTTGTCAGAATCCAACTTTTTCCCTCTTAATATTTTCACTTCATTTTCATCAAATGACAGCTGTTTTTGTTCCCAACTATTTCAACTTTCTTCATTTAAATTTTCTTCTCGGAATTATGACTATCTCAATAATAGTTTGTTATTTGCATAAATTTACTGTGTATTATCCCAAATTAAATTTTCATAAAATTATTTTTACTTCTACAAAATCATGTAATTTTTCTCATAATATTACAATAATTTTTCTCTTAATATTTTGACTTTACTCTTGTAAAATTTCTGCACAGTTTCCATTTTTGCTAATATTCTTGTTAAATAACATTTTTAGAATGTGCTGCAAACCCATAATAAAAAGCGCTGTGGGCCACAAATAGCCCCCAGGCTGCACTTTGGACACCACTGATCTAAATGCTTTTCAGTATGGGATATAAACTATACTTTCATTCATTCATTTTCTACCGCTTTTCCTCACAAGGGTCGCGGGGGGTGCTGGAGCCTATCCCAGCTGTCTTCGGGTGAGAGAGGCGGGGTACACCCTGGACTGGTCGCCAGCCAATCACAGGGCACATATAGACAAACAACCATTCACACTCACATTCATACCTATGGACAATTTGGAGTTGCCAATTAACCTAGCATGTTTTTGGAATGTGGGAGGAAACCGGAGTACCCGGAGAAAACCCACGCATGCACGGGGAGAACATGCAAACCCCACACAGAGATGGCCGAGGGTGGAATTGAACCCTGGTCTCCTAGCTGCGAGGTCTGCGCGCTAACCACTAGACTGCTGTGCCGCCCTAAACTAAACTTAATTCAGTTTTTTTTCCATTAATCAAGTTGTTTAAAAATGAGCGCTAACACCAGTAAGGGGCGCTGCCCTTCCCTATATTATTATTAATAAATATATTATTATTATTCTTTCTTATGGAGATCTCCCAACAGGATGACTTAGAGGCGGACTAGTCTCCACTCCTCGCATACATAATGCCACTCTGGTTTCAAGCATCCTTCTCATGGGATGTCGGGTGCAAACAATGGCGTTCACGGCTGTGTCGATGCACATTACCGTCACTGTGACTTGTGTTTCACCAGAGTGTACATCGGCAAGAGGTTGACCACGCCCCCCACCAGCTCCTTCTGAAGCTGAACCTGAAGAAAAGTGCCTGAGAAGTAGCCTGGAGCCAGAGAAAGTATTGCTGTCATAAGGAGAAGTTTCTCCTCCCTCTATCCTGCTTGCCTCTGCCTCCTCCTTTTCCTCCTCTTTGCCGAGATATGACATGTTCTCGGTAATACTTATCATCACCCCCCCCCACACTTTTTTCTTGATGGGCTTTCCTCACAGTAGACACTCCCTCCACTCTTATCACTCATTTGTAAAAGCTTCTCAAAGAGTTCATAAGGCCTTTTACTTTCTCCTCTTAGGTACATTTTTTCAATTGAGGGTCACAGCATTGAAACCAAACTCTTCTGTCCACTTTTAACCCCAGATTGTGAAAACCACGAGTTAAAAGCGAAGATGCCTTTATGAAAGCAGCCCGTTTGCTCTTTCTTTGCTTCTTACTTCAATGTATTTTACCGCTGGAACTGTTAAGTGTAGACTGGGCATCCCTTAGCGTGAGGAATCGGTGTTTGTCATGCTGTGACAGCAAGATGAAACAAAGATGTGAAGAAGTACAGTCGGAATGTTGACGAGTCTCGTGCAAGCTGCATGCGCAACAACAGTATTTCAAGGTCGGGTCTTGGGTGACGGTGTTGTGGGGTCCAGAAAGGATCAGACGGCATGTTAATGTTTTTTTTTTTTTTTTTTTGTGCAACTTGACCCTCTTTGTTTGTCTGCAACATATCGAAAACTGGGTTCCCTTTTGTGGCGATTTTAAGTTAACTTAAATCCTGAAATATTTGGAATGTGAAGAATTAGTTAAGGTTTTCCAAATGTTATTTTACACTGCACACCACCAAGTGTGCCATAACCTATTCAGGTTCTTTTTGTACCTTCTGCTATGTAGTGGAAGAGCATTTAAATCTTCCCGTTGTCATTTTTCGCTAAATTAGCAGGACTACTTCAGTTTGGACAGAAGTTTCATAGCGGTCCTCAATTTTGTGCATACTAGGTCTTCGACAGGGGTTTGAACACTTGCAATTCTTTGCAAAAACACTAGGGGGAGGTGTTTCCTTGCGAGTGAACGACCACAACTTTGGTTGACTAGCTGTTTAGCTTCCTGTGTAGGAGGCGTCTGTGTCTGCAGTTCCTCAATTTTGGTGGACTTTGTGATGCTTTTGCAGGATGCAAAAAAAAATGGTAATTCCGCACTAAAAAAAAAAGGCCTGCATCGCCATTGACACAAGGTAAGACAGCCTATGACTTTTCATTGATATCACCGACGTAACGTGTGATTGCAGACACGGAACTGACATGTTCAGCAGTATAGCACACTGAAGAAAAGTTCTGTTGTACGGTTTCACAGCACAATTGAGCTCGTCTGCATGACGTGAAAAAATAAGTTAAATTAATTGTTCCATGCCCGGTTCGGTCAGGTTGACGAACAAAAGGAGTGTATGTGTGTATGTGCAGCATTGTACATCTTTCTTCAATAACTCATACTCCGAGCAGACGTATAAAATGCCAAATCTATAATGTATGGAAATGCAGTGTTGATAAATTGTGAGCTTTTGTGAAGTTTAGTACAATTGGAAGCAATGACCCAGCAGGTCAATTCTTACCATTTGTACCAAACCAAAAGAAGAAAACTTAATAGCTTGGTGATTTTCACCCCTCCCCCCTTAAATGTGACTACTCTACTATTCTTATATGAGACATTTGTGCTCCTGTTTAAAATGTGCGGCTTTCAGAAAGCTGATTTGGTTTTGACTTTTCCTCCTTTTGTGTAAAGGTGATTGCGATCACGCAGAGCAGCAGGATTCGCGTTGTTCCAAAGTAAAGCCTGTTTTGTTAATTAATAATTGGTCCTAATCGTACTTATTGTCATGCATTTGCTTGATTTTTTTCTTTTCCTATTGCATTCAACAAATGATAAACCTTTTTGTCATTAAAGATAACCTGAATGATTATGTCATGCTTTTGAATGAATGATTTATTGAAGTCAAGAGGACCACTCCTAAAACTTGTCAAGTTTTGTGTTGTGTGGTCCTTGTGCTTGTGTGTCACACTTAGACAGCTGTCGTGGTCCACAACTGTTGTTTTGGATGCATGCCTGCTCCAGGATAACTTGTAGGGAGTTTCCGTGAGTTCAGTCTTTGCACCAGGCTGACATTTCAGGGGTTGGTATGACTTCCACAGTAGCCACTAAATTACATTTTCCTCAGGAATTTGGAGATAAGCACTTACTATAAAGAGGAGGCACTGCTCTCCAGTGGTGACTAGTCAGCAGTGCGGCCATCTTCTCCTCACAAACCTGCTTATGTTGCCAAGTTATGCTCTCACTGTCAAAGCCTATGATAAGGAATTTTGTTGACTTCATTGATTATTTCTACAATTCTGTTTTTTCCAGCCATGCTCATGTTTTAGAAACCTTAAACATGCTCTCAGTCTCATTATTAAGAATGATTTGCAAGCAATACTACATATGCTACAGTAATAGGTGTAGCAACATTACAGTGCATATTAAAAGATGTAAATAGTTATTGATTCATAGGCGTTGCACACTTCCTGGCTCCTCCTCCCATCATCAGCACACCGGTTCTTGACCAATCCAGACAGAGCCAGGCTCAGAGCTCCACCCACTGCAGCTGATGGCGTTACCATGGGTTACCAAGGGTGGAGGCTTGTCATCTCTCTGCATTGGTGAGAACCTTCTTTCTTTCCCTTTTAGTCCACATGCTGCACCAGTGACATTGTCGTTATAGTCTACATAGTCATTGTACTGTGTTTACACTGTAGGCCACATGTTGGCCAATTTGCCTGAATGGTCAGTGTTGCTGTATGATGTTTTGTAGGTCAAATTCACACACATTTATAGTTTAAATCAGGGATGTCCAAAATGTGCCCATGAGGGCTTTTTTTTTTATTTAAAAAAAAAAATGAATTTAACAAGAAAACTGAAAGGGCAACATCAGAAATGGAAAAGCTATAATTTGATGCAGCTGTCATTTTATGAGTATAAAGTTATTTTAAGAAGAAAAAGTTGTAATTTTAAAGGACTTCATGTAATACAAGGAAAAATAATATTTTAGTTGTAAGAAGTTGAAATATTTAAAGATTCTTTTTTTAAGTCGTAATATGAGTGACAAAGTATTTGGGGGGAAATTAGGTTGTGTAAAAGTTGTTATGGAAAAAAAATGGGAAAAACAGCTACAGACTAAAGTAAAATTAGTTTAAAAAAATAGAGAAAATTGGATGGATTGGAATTAGAAAAAATTGGAAAAATTGATTCTAATGAGGGGAAAAAACGTCACAATATGATTAAACTCACAATGTGAGGAAAAATAATGTCATTTTAGTAGCATAAAGATTAAATATTGAAATGAGAAGTGATTTTTATTAAGAACCAATATTAATATTGATGGTGTAATATTACAAAAAATGCATAAAGCTGTGTGTGTGTGTGTGTGTATATATATATATATATATATATGTGTGTGTATATATGTGTATGTATATATATATATATATTTTTTTTTTTTTTTTTTTTTGCAGGACGCAGCAGCAGCAGCAACACCAGCCAGCTGCAATATTGACTACACCCGCTTTCTCCATGAAAGGCAGTTGCTGACTGAGCATGCTTGCTTCCTCTGGGTGACAAAGTTTTAAGTGCAGAGTGTAAACAGGTCTGAACAGATGTCATATAAAAAACCTGTGGGTTTACATGAGGCGCTATAAGTGCCAGCACCTTGGCTTCTCTCTCCAACTGTTTATCAGGCTTGCTGCCAACTTTCTCACTAATTATCCAACACCCCCCCTCTGTCAGTATTATCTCTTCACTTTCCACCAATATTTTCAGTGCTGACCTTCAGAGATTGCAGGCCTTTCCCGTCGTCTACCGACCACCCACGCACACCCAAAAAGCGATCCACCCATCCCTCAGAGAGCAAGTACAGTGGCAACAACACCATTCAGTGGCCGACACGTTGTTATGGAAACTGTGCTGACATGCTAAAATGTATTCCACGGTCACCACTGCAGTGGAGGGTTTGTCTGTTTTAAAATGTGAGTTAGGAAGGGTTTATTTAGTTGTACTGGATGACGCTGTACTACTACACTTGTACTGTAGACTAGCTTAGACTGCAACTGTAAAAGAGTTGCGGTATGAATCTAGTAGCAATGGTTTTAATCAACATGACACTGATATCCGACTTATGGGTCTCTAAACCTTTCAATACACATGTTCAATTATTCAGAGTTTAGTATAGCTAAATACACATTTCTTCATGCTGCGTCTACATCAGCCACACTCCTTGCCAATTCTGATCTTACATTAACTTGTGCTCACGTCACTGCAAGTTTCTAGGCCGGAATGACTGTGGAAGCTAGTGCTTGTGTAGCCGCGCAAACCTTCGCATCACAGCACACAAGTATGGTGCGTTCAAGGGCTGTAAATTTACTACGTATTTATGAATTGTTACCACCACAAATTAGATGTTTTATACATAAATGTGTTTTTTTTCTCGAGGGGGTGCTTGAATATGTATATACACAGAACAGAGGTGTACTAAGTATTAAGTGAGAAAAAAATCCAAACCCACAAGTGCCCTCTAAACTGGTTAGACTACCCTTAGCAGCAACAACTGCAATCAAGCGTTGCTGATAACTTACAGTGAGTCTCTTTCAGCGCTGTGGAGGAATTTTGGCTCACTCATCTTTGCAGAATTGTTGTCATTCAGCCACATTGGAGGTCTTTCCAGCATGAAGTGCCAATAGGATTCAGGTCAGGACTTTGACTAGGCCACTCCAAAGTCTTCATTTTGTTTTTCTTCAGCCATTCAGAGGTTGACTTACGTTTTGGATCAGAACCTAAGTTGATTTTAGCTTAGGATTACAGAGCTACAGTATGCCCAGACATTCTACTTTGGGATTTTTGAGAGAAGAATTCATGGTTCAATTTATCTCTGCAAGTTTTCCATGTCCTGGAGCAGCAAAATAGCCCCAGACCATCACACTACCACCACCATATTTTACTTGGTATGATGCTACATCGTACAGTGCTACAATGACCACAGAGTATTTCCCAAAGGTCTTGGGGATCATGAGGATGTTTTCTGGCAAAATTGTGGTGAGCCTTAATGGTTGTTTTTTTTTTTGTTCAGCAGTGGTTTTGGTCTTGGAACTCTGCCATGCAGGCCATTTTTGCTCCGTGTCTTTCTTATGGTGACTGTTCCATGTTTTTGCCATTTGTGGATAATAATAATAATGGCTTTCAATGTGGTTTGCTGGAATCCCAAAACTTTAAAAATGGCTTCAGAACATTTTCCACACAAATAGATTAGTTTTATTAGTTACATTAGTTATGTTTTATGGGTGAGTGGGGTTGCTCAGTTGTGTAGTCACAGTTTAATATTTAAATTAGTTTGACTGTGGAAACTAGTGCTTCAAATTCGGTATAAATGTGAAAAAATGTCTGAAAATTCAATATTATAAACTCCTGCTGTCACTCCAGTTAGGAAATTATCTGCAAAACTCCCTAAGCTTTTAATTGGTAACCCCTGAAATCAATATTCAAATATTCAGATTCTAGTAGTGTATCATTTGGCGGATGTCAGAATATGTGGTGCTGAAAGAACAGCGCCGCTCCTTGTAAGATTGAGTGTGACTTCCGGGAACTCTTCTGCACCTCAAACTTCTACCGGAAATCCCGTAACACCTTATTCATTGGTAAACTCTTTGTTAAACTCCCTTAGATATTTCAAGACACACCGGATGTCCCCCTGGTAATTCCTGGTATTGCACCGTCGGTCCTGCTTTTATTTTGACAGGGTAGACTCTCGTCGTGTCCCTCACGTAGGCGTACTTGTCACATTGCTCGCATGCTGGACTCTTAGAAATAAAAGTGCGCTAATATATCTACATCTTTTTTCTTTTCATATTTCCTCAAGGGTGGGGTTCTTCCACGCGTGTAGTGTCCTTTTGATTTCCTGGCTTCAGTGACTCTGCCCCCACCTGCAAGTGGATCCCTCTCAAGGCGGTGGCCGTGCAGGAGAGAAGAAGCTTTTTTTCCCGTGTAAAGCAGCAACACTGCCTGCAATTAAAGCATGTCGACCACGGGTGGAATTTTTACCAACATGGGCTCCGACAGCCCGGCCAGGCCTAGGCAGCAGTTCTGTGGCATGTTCTGCCCGGTGGAAGGCTCCTTGCTGGACAGCAAGACTTTGGACTTGGATGCGCTCTCGGCGTGCAGAGGCAAGCGAGACAGTCGAGTCATTGACCGGCAGAGCGACATCTCCCAGCCCAAGAAGGTGGAGATCAGGGAGAGCACAGGGAAAGAGGCGCTGCAGAACCTGGATGACAAAAAGGTAATTCCAACATCTGTGAAATCACCACACCTGCACGATATTCATAGCCAACTTACCCAGACTCCATTTCCCAGAAAGCATTGCGTTGTAATAATATTGATGCATGCAGAGCTGGGAGGGAGTGGTTGCTTGCATCATTGTTCATTTATCCAACATTACAGAGCATTTTTTCTGCCTTCATATAATTGACACAAGAATCCACACTCCATTCTGTCATAGAAGAACAGGACGGTGTCAATCAAATCTTTATTTGCAGCAATTTGAGTATTTTAATTAATTTTAATCATTGAGTCATTTTAATCCAATGAGATTTTCATCTTTTCAACTGTGTAACCAGCTAAGAAGTTATGTAAAAACAGCCTGCATCTACTGTATGTGTTATAGGTGACAAAGCATCTTATTGTTATTAGGAATGTTAGGATTATCTCTTCAACTTTCCTAAAAAAAAAAAAGCGCCGCACTTTGGATACCCCTGCTTTATTTGTTGTCTTTAAGCACTCAGGAAGCTGTTAAAAGCTTTTAGCTGTGGCGTTGTGCTCGGGTTTCATGTTGCATATTAGACCTTAGTCACACACTGACTCTCAATGGCCGGCATTTACTTCTCAGTGGACACTTCATTAGGTACACCTGCACGGTATAACCACGGGGCCAAATCTATATTATTATGAATTCTGTCTTCAACCCATTGGCATCCACTGTAGGACTTCTATGGATCCGTTAATCCCTCCCCATTTAGAGAGACGCCATGAAATTCCAAGCTCAATCACAGTTTTGGGGAAAAAAAAAAGAATTATGCTGTTTTGTGGTTGAATACAGTATATGATTAGTAAAAAACAATATGCATATTGAAGCAAATTCAATATTTAACAAGTGAATCGTTTACCTTCAAAGCCAGGTGAGGCATCATGTTGTTGCTATTTGCCGACTATGTACACAACAAATGTCCCATTCCAAAAAAAGACATCTGAATATAATTTGCCATTTATTAGGAATTTCCATTTCATAGAGCCATTTTATGGCAGTGTTGACTTACCCTCTGCAACCAAAGGGCTTTTGTGATCAATTTTACTGTCAAAGCGGGTGCTTTTGTATTTGTCTTGTACCAAAAACGCTTTACAAATTGGTGATAAATGTGACAAAACAATGGCAAAATCCTATTACACATATGTGTTATGCATATTATTGATCATAAGTCTGGTTTTGCTTTACTAATGTGCACCATTGAAAGACTACCATGTAGTGTGAAGGCTGCACTTTAGTCTTTGCATCATACTGCGACAGGATACACTATGGATGCGAGTTAATAACATAGACTCTATGGTAAATAAAGTAACCAAGTACTCCTCTTATTATGGAGCATAGTTCTGCACATTAATATAATGTTCAAATGTCAATATAGGTAACATAGCATGCAAGACAATGTCAAAATAGGGGTAGGGATCTATATACAGTATGCACACAGATAAGTGAAGTCATACTCTGTATAGGGATATATAAGGATGGAGTTTATGAGCCATTGTTGACTTAAATGTATGCATTTCCAGAGATCTATTTTGAACCCATGTGGTATTTATTAATGGAAAGGCTTATGGGTCTGTATACATTTATTCTGCAGTACAAACCGGGAAAAAATGGCTACAGAGTCTTGTATTTTTCGTCAGATATATCCTGTTTAACCTAATTATAAAAGGGACTGCTGTCAATGGAGCAGGGCGAGGCTGTGCGCGTGCGCAGTAGTGTTCTTTTTCTTCGGGGTGGGAGAGAGGCTCGGCTCGGCCCCTCCCCTTTCTTGTCTGGTTCGGAAAGACTCGGTGCATCGGCGGAGACCAGGAGGCTGCCAAGGACTCCATCCTGACTTCCAGCGACGTTCTTTCCTGCTATTTCTCTCAGTTTTTGTGTGTTGTTGGTGGGCGAGCTTCGCCAACGTGAGGAACAACCATCCCGCTCTTTTTTTCCCCCGCCCTTAATCCGTTTGCGTACATAACGGTCCAAGATGTCCGGCTATCAGGGCAAGAAGAACATCCCTCGCATCACAGTGAGTGCAAATGCAGCGTGAAAGCGGTCTGGTAGCCGGTGTGTGTGTGTGTATGTGTGTGTACTGGATGTCATGGCGTTCCCTGTGCGATAAAATCCCCAGTCTGAGCCGCCTGAGTCTCCTTCAATGTGTTTAGTCGTGTTCGGAACGTTTTTACACTAGCTAGACTAGCTTGCAGGATGAAACAATGCACTTAACATCGCATGGAATGCAGGTTTAATGTCAGCCGGTGCTCTTTGTTATATGTGCTTTACCAGCTTTTACCAACCACAGTTTTTCATAAAAAGAAAAGAAAAGGGCAATTTAAGGACATGATGATGGTGTCTGATGGGAATTATTTCCTTAAATCCCAAGAATGGACGTAGTGAATATAGAGGAGGGAGTGAAAGGGGGAAGGGAGGGGACTTCTATTTCCTTTCATGATTGTCCATCTCTCGGCTCAAGAAAGGATGTACATTAGGACTCATTTGTGGGAAGCTTTGAGTTGTATGGGAATATCATGTCAAATTAATATTATTATTATTATTATTATTGAACTGTACTACATGATGCTAACCTGTTATATGTTGCACATCATTACATCAGGAAGTGTATCAGGTGTAAAAAGAATCCAAATGATGTGATCAGGCAAAAGATGAAGTCTATACAGCAGAACCTTGGTTCGTCTGATACAGTATGAGGGCCAAATTGGGGGAAAAAAATCTCATCTTTTGAGAATAAAGTCAAATTTAGGAGAAAAAGTAATATATTTATGAAAGAATAAAAAAACATACATTTATGAGAAAAATTTACACAAATAAAGTAATAATATTACCTATTGCCTTGGTCCCCCCCTTTTCCATAGCTGTCTCAGGCAATGCCTGTTACGATGGCGTATTATAATCAGTACAATAATCAGAGATTTTTTTAATGCAACTTTATGTTACAGGCATTGCCAGAGACTGCTATGAAAATGGGGGGCCTTATGTGACCTTTGGAAGAAAGATGGAAAACTATTCTGTTTTGCTGCCACGTTATAAATAAATGTGTCATGTATGTGACACACCTATGTATGTAATATTACCTGTAAATTTACTTTATTCTCTAGATTATTATTATTTTCAATGTGGCCCGAAAACGGTTAGCATATTTTTGGTTTATGTGAAAACGTATACATTTTACATATAACATTTTACCTCTGTTTGTGTACTTTCCCTGAGTTGTGTGCAATGCGATGTACTTCTTGTTGTGTCCTTGTTATGAAAACACTGCGTTAGCCCAATTGTGTTCGGAATGTATTTTTACCACAAACCAGAACCATGGGAGGTCCCGGGGAAAACCGGGGCAGTAGAGCCAACTCGCCCTGGCTGTCATGCTCTCGACATCACTAAAAGACAGCATTAGTTTGTGATGCACCTCATGAAGCTTGTTTAAAAATATGAAAACAATTATATTCCATGTTAGTATGAAGTCATGCACCAGTGTGCCTAATATTATGGCCAGTGACAGTATATACATTTCATGTTCACGTTATGCTTGATGTACAATACATGTGCATATGGTTCCAACTTGATTTCCTGGTGATTGATTAATTGATCAGGAGTTGACCACAGCGCTGTTATGGAGTCATTTAAGGCATTTGGCCAGACTTTGCATGGTAAAAGTGCCAGTTGGTGTAGCGGAGATCAGAGGATTAGTTAGCGTTGTCGTCCTTACAGTAATTAGGTTGAACCTAAATGGATAGAGGGGCTATTCCTGAATTGCACATGGAAGTAAAACAGGTCAGGGGCTTTTTTTGGTTAAATATGTGCACATTAGCTTGTGGAAATGATACAATTTGTGACTGTAAGTGTAAAGAGCAGGAATAACCTCTCAGTGTATTCAAACCAAACAGTCTCTAATTCACTCTGTAAGTTAATGTTGTTAGTTTCATAGGAAAATGAAGATGACTGGGGCAGCTGCAGAGGCAGTAACATACTTACAGCATTTCTCATGTAATATACATGAACCACAGTAGTTTGACCACCTGGGATTGGAGCTGCTTCAACACTAATAGCTCTTAGTCATTTGGCCCTCAAATAGGAAGTACAGTACACTGGAGGCTGTTAAGATGTACAATATTCCATTAGAAAAGACAGGCAACCTAATGCATTTGGATATGCACAGAAACATTTGGCACTATCTGCTCAGCCTTAATCACAATCACATTATAGTATCGTCGCTTGTAGTTAAAACTCCGCACGGTAGATGGCATCATAACTCATAACAGCTCAAACAACAAACATAGCTTTAACTTTAAACATAACTTTAACAAAGTGCCTGCAAGGCAAAATGGTTGGGGGAGGAAAAACGAAAAAAAAACAAAAAAAAACATGAAGGAGCAGACGGAAAGACAGTCCAGCCTGAGGCCCAGCCAAACCACTTAAACATATGAGCGTGAATATAAATGATATATAGAGACACAGCCAGTCCAGCACATTCAACACAGTTGAAGTAATAGAGAGATCCTGCATGCACTGACTTGGCTAAACTCTCTCTTGTTCGCTTACCGTCATGGCTCAATCTCTCTGTAAATGTCCTGAACTCCTGTTTCCAAGCAAAAGACAATGTAGCCGAAAATAATTGTGTAAGAAGCGGGCGTGTAGAAAACACAATTTCTTTGATGGAGTCCATGATACAAATATGTACAAATATTTCTACATAACTAGCCACTACAAGTCAACTTTTGTTATTAATCTAAGCATCTTACCACTGAGTTAGTTTATCCATAATCACAATAACAAAGATGGAAGTTGCACGTCTTTTGCGTAGCTTGAAACGCAGCAACGGAGCAAGACAGAATCAGGAGGGGAGCCTATAAGGTCAGCTGATTGGGTCGATCGTGTAAACATCACTTTGTAGATCAAACTACTTTAGCGATTGACGTCATTTAGGGCACACGTGAAACTCAAGGCCCGCAAAAACCAGGGAATCATGCGTGTCAATGAAAACGGGTTCGATTTAGGTGATGTGAAAAGCTTGAGGACCCAGTATGTAGGTTGCAGCGCCCCTGGTGGTTGCAGCCAAGTAGTGCACTTCATTCAGTTCAGGGAATTTGGGCTTCCTGGATAAGCGGACGGAAATGGATGAATGGAAGGGCTTTATTAGTCACATAAGTTCATAAGTAATTCCATATAATGTCAGTCGTTTTAGTGCTCACTATTAATATAATCATCTCAAGAATATATTTATCCCTTATGAGTTAAGTGAAAAGCACGTCTTCTTCCTCCTCTAAATGCTGCCATCTTGTGGTTAAGATTTTCTACAAGCACCCAAAGAAAGTCATTTTATGATTTGATCATCACACATTTAATAAAAAATGTAATCGCCTTGAAGCATAACTACAAGTCATATTTCTGCAGCCCGGCAAATAATAGCAATTTTAAAGGAAGCTAAAAATAGAAACAAGCTAAAATAAGAGTGACCCGGATGAAAGTCTCGGTAGCGGCAATCCTTACCAGTGTGCCCAGTGAGTGTGCGCTTCGTCTTGTAAGGATGCTTCACCCCACACGTCAATCATCATGCCTCTCTCCAAAAGCACTCACCCAGTCATGCACACTCACACTTCCACCACCCCTAACATAATCCTAAATTTCCCCAAAGTGAAACGCCAGACAAATGTGTACCAAAAGGGATCATTTTTCTAGACTGAGTCCTGGAACAAAACAGACCATTGTGTAGTAAAGTCAGTAACAAGAACGTAGTGGCTCTGGTTGTGCTCAGTTCTCAACTGCGAGGGGGGCAAAAAAGATTTTTATTAAACTTAAAACAATCCAACAGCACATACTTTATGGTAGTTTTCAATATTTTTATATCATACAATATCATGGTGTGTGTGTGTGTGTGTGTGTCAGGATTATCATACAAGTGTGAGTTGCAAGGTGTAATATAATGTAAATGCAACCATCATTAGTTAATATTGATCTGCTACAATTAATAACTAGCGAATGCAGTCGCTCCTATCTAATCACATACATACAGTTGTTATATAATGTTTACTAAGTAACAACCAATCCATAAACCGGTACTACTACTGATATCTAATGTCATGTCATGGTATCTCTGTTTTGACATTTAATTTAACGTAAATGAAATATAGCGAGCATATGTTTTGGCAGCTCACGTGTGGACGGACATGTACAGTGTGATTTAGTTAGTCAAAATAGCACGCATTAAATCATAGTGTTGGATGTCGTGGCTGGCAGCGTTCCCCATCTGACATCATGCTATGTTTCCAGGATATTTTCCATTTGGATAAAAACACAACGCGTTGCCTGGTAATGGTGAATACCAGCAGACGTTTTCATAGCAACCGAGATGCTTTGGGCTTGCATTATGAATAATGAATCATTAAATTGAACTAGCTCTTAGACAGCCTGTCTGTCGCTACATAGTCTTTTATTTTTTATTATTTATGTTATTATTGCAAAAATACTTAAAAGATGGACTTTTAGATGGTTGTAATTTACAAACCATAGCAGCTACAAAAATCAACAGTTTTTTTAGCTGAACTCCTACAGTTAATACCAATTAATAGCTCCATCCCCAAAAACATATCATAGTATCATAAAAAGGCAAATTTGCTGTTATTTTGTTCAAGTGAATTTTTCATTTTTTATTATGGCTTGTATTGTTTTTCGAGTTGTAACAATACGCTACATTCGCAGACATTCATTCATTCTTTCATTTCCTACCGCTTATCATCACAAGGGTCGCGGGGGTGCTGGAGCCTATCCCAGTCTTTGGGCGAGAGGCGGGGCGGGGGCCAGCCAATCACCGGGCACATATAGACAAACAACCATTCACACTCACATTCATACCTATGGACAATTTAGAGTCGCCAATTAACCTAGCATGTTTTTGGAATGTGGGAGGAAACCAGAGTACCCGGAGAAAACCCACGCATGCACGGGGAGAACATGCAAACTCCACACAGAGACGGTCGAGGGTGGAATTGAACCCTCTGTGAGGTCTGCGCGCTAACCACTTGCCCCAATTGTATCATAAAAAGCCAAATTTGCTGTTATTTTGTTCAAGTGATCATTTTTTATTATGACTTGTATTGTTTCTGAGTTGGAACAACAAGCTACATTTGCAGACAGTCCCATTATAATGTGTTTATGAGTGATCGCCAAATCTATTTGTGGTACTCCAAATGTATATGTGGCGGACCACCGGTAATACAGTAACACATGGGAAACATTGGCTAGAGATGTGCAGAGCTGCATTTAGTTGTTGAACTTCACATCCTGTTCGAGGTTCCCATGATAAAGAGGTCACTGTCAAGTGTGGCGCCGATCCAACACAATCACACACAAACACTCTGCAGCCCAAGCGAGCCAACAACAATCAAATAATGATTAGAAGTTTGGATTCTTGGCAGTCGTGTTGGACTTTTCACTTGAAGCTTTCTGCAGCTGCAGCTACAGACGTTTAAGAGAAGACATCAATGTTGTGTAGTCATTTGTCATAATTACCTGCTTTTCCCTTATTAAGTGACTCAAAACCAAACCTGAAGGGATTTTCTTCAGTCTCGTCTCAGTTTAGAGACTCTGGGGTAATGTGTTAACCTGACAAGTGAATTGATGTCAGGTCATGTTGTTGGTAATGTAATGATCAAGAAGTCTGGTGGTTTGGAAGCAATGGGCTCTCTTGTATTATTTAGACTATAGTCCAGTTCTCAAAAGACCTGCTCAAGTCAAAAGTTCTGAAACTGCAGTGTTACTGTCGTGACTGAAGACAGCATAATTATAGTAGGGCTGGGCTATATAATGATATTTTCTTAAAAATATCGATATCTATATCACAAACAAGCATATCGTTCATCTCGATATAGACTGGATTTGATGCAGAGGTCTCATGTTTCAAGATGTGCTAGCTAGTTACGATAGCTCTGTGTCTCTTGCGGCGTTTTTAGTGTTTAACGGTGTTTTATTTATTACTTCCTTATTGTTTTGTGCCATACCACAGCTATGGATGTTCATCTTATGTTTGTAGCTTGCCGCTTACGCCATTGTTGACACTCGGGAATAGCTGTTAGCATCTCTTCACTACGTCGAATGATTGGAGAGGCTGCATAGCGGGAGTGAAGGGCGAAAAAGACTATATAAAGGTCTGCAAAGACGGCATCAACCATGTTTACCGTCTGTCATGGAATGGGAGATGGAAGCTCTAACGGCACTTACCCACTATTGCATTGAATATTGAACAGTATATCTAACTTGTTCGATATTTATTTAAAAAAACAATTTTATTTCATTGGCTATTTTTGTATACTATATTTACATTTTAATAAAACTGCTATTTTTGTATACTATATTTACATTTTAATAAAACTGCACTTTTGTCTAAATTCAGTTCATGGAAAAAAACTTATATATATTTAGTAATATTGATATTCTACATAAATATATTGGGATGTGAGTTTTGGTCCATATTGTCCAGCCCTACATGGTAGTACTTTACATTTTTGTTTAATCTAAATGGTAAGAGAAAAAGTAAAAAAAAAAGTCTCAATTTAATGGGAATAATTGTAATTTTTGGAAAATTATGTTGGGGAAAAAAGTTATCATGGGAATTAAGTCCAAATATTATGAGGATAAAGTCATAATATTACCGTTCCTACGCTTTACAAGTTTGTACGCTTTTGAAAGAGCTGAATTGTCACACATTTCCCTTACGTGGTTTTGTACCTGATTCATTCTTGATGCATTGATTGACAAGGGGATTCTTCAGAGAACTGCAGTGGATTGATGCAGGGCGGGGTTCGAACAGGCTGCTTGGCTGAGTTGCAGCTAGCAACAGTCGTGCACGCTGAAATAGAGTGTTCTTTGTTAGTCGAGGATGCTGGAGCTGCCACTCCCTTTGTGCATAGTAAGCCAAAACAGCAGGGACGACAAGAGGAGGGGGGGGGGGGTTATGGCTCAGGGTGGGTGGCTGTGGAACTGGCAGCACCCCCACCCCACCCCACAGCACTCTCACTTCTCTTGAGCTCAGAGACAAGTGGCCCAGCAGTGGGCGTGGATGATTGATTTCACACTGTGCCCTGTGATTGGTCGGACTCGTCTCACATGTCTGAATTCTTGAAAAGGACAGAGGGGTGTGTCAGGTGGTGGGCTGCTGTCCTCATTGTTTCTACCAGTATATTCTCACCCTAATTTTGGTACCCTGGCTGTGTCCTCCATCCCTTGTGAGCATAAGGGATGGGTTTTTTGGAGGACTAAAGCGCCCCCCCAATATCAAAAAAGCAGCCTGTGGCGGTCGATTTGTTCACTTTATGTGCTTTAAGTGATATTTTCCACACACTTATCATACAGAGCCAAAGCCAATACTCTGCATCGTTTACCTTTAGCCTGCAGTTCAATTCCAGACTGATGAGCGTATGTTCACATCTGCACCCATTGATTGTTGTTTCCATATAGAATAGAATATTTGTAATAAGCTGATTGATTCTATTTTCTGGGCTGCACGGCGGTCTAGTGGTTAGCGTGCAGACCTCACAGCTAGGAGACCAGGGTTCAATTCCACCCTCGGCCATCTCTGTGTGGAGTTTGCATGTTCTCCCCATGCATGCGTGGGTGTCCTCCGGGTACTCCGGTTTCCTCCCACATTCCAAAAACATGCTAGGTTAATTGGCGACTCCAAATTGTCCATAGGTATGAATGTGAGTGTGAATGGTTTTGTCTATATGTGCCCTGTGATTGGCTGGCGAACAGTCCAGGGTGCACCCTGCCTTTCGCCTGAAGACAGCTGGGATAGGCTCCAGCACCCCCGCGACCCTTGTGAGGATAAGCGATAGAAAATTAATGAATAAATGAATTCTATTTTCTTGCAGAGCGACCGTCTCCTTATCAAAGGAGCAAAGATCGTCAATGATGACCAGTCTTTCTGTGCCGACATTTACATGGAGGATGGAGTCATCAAGTGAGTTCATCAATGTTTGTGTATTGTTGTTATTATTGACCTTATTATTAGTATTATGTTTAACTCCGCACCAAAGACTCTATAAAAGGGTCAAAATGACTTCAAAAAAGTTTGACTTTGTCATGAAATGTTGAATTCAGACAAATTGGGGAGAACCTCATTGTGCCCGGCGGGGTCAAAACCATCGACGCCCACGGCCGCATGTTGATGCCAGGCGGGATCGATGTGCACACACGCTTCCAGATGCCAGATCGAGGTATGTCATCTGCTGATGACTTCTACCAGGGAACCAAAGCGGCGCTGGCAGGAGGCACCACCATGATCAGTGAGTCATCTTCCATCATCCATTGAAGCACAGCTCCTATCTATTAGAAATATATATCATTATGAATGCAGTTTGTCATTTCCGAAACATCTTGTTCCCATATTTAATTGTGAAAATGATTTGTCATTTCATGTCTGGCGATTGTCCCTCATACTTGTAGACCAAACTGTGATGTCAAACTGAATACAGCACATCTCAACTAGAAATGACCGAGTCGGTTTGTCTCATCTGTGTGAATCCAGTCGACCACGTGGTACCCGAGCCAGGCGTCAGTCTCATCTCGGCCTTCGAGCAATGGCGCGACTGGGCTGACGGCAAGTCCTGCTGCGACTACTCTCTGCACGTGGACATCACAGAGTGGCACAGAGGCATGCAGGAAGAGATGGAGACGCTCGTCAAGGATCATGGTATGAACACGTAATTGGCATCAAACTGTAATATTACCTTTTTTGGTTTCAAATAATCCTTGAAAATACCAAATGAAGCTGTCAGATGGCATAATAACTTTTTTTTTTTAACTCTACCATTACTTGTATAATATTCATTTTTGTTAATTTTTTCAAACAAAATCCTGCTGTTTCCCATGTGTGTCCATATATTAGGCGTCAACTCCTTCCTGGTCTATCTGGCTTATAAGGATCTTTTCCAGCTAACTGACACCCAGGTGGGCCTTTTTACCCTTCTTATTTCATAGTCCAAACAATTATTTTCAGAATTCTGGCTCAAGAAATAGTGCACCATAAGTATAATATAAAAATATTGTTTTAGTTCTAAGTTTGCTGTGATGTAGAACTGTGTCGGGTTATAATGGGCGGTGTTTCTCACATTTTAAATATATAGATATTGCAACAATACATAAGTCTTTGCCTTTCCTTCAGGTGTATGAGGTGTTTAGTGTGATCCGTGATCTGGGAGCCATTGCTCAGGTGCATGCTGAAAATGGAGACATCGTTGCTGAGGTAAGTCATTAATAACAAATTCTTCATACTTTGCAAGTGTATTTGTGGTGGTGGGTTGTGAGGTGAGGGGTACAAAAATTTAGGACTAAATATGAAAAGCTAAACAAAGAAAGACTGAACCATCTGTGAGTGCTTGGGGTGGGAGCCCCACAGCGGCACCGGCTACTGGGAAGAGCAGTACGTGCTTTCATGTTAGGGTCTCCAAAAGTGTCCAATAAGACCAGAGTGAGTCACTAGTTCCAGAGTTTATAGGGGTCTGAAAAGTTGCCAAGTTGGCAAGACTCCTGCTACATGTTCTTATTCTCTGGTTGACTAGGAGCCTATGAGGTATGTTAAGAAGCGTAGTCACAATGCCAGCGACTGTATTGAGTTAGAACAACAAGCAAATGAGGATGTACTTCCATGGTGCTTAGTCTGTGTGCTCAAAACCGATCATGCAGCTGACTTAGCATCCCCGTGTGTGTGTGCGTGTTTCAGGAACAGCGAAGGATCCTGGAGCAAGGCATCACTGGTCCTGAGGGACATGTGTTGAGCCGTCCTGAGGAGGTAAGACATGTTTGTTTGATCTGGACAAAGTATATCATGTATTAATGGAAAACAGGACCTCGGCTGCAATGCTGGGATGTGTCGCTATTTCGGAAACCCCATTTTCATGCTCAATTCAACAGGTCGTTGCCGTGTCAAACACGGTACATCCATCATGGTGGAAACAAAAGAAACATTGAAAGAGATTTGGCTTCAGAACAACAATCTCAATGTCTCCGATTGTTAAAACCTTCTGTTTACCTCCTGCATGCATCATACGTTAGGAGAGGAAGACTATCATGAAGATTTCATAGTTGAAACTCAGGCATCCAAACAGGAAGCAAATAATGGAAATGGAACCCCAATCAATTACTGACAAATGATTTAGCATATGACAGAAAACCTCAAGCACAGACGTGCTCATGGTTATAGAAAGCATATGCTTCCTTTAAGATGTCATTCTTGATGGATGGTGGAAAAATATTAAAAACAATATTTTCCACAAACTGGATTGTCCACCGGACAAAAGATTACAGGATTATGGCTATCCACAAACCAGACACCTAATTGAGTATAGTACATCTACTGTATATCATCTATATTTACTATTTATGTATATAGTATAATATATAATAATAATAATAATAATACATTTTATTTGTGTAGTGCTTTTCAAAATACGCAAAGACACTTTACAGAAAAATTGAGTTGATTTAAACAGATTTAAACAGGTGGGTTGTATGTATGTATGTATATATATATATATATATATGTATATATACATATGTGTGTGTGTATATATATATATATATATACATATGTGTATGTGTATATATGTATGTATATATATATATATATATATATATATATATATATATATATATATATGTATGTATATATATATATATATATACAGTGAAGAAAATAAGTATTTGAACACCCTGCTATTTTGCTATTTCTCCCACTTAGAAATCATGGAGGGGTCTGAAATTTTCATCGTAGGTGCATGTCCACTGTGAGAGAGATAAACTAAAAAGAAAAATCCAGAAATCACAATGCATGATTTTTTAACAATTTATTTGTGTGATACAGCTGCAAATAAGTATTTGAACACCTGTGTATCATCTAGAATTCTGACCCTGAAAGACCTGTTAGTCTGCCCATTAGAAGTCCACCTGCACTCCATGTATCATCCTGAATCAGATGCACCTGTTTGAGGTCGTTAGCTGCATAAAGACACCTGTCCACCCCATACAATCAGTAAGACTTTAACTTGTAACATGGCGAAGACCAAAGAGCTGTCCAAAGACACCAGAGACAAAATTGTACACCTCCACAAGGCTGGAAAGGGCTACGGAGCAATTACCAAGCAGCTTGGTGAAAAAAGGTCCACTGTTGGAGCTATCATTAGAAAATGGAAGAAGCTAAACATGACGGTCAATCTCAATCGGAGTGGAGCCCCATGCAAGATATCACCTCGTGGGGTCTCAATGATTCTAAGAAAGGTGAGGAATCAGCCCAGAACTACACGACAGGACTTGGTCAATGACCTGAAAAGAGCTGGGACCACCGTTTCCAAGGTTACTGTAGGTAATACACTAAGACGTCATGATGTGAAATCATGCATGGCACGAAAGGTTCCCCTGCTTAAACCAGCACATGTCAAGGCCCGTCTTAAGTTTGCATATGACCATTTGGATGATACAGAGGAGTCATGGGAGAAAGTTTTATGGTCAGATGAGACCAAAATAGAACTTTTTGGTCATAATTCCAATAAGCGTGTTTGGAGGAAGAAGAATGAAGAGTACAATCCGAAGAACACCATCCCTACTGTGAAGCATGGGGGTGGTAGCATCATGCTTTGGGGGTGTTTTTCTGCACATGGGACAGGACGAGTGCACTGCATTAAAGAGAGGATGACTGGGGCCGTGTATTGTGAGATTTTGGGGAACAACCTCCTTCCCTCTGTCAGAGCATTGAAGATGGGTCGTGGCTGGGTCTTCCAACACGACAACGACCCGAAGCACACAGCCAGGAAAACCAAGGAGTGGCTCCGTAAGAAGCATATCAAGGTTCTAGCATGGCCCAGCCAGTCTCCAGACCTGAACCCAATCGAAAATCTTTGGAGGGAGCTCAAACTCCGTGTTTCTCAGCGACAGCCCAGAAACCTGACTGATCTAGAGAAGATCTGTGTGGAGGAGTGGGCCAAGATCCCTCCTGCAGTGTGTGCAAACCTGGTGAAAAACTACAGGAAACGTTTGACCTCTGTAATAGCAAACAAAGGCTACTGTACCAAATATTAACATTCATTTTCTCAGGTGTTCAAATACTTATTAGCAGCTGTATCACACAAATAAATTGTTAAAAAATCATGCATTGTGATTTCTGGATTTTTCTTTTTAGTTTATCTCTCTCACAGTGGACATGCACCTACGATGAAAATTTCAGACCCCTCCATGATTTCTAAGTGGGAGAAATAGCAAAATAGCAGGGTGTTCAAATACTTATTTTCTTCACTGTATATGTGTATATATGTGTGTATATATATGTGTATGATATATGTATGTATGTATGTATGTATATATATGAACAACACAGCAAAACACACAGCAGAGAATATTGATACTATTGATACTTGGATCAATTCACCTTTCCAGAACATACAGAGTGAAATTAGCGACTAAGCTCAGCATTATCCACGCTTAGTGGAGGTCTGTGGTCGATCCAATTCCATTCTAGTTTGATCACCAGTGGTTTTATTTGACTTTTCCAGGTGGAGGCCGAGGCTGTAAACCGCTCTGTGACTGTGGCCAATCAGACCAACTGCCCCCTGTACGTCACCAAGGTGATGAGCAAGAGTGCTGCTGATGTCATCGCCCAAGCCAGGAAGAAGGGTGGGACTGCACTCTGTGCCATAATAGTTTCACTCGTATTACCACAATCTTCTTCAATCTAAAGGAAATAAACAAATAACAAGTAAGGCACTGTGGGGTCTTTTAGGTACTGTGGTTTATGGAGAACCAATCACTGCAAGCCTGGGAACAGACGGCTCCCACTACTGGAGCAAGAACTGGGCCAAGGCAGCAGCTTACATCACCTCCCCTCCACTGAGCCCTGACCCAACCACACCAGACTATCTCAACTCCCTGCTCTCCTGGTAACGCTATCATCAAAACATTCCAAGTGCAGACAGCTTTTTTTTTTTTTTTTACACTCGCTTTTTTTTCAGTGGTGACCTGCAGGTGACAGGAAGTGCACATTGTCCCTTTGACACCGCTCAACGTGCTGTGGGCAAAGATGACTTCAGCTTGATTCCCGAAGGCGTCAATGGGACAGAGGAGAGGATGTCCATCATCTGGGACAAATGTGTGGTATGTCTTTAGAAATGGAGGAATATTTGGAGTCAATACAAAGCATCTCATCAGAATAGTCGAGTTAAAAAAAAGTGTCATCAAACAATCATTTTCTATTTTCATTTATTTGTAAATTGTGATTTCTAAAATCACAAATACTTCAACTTGCTGATATAGTTCATCCTCAAACAGCTAAAATAATGCATAAGGCTAAAAACAACCAATTAGCTAAAAATGTCATCCAATACTTCTCTACAAGAGAGGAGAAATATGATCTCAGGGAAGAAGTACATTTGAAACACTTCTATGCTAGGACTACGTTAAAAAGCCATAGCATTTCAGTATGTGGAATCAAACTATGGAATGGATTGAGTAAGGACCTCAAACAATGCACAACGATGAGCCAATTCAAGAAACAATACAAGCAGTTGATGTTTGCTAAATACAAGGATGAAGAGTCTTGAACCAGTCATGATGTGCTATATATATCACTATATTGACACTTACTATGGTACACATTATGTCATTGGATGCTCATATCATTATTAAAAAACAAAAAAAACCAAACTGTATTATGGAAAGCAGGAAGTGAACAAATGTAACAGTTAGTGATTGTAAAAGTACCAGATGGAGGGGTAGGATTTAATAAGCTTTGCTTCTTCCTACTCCTTTTGGACATGTGGAACTGGGAACTGATTATGGGATGCATTCAATTGTAATCTGATGCATGTTCAAATGAAATAAAACCATTACCATTAAATTATCACTGGTAATATTTCATTTTATTTCATTTCAGGTAACCGGAAAGATGGACGAAAACCAGTTTGTGGCAGTGACCAGCACCAACGCGGCCAAGATCTTCAACCTGTATCCCCGCAAGGGTCGCATTGCTGTAGGTTCTGATGCTGATCTGGTTCTGTGGGACCCTGACGTCACAAAGATCATCTCTGCCAAGAACCACAACTCGGTACGAATTTCATGTCAATGTTGATAAATTAGCAGACACTTTTAATACATGACATGACGCCTGCACACATGCCAGCGTGTCCAACAGACATAGACTAACACTAAAACTTATTTTCTGGACTACAAGTCACACTTATTAATCAGGAGCGACTTATACAGTATGTTTTTGTTGTTGTCATACTGACATCCACGAGAGGGCGCTTTAGGCTTGTGTCTCCTATCACATCCTGTAGCACTGAAAATGTACAATGTAAACATCAACTAAGGAAGAAGGAACACAAATGCATGCATGTAAAATCAGCTATCAACCATAAACATATCGAAAGGGTACATTGATTTTCCTCGTTGTTTACGTCTCCTCTACATATTTTGCAATCAAGCAAAATATGGTTTATGAGAGTACTTTGCATAGCTATTAATTAGTATGCACACATGTTTTTGACTTGTTGTGTAGTTTGGGTCGCCTTTATGTTCAAGCTACTATTTCCTGTATGACTGAAGCGTGCAGCAATCGCAGTGTAAGTCACAGCGCCGGATACAGCTTCGATGTTGATTGGAATTCGGACACTTGGCGGGCCTGATGTGGCCCACAGGCCGCAGTTTGCCCACCCCTTTATGAGAGGTTTAGAGGTTTATGCTTGACTTCCCTTCAACAGGGTGTGGGGCCTCAAGCGGCAGCAACAGAGCCGTCATGTCATCCTTAAAATGTGCCAGAAAACTGGAATAGAATACATTTGATTGTTTGCAGGCAGATGTGTGTGTGTGTGTGTGTGGGGGGGGGGGGGGGGTGTTCTTTAGTTTGTGAAGGTATGTTGATGGGGGGGGGGGTTGCTTATTGGCAATTTGTGCATGTGTGTCATACAAGCCGAGTGTAATGATGTCAGTTCTTCAAAGTCCACCTCAGGAATGACCTCAGCCTTATTTAGCTGCTGAAGCTGTTAGCATGCAGCTTCCACACACACACACACACACACACACATTCTACTGTCCTTGACTGACCCTGTTTCATCTTCCTCTGTCTTCCAACATGTGGCCCATCGCTTGTTTTCTTGTTGCCATGACATTTTAGCAGAACACTTTTGGGTCGGTGCGGCCTAAATCAGTTTTGCTCCGTTGTTACCATAAATGAATGCTAATTATACTGTCGTCAAGATAAGATTGCCATTTGCATGCTATACAAGGAGTTCACATCACCAGCAGAAAAAAAGGAAAGGATGAAATGGTTGTGTTTCTGCTTTGAACTTATTTGGGTGTCGTCATATCGTGGTATTTGTGTCATGACTCACTTCAGTGAGATAAAATGATGCTTATTTTAAATCTCATGGATCATTTCGCTCAGTAGACCATATGAGACGCATTTTGATCCACTTTTTGATATGATCTCAACCTATGATTTCATGTATTTCTTATTTGGCTGTTCCCTCCCACAGACTGTGGAGTATAACATCTTTGAAGGAACAGAAGTGCGTGGCGGGCCTCTGGTGGTGATCAGCCAGGGTAAGATCGTCTTGGAAGAAGGAAACCTCCACACCACAGAAGGTTCTGGACGTTTTGTGGCCCGCAAACCTTTCCCCGACTACGTCTACAAGAGGATAAAAGCTCGCAGCAGGGTACAAAACACAAACATTTCTCTGTATGTTTGCTTTTTGAAGTAGCTTCATGTTAATGAATGTTTATCACAATGCAGCTGGCTGAGCTGAGGGGCGTGCCCAGAGGACTGTATGACGGTCCGGTGTGTGAGGTGTCCGTCACCCCTAAAGCCATGACCCCCGCCTCCTCTGCCAAGACGTCGCCCGCGAAGCAACCCAACCAGCCGGTCCGGAACCTTCATCAGTCAGGCTTCAGCCTCTCTGGTCAGTACTCAGAGACAAGTCGTTACGTTTCAATAAAGTTATGGATATTCAACACTAAATTTCTATTTGACCACACAGGCGCTCAGATCGATGACAACATTCCTCGCCGGAACACCCAACGCATTGTGGCGCCGCCAGGTGGCAAAGCCAACATCACCAGCCTGGGTTAGAGCATCGGCATCCCATCGCTGTGTTGGAGAGGAGGAAGTACTGGTACTGAGGATGGACACCCGACAGGTTCGATGCTGCGAACCTTTTCCCAACAACTGACTGGGTCTTTCTTCAGCCGGGATCTTTAACTCCTCCACTTCTTCTTTTTTTTCACATTCCCACTTCCTTTCCCCTCCATACAAAAAAGGTCTGCCTCATATGATCATTTGCGCACTTTTTATTTCATTTTTGTACCCTTTTTGTCCACTCCGCCATTGGATAGACTCATGTAACATAGGCAAGATGATTCATCCCATAATCCACCCTTATGGTTCTTCACTCATTTGGCAACTTCCTGAAAAGTTTCATGTCTGCATGTTTCCGGCCATCACCGAGCAGAGAGAAGGTTACTTAAGGGAAATAAAATGCCTTATTGTCGCTCCACATCCTCCATTTCACACAGCAGCTATAGAATTTCCAAACTTAAACCTGCAGTCGAAGCCGTCCATCACCGAGCAGTGCTTTTACACACGGAATGTTTTCCTCTACAAGCCCTCTTTCTTTTCTTGCTCTTGATGTGCCTGAAGCCACAGAAGGTGTATACATAGCGGAGATGTTTTGGTGTTCTTGAAGTGAACGATGTAAGATAAAACGATGTAAAATAGCCAGGATAAACCGATTCAAAGGTGCCAGATTTTGTGTTTTCTTTTTGGGCCTATTGTGCCAGTAGAGCCCTCTGTAAAGATGAAAAAAAAAAAGCTGACTTTTTTTTTGTTGTCAAATTTAGTGTGAACTTGTGACTACTTGCTGAACGGCTGAGCAGATGTTGTTTTGCGCTTGGAAAGAGGCGGCGAGCTGATGTTCTGTACTGTACGTGTGACTGGTGTGCAGTGTTGATGTTGGAGGGATGGACCCATGCAGCAATCCTTACGTACTATTTACTTTTTATGCACGATTGATCTGCTTTTCATCCCCACAAGCAATGGACTTTTTTTTTTTAATCTTTGCAAAAGAGCAGCTACTATAACCCCCATGTAATATTCTTCACAAAGCCCCTGTTTGATTGTGTAATTAGAATGTCCTATTTGTAACAACACTTTAGCTTGTATTCCATGTAGCAGCAAGGCAATGTAACAAATGTGTTCAAAGTTGCGACTGGAGGATGATGGGAAATGGAAACTTGTGGATCATCTTTATTCCCTCACATTTTTATTGTTATCTCATTTCAATGCTGCACTATTACTACCATGTTTTCCTTTTAGTTTGGTGCAAATTTCAATTGTCTAACCAAAATTGCTGATTCTGATCATGCGCCCACCGCAGCAGGCGGAGCTAGACGGTCTGTTGGTCCTGCTACTATGATGTCAAACTATGTTACAAAGCCATTCCAAACAATACCATGCTGGAGAGGCCCCGTTATTCCCTTCCTTTCATTGTTTGAAGTTGTTGCTACAGCAACAGAGCTTCTCATGAGCTGCTGCTTGTGCTCGTTGTAGCCATACACACACACAAAAACACACACACACACATTAAGGAATCGCGTCCCTCCTTGGACTACACAACTGTACTTTTTGATAAAGCCCTGTGTCAGCCAGAGTGCTTCTACTATGCCATGTTATGCTCATCAAACACGAGTGATATGTATGTTCGCTGTGTGCTGCAGACTGCGAGGATATGCTGTTCTTGTTCTACACTGCCTTGCTCCTAAAACAACTATATTACCCCTTCCCCTTTGTGAAAGTTATACTGTGTGATTTTGTCCCGGTGGCTGTGAGGAGTTCAGGATGCTTGCTCGATATGGGAACAAAAAAAGTGTCAAATTCAATGGATGGTGAAGTAAAAAAAAAAACTTCAAATAATAAAAAAAAACAAAATTTAATGTCTGCTTCATTAATGTGTCGGGGTCAGTACTATTTGTTACTGTTGTGTGTAACAGTGTTATACATATATACATGCATGTGTGTATGGATGTATATATGTGCATGCACATACATACGTACATGCATGCATCTATGCATGTACTTGCATACATAGCGGCATTTTATGTCACTTTTGGGTGTGGAAAATATTCAATATTAATATACATACATACATATGCACATACATATGCACATACATATGCACATACATATGCACATACATATGCACATACATATGCACATACATGCGCACATACATGCGCACATACATATGCACATACATATGCACATACATGCGCACATACATATGCACATACATATGCACATACATGCGCACATACATATGCACATACATGCACATACATATGCACATACATGCACATACATATGCACATACATATGCATACATGCACATACATATGCATACATGCGCATACATATGCGCATTCATGCGCATACATATGCGCATACATGCGCATACACGCGCACATACATATGCACATACACATGCACATACACATGCACATACATATGCACATACATGCACATACATATGCACATACATGCACGTACATATGCACGTACATGCACGTACATATGCACGTACATGCACGTACATGCACGTACATATGCACGTACATGCACGTACATGCACGTACATATGCACGTACATGCACGTACATATGCACGTACATGCACGTACATATGCACGTACATGCACGTACATATGCACGTACATGCACGTACATATGCACGTACATGCACGTACATATGCACGTACATGCACGTACATATGCACGTACATACACGCACATACATGCACGCACATACACGCACGTACATACACGCACGCACATACATATGCACATACACGCACATACATATGCACATACACGCACATACATATGCACATACACGCACATACATATGCACATACACGCACATACATATGCACATACATATGCACATACACGCACATACATATGCACATACACGCACATACATATGCACATACACGCACATACATATGCACATACACGCACATACATATGCACATACACGCACATACATATGCACATACACGCACATACATATGCACATACACGCACATACATATGCACATACACGCACATACATACATGCACATACACGCACATACATACATGCACATACACGCACATACATACATGCACATACACGCACATACATGCACATACATATGCACATACATGCACATACATATGCACATACATGCACATACATATGCACATACATGCACATACATGCACATACATATGCACATACATATGCACATACATATGCACATACATACGTACATGCACATATATACGTGCATGCACATATATACGTGCATACATACATGCACATATACATATATGCACATACATACATACGTACATACATGCACATATATACATACATACATACATACATGCACATATATACGTACGTACATACATACATACATACATACATACATACATACATGCACACATATATGTACACCCATACATGCACATATACATGTACACCCATACATGCACATATACATGTACACCCATACATGCACATATACATGTACACCCATACATGCACATATACATGTACACCCATACATGCACATATACATGTACACCCATACATGCACATATACATGTACACCCATACATGCACATATACATGTATACATACATGCACATATACATGTATACATACATGCACATATACATGTATACATGCATACATGCACATATACATGTATACATACATACATGCACATATACATGTATACATACATACATGCACATATATGTACATGTACATGCACATATATGTACGTACATATACATACATGTACATATATGTACGTACATATACATACATATACATACATGTACGTACATATATGTACATACATATACATACATGTACATACATGTACGTACATATATGTACATACATATACATACATGTACGTACATATATGTACATACATATACATACATGTACGTACATATATGTACATACATATACATACATGTACGTACATATATGTACATACATATACATACATGTACGTATATATATGTACATACATATACATACATGTACGTATATATATGCACATACATATACATGTACATACATACATATATATGTACGTACATATATGTATGTGTATGTATATGTACATAAATACATATATATATATATATATATACATACATACATATATATTTACACATACACACAAATATACACATACATACATACACATACACATATACATACACACACACACACATACATATATATATATATACATACACACACACACACATATATATATATATGTATATGTATGTATTTGTATATTTTTATGTGCCTCACAGCGTCCGTCCGTATTCAATACAAAACGCAAAATGATGATGGTGCATTCATTGCACCTGGGGAACAGCATATGGGGTGAAGTTGAACATTAATAAAACAGCACTTGCATCGGATTTTAATCAAGATTTCACCCGTCAATTGCATCCATACCCAGTGAATGAGCCGGTGTGTTCGCATCGCGCGCATGTGCATCGATGTATCGATTAATATTGATTATTTTCCACACCCCTAGTATATATATACATATGTATGTATATGCAGTCATGTATGTGCCGTGAGGAATTATCCAATATCACTTTTACACATATTTTATACAATTAAACATACTGTATAGATTAACATAACATTTTTGGTTAGTGGTGTTCCGCAAGATTTTTCCAACGTAATTAACACGCCATGACGCAAAAAAGGTTGAAAAACACTGGTCTACTGTATATGTGCTCTGTGATTAGCTGGCGACCAGTCCAGAGTGTACCCCGTCTCAGCTGGGATAGACTCCAGCGTACCCGCGACCCATGTGAGGATAAGCGGTATCGAAAATGGATGGATGGAATTACAAAAGGTAATTCTTAGATTAGGCTTAGAAAAGTTTATTGGAAATGTTAATCAAGAATTGAAGAGAACGTTAGCAGGAGGGTTTTGCAGAGGGAGGAGCGAGCCACGTATCAAAATAAATGTTTGTACAGCAGTCTCAATTGCTCACGTTTGCTGTATTCCTGCGTGCTACATTTATTCATTTGCTCTACCTATGATCATTAATGAAGGTATTCTTATGAATTCTGTACTACTGTATTTATTACCAATCAATGTTTCTGTCAGCAATGTACAATGTAACATTGCATGCATGTTTGAAATAAACTAAAAGCGTCAACATTACCACTAACACACCAATTCATCTAACTGCCTTTGCCTGCTTCCTCATCATCAAGCAGACAGGTGCTTGCTATGGCTTTGGTCACAAGGTATGGATCACAGTTTGCTGCAGGGCGGCGGTCCTCGAAGTAGCCTTTCTTGTCATAGCTCACCTGGAGAGGAATGCGGATGCTGGCGAACCGGTCGGCAACTCCAGCAGTGAATTCGTTGATGTTAGCGGTCTCATGATGACCCGTGAGCCGTCTCATGTTGTCCTGACCTCCGTTTGGGTCGTACACTTTAATGTGCTCCATGTGTCTTTTGCTCAGCTTCTCAATGGCTTGCTCGATGTATCTGTCATCAGAAGGTACACAGGTCATGGACAATCGCTTGCGGACTGATTTCGCCCACTGAGATACTGTATTGTTATGAAAAAAAATTCAGTGGTGTGAAAAAAGTGATTCCACCCTGTAGCAACAACTGCAATCAAGCGTTTGCGATAACTTGCAATCAGCCTCTTACAGAAAAAAATTTGACCCACTCATCTTTGCAGAATTGTTGTAATTCAGCTACATTGGAGGGTTTATCCAAGTGCCGTTTTAAGGTCAAGTCTCAGTATTTCAATAAAATTCGGGTCAGGACTTGGACTTAGCCTCTCCAAAGTCTCTATTCAGTTTTTCTTCAGTAGGTCGACGTGCTGGTGTGTCATTGTCCTGTTGAAGAACCCAATTTGGTTATCCTTCAGGATTTGTTGGGTAGGTTGCTAAATCCATGGTTCCGTTTATCACAACAAGTCTTCCAGACCATCACACTACCACCACCATATTTACTGTTGCTATTGTGTTTTTATTCTGAAATGTGGTGTTACTTTTAGGACACACATTTTTAATTTGCATGTTTAATTAACATGAAAAAAAAAGAAAGCAGTAAGGGCGCAAACACTTTTTCACACCACTGTACATTATAGTATGTGTCCAAATAAATGCCAAAAGTACCATGACTGAAAGCATCAGTTCAACTTAATAACTTAATAACTTTGTGGAGAATTAACTCACCGCAGTCCTCCTTCTTCTCTCATCTGCTTGGTGCTGACATTTATGTGTCCGCCAGCACCGTTCCAGTTTCCTTTCATTGGTTTGGGGTCTAGTGTGGCAAGGACCCCAAAGTCTTCACACACACGGTGCAACAGGAAGCGTGCAACCCACAGTTGATCTCCCATCTCAATACCCTCGCAGGGACCCACCTGGAACTCCCACTAAGTGACATACAACAAACTTTATCATCATTGCATCATCTTGTTGATTACCTTTCTTTGCTTTAAATTGTAAGTGATTAGTTTTTATATGGAAAGTACTATTGTATTAGCAGAGGTGCTAACACACAAAGTCAAGGACTGTAATAATGAATGAATAACGACATCAAGCTCAACCAATGAATATTTCTCCACATTTACTTGGGATTGCATCGCTTCAGCATTGGCTCCATAGAGTCTGATCCCGGCGTAGAGGCATGCCTTGTAGTGGCAATCCACAATGTCCCGTCCGACAGCTTTGTCTGCTCCCACTCCGCAGTGGTAGGGGCCTTAAAGAAGTCAGGAGGAAGGTTTAATGTATTAGTGCAATAGTTCGTTTTAAGTAAATGGGTGTCACACATCATTTCAATAATCTTTCTTTCTGTGTTTAATATCAATGAGGGCGGCACGGCGGTCGAGTGGTTAGCGAGCAGACCTCACAGCTAGGAGACCAGGGTTCAATTCCACCCTTGGCCATCTCTGTGTGGAGTTTGCATGTTCTCCCTGTGCATGCGTGGGTTTTCTCCAGGTACTACGGTTTCCTCCCACATTCCAAAAACATGCTAGGTTAATTGGCCAAATTGTCCATAGGTTTGAATGTGAGTGTGAATGGTTGTTTGTCTATATATGTCCTGTGATTGGCTGGCCACCAGTCCAGGATGTACCCCGCCTCTCGCCCCAAGACAGCTGGGATAGGCTCCAGCACCCCCTGCGACCCTCGTGAGGAAAAAGCGGTAGAAAATGAATGAATGAATATCAATGACAGAAAAAAAAATCAAAGAATTACGCTTCTTGCTAAAAAAAAGAACAAAAAAAACATTTCTTCATTAAGAATTTTTTTTTGACCAGTGACACATTCTCGAAATATAACAAGAAAACTAGGAGTGTTTTTACAGAAAATGTGTCATGCTGTGAGAGTTAAGTAAAAATATTATGGGAAAAAAGTCAAAAGTTATGAGACATTTTCAATAATTTATTTTTGTACACAAAACAAAGTGGCAATTTTGGGGAAATAGGTTGGGAAAAAAAGTTATAGTATTATAGGAATCAAGTCAGAATAGTATGGGAATAAAGTTATAATAAACAGAACCCCTTGCATCCTTTCATTTACCAGTATGTGGCGCTACACACCCCTGAAATAGCGGTTCGCTTTGGTCAAAGAACCTCTATTAAGAGTTCTATTAAATCTATCAAATCTTTGGGATGATCTCAAGGAGACTTCAGAATGCCCTTGCAATCTGACAAATGGTGAATTTTTGCAAAGAAGAGCAGAAACATACCGGCAAGCGTGTGTTTGTGTATGTTGTCATACCTTGTGGTGCTGGGAATCCCCATTGAGGCCAACCAAACGGGTGTCCATCCATTCCCAAGAGTGTGTATTCCTGTTCCATGCCAAACCAGATCTGGTGCTCTTTGACCAAGTCCATCACTTTCTTGCAGCTCATTCGCTGGTTTGCTTCTGTACAGAACGAAACGCGTGCAGATTGCATTCTGGGGAATCACACAGCCAAACAACAAAGTGGAGAAGGTACCTGAAGGAAGGCGGTTGCTCTTGAGAACTTCACAGAGAACCAGCTTGTTTGGGTCAAGGGTAAATGGATCTCGGAACATGCGTACCGGTATGAGGAACATTTCTCTGTAGAAGGGTTGGTCCTGCTGCAGTCTGCATATCTCACAAAAGCTCCATTCAGGAATTTCTATTTGGAGAATTGTACATGAGAAAACAAAAATGAAGATGATTTGGAGGTCATCACGCTCAGCTGTCTGCCGAATAGTAAACTAAGATCTATTTTTGGACTGTATCTCATACACACTGATGTCCCATCCATGTTTTGAGTAACCTACTGACTTTGAGGCCGACTAGCCAACCTCACGCACCAATGTGCTGCCCGATTTGAAACATATTTCACCAAACTTGCACCACAGCAGATCTGAAAATCAGTGTTTCGTAATATGTATTTACAAATAATGTATTCTAGCGTCCATATCATATAATCCATTATAAAAACAGGACTTTACCGTCAGCACTTTTTGGTTCCGTTTCCAGGGTCCGGGTTTTGCTGTGCAGGTCCTGTCCATTAAAGTCGATCCAGATGTAAGTCACCTGACATTTACCCCCCTGCGGAAGGATCATGTACTGCTGGCGTACAGTCTTGTTCAAGTGGGAGCTGGCAGCTGTAGTCATCTTTCAGGAAGAGTGTCCTAAGGCAATGTTTGACATCATTTATTACACAAACACTGATCCAATAAAATAACACTGTTATATTTGTCATATTATATTATCTCAGCAAATAGATGCATTCATCTGGTTACTGAATATATTTTCGTTTGCCATTTAAACCTTATACAAATATTACCTGAATAAACACATTCCGGGTTTAATGAATTATATCTAAACTGTTGTGTGTTAATGGCAGTAACTAATTCATTTCATGAATTATGCATTTTTTTACAATTAATTTTTTTATTCATGTCAAGCCATAGCTGTTGTGTCCCCACAAGTCTGACGCCCTTTTAGAAATGTAATCTAACCTGAACACATCAACGACAGCGCTACTCCAACCACTGTTGCCAACTTTTCAGTAAAAAAAGTAGCTATTGGCTGTCCTACAAGTTGCTAGATGACTACCTCATTAAATACATATTTTGCATATTATGTGAATATGATGCTGTAGGGAAAAAACCTAACCCCGTAGCTGACTGGTTCCTGCCGGCTTGTGACTGTCAACAGCACCCGCTGTTCCTCAGTGAGAACATAAAATACATGTGTCCCCAAATCCCAACAAACTCACTTATGACCCCAGAAAAGTCGCTAGATTTGTCACTAGTCGCTTTTGACATAATATGTCATCAAGGGGGTTTGGGATGTTGCCAGATGTAGAGACAAAATTGCCAAGTTGATTCCTAAACCATACTGTATTTGTATCTCCACCTCACGAAACACACCTATGGTCCCAACTTCCTCATTGCCGCCAGATGGCCGCGAGATGTATTCAAGGACACTCACTACAATCACTATAATTAAGCACATACAGGAAAACAATAAGTAGATATTCTTCTCACTCACTAACTTAATTCTTACTACGGAAGTACTATTTCAGGCTTTTAAGGCTATTTGATTATTTATCTTTTTGTTCATACTATATAGTAAAAAATAGGCAGATTTTACATAGTTAAACATGATTGAGTGGAAAACTGATTTTAAAACATTTGACCACCCTAATGTTTTTTTTTCATGTTTGTATTACATTGCCGGTCTTGTTTTACCACTTTTTTTTCTGTCCAGACCACCTGAGTGAGGTCAAAGGGCGATGCCAAGAGATACACCTGAAAGCACTGCAGAAGGAGGAGGACACAGTCTTTCTTGATGCGTGTTGTCTTGCCATCTTGGACCGTTCTTCTCTCAGGCTGCACCATTTGTGTTTAATGGCAATGTTTTTGCGGTCTCGAGGCTCTTAAATCACCCAAACTTATTTGTCCTGTTTTTACCTGTCCCTGTGTGTTGACATTCATGGTTGGACTCTGAACTCATGAACTGCATTTTGGGTTTTATCCAAGATACCACGCATCGCCCAAAGTTTATATACTCATTCATTCATTTTCTACCGCTTTTTCCCCAGCTGTATTCGGGCGAGAGGCGGGGTACACCCTGGACTGATCGCCAGCCAATCACAGGGCACATATAGACAAACAACCATTCACACTCACATTCATACCTATGGACAATTTGGAGTCGCCAATTAACCTAGCATGTTTTTGGAATGTGGGAGGAAACCGGAGTACCCGGAGAAAACCCACGCGTGCACGGGGAGAACATGCAAACTCCACACAGAGATGCCCGAGGGTGGAATTGAACCCTGTTCTCCTAGCTGTGAGGTCTGCGCACTAACCACTAGACCGCCGTGCCGCCAAGTTTATATACTGTATATATATATATATTTTTTTAAGTATTAAAGTTAGGTTCATCAAGTGTCCCATACACCAAATCATAACACAGTTATTTGCATTGCAGTCCACTGGTGTTTGTGACAGACAGACATCACAGTGATATCCATATACATAACATACATAAAAACATACATAAAACCTAAAATACATATCTTTAAGATGTGGTACTATACCGTTGTAGGGGGAGTAATAAACTCCAGATATAGTATCACTATTAATTATATGTATTCAATGGAAAAAAAGGCATCTTACTTTGTCGGAAATGATGCCGGCTGTCCTCAGATGTCTGCAGTCAGCTGTTTTCTTTGACAGGTCAAAAGCTATTTGTGGTATGCGTCCGCCACTGTGTGCAGCCAAGTTTGCTTTGCTGCTCCACCCCTCTCTCCCTCTCTCTCTCCCTCCCTCTCTCTCTCTCTCTCTCTCTCTCTCTCTCCTGGTTAATGCAGTAACCCTACATCAGGGCTAAGATGCAGCCTCTAGAGCAGGGGTGGGCAAATATTTTGACTGGTGGGCCGCACTGAGTTAACAAAATTGTCCGGGGGGGCCATAACATATATTTAACATACACACTATTTTATACTTATAATTTTTCTAGATTTTTTTGGTCTAATTTTATCTGTAAAACTTTTTCAGGAGCACTTTAAACATCAGTCATTTAATATATCATACATTTATTTATATATATATTGTTAATATATATATTTTTCTTGTTATTTATTTTCATTTAATTTGTAATTTTTTTTTGTTTTTTTTTTTACTAAATAAGACGTCCGACTTGCAAGTTATGTTGCCAGATTGTATGTTAAAATTTGAAATACTTAAAAAGCAACAGGCGGGCCGGATTCAATCGCTTAGTGGGCCGCATGTGGCCCCCGGGCCGTAGTTTGCCCACCCCTGCTCTAGAGTTAAATACCTGATGCTGACTACACACAATGGAGACTGACACAAACAGCTTGAGGTTTGTTTGTGTTTTAAGTTTTGTGCAACCATTAGACAGACCATTATAATCGCGGTGCTAACATGAAATGACACAACACGTAGCACTGAGCCCAGGGGTCGGCAACCCAAAATGTTGAAAGAGCCATATCGGACCAAAAAAACAAAAAACTGGAGCTGCAAAAAATGTAAAGCCTTATAATGAAGACAGCACATGCTGTATGTATCTATATTAGCTATATTAGCCTACTATCAAAATGACTAAGCTGGCAACAAATACATAACGAGCCTTCATGATTAAATGGGGTGTGCCCCAGCCTTTATGTTAACATTCCAGGGGGTTCCTGTAATTCTGCTTAAACTGTTTTGTACAATGGAAGTTTGTAATAAAATATATATTTAAAAACAAACAAACAGCAAAAAACATTCCAGCCCCCATGGCATTTCATACCGGACGAACTTCCTGGTTCAAAGGTCATGCAAGTTCACCCCACATCGCTGTCCAAGTCAAATGCCTGTAACACTCGAACCCGAGCAACAAAACGCAATAAAAAAAAAACGCAGTGTCATTCTAAATATATACAGACGAAAAGCAGAAATCACTTTATAAACAGCTACTTTGTTACTAAATATATGCCTATATAAAAAAACATATGCCAATGACAGGATTGTGTTCTTACCCGTTTAATGTGACTTCTGCTTTCGGACATGACTGGTCTGCTCCTCAACGTCGGCCATGTAAGATGAATGCAATTAATGCAAATGTTTCGGTCCAAGAAACGTTTAATCCTCTTTTCTCCTCAGTTACTTTTCTCTTTTTTCCTTTGGGATCCATGGCGCATCAAACAGCCACCTGCCTAACACCCCGCCCTGCTGATACAAACGTGTGTCGCAGGCTATGACGTAAATCTTCGTTGACAGAAATGTTGAAATGTAAGATTTACTCTACACATTTTTACAGCATTGGAAAACGTTAGGAATTGTTGTGTCATGTTTGTCCTCCTACAGAAACCATATTAATTCATTCATTCAAAATTCATTTGGAATTATTTTTGCATAATTTTCAGCATGTAAAACTAAAATTACTGTCTATACATTTTATGTTAAAATTGGGTGTCTGGACTTGGATTAACATTATTCTCTATGAGAAAACTTGCCTTGGTTAGAATCCATTTTGGTTTGAGTTGGACCTTCTGGGAAGGATTAATGATGCTAACCAAGGCATTACTGTCATTGAAGCTAATTTACTGTACTGTTTGAAGAGTCCCGCAGGCCACATCAAAATACATAAATAAATGCATCCTTCTTTGCAATTCAAACCCAATTGAACAAAAAACAAGAACAAAATTAACTGAAAAGACAAAAGATCTCTGTGAACGACAAAACTATACATTTCTCAACTTATACTGTACACATAAAGCAGCTGAGCTGATTTACTGAATGAGGCAATTTGCACTTTTTTTTAATACTCAGGTACTTTATAGAAAATGAACTGGAATGTTTACATTACAGCAACATGTACATTGTGACAAAATAACACAAAAATACAATTATTGACATAGTGTACTTGTTAACTCTTGAAGTGATGACAGCCAAGTTTGTAAGACTTAACAAATACAGAAGACATTTCCATAAAAAAATGGCACAAGGAGCATGTACAGTATCTTACATAATCTACTCTATTCGGTTTCTACAGGGTGTTAAAAAGACAACTCCTCCAACAGTGTGGTTCTCATATTGCAAACACAGCCTTCTTCTTGATGGCACACAAGTGGATAGTCGTATTCATCACTTTAAAATACAGCTCTCAACTACATCGTTTGCAAGTCATTAAACATGTTAAAAATTCAAGGGAACATATGATTTTTAAGATAAAGAAAGAAAAATCCCATTTGTACTACAAGCAAAGATAACCATAAAATGAAAATGTAATATCACTTGGGAAAAATAAGGAATATAAGAATGGGCAATGAGGTAGCGACCCTCAGAACACAGGCAAAAGTAGGATTTTTATAAGGTTTAAAAGTTTTCCGTCACAATAAGGCCACAGAGAATGGAGAGAAAAGAAGACGAGTAACAAATTCAAGCTGGAACATTCATAAAGATTCTGGAAATCATCAGATTTGTCGTTGTTTTCCCATTCATTTAATGACAGTCAGGCATGGATGCTTTGAATTTGCCACCCGTCTTTATGTAAACCATAAGTTTTGCACAAGTCCAAAATGTTTAGAGTTTTTTTTTGGAAGAAAACTTGATACTAGATGTGTATATTCTTTTTTATATATATAAATAAATAGTTAAGCATCCATTTAACAGCAAACACTAACCTGTCAGGTAATTGTGAGAGTGGATGTTCAATCTTTAAAGACTTGTAACCACTTGTAACACTGCAGCAGCAACAACTGTGTAAATTCACTCATGTGTCTTCAGGTCCTAGACACAACCAAAATAAATATTTGTATAAAAAATAAATAAAATGGATGGGCTATACTGTCATATGGTTGACATCATTCAACATTCTTAATGGGAACTGAGTGCATCCATATGGCAACAAGGCACACATATAGCTCATCTGTTATTTAAAGTAAGTGGTATAGATATCAAGTATCAAGTACCTAATCTGGTAATACTTGATGCATTAGCTCCACTTGCGTTCCATACAGTTACAACCAAGCCCGTCAGTTACTATGTATGGGACGAACTAGATTGTATTTTCATCACATTTACACGACTTGATTGGAGTCAGTCACAGTTTAAGGACTGTGGAAGGCATCAAACACAATGGCCACAGGCGGGGTATGATTAAGGGCAACTTGAAACTGATGGAGTCGAGGAACAAAGTGTGTATGTGAACTTTGTAAGGTTCCACCAAATGGTTATGGAAACAATCCCCTCATCTGCCCTCCTCAGACGATCGTGTTTCCGACTTAAGCCGCACAAATTCCTTGGCCACGTCGTCACTGGAACGCTGTGACAAGATCCGCATGGCGGTGAGGCCGGTGTCATCCATGTGGATGCATTGAGCAAGTGCACACCAGCAGGCACAGTTGCTCTTCTCCACGATGTCCCTTAACTGGATCACAGTCAATCCCACCACACGGTCCGCTCGTCCAAAGCAGTAATCTTTGACACACACTTGCAGCTCGTAGCACTCAAAGCCGTCTTGGTTGCCCAGGACGCTGTGGACAGATGCAAGATGTAGGATTATGCAAACATTTAAACATAAAAACATTTAACCGTAGCAGTCCAGAGCAGATTTTGGCTGTTTTATGTATATTTGTGTCTTTACTTTTATATTTCGCTGAATATCTTGCCTTAGTTGTTTTTTGACAATAACAAAAAGTGACACTCATTCAATATCAGAAATATTGTGTAGTGTCAATGACACACGATGTGCGTCTCTGCATCAGGTGGCAGTGTTGGCTTACCCACCGCTCCCATTCCCTCTGCAACCAAACAGCCTCCAAGGATTTAATTGATTGACAATTAAACAAAGCACATGCATACAAATTACCCATATGCATGATGATACAATTGATGAACAGTATTGATTCTAAATCTGGTTTTAGGTGACGGATTTACACCACAATTTATGCTAATTGGATGAATACAGTGTGTGCTTATTATTCACTTATTAGTGAACTTTTGAAACTACATTATGTCTCCTAAACGACACCAATGAAAAGGAAAGCCATCACCATCCCGACTTATTTAAAAAGCGATAACAATACTCACAAGTGGAAGGTCTCATTGAACTTGGGAGACCAGCTGTTGTTTTTGGATTTGGTCTGAAATCGACGCTTCTTGTCGCTGAGGTGAGGTCCGATCATGGTGATCTCCACAAAGGGTCGGAACATGCCAGATGTCTGCCATTTCAAATCAGTGGCTGCAACAACTGCATGTGTAAACAGAGAGCAACACGTGAACACAGGGAGGAGCATAGCTTGAGGGCACGCAGATGAATGTTGTAAATGGGACCTATTATGCTCATCTTTCTGCCCTTTGTATTGAGTTGTGGACTCCTATAGAGCAGCTACACACAATAACCAGCACTTTCTAGATCTTCCTGAATCTGCAACTATTCCAGCTGTATTTCTTTGGATTTCATGTTTCCTGCAGAAATTGTGTTTTTCAATGTATTCCGCCCACGCCCCACCTCCAGGCATGCCCTCCGCTCTGGTAGACCCACTGATTGTAGTGGGAAATGGCTATTAGCAACTCTAGACTCGGTGAGCTTTGAAACCTCTCTCTCTGTATGCATACTCTATAATGCTACACAGACAAGCACTTTTGTTCCATGACTTACACAAAATAAACACAGTTAAGACACTGATAAACTGTTACTTAGTGCTTAGTGCTTCTGAGTCTTCCACATGACCAAGTAACATTGGAAATGCAGTTGACAGATGAAAATATTTTTCTTTTGCTGCCTGATGTTTTCCTCGTTAGGAATTGTAAACAAATGTGTCCCTTACACCTGAAGTAACACTTCCTGGGAGACAGTGCGGACACCGTAAACAAAGAAGCAGCGATTGGGGGAAGGCAGAGAGTGTATCAGGCCTACAATGTACGCCCATATAAGGAAGCCCCTAAATCTGTGACATCACAAACCGCCAGTGTTCTAACATCCTCTAAAACCAAGTGTTTTGAGCCATAATATCAAGCTTCTTTCAGGGCTCACTTCCAAATGCGCATATGAAACTTTGGCACCGTTTATTTAACACAAGGCAGAAGAGTGGAGAAAGCAGAATAGGTCCCAATGTTTTAATACCACATGTTGGCACTTGGTGAGTTCTCTGACCTTTGGCAGAAACTTTGTGTTCCCCACTTTTTGGATGAGTGTGGAGCTCAACCTGGACAGACACCTCACCAATCGGGTTGGACACATTTATGCCTATTTGGATGCAAAACTACAATTAGCACATTCATTACTTAATTCAAACTGCTACGTAAGAATGGGAAGGATGCATGATGAGGCTCTGTTAGTTGTTGTTTACCCACTTTAGCAGCATGCAAACAACAAGTACATAGTAAAATGACACCTACCCCTGCTGGGCTGTATTTTTTCATTGGGAGTTAATTTAAAACCCTTTCCATTGTGCACTGGCACAAACGCAGCACAGGAGATAAAGAGAAGACAGCAATATCTCGTCACACATTCCAGCACAAAATATGCAGAACACTTCACAGTGCCCTCTGCTGGTGTATTGTGGTAAAGCTGGCCTTTAATGCCCTGTTGCTTACCTTGTGCGTGTTGGGTTGTCACAAAAGTCTTGATGAGTGTGTCAGTGGTCTGAGTGTAGAGGGAGAGGGCGTGGCGGAGGGAGGACAGTTCAGCACTTTTCTCCAGAAAAGCCTTCTTCAGACCATTACCACCTGCGTGGAAATATTGCTGCAGAGAATAAAATCACAACATTGGTATTCATATAGAGCTCACTTAACTTACATGTATTAACATTTAAAAGAAGTTACTAACATTTAACATTTAACAAAGTTAAAAAAAAAATCTTAATTTTGAGCCAAATTAAACTATAAAAGTTTTTTTCTTAATGCAGTTATGTAAAAATCACCTGACCTTGATCGTGTCCAATGCCACATCCATAACGGCACACTGTCTGGGAGACAAGCTCTTTGCCTCCCCTGCCATGTGATCCTAAACAAACAGAAACGTTTGAGCCATTAATACAGAAAAATCCCCTCGCAGCGAGTTTGTGTATCACGGATTTATAATACCTTGAGTTTGGAGAGTTGACCTAGTTCTTTTGCAGCAGAGAGTATGTGTGCTCCCTGAATGGAAAACAACTTCTATCAAAATTATCCTTGTCATACCATCTAGAAAGAGATAACAAAGTTTCGACTTACAAAGGTGTCATTGCCCTGGGGCAGGACTATAGTCTTCTCCAAGCTGGTCATCACAATCCTCCATAGCTCCTTGAGCACACGCTTCAAAACAGTTTTCTCACATATGGTGGCAAACAGCGTCAACCTGCAGAATCAAGAACATGTTCTGGAGTGTGTCGACACTGATACAGTGGAAACTCAGTTTTCATACATCACGGTTTTTAACAAAAATATGTCTTAGCTATCATACGATCAAAGAGTTCGTCAAACTAGTACGTTTACCTGCGTGTTGTTATGTTATGCAGTTCAATTGTTAGACTGTAATACCTGATGTAACCTGCAGATGTACTCATAAGCTCAGTGTGCTGCAGAATGTTCTTATACACTATATTAAAAAGTGCATGTATTTTTGTTATTATTTTTGGGTGACGGAAAGGATAATTTAATTGACATAATTTCTAATGTGATCTTTCAGAACGTATTCATGACAATAACCAATGTTAAACCATATTGTAAAAGGATGCATGTATGCACTTACTTCCCATCCAGAAAATCCATGAGTGGCCGTAGCATGTTATCAGAGTCAGCGTCCACTTGGTTTTTGGTGTTAGCATTGAGTGGTCCTTTTATCTGGTATAGCAGAGATGCCATCTGTCGCATGCAGTCATTGATGCGGCTCTGGAAGCTGACAGTTCACACGGAAGTCAGCGCAAATGCACATGGAATCAACCGTGTAGCCTATGTACTGTGCGTATGGGCTGGGGTGAGGTGGTAAGTGTACCTGTTGCCAAATGTACTGCTGAGCTCATCCAGCACGCTGTTCAGTTTCACCTGCAGGTTGTTCAGCAGGTCACTGGCCTCAGTGTCCATCTTTAGAACAACAAGAGGAATACATGAGAAAAGGCCAGCGTAGTCTTAAATTAATTCAAGGAGACACTGCAAAGACATACTCTTCCAGTTTCCACAACACACGTAAGTAAAGTACATTTTGCAATAATAATAATTATACTTTAATTATATATTACATAAAGGAGTGCTAACATTGATACCCAGGCATAATTTTATTTTTTTAATTCAATGACTCATTGAGAATGAGAACTGAGAAAATGCCAAAGGAATTGGCCATTACAATCCCTTATGGCGCCTTGTTGAAGGGTAATTGGAATGTTTTTTGTGTGTTTTTTTGCAGGTTGATTCAGGGACAGAAAGGCTGTGGTTTATGTTGAGATTCTTACCTTTTCTACTGGAATATCCATCTTAACGTGGTGGGAATTTATGAATAGAAATACAATCAGCAAGTAAATAAAGAATAATCATGTTGGAATATAAATATGTGTAGATAATATTGACACCCACCTGCTCCCTGTCAGTCTATTGCAAGGATAGTTGAGAAAAAAACACAAATTAAGACAAGACAAAAATAGCTTATAAAAGGAAAAGAGAGAAAGGAGAGGGGAATGACTGATGGCTTAGATGATTGTACTGAGTTCCTTGTCAAAACTGCATGGTGGATTAGTTGTTGATGTATTGATAATGGCTGTGATGTTGCAGGAAGGATACGGAACACGGTTGCACAATTCAACCCTCATTGTAAACAATTTATTTTCAAAATATAAAACACATAAATGTCCAATTAACTCATTCAGTACCAAATATGTAGTTTTTATAAACCTGAACGCCTGATCTCAATTACATATTATACGTATATATTATGTTTATATATATATATATATTTTTTTTTTTAATATATTTTTGAGCGAGAGGCAAAAAGACGTGATGACGCAACTCTCCACAAAGGCATGTCACGTCAAAGCACTTTTAAGTCGTAAAAACGGTGTTCATGTGAATGAAAAATCACACTACAGGAAGGAAGAAGTGAGAGAGCAAGGAGGAGTGTAGCGTGCAGAAGGTTACACATAGTAGGGATATTTTAACATATACACATGCGTCCACACACGTATAGTTCAGTTCTAAATGTAAACATTGTAAAACAATCCCTTTTTGTATTGTTTATGCTGTGGTATTAGATATTTGAGCTGTCATCAAAGCAAAAACTATTTGCGTCAAAGTATGATTTTACAAAAAGCTGTTTTTTCTCCCTGAACTGATATTTCCCCGAAACTTACCTATGTTGTACTGCTGATTACTAAAGAACTAACAAAGGTAGAAACTTTTTTTTCTCATGAAAGACCGGAGGCTAACCTTTATTTTGGTAGGACCAAGTTTATATAGTCAGACAACACAATATTCTATGTGCCTTGAAAGATCAGTCAAAATCATCTAAAATAGGAAGCACTAAAAGGGTTGTCTTTTAAAAAATGGCTGGGATTGAATTACTTGAACAACTTAAAAAGTGCTTGTTTTGTTGGCTTACAAGTTTTACAACTTTGCAAATAAATACAATTTACACAGCGGGTTGAATAATTTCGAGTGCAACTGCAGGGGGGGAGCAATTCAGTGGAAAAATGCGGCTCCATTTCAAACTGCAACAAACCTCAACCTGAATTTTGTCCCCGTCCTCCCCGATTTCCTCTTCCTCTTCCTCACTCTCCTCAAACTAACAGAGGCGATGGAAAAATTGTATAAATCATGTTTCAGTCTCATTGCCATGTACTGAGTTGAAATAAATACTAATATGCGTTGTTGTGTGAGTAAATACAGACATGTATCAAACATGTTTGCATTTCCAGTACATAAACTTGCCTGACATGCTAGCATTGTACTGTTGCACTATGGGAGGGAAAAACAAAGCAAAACATTATGTCTTGTCTAAAAGTAATAAATAAAAAAAAAAATTAAATGGTGAAAGCCTGAATAATGAGGAAAATAAATAACATTAATGACATTAAGTCCCTTTTAGTTAGAGACAAGTCTAGAAATTGCACAACATAAACCTAAACAACAAAATATGAACTCCGAACAGAAAGACATTTATAAGGGGCAAAATATTATCTCAATTATATACCACTCCACAACACTGACCATACCATCTACACTAATGTGAAAAAGTGTTCGCCCCCTTCCTGTGGTGTAAAAGTAACCAACAGTAATATATACGGTGGTGGTAGTGTGATGGTCTGGGGCAGTTTTGATGTTTCAGGACCTGGAAGACTTTATATGATAAATTGAACCACGAAATCTGCTCATTGATGATCTGAAGTATTTAACTGTATATATAAAAAAAGAAATCAGGAAAAGAAAAACACTTTTTCACACCACCACCAAAACTAATCCTTATCTTTGTAAAGCAGGAATTGTATGAGTTCATCTTGACATAAACTACAAAAAACAGCTAAATCCTACAAAACAATAATTTCTCTCATACAACTTCTTGTGATGGATGAAGGGATTACATTAAAGGTCTTGTGACTTGTACTGCACATAGGTTCAGTGTGGACATAATCTAATAATGGGAGATGGCTATACTAGTAACAAACTGATCTAAATTGGCTACTGTTTAGTCTAATCAGCACTAAAAAATACTCTTCTACAACCCACAGTACCCACCAGACTCACTGCTTCCTCATTCCCAGTTGCCACCTGCTGTCCAAGCCACGCAAAGTATGGATACAGAGCTAATTAAACCTCTATGTGATATTTGTACAGTAGATCCCAGCTATTTGTTACTGTTGCATTCTCACACATGAATAATAATAAAAAACAAATTAATAAAACAATTGAGATGCCGATAAAAATGTCTATATCGACACTCAAACAAAAACAAACAGGAGGTCACTAAACTAAGTAACTAAGTGTAGCACTAAATATATGATGGTATCAAAATATATACATACTGTAAATGCAAACTAATATTATTTAATATTATTTTATTACCCAAAAACCATGGTGGGTAACTTTCTGTTGTTGAAATGTGCGGCTATGCTTCCCAGCATGCCTTGTGGGTTAATAATTTCTATAAAATAGTATTATTTTGCATGTACCTGCATAATAGTGGGTAAGCATCTTTTTCAATCCTCGCGTAGTACATGTGGTACAGCTATGTGAAGTAGGCATTTGGATTAATAAGCTCCTGGTGGTTTGTGACGTGCATGTACGGGTGTAAATATCAAGTTGATTCACTGCATATGAAGCAAGTTGAAGTTTACCTCTGACCCAGCTCAAGCTTTACCAACGTAGGACAAATGAGATGGCTTTTCTACTAATAAAGTGCCTAATTATGGAGGGGGAACAAAAATGGTGGCGTTTTCCCATGAATAAAAAAAATCTGATTATAAAAATCTGCACATAGGCAGGCTGGTGAAAGCTGAGCCTCAAATATGCGGGGATCCACTGCATATTAATTCAGCATGAATTCAGGTCTGATAGTGATGGAACCCTACCTCCTCCTCTTCTGCTTCCTCCTCTTCCTCCTCCACCAACTCATGTTGCTTTAAATGTGAACACACGTCTTGAAATTTAAACTAAGCTCAACAAAGGCGACTAGTTATTGCACTTACTAAAACATCTAAGTGGGATAAAGGGGAGGTGCGATAATACGGAGAATATGATGTCACTAAGTCTCAAAATCTTCTAGTCTGATAAGAACAGGGTCAGTATAGATAAGCAGCAATGCTATCAATCAGTGACACTATCACATTGATTGCTACCTCACCAGTACTATACATGCCGATGCTTCCACTGTGGCAATCTGATACATACAAAAAAACACATTTGAATATCTACATTTTATATCCAGGCTGTTCAAAATTACCTGTTGGGCACCCATGCACTCAAACATCTTCTCCAGGAGAATCCGCAACTGCTGCACATTATTCATGAGGACACAGGGCTGTATGCAAGAATACACAAGTGATGATGTGTTGAGATTACAGTTAATGCGTGATTGTGAAGATATCAAAAATTCCCGAAGATGGCCACTTACAATCTTCTCCTTGTCAATGTAAGAAGGAAAACTCTTGGTAAGAATGGCACTGTACTCTAAAAGTACTTTGGCAATGGTCTAGAAAGATAAGGGGGAAAAAAGGAGCATTACAAGGACATACAATACAAATAATTCCCACATATTCACTTCATATTCTCCTTCATGCAAGAAAGGAATCCCAAAACACAAACTACTGCTGTTTGATATTTACCCTGCAGGGATATTAGACAACTGGATATTTCTCCTTAACTTTTTCAGTATGAAAAACATATTTTTACATTTTTATAATCACAACACACTTTTTTGCTCCCATTTTTCATTAGCTTTTTATATGTTCCCAACAGTGTCTCTCTCTCAAATATTGTTCACTAATCCGTCTACATCTGTTAATGAGTATTTGTGATTCATAATACATCCACCTCACAGATGTGGCATATCAAGATCCTGATTAGACAGCACGATTATATATTATATAGGCTTCATAGGTGTGCCTTAGGTTGGCCTCAATATACCGTGGTGTAGTTACACAGGGGCTACCTTGGAGAAGCGGCGACTGTACTGTGCCATGACATTTGGGTCAGGGCATTCCAGTTTCTTGATGATCTCAAAGCTCTGGTTAAGCTGGGTAAAGATATCCACCACAGAGCATGAGAACAGAGCGTGCTCAGATGTTTGCTGGAACTGAAACACAAATATTTGGAGTGATTTTAATAAAGTGCATCTGTAAGTTTTCATGAATGTTTTTGGATGTTCCATGTGTGAAAATGACGTCACGCTTACCCCGTCTTTTTTGTCTCTTTCGAGTGCTCCATGCATGAATTCCATGGATACATCGTCATTTTCATCCAACCACTGCAGCACAAACTGTAGGAACCATCTGTAGCAAATAAACAAATGTTTTACCTCCCCCGACTCTCACCAAAACCTTGGATGGATATGAATCCATCAGCTTTTTGGTTACTTACGATGGGTAGTCTGGAACAACATCCTTAAAGCTCGGTAGCTCCTTGACATATTCGTTATAAAGCCACTTCACTTTAAAGTGCAAGTTCATGTAGTCAGTGCTCTTACACAGTCTGTGTTTCTCATGATCTGGAGGGAGAAGACACACAACGTGGTTTTATTTGTTGTTTGTACTGGCGAGGACACAAATATAGAGTTTAAAGTATGCAAATAAAAATATATCCAGATGGTCTTTTGTATATGTATGGGTTCCATTGCTGAAACGGCATTGTAAGTCAAGTTTAAGATTCCAAACATGGAATCAATGTTGGTCAGCATTCAATTAATGGCGATGGTAATGTGCGACACGCGAGTACAGTAGTTCTCGTTCTATTTGTACATATGAATAACAGTATATGGAAGTGCGTCGTAACCACATAATGTCATAACATGGAATGTCGTGAAACAAGGACTGCCTGCAAGTGAAATATACTTGAATGTACAAAGATGATCAGTTGTGAAGAGCCATTTCAAGTTGCTTTAATTTGAAACATGTTTTCCTGTGATGGTCCAAATGGGAATTTATCTCAGGATAATGGTTGGCACCCTATGGGGAGCAGTGCTGCATTACTATGTAACAGAAAAGTGCAAGGACACTCCTGGGAAACATAATAAGCCTTTAAATGCCTGCAGAATTAATCTTTCCTCCATTCTTTATTGTTGTAAAATCTTTTCTAGAAGTGAACTTTTCCTTCCCCTTGCTTCCTTTCTGTCATCTTATTAGTCATAATGTCCTAACACAGGGAGATTTGTAGTACCTCAGATGAGGTGATGGAAAATCCCATTTATCCGGAAGGAAAGCAAATGTGTGTCATGATATAATAAACCAGACAGGTTAATTTGGATGACCAACTCCAGCATCACTTACCGTCCATAGCATACTTTGTGTCTTGTGCAAATAACGTCCACATGACCTCTGCCGACACCTTCCCTACATTCAATTCTTGAGGAAACCTGCAAGCAAAGTAATAAGAAATTATTATAATCTATAAAAAGAAATACGCTCAAATGGACGTCCCAATTTTAACACATCAATACTGTATCATAAGTCATTAAAAGTCTTGAAGATAGATAGATAGCTTTTCATCAATTACCCCCATTGTATAATAAGTAAAGGCAAACAAACTAACTGGTTCAACACAGGTGTATAGGAGTTCCTGTCCTCGTCAATGATGGAGACGATGAGCATAATGAGTTTGGGCCAGAAATCCAAGTTCTTGATGCTTGGACCCTGGTCCTCCAGAGGTAGTTCTTCCTTGTTCTGTATTAGAAATTCCATTTGAGTGCAACTACAAGAGTGTATCGCATAGAGTAGTAATACTATGAGCAACTCACGGTGTCCACAGGCTGGTACTGTCGGCTGTAGAGTTCATTACAGTTGTTGAAGATGTAGTCATATGTGGAGTTGAGACAGGCCTTGACACAGTCCCTCACAACCTGACTGGCTCTGGGCGGAGACTGTAACTCCTGGACCTGAACACCAGATGGAATTATCAGCACTATTTGCACCATTACCATGTTCTAGTCAACAAGGTCAGATGAAATACAATCGTCCCTCGCATTAATGCAGTTCAATTATTGCTCCCTCACTATATCACATTTTCATGATGTCAAGTCTGACATGAAGTTTAGAAGAAATAAATTTGAGGTCAACTAGTTAGCTCGCTAGCTTACGAGTTAGCGGGCCTCTCAATTTGCTGGTGTAAACAATTGCGTGAAAAGATGACTATGGAGGTGTTATATCATTTCTACAGGGCTCTCATAATGTTGAACTATTGTAATGTATAAGTTTTCTGTGCTCTCACTACCCAAATATAGAATTTATTAACATTGCATCTTATATTGGGGACATTAATTGTCACGGTCGAGACAACAAGGGACAATTGTGTTATTCACTACCTTCATCCTGAAGAATGTAATGCTGGTTAGAAGATCCACAGTGGATTTTAAATCCTGCAGGCGGTCCTTGTTACTGGCAGGAAAGTGGTTCTAGAGAAGAAAAGTTTTTTTGATTTTGGTTGGTTTGTTTTTGATTATGAGGGTTATTGCAGAAAATATAAATGGTCTTACTCTGTACGTAGAGAGGTCAATGCGCAGAGAGTTGTGCAGTTGGTCTAAAAGCTTGACAAATCGTTCTTTCTGTAGAGGAGAGGTCGTAGAGAACAGGAGACAGCGACAGTTTTTGTAAAAAGATATGTACTAAAACCAATTATGTGTGCAAACACAAAGGAAAAAGAAGAGTGAGTTAGGGTTTCTGTGTTAGTGTTATTACAAACCCCAAAATTGGAGGCAGCAAAGCGGTCAGAGGCGGACACATTGGTGGAGGCGGTTGTGTGGGCGTAGAAGGCATTGATGTTGGCGAGCAACGTGCTCATCACAGCAGGAACCCCAGGATACATGTACTTAGACGACAGACAGGCAAAGTGCCTGTAAAAAGCACACACAGGAAACTTAGAACATATGTTTTTTGACTAATAATATACATAAATAGATAAAATGCTTCCAAGGTTAGCTTCTCAAGAAGCATGTTTGAACCAAACTATATCCATAAGATATAGTGCATAGCATAGCCATCAGCAACCTGGCGGTTGTTTTTTCTAACAGATACATACATGAGCCATGATACGGTATGTCATGAAGACAAACCATCCTCTGCCTGAAAATAATTGGAATTATTCCAAATATTCAAATAAATAAACACATAAAAATAGGGTCTGAAAACAAAGCATAGTACATGATTTAGTAAGGTGCAACAAAGTAGAATAATAACTCCAACATACGTCATGGCCTGGTAGATTGATTCAATTCCATAGCGCATGGCAAACTCATCCACTATGTCTTGTGGCACGTCGTCAAAGTACACTTTCCACGCATCGTCCCCACGAGCCTCTGGGATTTTGACCACACCTCGTCCTTGGATATCTGTGGTGTGGTGGAACAGGTTCTGGAATGGAATAAATGTATTAATATCAATTAAAAGTCACCAAGGTTACTGATACTTGTGATGCATCATTTTAGGGATGGGCATTCCGAGATATGTTCTTATTAATGATGATGATGATAAACTTGTCTAAAGTCATTGTACTCTGAATGGTTGTTGCCATGTTGAGACAATGCAAATTATACTCAACTTATTGCTTTAAGAAAGGACAAAATACAAAATAACTTTGTTGATATAAATATTTGCACCATCAGTGACAAATTGGATTATTCGCAAAAACCCTATTTATTCATATTTTATATAGTACCATATGGTCAACTACACTGAACAACCTGCTTATTTTGATTAAATGTGGAATAAAATTCATTCATTCATTTTCTACCGCTTTTTCCTCACGAGGGTCGCGGGGGGTGCTGGAGCCTATCCCAGCAGCTGTCTTTGGGTGAGAGGCGGGGTACACCCTGGAGTGGTCGCCAGCCAATCACAGGGCACATATAGACAAACAACCATTCACACTCACATTCATACCTATGGACAATTTGGAGTCGGCAATTAACCTAGCATGTTTTTGGAATGTGGGAGGAAACCGGAGTACCCGGAGAAAACACACGCATGCACGGGGAGAACATGCAAACTCCACACAGAGATGGCCGAGGGTGGAAGTGAACCCTGGTCTCCTAGCTGTGAGGTCTGCACGCTAACCACTAGACCGCCATGCCGCCATTGGAATAAAATTAACTCCTATAATTCCCATGAATTATAGCTCCAGGAAATTTTGTTTGAACTAATGATGCCTAGAAGAGGAAATTACCTCATGCAAACAGGTATACTGCACATGATACGGAGCCACTTTCTCCTCTCCCTTGATCTCCACGTTGATTTGGAGGCGGATGGCGCCTGACACTGCTGACTTGTCTGTCCTCTTCTCTGTAATTCAACACAAACTCAGTGACACAATTGTTATGACAGACTAAAGTCAGTATTGAGTCCAGGCTCCAGGGCAACACTGGTTATCACTCTGATGTCTTTCAGCATTGCACCCACTGTGATGGAGGGGTTGAGTCGGCTGCACTAATAGAAGCCCTCAAACTAAAGTGCACAAGCCTGTGTCACTGGGCTGTATGGATCTGTGTCTGTTCACTGAAGACACTTGAGTGGGAGCTTTTCTGGAGGCGGAGCGCCTGGCGATTCTCCCTTGCTATTTGCTCTGACAGGCTCACCATTAAGGGTAATTCATACATGTCGGTGGAAGAGTCGTTTTCTAACTGGAGCTGCTTGATAATCACACATGAGGAGAGGGCAGATGGAGGAATGGGGAACAGGGCACGTTGTAGCACATGATGAAGAAAAGGAAAAGACAATTTTTTAAATGTACCAGTGTATTAACCAATTTCTCCCTATTTTTAAATTCACAGTGGAGAAATTAGCACTAAATAATCCAATTCCGACAGGTTCAGGGTCTGTGCATTTCATTCTCACTTGGAGACCTTATTTGCTTAAACTGTTCAATTAACCATGATTTCGTACATAAACTATGGTAAACAATTAACAGCACTGGAGTCTAACTCCAATTCTTAGTGGGAAATAAAGTAAAATTAAAGCACAAAAGACAGTTGAAGATGTAGGTCAAAAGACAGGGAGTCAATCACTTTTCCAAAGACATCATGTTTCTTACAAAAACAGCACAAGGGACAGATCCAGAATGCCCTGCCTTTATAATAACAACAAAATTTGAGCCGCATCCTAGCAAAACATTTCAACTCCTAGAGGGATCACACAGCAGATTAGAAGTGAGGTTTTCTGAAATGAGCAAAACTGTCCGCGAGCACAACAGGAATGACTTGAAATTTTATAAAATAAGCTTAGGGCAGCATTTTTAATGCAGATAAATGTGGACCTGGAGGGACAATCCTACCCTGGGTGAATAAAAAGGTCCCTCGGGGCAACTGAGACATGTGCAATGAGGTTCAAACAACTGACTTATGGAAAAGTAGCACCCTGGCGGAGTGGTGGCCCATACTGATGTAATAAAATTGAGGCAAAAGTCTGGAAAAAAATAGGTATAGTATTGAGTATTTGGAGGAACTATGCAGTCTAACTAAATGTTGTGGAGGAGCCTGCAGATCACATGATTTTCTCATTTGCATAATTGACCGTTACGGAAATATCAGTGTTTGTGTGTCAATGAGTGTGCCGTGTGCGTGCACCTTATGACATGCACAGGATTAAAAAAAAACATTCTTGGTGATGACTCCGCTCCATGTAATTGTGCTCTGATTTTAAAGCTAATGAACACATCTTTGTACATTGAATATATCACAGATGTGTTACAATGCACAACCAAGTCAGCTGTATACGTGTGTAATGATATAATGTGATCATGGAGCAACACAGCCGCTGATGCACTTTGCTTGACTTAATAGGCAGGGTGCAGGGGCGGCCGTGTAGGAGTTGTGTTAAGAAGCAGGATTACAATGTAAACTACAATACGATGAGTTATACAAACAGTCCCAATATACATATGTGTTATATGTTACACATGTTACTAAATTATTTCTATGGTGGTCAAAATGCCATTGTAGGCTGCCACCGTGAATGGGAAACCTTGCTACAGTATCGTGTTGGTAATTGTTTTGGCACTAGTACCGTACTGCAAAGGTATGACTCCAGTATACTGTAACCCTATGGTGAAAACATAGTTAATTACAGCTTTCCATATGTGGCGCTGAGTCATGCAAAACTGGTCTGGCATTGACCAAATTGCTCTCTGTTCATTTGGTTACAAGTACTTGCCAGCTAAAATGCACCAATAAATAAAACAATACTACATCTTTCTTCTAATGCGCATGTAAACATACTGACCCAGGTTGTACCAAACATCCATCTCTCCGCTCAGGGTTCGCACTTCAATAATACTCTGGCCAAGGAAATCATCAGATTCCCTCTTAAGGCGCTGCTTCACCCTTGACTTGATGTCATCATCTTCATCCCACACACGCACTTTAATTCTGTCTGACGAATTGTGGCATTCGCTGACAAAAAAAACACAAAATAAATGTAAAGTATATTTCAAAAAAAGCTTAGATAATTCAAATTTCATCTGAATTACAAATAATAATGGTGACTTACAAGTGATACTTTTCCTCCCATACTGGATTGAGGTTGCCATAAATAGTTTTGGTTCTCTTCTTTGTCTTGCCGACCTGCACCGTGACATACGGATCACTTGAACCGGTCTTGTCCTTTGCCTGAAGTCCTTGGGCACAAACAACTACAACATTGAAGGAAAAAATACATAAGGAGTGAAGATGATAATTAAGTTCCTGTGAATGCTTTTAACCTTAAACAAAGAGGATACCTGTGATGGTGATCTTGGCAGACCACTTAGAGGTACCATCCAGCACACTTTGTTTGATGGCCTTCATCTGCTGCGAATGGACAGTTTTGCTAATGATGAAGACTTCCCTGATCAGGTCAAAGATTTCTGGTTTGTTCCTTTCCCTGATCTTCATCCTGTCCTTCATTGCCATGATGATATTCTGTGTTCGGTCTTCAGCTCCATGTTTTGAACTCTTCTCCGCAGCACCTAATCATGAAATAATTAGTGACTCTTTCAAGTTCTTACTACTAAAAATCATCCCCGAGCGCCATTTTAGTATGGATATGTCCATGCTGTTCATATTGACGTAGAAAGATCAAAAAGCAAACTGTGTACTCACGTTGCAGACAGTCAGCATTCAGTAATTCTTGACACTTCTCATGACACTTAACACCACACTCTGAACATCGGACGCCTTGTCGTGCAATGCCCCACAACAATCCTTCACACTCGTAACAGTATGTGGGTGTTGTGGCAGTCCACACCTCAAAGTTGTGTGGTGTGGTGCACGATATAGGGTAGATCAGAGCTTGAAGCGTCTTCTTGTACACATGGTTTTTCTGTTTGGATCAAGTTAGGGTGTGAAAGTACAATATTATTAACTTCAACATTTAGTAAACCTGAGGTTCTATAGGTTATTATAACAACAAGCAACTCACCAGCTCCTCATCCCTGATAGAAGATCGTGCAGCCATGGCAGATGTGATACCTGCTTTCCTGGCTTGCACAAGGGACTGAAGGACAGGCAACAGGAAAAAGGTTATGATACTTAAGGCTTGATTACATTCATAAATATATAAATAACCCACAGCCAAGCGAAACTCTGTGATCTTACTAAAATGGAGGCCAGTGTGGTGAGTTAGGAGGAAGGTTAATAGGGCTGTCATTTTCCCAAGGGGATAGTCGGAAAACCAATATGAGGATTATTAGTTTCAAGCAACTATTAAGGAAAGGATTATGATAATGGGTTAAGTTGGATATATAAAACAAAAATGCCAATATGAGAGGATTGGTTGATATCTTTAAATAATAACAATCAAGAAGGAGGGATGCTTATGACCAAGAGGGGGCATGCAAATGTTTTACTGTCTACTCTAATTAAAGAGAAAAAAATGCTGCAGATATTATAGCTTGAGGCAAGTCGTGTTTTGTTTATCCAACTTGATATTTCACTGGATTCCAATAACTTACCATAGCCTGACCAGGCAGAGAGAACGCATTCAAGAGAGTTGTGGAGAATAGTTTGGGGTTTATAAGAAAGGAGGGAGAGAACAATTAGCAGCTTGATTTCATATATGTCTCCAATTGTTGATAACAATCTAATAATAACCAAAAAGCAAAGTCAATAATAGAGCTGACTCATGTGACAGTCTCCCAAACAGAAACACATGAACAACAATAATTGGAACAGATAAAGATATGACAGGTTCTCCCAACCTGCTGTTTAGTTTTTATATATTTATTTACATGGTGTAATTTGGCATGATAACTATACTCTGGCTTCTTGCTTTGCAGTTAGTTTGTGTCAGAAGCAAAACAGAAGGCGTTCAAGGCACTTGCCATATGAATTAACAAGCATGATGGCAGCAGACACAAAAGATAACACTTGTTGTTCCTGTACTTCGTCAATATTATCTGTGTCGCAAATAGTTTGTGCATATTTATTTTGCAAACAGTACATCAATCAGGACTTCCACTGCAAATAATTTTACAGAATGCAATTACAGTTATTATCAGAGCTACTCTAATTCAACTAATGATATTTGTTTTTGGGTCCTTTTTTCCCCTCAATAACCGGGATTAAATCATCAATCAAGATACCAAGATTTATTTGATCATCCCAATACCTCAATACTGCAACAATTATAACCATGGATTTTCCATTTCACCCATGACCCATGACTCAAAATATATTTAGAATAAAAGATCCTTGTAAAAATCCCTGCAGATTTGGAGAAAGTGTCACATACACAATACACATAAAACAGAAATATAAATCTGGTACTGACCACATCGCTAACCAAAGCGATAGGCTTCTTTTTACGAAGGTCTGGCATGCTGTCAATTCCATAAAGTCCCGGTCCATCGCTGTTTACACACAAAAATGTCACAATTTATTATTTGTCATAACTTTGTATAACTATTGTCATACTGCATTAATCAATACAGACATATGTTTTGCAGTTTCATGGAAATTCTACTTAAAATGAACCGCAATGTCCTCTCGTAAGTATGACTTACCCTGGTTTGACCCAGGCCTGTCTTGCATTGGGCTCATCATGTCCAACCTACAAGATTTAAAATGTTAGTCAAATTAATCACTTATAACAGTTAAGACAGATAATCAGTTATATGAGAAATGTGCGTTTGGTTGAGCTTCACCTTTCTGATGTCACATGGAATAAATACTAAATAAAATGAAAATAAAACACAAACTATGTATATGTTTGGTAATACCCTTTGAGCACAGGCACAAACGTACTGTTCTTGGTGTGAAACAAGGGCAGAAAAACAGTCCAAGACAACAAAACAATGTTTTTTTTAGTCACCAAACTATAATAATAATCATGTCTCAGATGACAAAAATTGAAGGTACAAATAAAAAACAAAAACAGTACACCAAAACAAAATACAACTTCAATAGGATACAATCTATTAGAATATAATCAACCTGTTCTTCTTGCACTGTCTCTGCAAAGAAAGTAAAGCAAACACCATAAGGTTAATTACTTATGTAGAGTAGGTACGTTTATAAAATGTAGGATGAGTATACAGTGGAACCTCGATTTTCGTACGACCCGGTTTTCATACACTGTCTCAGTTACTGTAAGTACAAACAGTGCTCTCACAAACTACTCTGTGGATTTGAGTACTCAAAGCAACCACACACTGGTGCTTCTGTGAAGAATGGATAGTGGTTCTTTTGGAGTTGGGACACTATAGACATATTCCGGTAAGGGAATCTTTTCATCATCCTTATTATGTGTGAATGGGTGGTTTATTTGTCATAGAATGCACACAAAATGATGAACAACTCTCTATCTGTCTCCTTCGTCCTCTTATATTACAATACTTATTATTATTAGTACATTCAATGAATTAGAGTTGAGTTGAAGTGGCTCGGGCATCTAGTCCGGATGCCTCCCGGACACCTCCCTGGTGAGGTGTTCCGGGCATGCCCAGCTGGGAAAAGGCCCCGGGGCAGACATAGGACACGCTGGAGGGATTATGTCTCACAGCTGGCCTGGGAACGCCTTGGTGTCCTCCTGGTGGAGCTGGAGGAGGTGGCCGGGGACCGGGAAGTCTGGGCTTACCTACTAAGACTGCTGCCCCCGCAACCCGGACCCTGATAAGCGGAGGAAAAATGGATGGATGGATGGATGGATCAATGAATTTGACCGATTTCTCAAGGCACACCGAATATTGTGTTTGTATTTAATTGTACAATTTTCACGTTTGCAACTGAACTGTGTGCACACACGCAAAAATGCAATAAAATTTCCCTTCAATGCATAACCTCCTTCGTGCAACACGCCTAGATACTTTTTCACTATCTGGTTGCTGCGCAGTAAGCATTTCATTGGGAAAGATGCAGGCTCAGCTCTTTTAAAATGCACTTCTTTAAAATGTGCTCTCTTCTATTGTATAGTTGCATCATCCTCTCTGTAAAATGTCTTTTATGTTAATACTTTTGGGTGTCTGGAGCAGATTTACTGGATTTATATTATTTCTTGTCGGACCTTTTAGAACCTTGTGGAACAGATTAATGATGAAAACTGAGATTCCACTGTATACATCTTTTCTGTAATTATGGTAATATGCAAATTACCTTGAATATACTTTTCCTGAGACCGAGACCCTTGAGACCCTTGAGAGCCATAAGACCCCAGAGAACCTTGAGTAGACTGGGACAATCTGTAATGAGTTTGTCTCTTTTCCTTCAGAATGCGCTGGAAATTAGCGATACGTGCTTTGTGATTCGCATCAATGGGCTTTCCTGTCTCCTCAGCAATGCTGTTTTCATCCGTAGAATTCAAACACACTTCATCTGAACTGGGTAATGGATCCAAAAGACTCTCAATCTGCATGGATGGGCAATGAGGTGATTGAACTTCAAGGCCAGACATTTCTAAATCAGTTTCACATTCTTCTTTGCTTTGTAAAATATCTCCATTGTGAACCAGAGTAGGGATAGATGGAGAGGGATCAGGCTCTTGGGGGAATGCTTGAGCTGAACGTGACAGTTTCTCATTTGTCTCTCCATAATCCACACAGGTTGAGGCCTCACTGCCCTCCTTTGTTGGGACAAACTGAGTGTGACTGTCAGTCAGACTAACTTCTCCATCTGTATAACCCATAGTCCTTAGACCCTCTGTGGCTTCATCTGTGTGTCTATTGAGGGATAGAGATGCTTCAGAGATACTATCATCTTCCAGATCATCAGGGTTGGCTCCTTCAAACTTTTTCAAAGCCCCCTTTAAAGCTGACCTGAAACTGAGTACAGCCTTGCTAAAGGTTGTAACATCAAAACCTACAGTGGGGGACTTGTCTGTGCTCTCAGAATCTATTTCTGAAGAATTTGGTGATTCTTCTGCTTCATCTCTTGAGATACTGTGATCAGTCCAATCCCTGTCCAAACTCGCAGCAGATCCCAGTTCGAGTGTATCACCAGATGATGGACAATCCTCACACAAGGACTGAGTCTCTAAGTAGCCATCATCACAGTCTGTCAACAGTACAGTGGAGCAACTTCCACTCATGGAGGAACCCTGGTCCTCTGCATTTGCACAAGTATTCACAGTTTGGTAACCTGAACTCCGTGAGTAGGGATAATTAACAGAACAGACACATGCCAAATGTTTGCCATCATTTTGCGATCCTTTGTCCCTGTCCACCAAAGCAGGAGAACACGAAGGGGAATTGTAATGAATTCCAAAAAGTAATGAGAGGTGTTCAGAACTGGTGTGTGACGAATGACCTGGTGTGCTGCTTTGTGTTTCCTCTGTGGCACAACAGTCCCACATATGAAGTTCTTCTCCACTGTTTGCACAGGAGGAGATGTCCTCCTCACTACAATCTCCTGCTCCACACATAATGAACTGCTGATATTCCGTAGGCCATTTGTCATTAACTGGGTCAACAGAGAGAAATTCTGTATCCGGGCAGTGATGGGATGACAAAAAAGTGTTATTTTCGTTAACCCGTCTTTGATGAAGTCCTTGTTCTTGTTTTGCAGAACAAAGAATTTGCATAATTGAGCTCTGCAATGCATTCTCTTTCTTTGTTTGATCATTTGATTGGAAGCTGATGTGACTTAGAGTCCTTTGATGAGTTGTTCTGTGGGACAGTATACCTCCAGAAATATGTCCACATTCCTTCCAATCTGTCAGTGTAGTTCTATCTCTCTTTAGAGGCGACGTTATAGCATTCTGCCTTCCCAGGCTTCCTCGTCTGATACTGCCAGTTTGAGAAACTGGACTGGGAATAGGTGGGGCTGAAGCGCCAGAGTATAGCTCTTCAATTTCACTTAGCACTGCATCAACACAACAGGACACCTCATCCACTGAACCTCGCACAGACGTTAGATACTGCCTTAGGTCTGATATTTCCTCTTGGATCTTGTTTATGCCTTTCAGTTCTTTCAGTATATGATCAACTACATTACTGGAGCACTCATCCTCATCTTCTTTATTGTCTTCATTATTGATCCTTTTAATTAGCTGTGGTATATTATCAGTCACAGCTTCAATCCCAGACGCATAATCAGTGACGGTGTTTTTTCTTGATTGTATAAGAGCAACTTTCGTGTCAAGATGGCACTCAAGTCTGTCCTTTCCTTCTGTGTTGTCCTGGTTTAGCCCCCATTTGGGACTCATGGAGGGAAGTGGAGGTACTTCTTTGGTGCGGGGCTCATCTTGTCCACTGAGGTGTCCTTTGGCGAACATCTCAATGAAGTAACACTCTTGATTAGCTTTTTCCACTTGAGGAAACAATACTGTAGTACCTCCTGCAACACATCCTCGGCTTGGTGTAAGCAATCACTGTAACCAATAACTGTACCTGGCAACAACCAACAAAAGAGAATTGTGTAAACATTACTTAATCCCAAAATAGTGAAATCACAAAGTACAAGTTTAGACTTTGTTTACTGTAAGTAAAAAAAATATCACAACTGAAACAAAAACACACATGCTGACAAACCATAAATGGCATACGCTAAATAGCATTTAATCCTTTTGGAATACATTAGAATAACAATCCACTTAGTTATCTGTAATTAATTTGGCCATCATATGACAATTTTCTGACCACCGATATTTTGGTCTATTTTCTATTTCACTATTCATACGTTGACTTGCCTACAGTGTACAGGAACTATGCATCATGGTTGCAACTGGAATGCAGCTGGTTTGATCTCTCTAATTACAATGCTTTTGGAACACAGCAATTACTGTAGATCACCAGCAGGTCGAATCGCTGTTGCTGTTGTCACGCCATTCTTTTTCTACTATACCAGCTGCTATGCCTGATTGTTATGCCGTGTAGATACCACAGGAACATTAATTATTACAAAAAAAGTCAGAATTTATGCAAGGAAATTACATCAATTGTGAGACTAAACTGGGAACTTGTATTGTAATTCGTTGAACAACTATTTTCTGTATGTTGTTTGTCTAAACTGACTGAGTGCTGGTCATTGGTTTGTCTCTGATCACCAAAAAGTCAAAACTTGTATTACACAATATAATTCCTTATAGATTATAAAGCATGTTTAATCAGTACTTAATGCAACTGCAAATACTATTCACATACAAGAATAGATCCAAATTTCTTACCTTCATTAAAAAGAACAACCTGTCGATATCTGGGAAGATGAGTTTAATCCATGTAAATGCCTCCACGGGCGTCTATTGACTTCGGTGTTCTTCCTGAGTTAAGGCATCGTTTTAAACTTGCAGAGGAGGATGGAATTTTGTCATTTGCAGTCAGAGAGTGGGAGACCAAACACGGCAGTTTACACATGATAATGTGGCTATCTCTACTTCTCTCCCGCCCTTTTGCATGCTGGCTGCTTTCTCACTCCCCTCTGGCAGCGTAATTTACCACAAAGATGATTTGAGGCTTTTCCCTCTTGTATGCTTATGCCACATTTTTATTGTCAACGCTTCTGTGCTTTTTATAGCCAATATTGTATTGACCATTTATAATCTATTTACAATGTCGTACAAAACCTGAGTACACCCCTAACATTTCAGCAACCCCTTTTTCTCAAGTTTCAATATTGATATGAAATTTTATATAGTAGTCAGTGTACAGCGTGTACATAAGTATGCATTTACTATCCTGCAACTTGGATATGGAATTCACCAGAGCGTTGTTGCTGGAATCCTCTTCCACTACTCCATGATAACATCACAGAATTGGATGTTAGACACCTTGTGCACCTTCATTTCCACTGGAGACATACTTGTCCACTCCATGGCCATCTTCCTCTCTGAGGTGTACTTGGGATTATTATCATGTTAGATTAGTGTCCAATGGTCCAGTTTCGGACAGGTGTGTGTGTGTGTGACGCTGTGCTTCATAATGTCATAGTACAGAGTGAAACCCAGTGCACAGCCCATCACACTGCCAACATCTTGCTTGAGTAAGACACAATTATCTTGGTACTCACCTGTGTTGTCAGCAAGTTAGACAATAAGGACGTATATTGAGCCATTTTCAGTAGATAGTAATTCTATACTGCTATACAAGGTGCACACAGACTACTTGAAGTGACAATATTCACTCAGCTCACAAGACGAGATGATACAAAACGCTGGGTTCAAAATATTTTAACATTAACTTTAAGGAAACTACAATGACTAATAATGACGGCAGTTGTAGCCGCTACTACTGATCATTTAAGTTGATGTGTAGTTATGAAAACACATGTAAAAAAAGACTGCATTAAAAAAAAACCTTTATGCTAAAACAAGCAATTGTGTTTTGATCTGAAAAATCTTGCATTGAACTTTGATCAAATTGAGACTTACTACAGTTTCTGCTTGGACATTGACACAGTGGAAGGTGTTCAACTCCGCTAGAAAAAGAGCCTTGCTGGGAATGGTGAATTGGGTAGAATCGCAAGGTTTATAGTGTCTCTTGAGTAAATATAATAAAACAGTTGCTGAAATGTGAATGGTGTACCAACTTTTGTGAGAAGGGGGAAAACAAATCAGTCATTCCGCCAAGATAGAGCAACTCTCAATTTAGCTGTAAACTCAGGTTGAAGACGGATACAATTAGAATAAAAAATCTCAGAGTAAAGCTCAGAGTAAAGGATAATGTTAAACTGCAAGTGATTGTTTCCTAGTACATCCTATTTAAATGAGCATTTCTTTATTAAATCACTATAGACTAAGGCAACTGTCTACATCATTTAAGTACATTTGTTTGGAAAAGCCAAAGCGGTGCGTCCATTACTGAGGGACAACACTGCCAGCTTCCCATGGGCATGGCCTACTAACATGGCCTAGGCTTGTCACTCAGACATGGCAGAGAGATAACAACCCAAAATGAACATCAGAATGGGTAAACTCAACCAGTGTATAAGACTCCAAATGTGTCGTGTCTGTGTGTATGCATGCGTGTAGTCTATATAAAGTGTATATGATGGGGAAAGAAGGAAAAGTTTCCAACACGATTAGAAACATAAGAAAAAACATTGCATACCTCCCGGAGCTGAACCCTGACTTTATTGATGGCCTTCAGCCAACGGACTCTGGAGGGAGAAAAGGGTAAAGGTGGCCCCTCATCGTGGAACCTGGGTCACAGAAATATGTATATAAGAACAGATCAGACAAATTGCAATGGAGTGTATTCATAAAAAAAAAAGCTCAATGATGAAAAAATTGTACCTTTGGAGTTTAGAAAACCCTTTCTCCGTTGGAGTGTCATTTTTCAAGCCTCGTTGTGCTTCCAAGGACAGCCTAGGTGTATCCTTCCCTCCAATAACAGACTGTACGTTTGTAGTCAGAGGTTCATTTTTGGAGGGATAAAAGCCAGTGCTGTGGTAGGAGTGGACAGACTCCTCCAGTTCTGAGCCGCCAGTGCTCTCGTGACCAGTCTCACTGAGCTGGGAGCTGGTCTGACTCAGGTTTCCTGATGACCCAAAACGACTACTTTCTGCTGGACTACATTGGTAAGAGAGAAAATATTCAATGTCAGATTTTGTTTTTTTGTTTCATTTCAGCTACGCCAATAACAATTGCTATGTTTTTTGGAATATTATATATCTTTTTAGCTTGGTTAGATAAGTGGGGATTGTCTTGTTCAGTATGATTAAACATATTTGACATTTATCAGTTTCGTTTGAAAAGGCTGAAACAAAAGCTGTAAGCCCCACTGATCTACTATTATTTGAGATCTTATTTTATAAAGCTCTAGTTTGTTAAATTAGTAACCTTTCTACATGAACAACAAATGTGTATACACAGCACATAATGACCTAAAAAGATACCAAACCTTGAAGGGCGATTGTGGCATGTTGAAAAATATTGACATATGACAATTTCAAATCTGTTAGCGTGTGCATAATTTACTGCAAATGCATCTACTTTTAAGTATAGTAATAGGCTATACAGTTTTGTTAAGTCTATAAATGTCTTAAACTGCAACCTATAGCAATAAAGGGTATATCCCTGACCACAGTTACAATGCATATTTCATTGCTTTTGACTTGCCCTTTGGGCATCTGCCATTGTTTGTTTATAATGTTGCACCAATGTCATAAAGGTGTGACATCCCAAATAATAAATATTTTAGATACGTCAGTCAGTCAATCAATGAGGAAATATGGATGGAAACTAAGCACAGATATTTCTTTGACTTCATTGTGGAACTGTAATACGCGATTAATTATAGCAGAATTTAATTGTAGACAATGAAATATGCAAAGGTGCTATTAATGCACAAGTTAAACACATACTTCCATTTCAGAACCAGAATTCCATGCTCAAACACATATTAGATCAAGTACTTGTATTTGTACTATTACTTGAAAAGCTCAGCAATTATTAATTTTGAGCATGACTGACACTTTCGGTTCATCTAATTAGCATTTTTAAGCAGTATATGCCATTGTTGAAACATTAGTATATACTATGGGCAGCACTTGTGCCTCATAGCAATGATGTTGTAGGTTGGGATCTGTTTTGACCTCAGTGTGGTGTTTGCGTGGTCTGCCTTCTTTGTGTGGGTTCACTCCGGGTTTTCCGGATGAGTCTATAAATGATGCACACACTCTAAAGTGATGTGAACTTGAGAATATTGAATGCCTGTTTTCCTGGTGACACTTAACAGTGACATGTATAGTGGTGTATTACAAATAATTTACTGAACATACAGTGAAGAAAATAAGTATTTGAACACCCTGCTATTTTGCTATTTCTCCCACTTAGAAATCATGGAGGGGTCTGAAATTTTCATCGTAGGTGCATGTCCACTGTGAGAGAGATAAACTAAAAAGAAAAATCCAGAAATCACAATGCATGATTTTTTAACAATTTATTTGTGTGATACAGCTGCTAATAAGTATTTGAACACCTGAGAAAATGAATGTTAATATTTGGTACAGTAGCCTTTGTTTGCTATTACAGAGGTCAAACGTTTCCTGTAGTTTTTCACCAGGTTTGCACACACTGCAGGAGGGATCTTGGCCCACTCCTCCACACAGATCTTCTCTAGATCAGTCAGGTTTCTGGGCTGTCGCTGAGAAACACGGAGTTTGAGCTCCCTCCAAAGATTTTCGATTGGGTTCAGGTCTGGAGACTGGCTGGGCCATGCTAGAACCTTGATATGCTTCTTACGGAGCCACTCCTTGGTTTTCCTGGCTGTGTGCTTCGGGTCGTTGTCGTGTTGGAAGACCCAGCCACGACCCATCTTCAATGCTCTGACAGAGGGAAGGAGGTTGTTCCCCAAAATCTCACAATACACGGCCCCAGTCATCCTCTCTTTAATGCAGTGCACTCGTCCTGTCCCATGTGCAGAAAAACACCCCCAAAGCATGATGCTACCACCCCCATGCTTCACAGTAGGGATGGTGTTCTTCGGATTGTACTCTTCATTCTTCTTCCTCCAAACACGCTTATTGGAATTATGACCAAAAAGTTCTATTTTGGTCTCATCTGACCATAAAACTTTCTCCCATGACTCCTCTGTATCATCCAAATGGTCATATGCAAACTTAAGACGGGCCTTGACATGTGCTGGTTTAAGCAGGGGAACCTTTCGTGCCATGCATGATTTCACATCATGACGTCTTAGTGTATTACCTACAGTAACCTTGGAAACGGTGGTCCCAGCTCTTTTCAGGTCATTGACCAAGTCCTGTCGTGTAGTTCTGGGCTGATTCCTCACCTTTCTTAGAATCATTGAGACCCCACGAGGTGATATCTTGCATGGGGCTCCACTCCGATTGAGATTGACCGTCATGTTTAGCTTCTTCCATTTTCTAATGATAGCTCCAACAGTGGACCTTTTTTCACCAAGCTGCTTGGTAATTGCTCCGTAGCCCTTTCCAGCCTTGTGGAGGTGTACAATTTTGTCTCTGGTGTCTTTGGACAGCTCTTTGGTCTTCGCCATGTTACAAGTTAAAGTCTTACTGATTGTATGGGGTGGACAGGTGTCTTTATGCAGCTAACGACCTCAAACAGGTGCATCTGATTCAGGATGATACATGGAGTGCAGGTGGACTTCTAATGGGCAGACTAACAGGTCTTTCAGGGTCAGAATTCTAGATGATACACAGGTGTTCAAATACTTATTTGCAGCTGTATCACACAAATAAATTGTTAAAAAATCATGCATTGTGATTTCTGGATTTTTCTTTTTAGTTTATCTCTCTCACAGTGGACATGCACCTACGATGAAAATTTCAGACCCCTCCATGATTTCTAAGTGGGAGAAATAGCAAAATAGCAGGGTGTTCAAATACTTATTTTCTTCACTGTATATATACTGCTTATGAATACGAAATATAGTAAAATGTGTGTGACCATGGAATCCCGTTTTGCAATGGTATGAATGGATGCTACAATTTAATTTAAATTAAACTGATGTTAGTTTAATTTAAATTATAAATGGGTTGAGGGTTACAAAGTTGAGACATAGAGAAATCTTTTTTTAATGTAACTGCATCATAAATGGTAAAGGATGCCATTTATAATGCTTTTACTAGCCTTTTTGTATTCAAAAGATTCCTCTTAGACTGGTTGTCCAGCGGCAATCCATTGGTTGTACCTGCAGAGGGATTTGTTTCTACAAGTGTTTCGGTATCTTTTACGGTCAAGGATGTTGAGGAATCTACTTCAGGGGTGGAAATGCATATCTGGATGTTGGCTACATCATCTGTGGAACCTACCAATTGAGCTTTGGGGGCATCAGATGTGGAAACATTTTGTACTTCACTTGTTTCACCACTTGTTGGCTTGTTATTGAGTTTTGGTTGAGACGTTACAACTGGGGCACCATCTTGTTTTGGTGGCTCTGTCTGCCAAGGAAATCCTATCTTTGTCCCAAATAATGACGTAGTTGTTCTTTCCTCTTGAAATAGTCCTCCAGATAGTGTTTTTAGTCCTGAAAAAAGAGAGCTACCTGCTTCCGTTTGGGGAACTGATGGAATAACAGATGGCACTGTTGGTGAAAAAAGAGATCCAAGAGATTTTCCTGCATCACTCTGTGGGGATATGAAACCAAACAAAGACTTTGCTTGAGATGGCTCTTTTGGCAACTGATCAGCTGGATGGGTTGTATTTAAATCAGTTCGGACATTAAGTTGAGAAGATTTGTCATCACTTCTAGGCGCTTCCTCAATGACAACAGGTTTCTCAACAGTCACTTCTTGCTCAGCAGTTGACATTTCTTTTTTGGTGCCATCTATTTGATACGTAGGGTCAGATGCACTTGTGATCGCCGTGGCGTCTACACAAGAAGCCTCAGATGACACAACAGCCGTGCTGTGACTGTGATCCTCTTCGCTGGACGCCAACAGTTTATTTGAATCTTTCTGAATACCAGATGGTGTCACATTTTCATGCGTAACTTGTGGATGTGAAGTAGTACTAGTTTTTGACTTTGGTTCACATGGCAATTGTTCAGATGGCTTAGGTGGCTGCCCCATTCCCTTAAATATAGCCCCACCAATACCGCCGAGTACAGATGTTCCAGTTTGTGATCCTGCAGTCTGAGCAGTGACTCCGCCAAACATTCCTCCAAGTAAAGAACTGCCAGGTTGTGCTGCTGCAGCAGATCCTCCAAATAGCCCACCCAGTAATGGCCCACCAGTCTTGGGAACATCTGGCTTTACAGTGCTTCGTCCTCCAAACATTCCACCTAAAATTGACACTCCAGGAGCAGGCGCAGCACAAGGAGTTTCAGACTGGGAATCACCTGAATGGCAAGGTGATGGCTGAGTGTTAGAACCTCCAAAAATGCTGCCCAGTATTGAGGTTCCTGGTTGGCTAGTAGCAGCTTGGGGTGCCAATCCTCCCAGTCCAAAAAGTGAACTTCGCTGTTGAGGTTGAGTACTTTGATCCAAAGATGCTGTTGGCTTAAAAAGGGAGGACATAAAGCCTGTAACTGTATCTGTTGTTTCATGACCAAAGGATTTTTCTGCCTCTTGTGTCTTATGCTGTGCCTCTACTACAGGTGTTGGCGGTGTTTCCTTTTCATTGCTAGGTGGTGTTTTATCTTGAGTAGACTGATCTCCTATAATATTTGCCCCTGCTAAAGTACATGTTTCTGATTCAGTGTCATTATCTGCTCGAACTGATTTGTTGGTCTTATTGTAATCATCATCTTTGTTACCATGTGCTTGAAGTAGGTTTTCTTCAGGACACCGAGTTGTACTGTTGGTTTGATCTAATGTTTCTGGGTGTTCTTGGTTTTTAGGGACAATGTCAATCGCAGATGATTCTTGACCAATAGAAGCTGCAACTGTGATACTGTTATTAAGTGGTTCACATGTAGTAGTTACACTTGAAGTAGGTTCAGAAAAAGAAGTGGTTTTCTCGCCATCATTTAAATTTGATGAAGGTGTTGGAGTGGACGTTGCAGGTGAAACTGATTCTTTGACTGATGAAGCCAAACTTGTACCAGACGACTCAACTGGGACAGAGGCTTTGGCCAGATTGTCACCCTTCTGTGCATTAGCAGATCTCCCCAAAATACCTCCCAATATAGAGTTACTATTTTGAGGTACTGGCGTTTGAGTGGTAGCCCCACCAAATAATCCACCCAACGTGCCAATAGCCTGTGGTGCTGAGGAAGCTGCAGGTGTGCCAAAAATGCCACCTAAAATTGACCCTCCAGTATGAGACCCTGCTGCTTGAGGAGCAGATCCACTAAATAATCCTCCAAGTAAGGATGTCCCTGTTTGAGTTGCTGTTGGAGGAACAGAGCCTCCGGCAGTTTGTGGTGTAGACTGCGGACTTGGAGAGCCAAATAAACCACCAAGTAATGATCCTCCAGTTTGAGACGTAGCTGTTTGGGGTGAAGAACCTCCAAACATGGTCCCTAATATAGAACTTCCAGACTGAGAACTCGGCTGAGGGGAAGCGGTTCCAAAAACAGAAAATATACTTTTAGCTTGTGTATCCTTGGGCCCTGACGAACCAGATGTATTCTCTGTTGGTGATGGGTCTTTTTGGCTTACACTGGGCTCTGTACTAGGCCCGGAAAATAATGAAAGTAAGCCTTTTGCTGGACTGTCTGAAATTAATTCTGTTTTTGAAGATGTCTGGCCAGTAGCTGATGGTTCTTTAATGGAAGAGGTACCTACAGCTGCACTATTAGTGTTTGTTTTCACAGGCACAGCTGTACAGTTAGAATTGGGTTCTGTGGATGAAATGTCCTTGCATGTAACTACAGAACCCACATCAGTGCCAATATTCAGCGTCATAGCAGGAAATGTACTCACATGGCTTTCTTTTGAGTTTGTATTATTATTAATACATTCTGGTACCGAGCTGTTAGAAAGGGGACATTGATTTTGGGAGGACTGTGGTGTCTCTTTGCTAGTGACATTAACAGTAGGTGACAATTTAGTTGACAGCGTAGGTGCTTCAACATCTGATACAATGGATGGTACAGTTTTAATGGGTTCTTTATGTGGTGCAGCTGTACTTCCTCCAGACCCTGGTGTTTGAGTGGCACTGGGGCTGCTAAATATGGAGAACAATGTTCTTTTTGGACCGTCAGTAGAGTTAGACAACCCACCCAAAATCCCTCCTAGAACAGAGGTGGGTTGCTGACCTTGTGATTGAGTCTGGTGTTTTGATTGTGGCTGAGCCCCTCCTTGTTGTTGAGATTGTGATTGTACTCTTTGTTGTGGAGAGGATGTTGCTGGTGGTTCAGTTTGAGGGGGACTAGGATCACTAAACTTTGATAACAGACCCTTGACTGGGCTTTCGGTTAAACTCGATGTCCCTGAAAATATCCCTCCAAGAAGAGATCCTGCTTGGGCTTGAGACTGTTGAGTGTTTGTACCACCAAACATTGAGAAAAACCCTGTTGTCTGCTGGTCCTTTGGAAGACTATTTTCCTTTTGTGGTACTTCAGCTTTAGCCTTAGTTTCAGGGGGAGCGGGTTGAGGATGTGATTCTCCAAACATTGACAATAAATTTGTACGAGGCAATTCTTGATGTGGCATGGCATTTGGGGGATTTGCTTGGGAAGGTCCAGTTTTTGGTGCCGATTGTGAAAGACTTGTCCCACTTAACACTGATAGTATACTTTTGCTGAGTGACTCTTCTTGTGGAGCTGTAGCTGATGTGGTTGGTTGAGTTGAAGGTCCAGGCTGCGGAGCTGCTGTTGATCCTGTCAAAATTTCGCCAAATGAAAACCCGAATAGGCCACCGGAAGGTTTAGTCTTGTTTTCTTGTTTTAACTGTTCGGCATGTGATGCAGGTTGTGATTTGGTTCCGTCAGCACCCCTTGCAGAAGTGGAATATAATTCTTCAGATTTTGGGGCGTGGTGCACTTGTCCTGGCTCAGGTGCACCACTCTGGTTCATTGTTTGTTGTCTTTGTATACCCTTAGGTCGAGCTGCTGCAGATCGAAGTGTGTCCTGTCTCTGTGGTGTAGACGGCTCGATATTAAATAAGCTGCTAATGGACCCAAATATGTTTGATACCCCTGTAGTCTCTTTATCTGTAGAAGCACTTGATGATATGCCAGAGCTATTTCCAGTCTTGATATGTTGATTGGGAGATGTCTGTGAACATTTCTGTAACTCTTGCTTGGGTTCCTCAATTCCCACCGCAGATTTAAGGAAGTTCATTAACCCAGGGTGTGATTGCTCAGATGTTTTTTCTACTGTTATATTCCCTGGCTTATTAGCTGCAAATTGGTGAGGAGGACCATCTCTTACTAGAGATTCGTCTTTCAATGGCACTGTAACATTGATCTCTGTTGTGGTCTGTCGCGACAATCTAGGTTTCTGTGAAATGGAATGTGATTGTGTTGAGGGATGGCTCACTTGAGTTATCGTTGGTAATGTCGGCAAACTTCTTCCTTGTGTGGTGATTGGTCTTTGGATTTGATTAATTGAATTTTCTTTTGGCTTTACAGAGGTACTTTCTTCTTTGATGATCATTGACTTTACACTTTGTAAACTACACGATAGTACATTTTTAGACTTTTTATCTGCAGCATTATCTGGTTCTTTTTGATTAGATGAAGATATGCTAGTTTTAATGGATTCCACTGTTGTGGTTCTTCCCACAAAAGATGACATCAGGGAAGAAATCTTCTTGACTTGTCGATTTGGTTGTTGTTCTCCCGGAGTCACTCTCTTTCTCCAATCCTCTTCTGATATATCATCCACATGTTTCACAATAACACCAGTAGATGAACGACGCTGCTGTCTTGGCTGGTAACAGTTGTGTAGTACCTGCTGATTCGTTCTCTGGGCATCAGTAGAATTCAAGGAAACAGCAACCTTTTGTGCAAGAAATGTCCTATTTTCCTGGCTGTTCCACTGAGGGCCGATATAGTTACTTCGAGAGGAAAGGTCAATAACATGCATGCTGGGGTCTTCGGGTATGTGGCTCGGATCCATACGAACTTTGTTTAATGTATAAGATGTGAAATCTACACCTTGTTGCCCTGGTGAAATGAAAGAATTTTCAAACATTTGAGCAAACTGCTCAAGATTTAGGTTCATGATTTGATTTCCTTTTCTATAGGCAGCAGACAAATCTAATGGGGCATTGAGGAGCTGAGACTCATTGAGATCTTCCCCAGGCAACCAGAGAAGCTCATCCTCGTTATAAAGTGGAATCTTAAAGCCACACACTAGAACCATTTCACTGGATAGCATAGCACTGGGAAAGCCATCAAATGTCTGTGCATTTCCCAACGAATTATCTTCAGGGGCACACACATAGACATATTCACCCGCTGAATCAGTGAGCAAGGCGTAAACGTACTCATGATCAGTATAAACAAAGTAGCCACAGTCTCCATCTTCAGCTGGCCACCACATTCCTTGCTCCAACAGCAAAAGCCACTGTTGATACCATTCTGTGTCTTCAAGGTACATAGAGTCTTCCATGTCATAATTGACAACCGAGGGAAAATTCATATAGTTATTGAAATTACACTGACTTTGCTGGATTGTGCCATTATCTTTTCCATGCTGCCAATTCGCGGAATAAGACAAGCTTGGTGCATTCTCCTCGTAATAGCCTTCATGATATGTAATTCCATTCAAGCTGTAAGTGCTGCTGTCATTACATACATTCCATGTTCCCTGTGTTGCCATGCACGGTTTAGTTTTAGTTGTCAAGTTCAAAATTCCCTGTTCACTGCATGAATACTGTAAGTTTCCCAGGTCTTCATGGCTATTCCAAAATGTTTTTCTGGGGTAAGAATCACCAGTGCCATCTGCATCAGACATATATGACTTAATTTGCTCATCATGACAAATAGCACCCTGCCATGTGGTAGAGGAAGTAAGTGGCTGGTTGATCACTGGAGAACCGTGGTCTGAAGGAAAAGCTTGCAAGGATGTGTTTTCATAACTTTGTACACATCCTGAATCCTGTCTGTGGATCTGAGAATCCAGGGATTCATCCTGAAACTGCTGCCATATAGTACTTCCACGGATCCACTGGTTTTCATCATAGGAGGGGCTTGAATGATAAGGAGAAACTTGACAAACATAAGGGTTTTGGCTTGTTGAGCCATACAATGATGGCATACTTCCACACATACCTGTATATGGCTCATTGCCGATCATTACCGAAGAGTTGGTAAGACTTTGGAAATTGGAATTAATATTTCCTGTACTATATGCCATTGAGCGTATTGGTAGAAAAGAGCTAGAGCAATATAATTGAGGCAAATTACCAGCACTGAATGATGAGTAAGTTGTATGATTCTGAAGAGATCTGGCAAAAGTAGACGATGTCCTTAAGTCGAGACTCTCGGTGTCAATCGACACAGGCGTACTTCTGAAATCATGCCTACTTGGTCTTGGATTTAAATAATATGGTCTATTGGTTTGATTAACATCACTAGCAACACATTTTGTCAATCTAGGTGAGTTGATTTCTTCAGTACTTTGGCCTGGCTTTTCCAGAGGTCTGTGGGCAACAGATTCCACAGGAACATTTTTATTAACAAATCCAGAAAAAAACCCTTGTCGGGCAAGTGGTGATGTCCTCTTCTCTTTCTCTGTGTGGTTTTGTGAAGATTTCTGGGTACTATTAAAATGAGCCTGTGTTTGTAGTGTCGTATTATTTGAGAGTGCATATTTATCAACCCTTTGAGACAATTGTTCTGTTGACGTCTGACAGTTTGTGCCTTGGTTTTCAGATCTTGTTAACTTGTTAAACAAACCAGAGAGCACACCAGACTGATTTGAGGTTTCTTTCTCTTTTGGATTAAACTGACTATTTTGTACTTTAATCAGTTGCTGTGTCTCATAGATTATTTTGGATTGTTGTGGAGTGATTGGTTTAGGAGAATCGTTTGCTTGAGCATTTTCTTTTGAGTTAATTTGTGGTTGATTTTGTTCAGAACTTTTGTTTCTTTCTGAAGCTTGTTCATGGCTTGATGAGCTTGGGACAATTCTGTGATGTTCAGTTGATGAGGACTGTTGCGTGTTTATACTGTCTGCAGAGGCAAATTTAAAAAGACCAGAAATTAGACCACCTGGCTTGGATGGTGGTTGCTTGACTGGAACAGTTTGTTGCCGGGAAAACGCTACTTTATTTATATCCTGTTGGTCAAACTGATGCCTTGATGTTTGATTCCTGATGTCTGGTCCTGGTAGATGAGGATGAGACAAAACTGTCTGGTGTTGTTGGACACTGCTTTGCTGCTGACTCTGGTGAACTTCGCAGCTTGATGTATTCTCAGTTGATGCAAATTTAAGTAAACCAGATAATAACTTTCTTTGCTGTGGTTGCTGATTTTGCTCAGTTTCATTAGAAATCTGGTGCCGAGAATGGTCCGTGTCAGGAATGTCTCTGTGACGTGGCTCCTCGGAAGGTTGGGAATTATGTGCTTCATTTTCAGTTGATGAAAACCTCAGTATACTAGAGAGAAGTCCTCCTCTCTGTGAAGCTGTCGATTTGGACTGCGGTGGAACATGGGCAGTCATATCTGGGGATGGATTTCTTGTGGCTGGTTGATTGTTTAAAGGACCCTGCTGTGGCATATTGTCAGACAGCTCACCACTTGAACCCAATTTAAGAAATCCAGATAGGATCCCTACTTGTTTGGACTCAGTATACCCCACAGCTGCATTGTCAGTGGAGCTCCCTTTAAAAAATCCAGACAAAAACTTTTGAGGTTCCATTTGACCTGTTGCATTTTGATTTAATGCATGTTGTGAATGTGAGCTGGAAAGAACTTTGCTATTCTGAGATTGAGGATTGTTGATAGAATTTTGGTTTGAGCCAGAGGGTGCAGAAGTATTGTTGAATATGTTGGCGAACCATCCCTTTTCAGTGGTTTTCTGTTGTGTGGATGTGTTTTGTTTAAAGGCAGTGGAGGTTTCTGAAGTTGATCCGTGTTGTGATTGCTGTGGATTTTTTGTGTTTCCAGAGGAATGAACATCTTCGATGGATGCAAACTTCAAAAATCCAGAAAGCATCCCACCTTCTGTTTTTGGTTGTTGTTGAGTTGAGACATTTTCAGAGGATAGTGAAGGCGGTTTAGGCTCAGTATTTACTAATGGTTTCTGAAGTCCTGGATCCTCGGCTGATCTAAATACCGGATATACTGCCAAAGGTGGAGCTCTCTGAGATGGTATGTGTGAAGGTGTTATCAGTGAGCTAAATGACTTCTTTAAAGGACTACAAAAATAAGTGCTTCCAGAATCAGTTGCACCATTAGGTTGAGAAGTTAAAGACACGCTCTCTTTTGTTGTCTTTCCTACCATCATCGGTTTACCTTGATGACAAGTACTCTGATCGAACTGTGAATAATTTGGCTTTGTTTCCTCATTGTGTTCATCTGAGTTGATAATATCTTCAGAGGAAAACAGCTTTAAAGGATTGAATTTCCCCAATACAGAGTTTCCTTTAGCCTGAGGTTTGGCTCCAAACTCCAATGTGTGCACCTTTGTACTTGAAGGATTCATTGTACAAGCCTTTGTTTCATTTTGCCCTTTTATGTTGGCCTGGCAGGATGGTTGTGAAGGCAAAGTGAACACATTTTCAGGGCAGGTTTCCACTGGAGACACAATAGCTACAGGAGCAGAGCTATTGGATTTAGGAATAAATGACAAAAGTTTTGTTATCCCAGATTGTGACGGCTGTGCAGATGATGACTTTGTATTTGTGGCGGGCTGTTTGGGGCTTCCTCCAACTCTGTCAGTGAGATTACTGAATAAGGAGCTCATGGCATTTTTGACTCCTGAAATTCCAGCAGGAGCTTGTGATTGACTTTCCCCCTTAGGATCACTTGAATTATTCTGATCATCTCCAGCCGAATCTGTTCTGTTGCTTCCTTGAGATGATAGCCTTGATTTGCTTGATTTAGGAAGAGACCCATATTTGCTAATTTCCTCCTCTTTTTCAGCAAGGTATTCCGAAACTGTTTCAACTAAACACTGTAGCTCATCCATCGGGTCTACATATTCATCACTTGGTTCTTCTACAGGTGAAAGCATTGCTTCAGGTACCCATCCCACAGTTTTAGGTCGCCTGCACTTTTCCTGAAATCCCTGAGAATTGTCTATACGGCTCTCATGGGACAAAGAACTTTGATCTCTAATGTGTCTTGTAATTCCTCTGGGTATGTCTTCTGCTGGAAAATCAGCGTCATCGATAGCCTCATCTACTCCAAAAGAACAGCGATAGTTTCCAGAATACACTTCAGAATCATACTGTGATTGCATTCTTGCATCTTGTTCCTTTTTGTAAGCCACGTAATTTTCTAAAGTGGTATCTAGTTCATTTTTGGCCCACATTCTTGTCTTGTAGAGTAGACCATTTTTGTATGGCCCAGAACATGACACTCTTCGCACCTCCTCTTCCCGCATCTCTGCTACCTGCAGCATAAACATGTCCCCTCTTTTCTCACAGAGCACTCCAAGGTCTGAGGAAAAAGCATCTTCTCTCATTTTCTCTGTCTCTCGATTGAGAAACCCTCCTGGGTCCCTGATTTTTTTCTTTCTTCGGCGATCAATTGTGTCATAGCCCTCAGGATAGATTGCAGGGATGCAGCCACTTTGTTTAGTGTTTTGAAGGACTGAGATCTGTGATTGTTCAGGGTAAGGCTTTGCCATTTGATTGGTATTTTCTTCTTCATCAAAAAAATCACTCAGCTGAGGCTTTCCCCGCTTTTTGTATTTGCTTTCCCAATCGTCACAACCCATGCCAGAATCTACAGGTATAATTCTGACTCTTCTTTTATCATTTGGAGATCTAACAAAGTTTGAAGTGATTGTATTTTAAGGATGAATTTATGGGGGAGGATGGGAAAAGAGACAAGAACAGAAAAGAAGCAAAACAAGAAACAAAGCAAGCAAACATAACATGTTTAACAGCTTGAAACATGGAATGTTAAGACATATCATGCAAAAGTGAAGACAGTATTATGTTCTTCAAGTGCACCCATGCTGTATTATAGTCAATACAACTTTATCAGTAACCTTTTCAGTAGAGATTTATTACATTGTGTCCACTGATGTAGCAGATTTTTAAATGATAATAATAAAATATGCTAAACCAAAAATGTTTTAAAAATAAATACCGCATTTTCCAGAGTATTAAGCTTTTTATAACTTGTCTGGTCCTGCGACTTGTTATGTCAAATAATATACAGTATATAAATTCATTTGTGAATACAACAATATTTTGTGTTTAAATAGTTTGTGTCAAAATATGTCTGTTTGATGGTTTTCTGTATGCCGGGATGTGTCCTGTGCGTGATTTCATGTATTAAAAGTCTTCTTTGAGAACGCATTAATACAGGTAAACAGGTTAGTTTTCATTGTATCCATATGGATGTATATATGTATCAATGTAGCTTTAATATGTTTTAACTCGGGCTGTCAATGACCAGTCCAGGGTGTACCCGGCCTCTTGCCCAAAGTCAGCTGGGTAGGCTCCAGCATGCACCCGCGACTCTAGTGAGGATAAATAGCGTGGAAAATGGATGGATGGATAGGGCTGTCAATCGAGTAAAATATTTAATCACATTTTGTCTATCATTAACTCATAATTAAAGAAATAGCAGCTTGTAACCCAAAGTTTAGCTCGCAGTTCAAAGCAAAAAAAATCATCCGAAAGACAGCCCTAACCAAAAAAAAACTCATAAGTGGGGACACTATGTCATAGTACCGCATATAAATGACAATAAAAAATACCTGCACTGCTACAGCACATTTTCTAGCTTCTTCTGTTTCTTTGGCTGAGTCGAGTAAGCGGCATTTGAGACTCAAATTCAACTCAAATAACTTTGGTTTTGTCCAGAGAATCATCAGCCAGGGCTCTGAAGCTAAACTTGTCAGTCAAAATACTCTTTTCTTTGTCCATTTCTGCTCAATATTTGTTCCCACTTGTGGCTCAACATGACATGCACATGTTGATCTTGCATTAAAAAAAATAGAGGGATTTTAGTTGTTAACTTGTTATTGCATTAACGTAGACAGTCCTAGCTATAACATCAGGGCCAGTTAACAAAACACACTAAACGGTAAAATGAACATGAACATATTGTACTAAAGAGACAGATGTGGTAATATACTTTATATATTTTTTATTACAATTGACTTTCAAATTAATCTCGATAAACATAAGGGGAGATAGATAAACGTCTACACTTATAATATAGTAATATGAAGGTGTACATGTTTGAATGATGTAAGCGTACCTGCTTCTCTGGTCCCGGTACTCAAGGTCAAAACTGAGGATGGACTCTGCGCAGGAGTCTGGGTGGCGATTTGGCCGAGGCCCAATGGGATACTGGTGTACAGACGAGTTGGGTTGAGCCGTGGTATGGTAACGTGGAGGCAAACTACTACTGGTTTCACTGCGGTAGTCGCTGTCTCTGTCATCAACAGCACTGTCGTGGTCATCCAAAGCTGTAGGAGAAAATCAAAGTAGGAAAATCAACAGAACTTTTTTTTCACTGAACAGAATTAAAACATGTTTCTTCAAATTGTGAGCATTTAGATACTGTAGCTAACAACTAGATTTATCTTAAAGCTAAGAATACACTCTAGAGATGGTTAAGCTTAATATGCAAGTGCAGAGCAATGAGCCTGTAATGTACATAGTATGTAAATGTTAATGTGTTGCTTGGCACATGTCAATGTAAGATTATATGCATTAACTTCAACTAAGTATTCCCAAGCAGTAATTGCATACGAGTACAAGAACTGTCAGAGTCTATTCAGCACAAGGTAGGAAAAAAAATGGAAATAGCAAGGATGGGACATGTGGTATAAAGGTAATGAAGAAAGTAATGAGGGAAAGCAGTTGTAAAAGGAAAATACTGACAATTAAAAACATAATTTATGTTCAAGGACAACATTTTCTTGGTAAATATGGACAGTAATGCATGCAGAGGGCACTGAGGATTGGCAAGGGGATTCACTGTTGTTTTTACATACTGAGTGAGTCAGCCCATCCAAAATAGTTGCCTGGTGAAATGCAAATATAACACGTAAGAGGTAAAGTCAAAGAGGTAATTAAAAACAAATTAGTGTCTCTGTATTGAAAAAAATAAATAAAATGGAACAATCGTGAATCTTATCAGTACCTCTTAAGAGTGAAAACATGCAGCCATAATGGCATGTAAAGTACAGCTTTAACATTGACTTGATATCAAGTGGCACAATTAATGAACTTACATTTACATTGGTAGTTTGACAAGCGATACAATATGGTAATAAACATTACATAGGCAGTAAAACAGGCCCAAGGAAGTGAAGGAAAAGAAGACTGGTCCAAGACTGGTAAATAGAAAGTGAGAGAAGTGATGCCATCTAGAGGCTGAAAGGAAGAAGCACTCACAGCACTGGGACGCTGTGGGAGCCAACGGACGACTGTCAATGTCGTCTTGAAGAGGGTACTACACGTTAGAGACAAAAACAGGAGGCACATTTGTGAGAAATTAAAATATCTAAAAATACATTCAGCTGTTTTCCGATAGTGAATTTGGAATGTTTAATAAAAAATCCCTTCACCTCATCATGGATTCCCATGGAATTGATGCGTTCCAGCTTGTCTGTCCAGTATTGTGCCTCATTGTCTGGGATGTCTAAAGGAAACAGACACAAAAGAAGTAAAGAAGAAGATGTCATCCTGGACCTTTTTATTCCAGCATCATTATCATAGTTATTTCAATTTTGCATGAGTAGCTTACGTGTGAGAAAATAAAAAAAAAGTCTGTCTGTGAAGGCCACAAGCCGCTAAGAGATTACGGATGTTAGGACTAGCAGCAAAATATGGCAATAGCACGCAAAATACATTTATTAGGACATAGAGCATACACTACACAGAAATGACCAATTTATTCTAATGGACAACAAAATTTCGAGAGAAATGTAGAGTAAATGCAAAATACTGACAGTAATGTAAATTTCTCTCATCACCAGATAATTCTCCTGTCTCTCTTTTTAGAAGGACGTGTCCTGTTCAGAAAACAGGTGCTCTTAAAAAGCCACACAGACAAAGGCCAGGCTTTCAAAGACACACCAGTGCACCGCTCTAATGAATCTCTGTTGGCACACAGAGCCTGTGGAGCCTCCTGCTAACTTAAAAGCTCTCATCTCTGTCACTACAAATACCTGCTGTTTCAACTTTGATGCATTCTGAGTTTCAGCCCAACAAGCAGGGTTGGCCAACGAGACAGCTCTACAAAGATAAGTGACCGGGGGGGACCTTCTTACCTTTAAATTATAGTGTAGTGAAGTGGACACTGTACAAAAATCTGTTCCCAAGCCAAACACAATCACCCCACTGATGATTTTGAATGAAATTGCTTCCACATGAACACATATTCTGATCATGTCAAGCCAGAGATGCTCTGATTAAGGTTTTAAGCTGCTGATTTCGATACAGATAACGATGACGGCCAGGGGGCCCAAAATTTATCTAACTACTCATAAAATTATTCATTCATTCATTCATTTTATAACGCTTATCCTATATTAGGGATGCTGGAGCCTATCTCAGCTGTCTTCGGGCGAGAGGCGGGGTACACCCTGGACTAGTCGCCAGCCAATCACAGAGCACATATAGACAAACAACCATTCACACTCACATTCATACCTATGGACAATTTGGAGTCGCTAATTAACCTAGAATGTTTTTTGGAATGTGGTACCCGGAAAAAACCCACACATGCACAAACTCCACACAGAGATTTCCGAGGGTGGAATCAAACTTGGGTCTCCTGGCTGTGAGACCTGCACACTAACCACTCATCCACTGTGCAGCCCTTATAAAAATAGCAATTAACTAATAGAGGAGGGGTGCAACGTGATTTTTTTCCTAGCTGCACCCCTGCTAACTGATTTATCATACCATAAAAAAATCACCTTAACTTGACAAAAACACTTTAAACACTTATTGAAGACAACACATATCCCCCTGAAACTTCCAAGAGGATGAGGAGACACCTTCTTTGAGGAGACTTTGGCGAACTTTTTTTTTTTTATTCCACTGCTGAAAAAGGCTGCTCATCTTAATCTCAATTATTTTTTCGGGTTAATTCGCTTAGCCCGTCTCACTGTCACTCATATACGGGCGAGTGTTAGGCACATGGCTTCGAGCATTCACAAAATGACTAAGTCGTTCACACTGTACACAGAACACATGTTGGACATAACAAACCAGTAATAAAACTGTAAATATAAGATAAAAAAAATAAAAACAAGACATGCATATTCATGTTCTAAATGAAGAAAATCTTACTACCAGTTATACAAAAGACTACAAGACAACAGGTTGCATGATGACGGTCTAAACCTGTGAGTCATACCCCTGGCAGCCCCAAAACAAAGAGCTGACATTTATGTCCACTGTGACTCTGTGGATCATGGATGAATAGCCTTAGGTTTGACCTATTTTACCAATATACTCACTCGTTATTTTATTCAAGCTCAAGATGAGGAAAACGGTATTGGTAAAGGTTTGCTGTCAGTTGACATCCAAACAAATTTTCTCACCAAAGGGCAGCTCAAAGCGCGTATCCAACAAGAGTCGATGAGGGGTCGGGTTCTTGGTGCCGTATATCTCATTCGCCTTCATCAGGACCTCTGCATCGAGGATAAGCCATTCACCTGAGCCTTCCTGTAGTTTGGGGATTTAGACAGACATTTATCTAAGGTTGGCATACAATTTGGTTGTATTATTAATCATGACATAGCCAACAGTCAACGATTGCTGAGGCGTTTGGTTGACTAATATAAACAAAACCATGCAAAATGGCGCGTGCCCATAAAGTAGACATTGTCGCTGGCTACATTACAAAAACATTCACGCATACAAACAACTTCTGTGTCGAGCTAATGTCTCAACCAGGTACACCGTACACTAGTGATGCAAGTGGGAATGACACCTCTCATGACTAAAACATGTGTCTAAATGTCAATGTCTAAAAAATGTTGCGATAATATTGAATATTGACAATATTTTGTAGCACAATTATGAACCAGCTAAATTTGACAGGTCTACTACATACAAGGCATTCAGAAGACACTTCACGGTGAGATGATATGTAGTATTCTACACTGGTCACTACGTGTCAGTAATGTTATCAGGGCCAGATTTGATCACCGGAACAACAGGCTTTTTTTGCAAGTTTGAATTATCTCACAACAGACACAATATGTCAGGATAAAACTCAAGTCTGAAGTCACTTCCTGTCCACCACTCACTCCCCTAGCACTGGAACACACTTAAAGCAATTAATGTATGTCTACGATATTGGGTAATACGAGTGTAAAGGGGGCTACAGGTGTGTTATTTCATGTGTACAGGGCTCTAATAATAATAATTAAAAAAAAACTTATTTGAAGTTAGTTTCCACAAAAATATTTCATTTATAAATCAGGAATCCTACTTCTCAGAAAGTCACTTATCAAGGTTGGGTCTGCAACCACATTAACCACAATAAACGAGTGATTACTGCAGTATATTCTAAATTATGTCATAACAAAAACACAAATGCTGAGTGTTGACACTGTCAGAGAGGTCTGCAATAATGTATTCCTGCATTATATCCTGACCGAGAAAGGTATAATAACAGAAACACTTCATATGGTTCAGTGGATCTCATTAGACTATGAAAGCATATGTAACATTGTGGAGAGTGTATACTTCATATTAACCTCTTCTGATTGTCGAATACTCTTCAGAGGGATCCAGGCTGTCCCCACCATGGTGTCCCAGATGAGGCCCTTATTCCACACCTCAACAATGAGTCCGAGGTCCAGTCGGTTGATCTCACTGTCAGAAAAGACCATTTTATAGTCAAGGACACTATAAATCACTCAAAATCTCACTATAAATATGGAGTTTAATGTTGTGATAACCATTACAACAGCCAAAATACTGCCACAAACAAAAGAGTGCCCCTCTTTTTGTTCAGTATAAGCGGCTATAATCCATTCCAGCCGTGTTTTGTCATTCAACACGCCATTCAAAGGGCTCAAAAATAGCTTGTCGGAGGTAATAAAATTGGACATTAATTTTGAAAGGAGCCGCACGACTCGGGCATTTGCATATTGTCATTTGTGGCAGTTCAGCGCTATCTCTGCGACAATCAAAAAGAGCATAATCAAAGTGAACAGCTAATTGACAAAAAGCAGGGGGAGGGCGCAGTGTAACCATGGTGTACAGGTGCAGAGATAAAGGCTTTCTGTATCATGTGCTCAAACAAGATAGCAGAATAAATCAGTCATTCAAGGAGGCTAATTTGTACTGGCAGATTGGGGCCTTTTAAGGCATCATTTTGATTTGCTAAGCCAATCTGAAGCCATCTGTATTGTGCGGCCCTTTAAACTAAAATACAAATAAAACCGCCCCTTAATCCACTTATGTAATACATCACTTCAAGCTGCTGAACTGGAAAAAATTATTACATGCAGCGTTTGAAATGAAGGTTATATAATTATCGTGAACCTTATTACTCAGTCAGGTTAGCATTATTAATCCATTCCTGAAGATCCGACTCTAATCAAATCAATTTTTCCCAAAAAGAAAGCCAAAAATATTAACAGAAAAAACATTTTTAGAGTTGTCTATACTGTATGTGTCCTGTGATTGGCCTGCGACCAGTCCAGTTTTTACTTCGCCTCTCGCTCAAAGTCAGCTGTGGTAGGCTCCAGCATACACTGGTGAGAATAAACAGCATAGAAAATGGATGGCTGCATGGACATTTTTATATCTTTACCATTATAGTTTTACATGCAGAAAAAAAACATTCAGTTTGCAGATAATAATCATGGTCTTGTATTTATTAATCACTTGCTGGCAGCTAATATACCTGTACAAGGTCTTTCAGGGTATTTTCCAAGAAAAAAAAAAAGTAACTGAATGATTTTTGCTGAATCAAGTTAAGCGGACATATCTTTAATGGACGGTAGAGGGATGAATGTGTGGAAAAACAAACACAGGCGCAATGAAGGTGTTCACAAAAGACAAACACTCTGATCACCATGGCTACCTTTCATGATGTATGATGAGGAAATGAAACTACTGAATAACAAGCAGGAAACAAACAGATCCAATTCAGTTACATATACAAATAGAGATTCAAACATAGTATTCAAGCCCTAAGCAATACTATTATAGGGCATTTTAGGAAAAAAAAAATTGTGTATCCCCCAACATTTTTCCTGTTCAGTTACTTACAACATGAAATCCTGTTCCCAGGAAGGCTGACCCCCTCGCACGGTGATAGTTGTACTTTTGACATTCTGTACCTTCAGTGTCACATAAGCATTGAATTTGTCTGAAACAAGAATAAGAAAAACATAGAGTTAAATTGTTAGAGCACCAATCAGAACACACAGGATGGTAACTTAAGGGTAGAAATGATGGGCTTTGGTGCAGTCAGTGTCAGCAGTGAACGTCCATACCCTTGTAAATGGATCGATTGTATTATTATTATTGTTGTATTACCGCTGAATGTTGAATCACTTTATTGTGTGTAGTATGATCCAAAGCTGAAAAATTAAAACGTTTAAAACGTGGATTAAATGGTATAAATTGCAAATACATTATAACTGGTGCTATACAACACTAAAATTGTCAAGTCAGAGATAATAAAACCTTGTTCAGTAATCATATAACATTATTTGCACATATAGGAGTCTCTAAAATAGAGATAAAAGAGAGATTTGGTTTGCCGTACGTCATGGTTTCTTATGGGAATGTCCTTCTGAAATGGATTAATGACACCAACAGCAGGATCACCACATATATTAAAGGTTCTCAAATAATCACGAGCAAATCTTATGGACAAGCAGTTGACTGGAACATTAGGTTAGCCCTTCTGCCTCCAAGCCAGGTGGTTCTGAGTTTGAATCCGAGTGCAGGTGTAAATGTGAGCATGACTGGTTGTTTGTCTATATGAGCCCTGTGACTCACTCAGGCTGTGGCTCGGCTCTCGCCCAAATTAGTCTTTGTTCAACCCCAATCAACCCTGATAAAATTAATGTCAGATAATTAGCTATGTTACAATGTTATGTTATTCACAATATATGTGCTGTACAAACAATGTGGAGACAGTTTGACCCTGGAGCAGATTCATTCAATTTCCAGTATTTCCTATTGGAAAACATGATTTTAAAGCTTGATAAAATCTTGACAGATTGACCAGTGTGATGTGTTGTTACAATAGTAATCCTGATCAAGTCAAGAGCACAAGATTTGGGAAAACAAAAGTGTCCTGCACCTTAAATCCAGGTTCTATAGACTTAAATATAAATGTGTGGATGTTATGAGTGTATAACAAATGCATAGCACACATAGTATCTACATCGACAATATTATCTGCCCCAATGGTTAGACAGGACAAAAAAAAATGCTTGGCACTCCTGACTTGTTATTTCTCCACAAAAGGTCACTGTCAGCCCTCGTATCATCAAGACCAAAAAATAAAATGTAGTTAGGTCAGAGGTGACCATGTGACGTAAATTACATTTCTTTGTTCAAGGTAGCCACTGCAAACAGGGTGCATCCACAGACAAGGCCTCAATACTGTGTGACAGCTGGCCCTTTTCCAGTAAATCAACATTGCTGGGACTCTTCTGGATATTGAGGGAGGAAACCGACTGTCAACGGTGAACAGGCAACTTTCACACCCCAACGATTACAGTCAGATTCTGGCACTAATAAAGACAAGCATCAAATGTCTTCACCAGCTGTCAGTGCTGGGTGGGTAGGATTAAATAACCACAGTCAGGGCACCTTCCAGAGCCATGTACTGTAAATTGTTTACCATTATAAATAATTTATGCCTAATAAATGGCACTTTGAATGCCAGTAGTTGTCTGTCACCGTTCTAACTAAAAATTCTAAAAGATATGCACACACACACACACATGAAAACTATGGGAAAAATAAGCAAGGTGTCAGCTGCCCTTTTGTGGCCTGGCCACACCACAAGGACGGTTTTCCAGGTTACCACAGAAACATATAAAACACTTGTCAGCCAGCTCAGTAAACACACCAGAGAAACATAACAGAGATGTTTTTGTATAGCTCAAAACAAAAGCACACCAAAAGAAACAGCACCAACAGAAATCTGATGACAGAGTCTAAAAGCTCTATCCAGTCTACATGGACTATAAGTGACACAGCACAGACCCAATCATTGTCTCAAGGGACAGTAGCCAAAAAACAAAAAAAGGAGCCCGAGGGATGCTCGGACCTTTCTCTAATTTGATAATCTATGCCTTGTGCCACACTTGGACGAGCTCCCATGAATACAGGAGATTAGATAATGAAAGAGAATGTATGGATTAGATAAGCACCACTTAGTCAGTAGCTAGGGGGTCTATGCGGCAGGTGCTGCTCCTCGTTGGAAGTAGCAAAACGTGATCCGGCACAATGGAGAATGGCCAGATCATGACCTCATAGACTTGTTAACTCAATTGGCCAGTTCTGGTTTACATGAGCAGAATGTTGACTTTATTTTAACAATAAAGTCATTAATTGATCGTACAGAATTGTGTTGAGTGTGTGGAATGAATTTATTATTGATGACATGAAAGTATCTCACTGGACAGATATTAGATGCTGTGTCCAGTGATGTTACAGTACAGACATCAGCAATGGCAGAATTAGTTAAAAAAAATGTAATAGTATAGTTAGCAGTTATTTCCCCCCCCAAATAATTGAATTAATCACCAAGTTGGCAACACTGATGACATCTGGTGTTTAAGTTCGACCCATTCCCTAGAAATGTAACCCTGGTATACACATAACAAAGGTTTTTCAGTTCAATGAAGTTCATTTGGTCCATCATTTTGTCCATGTCACCATTCTGAAGAGGACTGTCAGGTATCAAAACTGTTTAGAATGTAATAAATGTTTTTGGCCGGCTATGGACGCAAGGCTGAAATGGTTAAAGAAAAATTGGAGGATTTACCGAAAACGTTTCTGTGTGGACAAGGTCTTAATGTTCCAAAGTAAGGCTTAACTGGAGGTGTGGTGAGAGCACAATGCAAATATACAGATAAGCTCTGTGTACAATGTTAGGGGAAAAGGTCACAAGTTAGCTTTACCTATGCCCAAATTATTAATAACAATTAATTAATAGAACCGAACAGAACCTATTACCTGTAGATGAAATGTTGCTTACTATGGCTTTACTATTGTTTCTTGTGTTTTTTTTTCAGCTGATTTTAACATTAAAATGAAAGCAGTCATAAATTACATTTTTACAACACCTTGTCATGTTTGTTATTTTATTTAATTATGTTTTGCAGAGTATTTATTCCCAGCATTCCTTGAATGCACCATAGTTGTGTGCTCCAACACACAAGTGAAATTTACTTACGAGTTTCTCAGATGCTGCCACAAATAAACTGTTGTCCCCATTCGTCGTTGTTCCCAAATGCTGATGCTGTGTGTGAATGCATAACTGTGGGCGTTGATGACATTATTGTGTGTGTATGTTGATGACTAGTGTTTGTATTTTGTTCAGTTTACTCGGACACTGTGTCACCCACACATCGAACAAGGATATGATAATATCTCTGTGGGAAACAAACTCCAGGCTCGTATCAATGGTGAGCTTCGAGTAGAATACAAAGGTGGCGTTTGAAACTCTGGTGTTTAAAACTTGCCAAATATTGCTACTGACAGTGAGGTCACTCATGTTTGCATTTTACCTATGAAAGACAAGATCATTAAGTGAATTATCTATGTTTGCTTTGGGCCAGGTGTTCCACGTGGTGTGGTCGTAAGACAGGCAAGGCTGACAAAGGCCAATCATGACAACCAAGCAGACATAAGACAATAGACGATCACAATAAAACAAAGCAGAGAACTTCAGGATAATGAACTTGTCCTTAACACAGAGGTAAAATGTCACAGTCTGCAGTCAGCTGCTGTGACACTCTGTCGTCACTGTTGGCAGCTCTGGGCGGACACGTCACAAAGCTTAAAGATAGGTATGAGGTTAAACTGTAGGGATTTGCATAGGTGGAGAGCATGAGGATTTGCACTGAGCAGCCAACAATCTTAAGTCAACTGCACATTCTGCATGGAAGGACACAAAGTTACCACCTTGAATGTCACATTCTGACAGAGGATAAAAAACATTTACATTAATTAGCACACAAACAGCAAAATAGAAAAATATGCTGTGAACGATGAAGTAAAATGTATGTCTATGACATCATAGACGGTAACGGTCACTGTATTGGCATGCCAATAGTAGAATATTTCATTAAACATGTTAAAAAATTGCTTCATATGATCTATATGTGCATGGGAAGGGTCCATGTTAGTCTTTATGTAGACACAAAGCATATGCTGTATGCAATAAAATGATTGGAAACTCGATTCCTTTCACTGACTGAAGTGAATCAGGTACTCGAATCATTCATTGCATAGTGCATGCTCAAAAAGGAATTGTAAGTCAGGAAAAAGCAAATCTTCGTAGACTACTGTGAGTCAGTGACACTTAAGTCTTCATTGAGTCGCTGAGTCGCCATTGAGAACCTGTGAGTCAGTAAAAATTGAGTTTCAATCAAGCACCCATGAGTCAGTTAAACCTGTTAGCTGAGTAAGTGAATTGTTCGTTTTGACGAGTCTGTGATGCAGATACCAATACAATCTTTCATTTAAGTAGCATGAACTCAAGCCTGTAGTGTTGTCAACTGTGGAAAGAGACAGGGACTTACGTACATCTGCCCTTGCTGTGGAGATGCAAGGTTGAAACAGTTTCAAACTTTTTATTTACCAAAAACGTTGATGTGTGGATTATTTTTTTAATTATTTGTTCAAACTACAGCACTTCATGGAACTGTTAGTGTGTTAAAAGCTTCCCAGCGAGTGCTAATCCAGCTAAGAGTAATTCACCCAATGTGTGGCACATTTAATCTCAATCAGGAAGCAGCATACGAGCCTTTCAGCTGAATGTAAACATGGAATATTTGTGTTTAAGCAGAAAAGGAGAGGTAAAAAAGGTGCTCACCTGCAGGTCCCTGGAGCTTGGCTTTTTTTACTGCAAAAACAACATAAAACAGTTTGGTTAAAAACATATTAAACTTTACTGCATAATATGGATGAAAATATTCCATCTGAAGACAAATACTGGTAAAAACAGGACATCTTGGCATAAAAAATGGAATAGCATTAGGAGCTAGTTATTGAAGCTTTGCCATTTAATTGACGTAAACAAATGCAGCCATGACTCATGACATGAATATTACACAAAAAACAATGGCACGTGCACACACAAACCAGGCTCATGACGTCAACTTCAGTAGCAGGACATCTCAAGTGTAACTACATTGGAATACCAAATTATCATCAACTAATGTAACCCTCTGGTGTAGAAATCACAGAATCACCATGAAGTCATTTGTGCTTTTTTTCTGCTTTGGAGGAATCGCTTACATCACCAACGTGCATATTTTAAAGGGTAATTGGGATATACCTACTTCAACTATGAAGCCCTGTAAGAAATAACCTCTAACAACGCTGCATCATTTGATATACACGCTGTGATCATGCACTCATATCAACACATATATCATCAACACATATATATGACGATGACAACATGTAATAGTTGCAGTATCTAGCCCTATTTTCATTATTTAAAAACTACAGAAACTTGTTTTCATAGTCTAAATAGGTGTATCCAATGACAGCATTGTTAGCTATCTCAAATTAACTCATTTGCTCGTGTTATACTGCACAGAAAATGAAATAATTATGTGTTCATGTTTCACATAAGGATTGTGAATGATGGGCGAAATTCCCCAAAAAGTGCAGTTTACACACTATATATGTGTGTGTACACACACAAACACTCGCATATATACATACTATATGTTTGATTATGACAACATTGGTTTGAGCAGTTCTGTCACAAAACCAGCAGCTTGTAAACAAAGACAACTAAAAACAGCACATTAAACAAACAATGACGCTGAAGGAGTATTATGAAAAGAAACAATACAACAATAATGAAAAAAATACATGCTTAAAAGGGGGAAGACATTTTGTCTTTATACACTGGATGCAGCCATACAACAATGTTTGTGGGATTGTGATGTGCTTTAGAGGGGATTAATAGTGATTGCTACGACTGTGTTCAACCTACTAAACCTCTGCAGCCTTAGATGGCAGATGGGCCAAAATGGGATGATGAGGCCACAAACGTCACTTACATATTTCCATCTAACATTTCCAGCTGTCTCAGAGCACACTAACTGTGACGACTTCTATTTCTTGTGCGTCTTTTCAACAAAGTGGTACAACTGCCCCACTTTCATGTACAATTACAGTACAGTGGTTCTGCCATGTTACAATGAATTGATTTAAAAAATAAAACACAAAATGTGCCTTTTCAAAAAAATACACAGGGTCCTGACAACGGGAGGATTCAAAGTCATATTTCTTGGCTGAAGGTACTGTTACGACATTGCACCGTGTTGTGTTGATTATATCCGTTTCACTAATTGGCCAATTATACATTGTTGCACTGGTATGCCGTGATGTCACACTTTCTCTATGTACAGAACTGACCCAGATACCAAGAGGGGGAAATATAAGCCTGTTTCAGGTCCCAACTAGGTATGGGCCGGTTACCGATTTCAAGGTATGAATGTTCTGTTAGAACGTCTCTGTGAGATGAGAGAAAGTGGAGGACCAGTGCTGCCACTATATGGAAATACTCTGTCACGCCCTGTATTATTCCTCGCAGTCGGAACTGGTCTTCGATGTGTTGAAACCATGGGAGTGTGCTGTGTTTCAAAAAGTCTGCCTTAGATAGCACTGGTGTTTACTGCCTCATTACCATTGAGTGGCACAGGTACGGCCACACTGTTGTCGGTTGGGTCACCGAATGTGTGGATGTGATTGTGGTATAAACTTACTTTCCACTGAACAATAAGCAAAAAAACACTTAACATCTCAGTTGCCACGAACAATCACATCACCTGGAAACTGACATTTGTAGAAAAGTATCTTCATTCATTTTCTACTGCTTTTTCCTCACGAGGGTTGCAGGGGATGCTGGAGCCTATCCCAGCTGTCTTCGGGCGAGAGGCGGGGTACACCCTGGACTGGTCGCCAGCCAATCACAGGGCACATATAGACAAACAACCATTCATACCTATGGACATTTTGCACCTAGCATGTTTTTGGAATGTGAGAGGAAACCGGAGTACCACGCATGCATGGGGAGAACATGCAAACTCCACACAGAGATGGCTAAGGGTGGAATTGAACCCTAGTCTCCTAGCTGTGAGGTCTGCGTGCTAACCACTCGATCACCGTGCCGTCTAGAAAAGTATGTATTTATTTTAAATACATACTGTATATTCTTATACTGTATATACTTTCATTGTGTTCTGTTATATGGCTTTTTAATAAAGATATTTCAAAATAACGCACTTTAGAGCAGTAACTCTGATATTGTTACTGGTCCATACCTATTCCCAATCATACCAACCTAAATAAACAATTGGTTGATATCCTGATGTATGATTAATAGCGCCAAGTCCTTAAGATAACTGAAGGGGGGAGGAGAGTTACATTTTTTTTAATGTGCAAATCTGTGACCCCTACTTCCAATGCATTTCCTGTTTTGTCAGTTTCTCTGAGTGAAGAGGAAAATGAGCAGTGGAGAGGTAGAGAGAGAAAAGTGTTCCACCACAGTTCTTCCTCTCAGTCACACATGACATGGCACAATGGTCCTCATTTGCATGACGTTAGACGTCAGTTGTACACAGCCCTGAAGGCAATAACCCATTTGGCTTTAATGATGGAAACTGATAATTATCAAGGTCTGTGCAGCACCTAAAATTAATTGAGCTAATTTTCCTGTCAACCTCCAGTTGCACAATTTTTTTTTTTTTAAATACATTATTCTAGGGATGCTCCAGTTATACTGACATGTCGATGAGCGAGATCCACATGGATTAACTATTAGCTTATTGGTCAACCACTTCATCCTGATAATAAATGTAATAAACTATTATAAACACAATTTTGTGCCTTAAACTACATGAAAAAATAGTGACACATATGACAACACATAGTCCTACTTAAAATTCTGCATAATATTGACAAATTTACTGAATGATCTGTGTCTTTCCATTCGCATGCACATGGCGATATACGTATTGAGGCCGGCAAAATGATCACCTCCATTTTCAACTCCTAGTGCCCAAAAGGCATTGTGGGATCTTGTCAAAAAATGTTTCAGGCAGCTCTTCCCAAATACCAGGAAAGCCACATTACATTTGCCTGTTTTTGCAGGACAAGTACAACAGGAAGTGACACCAGACTCCCCGAATGCTGCCGACAGCAGTGCACTTCCGCTTTGTCCTGCTTGCTGGATGTGATCAGTGAGAGAGAGAGAGAGAGAGAGAGAGAGAAAGAGAGATCAACAGATGGCAAAGGGATTACACCCTCAATCTCTAAGCGCTCTCCCTGTGTCACTGCCTCATTCTCGCATAATTCCACTACTCTGCTGCCCGACACACTAAACCACTCTACAGTACATGCAGTTCTATCACTTCTATTTATTAAGGTACTGTTGACATACTGTATGACTGAACCAGCATCCGGATCCAACCAACAGCAATGTGTGTCCCCTCAGCTCTGCCCTAATAGACGATACATGGTCTCACCCACATGTCCACTTGTTGGGGGAAACCACTTGTCTGTTAAGTAAAGACACCATTGCCATGGAGATGGAGGATCTCAACTAGCAATAAATAAGCAACATTGTCAAGCTGTGTTATCAGGGGATGAGTCACAACATCAGCTAATCACACTGCCCCGGCTCAAGCAACCCTTTTCCTGTAATCTCGGGCTGCATAACACCTTCTGCTGAGACAATAAATACATTTCTGGATGATGGTGGAATACAAAAATCAAACCTTGCTTATATTTTAGAAACAAAATCCCCCAAACAAATGAAAGCCTCCGATCCTATTAATTTTGCAAGGAAAAAAACAGTTAAGCCGACTCCTATCAGGAATGGATTTTCATCCCTACATGTTGTTACATGTACATGTAATAAAAGTTGGAAAAACAACTAATATAAAAGTTAAATTAATTCCAAACTCCTGAAATTATCTACGTTTTGACAAAAAAAAAGTTATTTTGTTCGCCTTTCTGGCCGAAGTGGATCAAATCTCAGAGCAGTGGGCTTGCTGTCATAAAATGGAGTATTGCATAATGTGCTTTGCAAAGGCTACATTCGGATTTTGTGCGTGTGTGTGTGGGACACGAGTCTGCTAAAATCTTTCCAAGGATCTTCTATTCTATGTATGTTTTGATATTGTCAGTTGAAAGTGAAAGGTATATTGTGGTACATTATTGAGGTATAGTGATGAGAAAATGAATAATAAATGAATATGAAAAATCTTTGGTGTTTACTTGATTGATGATATAATGTTGTATATTGGGGGGGGGGAAATAAGACACATGAGCCTGACATGAATAGGATGGGTTAATGGAGTGGCTGTGATATTAACTGGAAAGTTAAGTGGGTCATTATTGATGTCCTGTTTACAAAATATGCACACGGGTCCTGCTACACAGATAAGTAGAGGAACTGTGGAAATCCAATCGTAATCCCTACGATCGTCCTCTGCCATCACATGCATTACTAAAGTCAGTGTTTTGCAAGTTAAGTTAACTCAAGTCTTTAATCAAGTAAAAGTAAAGTAAAGACGTAAAAGTCTTTACTTTACTTTTTTGATATGACGTTGTCACAAAAAAAGAGTGATGACACAGCAATTAGGATTTAGTCAGTGCACAGGAATGTAATAGACGCATTCCATGACCCAAATAGAAAGGGAAACTATGTTGTCATCACATGATAACAATCATGTTAGTTGAATGCTTTGAAAGCGGACACCTTTTACTCAACATGTTCACTGAAAATGTCAAGTATTTTCAAGTCATCAAGTCCGTGTCAACTTCCTAATCATTGACATCAAAGTTCAAGTCAAGTTGCAAGTCTCAGATGATGCTGTCAAGTCAAGTCGAAAGTCATCAAAATTGTGAAGCGAGTCTGACTTGAACCCAAGTTGCCTGACCCAAATCCACACCTTTGTTACAGGTAGAACAGCCAATTTAAAACCTGTGAATAATTGTTGCTTTTAATTTACATTATAGTCTGAACCACATTGACTTTTACAAATAACAACCCATCTATAAAAATAAGTAGAATATTGGGATTGTATGTGATACATATTTAATGTGGTTAGTGCGCAGGTCACACAGCTAGGAGACCCGAGTTCAATTCCACCCTCTGTGTGGAGTTAGTATGTTTTCCCTGTGCATGCATGGGTTTTCTCCGGGGACTCCGGTTTCCTCCCACATTCCAAAAACATGCTAGGTTAATTGGCGACTCCAAATTGTCCATAGGTATGAATGGTTGTTTGTCTATATGTGACCTGTGATTGGCTGGCAACCAGTCAATCACAATCGCCCGAAGACAGCTGGGATAGGCTCCAGCATCCCCGCAACCCTCGTGAGGATAAGCGGTCGAAAATGAATGAATGAATGAACATATTTAATGACAAACTACAACCACACTCAAAATTAATGCATCTCCTTCTGGCAAGGCTGACAAGAACTTTTTGAGAAAATATTTGAGACGCTGCCCTATAAAATCTGATTTGATGAGCTCAGAATGTTATGTACACATCCAATTTCTCTTTGTCAATACGGGCTTTTTTTTTTTTTAAATCAACAAACACGTAATAATAATAACGACGGTAACTTTGAGCAAACAAAACACAACAATGTTGAGTAAATATTTCTACAAAACATGTTTTGCAGTAAGACTAATTTCAACCAACAAGCGTATGTACATTGATTGCCAAACTATAACATAATGCTACACTTAAACCAGTTAAAGAAATAAAATGAACACAAACGTACCTCTGACACACAGTAAAGACATGGCAAGGCGCTTCCAGCAACAACCCAGTAGTTTCAATCACTTTGGAAAGCGTATTGACCTGACTTGAACAAGTGTGGTAACATGGTTTGCTCTAAATAACCACTATAATAATCGATGACGCATTTCCTATTGGAAAATTAAAGCTAGTTTCCTGATGCTGGACTGGGGTAAAGAACCTCCGGACACGGACACGCCATGATTGAACTCCCATAAAAGCTTTTCAGCCTGCTGTCAACCTGAGTGCACGGAGGGAGGGGACTAAGGAATAAACCTCTGTGATTGACATCTGATTTAGTCAATAACAACATAGGATTTACAAAAAAAGGCGTGGTCGAACAAATAAATCTGACCAATCATTGGAAGGGATGGCTTGGGGAAAGAAACAGGTGAAGTAAAAATAAATCTGTATTTATGTTGACATGCCCTATTCAACCCTCACTTTTGATATCACTTTCAATATTACCCAGAACGATAAAAAAAATTAAGTAAGTATGGCAAGTCAGAGGAGTAAAAACAAACCCAATGGCGCCACTCGGTGTATTTTATAGGATACTACTTTGAACCTAAATAATCTACCATACCATCAAATAACTGACTTTTTACTGTCATTGCATATAAATACATTTCTGATTAATGTTAATCTCCGGTTTTACATTTTACAAACAAATACATATACAAATACATAACATACAAGTTAATATTTAATTTGTACAACCACAGTTTATTAATGTAACTTTATTATGCCCCATATAAACTAATCCATTACCATATTCAATTATGATTCGTTTCGAATCATACGTTTTCGCAAATGTAGTTTTACTATTTTTGTTAGTGGCGTAACGGAACAAAAACTGTCATCACCTTGTTGCCTGTAGTGGCGGATTTTTCTCGCCGGTGCACCACTGATGTAACTTTCATTTCCTGGTAGGTAAGGGTCACAGTGCAGTTCGGAGTTTCCATTGATGGCAGTGTAGTTTAATTTAAGGAACGGATTTTTTCATTACAATCATTCCTCCTTAGTTTTTATGATGTTTCGAACACTCTTTCGCACCGGTGGGGCGCTTCTTCAGGTACATTTGAATCATAATAATTCCTTACTCAGTGAAAACGTGCTCAATCATGTGGGCTCATTGATTGATATCTAGGAGACTTATCTTCCTTCCTTCGCTTACTCACTTCCAAATTGTGAAGTACAGTTTGAGTATTTATGTTTAAAAATGTACTTATTTAATGGGCACTTGTGTAGTTAGTTGGATCGTGTCGCTGTATTGTGTGTGATATTGATTAAATATAAATAATGTACAGTGTATGTTCTCTAGCAAACACAACGAACAGCGCCGAGGTTGTGGGTGACCCCAGTCCAGCAGCGATGGGCGTCCAGTCTGCCCATGAACACTGTGGTCCTGTTCGTACCCCAGCAGGAAGCATGGGTGGTGGAGAGGATGGGTCGCTTTCATCGCATCTTAGAACCGGTACTATTCACATCATTTGTGTTCATTTACTTGGGGGAAGAAACTTGGGACAGAACCAAGATGTTGTTTGGTGTGGTTTGACTGACATCAATGGCAATAATGTAAGCTGGGATAGGCTCCAGCATACCCTCACGACCCCAGTGAGGATAAGCAACATTAAAGATGGATGGATATTGTAAGTGTGCATAGTAGAATTTTAATGAAGCAATACTAGTTTAAGTCGGTCCCGCTTATGTTGTCCTCCATCTCTTCTTATTATTAAGAAGTGCCTGTTGACATCTATGAAAATCTGACTTTATGTTGACATATTGTCATCATTATGACTGTAATATTTCTATTATAATAATACTGACAATACAGTAGAATTGCTTTTTAAATTGCCAAACCTCTTATGCTACTGCCACTTGTGGAACATCCTCAGCTCAGCCATATCCAGGATTACTGGTACATGAAATCAAAACATACTACAAATTGTATGTATTTTCTTTTGATTTTCTTTTTCTAGGGGTTAAATTTCCTCATACCATTACTTGACCGGATCCGCTATGTGCAAAGTCTCAAAGAGATTGTCATCGATGTCCCTGAGCAGTCTGCAGTATCTTTAGGTAGGGTAAATAACTTTGATCTTCTATATCATTTTATTGCACTTCATTAAAATGAATGTGTTTTTGCAGATAATGTAACTCTACAGATTGATGGAGTGTTGTATTTACGAATCTTGGACCCTTTCAAGGTAAGATGTCATATTTAATTTTCCTGTTACATTATGATGCATTGTATGTATGTTTTATATGTATTTCCCACTCTCCGCTATGATTGTTGCCAGGCCAGTTATGGTGTGGAGGATCCTGAATATGCTGTTACACAGCTGGCACAGACGACCATGCGTTCTGAATTGGGAAAACTCACACTAGACAAAGTTTTCAGGGTAATGACATACTTTTTTCCATTTTCCTTCAATAAACAGTACAATATAAACAATATTTTCTTGTTTCCTTCAAAGGAAAGAGAGTCCCTGAATTCCAACATTGTGCACTCCATTAACCAAGCTTCAGATGAATGGGGCATCCGGTGCTTGCGATATGAAATTAAAGATATACACGTTCCACCTCGGGTGAAGGAATCTATGCAAATGCAGGTGAGGTGTCGCGAATTACGAAGGAAAATAATTTCTGTTTTACTTGCAAAAGAATTTGGTTTTAGCTTTGTGGTGATGTGAGTTTCTTGAGGTAAGAGTTAGGCTGATCTCATGACTTGCAGTTCTCTACCAAAACGCAAGGGACAGTGTTTTTCTGAACGTGAGCAACCACAACTAGTTGATTAGCTATTAAAAGCATTTCTAGTTTCCCTTGTGTCTTAGTGACTCTATCTATAAATGTTTCTTTCTTTCACATCCACATACACACACATAGGTGGAGGCTGAACGTAAGAAAAGGGCCACTGTGCTGGAGTCTGAAGGGACGAGGGAAGCAGCCATTAATGTCGCAGAGGGCCGTAAACAAGCTCAAATTCTTGCTTCTGAGGGTGAAAAGGCAGAACAGATCAATAAAGCGGCTGGTAGGTACATTACATCCAATTTAATTGTGGTAGTGTTTGTACTGTTACAGCAAAAGTGACACATTGCAACATCACCCACATCTACCCAAGGGTGGACACAAGCCAGTCAGTTACTGACCACTGTTATATCTCCAGGTGAAGCCCAAGCAGTCTTAGCCAAAGCTGAAGCCAAATCCAAGGCCATCCGCCTGCTGTCTGACGCTCTGACTGAGCAGGTTAAGAATATATGTATTTGCTATCACAACACCACAGCATATTTTGAATGGGAGCAATTCAATTTGAAACTTTACTGTGCAGAATGGAAATGCTGCTGCATCACTAAGCGTGGCTGAACAGTACGTGTCTGCATTTTCCAACCTTGCCAAAGAATCCAACACTGTTCTTCTCCCGTCGAATACTGGGGACATTAGCAGCATGGTCACACAGGTACGTGCATGTACATGGAAGAGACTCTTGTATGCAACTTCATATAAATTCCATGTGTTCCTGCCTACAGGCCATGACCATTTACAGTAGATTGTCTAAGACAAGCCCGAAGGTCCAACCAAGAGAGGTAGAAGAGGAAAGCGAAGATGTCAATCAACCAGAATCATCTCAGTAGAAGAGGGCACAATGAATAAAGTCAAACCACAACATGATGCAGCACAAGAGGAGTAAATCAGAAACTCTTTGTCTTGTTCCGTGCTTCTGGAGTGAGATTTCTCTGACTCTTGTTTGGCAGGTCATAACTATCACTTATTGCAGGTTGATTGATATACTATTGCGTTTATCAGTGTAAAAATGTAATTTAGTTTACTCAAACAGGATCTTTGCCTTTCTATTCACGTAATTGTAGAAATAAAAGTACAGCAAGAGGCAATTCAACTGTAGCAGCTTTGAGTTGCCACATTTCTCGATGAATTTGGGAGAATTCAAAGTGTAGTAATTGTATTAAAAAGAATACTGTCTTTAAAAGTGTGGAAGAGTTGAACACTTTCAGTCAGAAATATTTTTCTTCCTTTGTAGTTGAAACATGAGATCTCTGTACCTCTCCCTCAAATTTGTATTCAGTGCTTACTTAGTATCATGAGTTGTATTTATTAAATTTGAAAGAAATCTGTGCTTTGTGGTCAAATTATGTTTCCTCTGAACACGTGCAGAGTAAATAATTGAAATGGTGTTATGCTAGACTGTAAATCCTGAATACCAATAAGCCTAGGTGGCCTAGCTTTTATATTATTTGAATTTGCACAATTCATCATGACCGGACACTCCTACCGCTTCTGCATGTCTATTGATCTTTTGTTAATTTCCTGTGTTTTTTTTATAATGTTGACATTACTATTTTATAATGGGGAAATTATGCAAACGTGTAGTGTAAAAAATTGTTAAACGGTTTAACTGAGCCATATTTTTTACATTTAAACGAGAAGGGTGGAGCAAACCTGGTGACGCGAAAATCAACAAAACGCTCCATAGAGAAAATGAATGAACTTGTCAGTGAAGATTTGTAGATGATCCCTTTATTTTACCCCACAGGCACAAAATAAGCGCTGTTCGCTTCAGCCATTCAAAGACATATAATGCCATTAATATTGAAAAGAAAAACAGTTTTAGTTGCTTTCTGGATTTTTATAATTAAAACAACATTTACGAGAAAAAAATAGTGACCTGCGAGAAAAAAGAAAGGGCGAATTTACAGCATTTCTAGTGCCACATGTAAAAATGTCCGGAGAGAACTTCCGCTATTGGTTCTATGCGCATTAAGGTTCCTACATACTGTCAACTGTAGTCCAGTCCGTCCTGACTGGTGTCCCAATGAAGCAAAGGGTGCCGTTTCGTCGTAGTGCGTTTACCTGAGACAACTGGAGCCCCCTGTGTTAACATAACCACAATTAAGTCCGCCCCCGGCCGAGCGAGGAGGGGAGAAGGACTCCTACAAGGTCAGTGTGGGAAGACCGAGGCTAGCTAGCCGTGGCTAACTGATGCATATGAGAAAATAGACATGATGTAATGAAATAATAATAACTAGTAATAGCCCGCAACTTTGGCTATTAAAAACTTTGGAGTCTTATAAGAATCATTTACTTTCTACTAGTTTATTTACTGCTCACTTAATTCCCAGTTGTCATTTTTTAGGATGAATGGGCTCCCACTACTGTCCCTGCTCCTCTGGGTGTGTGCAGTGTATTTTGTGGGACTTTACGTGTTCGTCAGTGGCTTCCTGTTGGTTCGCCTGGAGGTGAACCGGACCAGCACTTGTGGAGATGTACTGGAACCTCAGGGAGAGTCGAGAGACTTTTGTGGGGTACAACCAAGGTTCCGCAGGGTTGTCCTCCTCATCGTGGATGCTCTGAAGATAGACTTTGCCCGATTTGACCATAACAATACTCAGCCCCGGCCGTTTGAGAACAAACTGCCTGTGTTTGAGGAGACAGCCTCATCCAGGCCGTCCCAGTGCCGCCTTTACCCCTTTCGTGCTGACCCACCTACCACCACCATGCAGAGGATCAAGGGCTTTACCACTGGATCATTACCCACTTTTGTGGATATTGGTAATAACTTTGCTTCCAGTGCCATCTTGGAGGACAACCTCATTCACCAACTTGGTCAAGTCGGTAAGTCCTCACATAATGCGGAACAAGTTAAAATGTACATCCTGCATTAAATGGTATACATTTAGTTTTGTAAACGGTAAAAAGTTTTGTGCATCTTCTTCCACAGGCAAACGAGTGGTGTTCATGGGTGATGACACTTGGGATAGTCTTTTCCCCCGAAAATTCCACCGTTCTTTGCCCTTCCCTTCTTTTAACGTCAAAGACCTACACACTGTGGACAATGGGATTCTCCAGCACCTCTACACAACCAGTATGTATATTTTTGACTGGAAACATTCACAGCCGAAGAGAGTCCTAACAAAAAATAGTAATCTGTTGTTTTGTGTATATGTGTTGCTTCCATTTGTCACTTTGTGGACTTTAACAGTGGTGGGTGATGACTGGGATGTCCTAATTGCTCATTTTCTTGGGGTGGACCACTGTGGTCACAGGTTTGGCCCTGACCACCCTGCGATGGCTGAAAAACTCACCCAAATGGATGGAGTAATCAGGTATGCTACAGTGCACTAGTATTGTTAGTATGCACGTTTGTATTTTAAAGAAAATGCTACATGTATACTTTCATTCGGCAGAATTAAGTATATCCTACAAGTACTGGAGGGGTGGCGGGTGTTCCATGGGTGCACATCATAAAGTCATCAGGGTTTTTGTAATGTTTTTCAACCCCCCTATTAAAACCCGTAACAATCAACATGGTCATCTTTGTCTTTGAGGTCTGTGATCGACCGTCTACAGAATGACACACTCTTGGTGGTGATGGGAGATCATGGGATGACAGACACTGGTGATCATGGAGGAGAAAGTCAGAAGGAGACTGATGCCGCTATCTTCCTATATAGTCCTTTTCCCATCTTTCCTGGACCCCCATCACAGGTCTGTAGAAATGTTTGGTGTAGTCATACAGTATATATATTCATTTGCTGGCTAAAAAATTAGGTACTCTTAGATAATTGATTACAGTACAAGACCTGTATCAAGGATTATGCAGCCCTCAAAAACGTCTTGAACTTGAAACGTGTGTCAGAGTAGCTATTTTGTTTGTTCAGATCCAAAAAAATCTCTTTTATGAAGTAACAACACAGTGTGCACATTTCTGTTATGCACAATAGAAGGATATTGGTAGGTTGTCCTTCCATTTTCAGAAATTAAAAAAAACCTCCCTCAAATCCGTCACTAATTTCCGTAATGAATTGCTTTTTCAACAGAGCATCACAGGATACACAATGCAAAGCTGCTTGCTTCATTAGTGCACATTGTTTGCCCCAAAGACAAGTAAGGGGGGAAAATATCAGGCATCTGCTGTGTTAAACACAAAAACAAACTGACATTTTTCATTTTTGTAGAAATATTTACATCAAGGTATTTAAATTATGAGCAGAATTGCAAAAAACAGCACATTTGCTCATAAAGTTTCACCTGTGTTATGTCTCTATCTGCAGAGAGAACCAGATGTTGTTCCCCAGACGGACTTGGTTCCTACCCTGGCCTTGTTGCTGGGAGTGCCTATCCCATACAGTAGTGTGGGACAGGTTCTCCTACCTTTGTTTCCCTTGCATGGTCATGTACAAGATGCAGTTGGAGGTCTCAACCAGCTGGAGGCACTGTGGATCAATACAAAACAGGTTTGTTGCACTGCAAGGATTAATAAAGTGTATTCATTCATGTTTTTGTGTGTGTGTGTGTGTACTTAATATTGTATGTTTTAGTGATGTGATATTTTTCATCTAAAGGTGAACCGCTTCTTGGAGACCTACTCTGTTATGGCCAAAGACATCGCACCAGAGAGTCTAACTCGCCTTAAGAATCAGTTTGCAAGCCTCTCTTCAAAGTACCTCACACTGGTCAGAGAGGGTCACGCATCCTCGTCTGAGCTGGCAGTCGCCCTGCAGGCCTACCTCACCTCCGTCAGAGACACGTGCCGAGCCACCTGGGCCCGCTTCAACCCGCTTAAAATGGTGGCCGGTTTAATCATCTTGGCACTTGCCTGTCTGATGTGTTTCACGGTGTCTGAGCAATCGCTTGTCCTGATCAGGGAGAATAATTTTAGACTAAAGGCCACGGTTGTCACGGCGTTGGCTGTTGGGGTTTGCGTGGCTGCTGGTCAGCTGCTGTCATCGGGCTACATGGAGTTAACGTGGTGCCTGGCTGCTACCGCCTTCACCTCTGAGCTCCTCTTCCTGTGGAAGGCTCATCAGTCCAAGACAGCTGTCGTAGTTAAGAATGGAACAAAATACGCAAAAAGTGCAATCTGGTGTACCGCACGTTACCTCCTAACTCCCCCTCTATTGATCACATTCCTTCGCTGTGCCTCCCTGCTTTCTGACAGCTACGTTATTGCCGAAGGCCGGGTAGTAACTTTCTTGGTCTTCTCTCTGGCTCTATATGTTCCCCTCCGTCTCAACTGGGATGGCCTCCTCCTGCCCCCCAACCATGAACCTTTGAAGCCTGTAGGGCTGCTGCCATCACCTGCTTCTTCCACATCCACTGTGAGAAAAGAAACCATCACACTGTTCGCCTCCTTAGCGCTCCTAGTTGGGAGCCTCTACCTCTCCCTCTTCTTCCATGGCTGTCGGGAGGAGCAGGGTGCTTGTCAGCCATCACCCTTCCTTTCTTCTCTCTCCCGGGTGCAGGACAATCAACTGAAGAACATTTACTACGTCCTGTCAGTCCTCTCCCTGGTTGTGTGGACGCATCTACTGAGACGGTGCCTTCGCCACTACGGAAACCTTAACTCTTCAGGTGGAACGGTATTCACAGCTCACTGGATCTTACCCCTGCTGTCTGTGTGTCTGGGGCTCCATTGGGCAGTCAGTGCCTCCTCGGAGGACAGCTTCAGGAATCTGGCAGAGCTCATCAGACTAGCCCAGCTAGCTCTCCCCAGAGCTGCCTTCTGTCTCCTTGGACTGGGACTGGCACTAATTTGGCTGGATCCACTCACTGTGTTTGTAAAAACCAGGGCTGCAAGTTTGGCTAAGAGTTTGTCTTTACCACCTCCACGCTACCGTGCTAGCACCGGTATCAGCCCCCAAGCTGAGCTGCACCACCTCATCCCACAAATATATCAGCGTATGCGGCGCTCCCTGGATGACGGTGAGGCAAGTGGAAGCGGTGAGGAGGACAACAGACCTGCTGTGGAGGCTTATGGCCTAGGAACGGTCTACTCTGCTCCACTGATTCTGTTCTGTGGGCTGCTGGGATTGGGTCTGCTGCAGCTACACCCAGAGGGCATGGCTCTGTCTTTTCTCCTGCTGCTGTTGGAAATGGGGGCTCTGCTGAACATTCACGCCTCCTCCACAACGCTGTGTGGCCTGCAGGGAGTATATTCTGGTGAGATCCTCAAAATAATTTAGTTTGCTGGCTTGCCAGCCACCTCTTTGTGTATCACTGGCGGAGATAAAGTAAATATGACACTTCCTTTCAATGTTTCCCTCAGGTGGGTTCAATGTGGCCTGGACTCCCATTGTGCTGTGGTCTTTGGCAGCCAACCAGTTTTTCCATGCAACAGGTCACCTGCCCACATTCTCCTCCATCCAGTGGGGGGCAGCCTTTGTGGGATTCCCTGATGGTCACACAGGCACCATACTGCCTGCCTCACTGGTTACACTCAACACGTTTGCCTCTCACATTCTCTTTGCAGGTACACTCTAGTGCGGACTTTTGTAGACTAGTTTAGGTTTATCATAGAGAGAACAAATAGATTTACTCGCTTTAAGATACATGACATTGTTTTTCTATATACCCAAGGTCCCCACTTTTATGCAGGGACGATAATAAAACAATAAAGTAATTGATACGCCGATAAAAATGTCTTTTTCACCTCACCATAAAACCTTCTTGCTTGCATGATTTTGACATTCTTCTCCCATTTTGGATCAATGTTTGATGTCCAGAACCCTCCCCTTCTCTCTTCAATTGCCATTGTTACTCGTGACACAATGCATGCTTAAGCCTGAAATATGCCTCACAGACTTAGAGTATCTGCTTTATTATAGCTTTCAATGGTGTAGAAAATGATTATCAATGCATCTGATTAGGTTGTGAACGTATACGTATAACAAAATTCCAAACACAAGCATAAAAAACATTAACATAAGACAAATTTCCACATTGTAAAAAATGTGCAAACTGTTGACACCTCACTTTGTGCCATAGTGGGGTGTCCGTTGCTGCTGTTCTGGCCGTTGGTGTGCGAGGTCCGTGGAAATAGGGGAGGAAAAGCAAGTCAGGACGGAGGAGAAGATGCTGTGATGGAGATGAGACTTAGGGAGAGTCCTCAGCTTTTCACCTCAGCTCTTCTGCAACTCTCAGTGCGCTACATCCTTATTCAAGGAGCACAGGTACCACTATATTATCATCAATGGACATAGAAAGATTTAGAAATAATCAAACATGAATCTTCATGACTAGATTTCCCCACACTCAGTGACAGTTAAGGAACACGTTGGAAAATGGGCTGATTTTTCAGTAGGATTGTTTGGTGGTGTTCAAATGTATCTGTTTTTGTCATTTGCATTACTGTCAGTAAATGTGTTTTCTTTGCAGGTCTTTGCTTCAGTGTGTGGAGCTGCTATCCTCAGGAGACACCTAATGGTGTGGAAGGTTTTTGCACCCAAGTAAGTGGCCGACTACAATTTCCCGCTCACACAGACTCACTAGTTGTAAAGGCTTTTCAGGATATGGAATTGGTGGAAAATGCCCGGCACTTACAGTACACAGGTTTCCACTGTGCACACATTAGCGTGTGGACCTGTGCTTTGCACTAATGGCCTCCTGCAATAGATATGTTGGTACTTACATGTATCTGAAATGAGAAAATTACCACTTAATACACTTTCTAGAGAGTGACATTACTGATGTGCTGATCTTATGTTGGTTTTCTCTTCTTCCAGGTTGATGTTTGAGGCTTCAGGGTTCCTGATGAGCTGCATGTTTTTGTTGCTCGGAGTCTTATTAGTGCTGAGAGTCGACCTGGCAGTTGGACGTTGGTTCAAAAGACTCATCTCTGACACATCCAGGTAGCGACAACCACGTAGTTGCTCTACCAGTGCAACCCACTAGAGCACACTGCCCCAAGGGGAAAGGACCCATTCTGGTTAGGCATCCTTCAAGGACACCTCACTTTTTTTCATATCGAGCATTGACACTAAAGCCTCAATAGTGGGCTAAGCCTGCTTCGTTTTCTACCAGACATGTCACATCTTGAGCTTTTTGGTCATTTTTGGGAGGGTTGGGGCAATTATCTTGCAAACCACAGTTATCACATTCTGAATGTTTCTTTCATGATGGCTGACAGGGACAAATGTCCAAACGCTCACAACACAGAAATACTCAAAACTCAAAAACACAAAACCATTTCTGCAAAAATAAAAAAAAATATATGAGTGCAGTATTTTACAGTTGCATATGTTTTGTGCTATTTGTGTGTTTTTGATTTGGGATCATTTTAGTGTTTGGAGCATTTGAATGGGCTGCACGGTGGACGAGTGGTTAGCCTTTAGGTCAGCCTTTAGGTCACAGTCAGGATATCGGGAATATATATATATATATATATATATATATATATATATATATATATATATATATATATATATATCGGGATATGGGCATCTCTGTGTGGAGTTTGCATGTTCTCCTTGTGTGTGTTGGGGGGGATTCTCCAGGTACTCCGATTTCCTCCCACATTCCAATGAATTGCCGACTCCAAATTGTCCGTAGGTATGAATGTGAGTGTGAATGGTTGTTTGTCTATATGTGCCCTGTGGTTGGCTGGCGACCAGTCCAGGGTGTACCCTGCCTCTTGCACAAAGACAGCTAAAAAATAAATGCAGTAAGCAAGCAGTGGGCACCTGATTTCATGGAACAACACAGTACAGGGTAGACAGATCAGTTTCTTACCTACAATACTGTACGGAAACCGAGACAACAGATTTTCCAAAGCTGAATCATTCGAAAACTATAGCATCCATAAATGAGGTTTGACTGTAAATGAAGTGATTTGCAATTATTGAGCCGTTATACAGCATATAGACAGTACATGGAGTGTGTCATTTATGAGCCACAAGTGTCTGAAGCTTCTATAGGCCATCCTTATTTGTGGTCATCTTGGAGAAAGTGCACATATTTGTATTTTTTTTGTATTTTCAAGATGATGATCTGATCACTGCCAGTTGATACTTAACAGGTATTATGGTGTTTTTGATTGTGTGTGGACAATTAATCTACTGTTTTTAATAGGGGTATTTGATTGATCTTTATCTGTCTATTTATGATTTAGTATTTAATTAAACACAAATGGTTAAACATATGTCTTAATGAAAGTCGTTTTTTTTGTAATTATGTCATTATGGGTCATTGAGTCCACTTAATGTATTTTCTACAGGATGTGAATCGGTGTCCAGGGCACCATGTGTTAGTTTGCTGCTGAAGTTCATTAAGCTAATGCACAATATTGAAGGGATGTGGAGCTCAGGTTGGAACGACACTGCAACCTGATGAATGTGTGCCGTGGTGGCTTCAGCCCAACTGATGATTCAACTAATTTTGTTTGTTTTGGGGGGAAATAATGAATATATAAATAACTAAAATGTTTTTTTAACACGTCTTCTTCATGCAAATAAAGTACTTTAAGGACTTTACGGTGTTCCGTGTTTCAAATTCAGCTTTATTTACTTTCACTATTTATATTTAAGGTGCTTAAAAAAAAGTACATCATGTTTATTGATCAAAGTAGATGATGGAGGAGATGGGTGTTTTACAGCCCATCAGTCAATGTGCTTCATTCATTATTCACAAGTGATTTCCACATTTCCAATTCCCATAACACTAAGCTTCGTAACGTTGCACTTATACACATTAGCAACAGTGAAAATCTGCTGGAAATCTTCAGTGACTACTAGTGTGAAATTACCCATGTCTGTCTGTACCATCGAGTAAGGCAATAAATACCCTAATAATGGAATCTAAGTAAATATTCCTGGAAAACTATAAACTAATATTTATTTACCTGTACTATACAGACTAAACTTGAAACTGAAACCAGTGAAATGCAACAAAATACAATAAATGGAAAGCAGTGAAGCATACAAGAGTACAACAAATTCATACATCCCTGCCTGCCATGCCACTAATGTCAATAAATCAGCAGCCAAACTCAAAGGGCTTCACTATTCTGTCTGGCCATTGTTAACAGCAAGCACATAAAGCGAGTTAAAAGCCAAAGTGGCCATTTCTAGACGGGAACGCAACCCCAAAAAAATGATAATGCAAGGTTAACTGCCATGTTATTCTAGGGAAATAATGTTAAATTGTTTCCGACTCGCACGCATCACCATTCTACTGAGGCTGTGCAGACACATTTGCGTCCTAAACAAATCACACAATTGATCTGTGGATGTGGCGCATAAATATTTATCTCAATCTACTTTCCACAATTGCATTAGAGGAGCACACTTGATTGATGTCACTATTCTGGTCTGAAGTTATTATAGCACAAATGGTCACAGACAGCTTTACTCGTATAGTTGCAATTTTGCAAGACCTTTTTTAAAAATCAAATAAAACACACCACAGTTAACATATGCATATGTTCATACATAAAAAATGATACATGATTTTTCTTGAGACTAGTTGCAGCTGTTGTCTCAATTGTCTCAAGGAGGCAGGCATCTATCTATGAAGATGTACAATTTGGTGCTGATCCAAATCAGGATTCTTAGTAGTTCTGGGACCAAAAAGTTATTCTGGTTGTTTTTGTTTCTACTGCTTTCAAACAGAACCACCCACTTAATCAGGATATTATGCTCCCTAGTAGTTTAAATTGTGTGCGCTTTCATCCAGTCTTCCAGATCTCCATCTTTAATAGCATTATGTGGAACTGTGACCCGTTTCCCAATTAATTTTCACATTAAAAACATACTTTTAGAATCTGTGTTGAACCATTAAAATCGGTGTCAGAAGCCCACAATCCAATAAAACCCAAATAACGAATTAAAACAAACATGAGAAATCCCACTTCTGATACCAAATTGTTGTGGAAAATGTTTTTTAGCACCAGTAGAAAGAAAAAAAAACAACTTTTCATATTTATTGTGTACAGAAAAAGACAGTTGATACAAACCCAAAGCAGTCTGCCACATGTATCCCCCTAAAGGACAGAACAAAAGAATCGTCAGGTGCAAGAACATCTTTTTGGTTCATCAAAACCCGTTTTTTTTTTAGACACGGGAGTATCACGGGAGTGTCTAACCTTGAGCACATAATCATAGTAAGGCATAGTTTATTCTTCTAGCAAGTTAGTGTGATAATGTTTATTTGTCAAAATCAATCATTAAAATCGACCCTAGCTTGGCAGGTTTGAAAAAGATGGTGGTATTTATTGTTTTTCAAATTGCTGACGTCTTCTGGTATATCCCAGGGAAGCCCACCTCCCCTGGAGTGTACAGTACGATGAATAATGTGTGTTGAATAATGACAATAGTGATACACTAATGCTACCTCCATTCCCACAGAACAGCAACACAGGAAAAAGAGAGCTTTTAGGAAGGGGCTTAGTGCTGAAACCTTGAGGATGAAAAACACCCCATTTTGAAGTGGCTCTGAATCATCGATGGGCCCATAAATTATTTCTGTCTGTTCTTGTAGAGCTTAGGGCAAGGGTGCAGCTCTCAGACATTTGGCCATCAATAGAGTACAGACCTCCGCCTTTATTCTTATCGATGGGCATTCAAGTTGTGAAGGATGCTTCTGTTCAAAGAGTTTGAACTTGTGCTCAGCAAATCATGACGCATCAGTACACTGGTGCTTATAAATCACATACAGAATGTCATATTAATCTTAATGATCAAAACTGAAGCATGACAGCAATTTTGGCTTTGGATTTTTTTGTGACCTTCATTTGTGACCTATTTTCCAAAACTGAATGTGTGAGGCCTTTGGAAGTAAACATGTGAAACAAAGCTGATACCTGATCTCAAAAGACATTAAACCAATGCCAAGACCAAAGCTGGATGCTTTGGCTGTGTGATGATGATGATGATGATGATGATGATGATGATGCAGAGGGTAAACACAGATGGACTGTAGCACCCGGTCTTTGCATGCTCATCCACCACCCAACTCACACTCTTATGGTCACTGCAAGTTCTCTCCTGAGACTTCACTGGCAAGAATTGGGTATTTTTGTCTCATGTTTTTCTGTTTTTATTATTGTGATGATAGCAAGTATGAGGTAAACATCACCTTGTTATAAAACAGACCTACTGTATTATCTTGCGCCGAACAGAAACAGACACACAACAGGCGATAAGTTGAAGTCTTCCAAGTGAAGATTGTTTGTGAGCTTTTAGAGCGTGAAGTAGAATTATTAACGCTGACATGTTGGTGTGAATCAAAGAGGATTTCAGTGTTACTTTTCATAGTTGTTTGAGCTTTGCAAACGTGTGGGAGACCTCAGCTTGTCTGACTGTATTGATTTAATCCCATGAGACAATTTTGCTCCCAGTCTGTCCACACACTGTCCTTACATTTTAAAAAATTTCAGGCTTTTAGGATTTGTTTTTACAGTAAATTCCGGTGTATAAGCCACTACTTTTTTCTCATTATTTGACCCTTTGTGGACTCCTGTAGAGCAGCTACACACAATAACCTGTACATGAGTGAGGCACGTCTGAGGTCCTCTGTGTCTGCCACTTGCAAAGTCAAGTCTCGAGAGAGGAGTCGTTGTGTGTGACTGGCCAATCAAAGAGCATAAAGAGTGAATACATAAAGAGCATTTTCTTTAAACGCCAATACAGATAATGATGAAATGTACTAATTTCATACTAGGATAGTGTTGACATTTTCTTGTTCAACTACAAGTGGTACATAATTCTTCCATGAAAGACATGCTGGCAAACCTGAAATAAAAATAAATAAATAAATAAAAATATTTTGGCTTGTTTGGCAGTTAATCCTCCAAATCAGCCTCAGCTGTTCCTGCATCTTCTCTCAGGGAACACTTTTCTGCTTGGAATCTTCAGTGATGCCAAGGAGTACACATGCACACACACAGTCCAGATGTGTTTTAAATAAGGAAAAGGCAGAAACATACAAGTGATTTTCATGGCATTTGTATTGTATTATATTCCATGCCTAAACATATTGCTTGGAATGGGTGCATACAAACACAGCAGACACTACAATGGAATCTAATCAAATAAAAGTGCAGTTTGATTTAGAATTGTGGTTGAGCACATTGGTAAACGTTATTCCCTGAACCTTCAGAGTTGGGCGTCAAAAGTTAAATCGGCTGACACCAATACTAATACTGATAGATCAGGAGGTTTCCTACAGCCACAGCTCATAATACTTCAGTTCATTTAACAGATATATTAATGGAAGCATTTATAGCATTTATAGTATTTATAGTACGTCTAATCAGGGCTTCAGAAGATAAAATGGGATACCGTGTGAAATACATACACATGTACATATTTAATGGCTATTTTCCAGCAGAACTGCAAACAGGATATCATCAGTCATGTCTAGAAAAGTGTGATTTCTCTCTCTCATGTTCTATGTTTACATATTTACAGTGAAAAGCAGTGAGCTCCGGACCTCTCGGCACCATTGACAGCTGTGAGGCATATGCTGCTTGATGTTGCAGCAGATGTGCTTCTCCTCGCTGTCAACAACTGTTGGTGAGAATAAGAGCGTATGAGGATACACTTCAACCTCATGTCTACTTTGTCATTACAGCCAGACAGTTATAGCATCTCAGGCTGATATTGAATCTTTTATGAACTGTGAGTATCGTGAGGCAGAGAGAATGTGATAATGAAATACACGAACCACTATATATAAGCGAGGCTCAGCTGCTGAATACTCTGTGATCTTGTCTGTTTTGAAACGCAACCGAGAGAAAAACTGAGACATGCATGAAGCAAGGCAGGCATCGGGGCATTGGGTGGATTGGCCTCAGCGTTGGAGAAGAACACATTAAACTAATGGATCAATGTGCAATCTGGCTGGCTGCTCAACAATAACACACACACCCTTCCAGGTCTTCCTATCGTCAACCTCTACTCGCTAATGTATCATCCAAGGCTTCCTGTACAATTATATTGTTTTTTATAGCTGATATTTGGATTCACTCTCCCCAAGGAGCTCGTATTTGAGAGTTGTTCACATTAGCTTTGAACATCAGCGAGAAACTTTGGACATTTCATTTAATAGCAGTGATTGTACTTCACTTCACTCACTCAATGTGTTCTGAATGGTTAATATGACTGGTGGACAGTCCAGGGTGTACCCCGCCTCTAGCCCGAACAGAGCTGGCATGCCCGTGACCCCCCTGAATGGTCCATTCCTCCAACTTACAGTTGATTCCTGACAATACACTAATTTTATTTTACCTGTTTTTCCAAAGCCAAGGCACAGGATTTATGCGGTAAAGGACTCAGGCAGTCAGACATAATGTCAATAAATTCTTTATAAGACAGCTGTATGAGACATCTGATTTAATAAAAGCAGGAGCAGTAAATGCAAACCTGGAAAATCAACATGGAAAGACAGCGCATGCAGAAGGTACAACTGACTTCTTCAATCTTTGAAAGCCCCAGAATCTCAAAATACATTCATAGGATTTTGCAGTCATTGCATTGTATTGCATTATATATAGTATTTTTAATTTATGAAAATAATATGTACCTCATGAGACATACTCCTATTGTTTGATACAGAATGCACTAAGGGTTACCATTATCATTAGCATCATTTTCCCTCACAGTATAGCATCATACATCATACAACATCATACATCGGTGCTGTCGCCATCTGATATTAATGGGCTTTCACTGCTGTAGTACTTTGTTTACCTTCAAGGTACTCAAAGCGCTTTGATAGTGCTTTCTAATTAACCAACTGATGACACTAAAAAATGGACTAGGGTTGGGTGCCTTGACACATTAATACACATTGTCAACTACTGTGACAATGGTGTTTGCTAGTTAATCCTCCATGCAAAAGTTGCAATATTAAGTTAGTGTAACAACCTGCTTGTGTCATAACTGTCATTGTACGCCATGGTGGCGTTGCGATGCAACCAAGTGCAGGTAAAAAAAATATTTTTTAATAATGATTTCACTGTACAGCAGCAGGAAAATGGCAACTGAGCAAACCAAACGACAAACAAAGGACAATGATCCAAACAAGGAGGGAGCACACACCTGACTTAAATAGACCTCACTGAAATTAGGAACAGGTGCGGGTGATAATGGCAAAGCAGGAAGTGATTACAAAAATAAAAACATCTAAAGAGAAACTAAACCTGCTTTGGGCCTGCTGATGGTTGTACAGTCTGAGTCTTGTGTGGCAGGCATGAGTGCAATGGGGGCAAAGCAGTCGAGGCCTTCTTTCTCCTTTATTTTGTGTCTGTCACACCTGCTCTCTGTGGGTCATCACAGGACCAAATAATACCAAGACTGCTTCAAAGATGCAGGAAGTGGTAATGTAATGTAATAATGTAAAAAGTGTGTAATTTCTGCATAAACGGTGTGCAAACAGTACGCAAACCAGTCTTATGCTTTCCAGGTGTACTATAAATAAATCAAAGACATGTATTGCCATGGCAAATTGCAGAACATCCATCCCTTTTCTGTACCGCTTATCCTCATGAGGGTCACCGGCATGCTGGAGTCTATCCCAGCTAACTTCGGGAAAGATACACCCGGGACTGGTCGCCAGCCAATCATAGGGCACATATAGACAAACAACCATTCACACTCACATTCATACCGATGGACAATTTGGAGTCTCCAATTAACCTAGCATGTTTTGGAATGTGGGAGGAAACCGGAGTACCCGGAGAAAACCCACACATGTACGGGGAGAACAAACTCTACACAGAGATGCCCGAGCGGGGAATCCAACCCCTTGCTGTGTGGCCACTGCTGTAGGACTTTGTACGTCATATGGATTAGAATGAAGGCTGCAGAAGCACCTTTTTCTTCCAGCTGCATCTTATTAGTAGTCAGGCTGGTGACAGGGTTGTATATATGCTTTGCATATGACCCCAGGATGCAGCGATGAGGGCCCAATAGCAGGTAAAAAGGTATTTATTATTGATAGTATATACTATATTCTATACAACAGAAAAAACAACAATGACCCAACAAAGAAAGGAGGTTGCACCTGAACTCAATCGCAAACACAAATAATGGAAAACAGGTGCAGAAGATAATTGAAAGCAACATAAAACAGAACAGAGAAAGGTAGTACAACAGGAAGTTAATACAAAATAAGGGCGTGGACTAAGAACTGAGGAAAAGAGGAAAACTAAGAGAGCTGTCACGAGGAGGTGAAGCCCGATCGTGACAGTATATTCCTTAACCTGCTGCTTTATCAGGATTATCTTGAGAAGCCCATGTGAAATTTCCTTTAGAAGTCACAGCATTGTGGAATTGGTGTGATTGTCTCAAATGCACTCGAGAGACACGCAACCATGCGTAGTGCGGGGAAGGAACCGACACGGCCAAGAGCAGTCCATCACATTTATGTTGTTGTTGCTGCAGCTGTTTGCTGCTGAGAGACAACACGGGAGGATGAGAGAGCAAAACAACACGCTGGCGGGCTCTCTCACCTCAGCCACTCACTCCAGATGGAAGCATGATCAATACGGTTAGTGAGTTTTAAAAGAACCAAAAGAGGAATAGTGGAGTGGTTTACTTTTGTATTTGCAAAAGAGATATGACTTTTGCCTCAACGCACTGGATTTGTATCTTTCAACTGATCATATATGGAAAAAATGGCACACTTGGACCTAAACCAGCACCATACATACTGTGTTTTTCTGTCTGGAAGTTTCAAAAATGTGGTCAAAGTGGATGAAAGCATGATAAGCGTGCAGTGACTCTGACTAATGGGATTGCAGGATGTCAGCAGGTGCACCTAATGCAGGAAGGCAGCCAGGGGTACGAGCATAACCCAAAATACATTACCAAAACAGAACAGGCACACAAACTAAATGGACCATAAGCAAGACTGTGACATGCCTCACACTGCATCAAACCAGTTACAAGATCATTCACAGCTGGATGGAAATATTTAAGACCAGGGAGAGAGTGGATTAGCTGAGACAATCTTCATCTCGCAAAGGTGAACAAGACTTGTGACATTTCCAAACAGTGAAGGCACTAGAGTTACTTTATTGTTATTAGGCAGACACCGAGGGGGTCATATACAACACAAGGATATACAACACAACTGAACACAAAATGCAGTTTTTACATGAAACATATTATTGTTAAAGGGGACCTATTATGCTCACATTTTGTATTGAGTTGTGGACTTCTATAGAGCAGCTACACACAATAACCAGCACTGAAAGCTTTCTAGACCTTCCAGAATATGCACCTATTCCAGATGTATTTCTTTGGATTTCATGTTTACCATGAAAACGGTCTGTTTTAATGTAGATTTCCCCCTGACCATCAGACTGCTGAATGCCAAATAAGCCCACACGCACAACCAAAACTTTAAATTATTATTATTTATTCTAGATTATTTAAATTATTTGTACAAATTACTGTTTACGCTGTACATTGTTGTTCATATTTGATGTGATCTATTTATTCTTCACATTTGTATTATTTATTATTTATTATTTATTATTTATTATTTATTATTTATTATTTATTATTTATTATTTATTATTTATTATTTATTATTTATTATTTATTATTACACAGGAGCCAAGCAAAGACATTTCATTGGCAATTTCACTGCTGTGTTATTGTGCAATGACAATAAAGAAATGTCTATGTCTATGTCTATGTCTAGATTTGCATTTAATTTACAATTTACATTATTTGGGGAGGTTTGGCTAGTCTACATGCAGTGTAAATTGGGGACACTATTTAGATTGTGCGGTGGAAGAATAGAAAATGAGCACTACAAGACCGACACGGAAAACACACACAAACACCTTTCAGCAAACCCAGTATGGCTGTAGGGAAGTTATTAGTTATTAGTATTTGCTTCATGCTTTTAATATAACCCAACAACAACTGAAAAGAAACACGCCAAATATTTCATCTTTGAGTTGTTATAATTGGATAATGCTTTCTGTTATCCACATTAGAGGGAGCATGTTATTTGGCTTACTACACACACATATTTCTCAGAGCAGCTCCACATACAGAGTGACAGATTGCACAAGAAAGATGCATTCATCTGCACTGCTGTATGGACCCCAGTCGGAGGAAAGCCCCATCCGCTTCATGCCTGCAACCATTTTAAAGCAAAAGCATTACCAATCCATATTCATTCATCACTGGGTCTAATGTAATAGTCAAGGGATGTATAAGTGACAAACGTCTCTGGAAACAATGGAAGGACAAAGAGATTATCATCTGCTGTCTTCCATGGCAAAAAAAACTTTGCAATAGCAGAGAATAAAAGTAATTAATTGCCTTTAAATGACAAATGATGGGCTTTTTAAGTGATAGGCACCACAATGATGTTGGGTGACTTTACTGGTTGTCATGAAAATAGTCTGCATTTCTGTTACACAGACAATAAGCGCATAACTACCTCCATTCCTCACTGTTAGAATTACATTAGAATTACTTATATACGTATACGTATGTATATTGTCTTGTCTTCTCAATGATGGGGTGATTTCATTCAAGATATTCTGCATGTACAGACAGTATGGATATAATTAAATTACCCACCTCGTGTGAATTCATATTTATAAATGCTCCCTCTGATCGGTTTCACCATCACATGTCAGAGAGGCTTTTGGCCAACAAAACAAGACATCCATAACGATGCATTGGCGATAAGTGGCGGTCCATTTCCTTTCACATTAAGGCCTGGCCGTAGGGAAATGTTTTTTTTCTGCTACTCGTTGTGCCCAACAGTGTATCCATCTTTCATTTACACCAGTGACTTAATGAATTATGCATGCAGGCGAAGCGTGCCTTTCCTGCTCACATCATGTTTTGATATCGAGCAGCGCACCCTGACAGTTCTACTGGTTGAAAATGCAGAATGTGACACGAAAGAGTAACTTGATTGCTGAACATCATGGCATACTAAATGCTTATTGATGATGCCATGGCCTCCAAAGCCCATTTTCCTCATCAGTGGCTAACCTTAAATCAATTTCTACACACAGCATGAGTCTAACTGTGTTCATTTTATCTCAAAACGTCCTGAACCGAATGACGTAAAATACAGTTCTGGTTATGAATCCCCGCAGGGTTGCCACATGCAATATTTGACTTATTAACATATCCTATCATGTGGAGAGTCACATCCTCTACAATTACAGTGAGTGGAGGATGTGCAGAAGAAATTAATTTGATCATTGCCAAGCTGCATTCAGCTGCCAGCTGTCTGTTTTTAATCAGTTTTTAAAAATTGTCAGAGCGCTCTATGTTTGTCCAAACCAGAGTCCAATCTAATTTGTAATTGTACGTGATCATTCACAGAGCTGACCCATTCTTTAGAGGAATGGATGCCCACAGACACTTCCTGGGATGGGGCAAAGGAAATATTACCGGTACACCATCACTACCTGTTTGCTATTGAATATGCTATATATGTATGCTATATATGCAATATGCTATCTGAATATGGTTATCAAGGTTAATTTCCCACAGTACGATTAAAAAAGGATCATGATTGTCTGTTCTTGTTCATCTGCTTCATTACAGTGTTTCAATGTGTTGTCACAGAATATGAGTCTTTTTCATTACTTGGTTTTCACATTTTTTCATATTAGCGAATTAGAATTTTCCTAGCTGCTCGGCACCACCATTGAAAATGCCATCATAAGTGCTCCTCTGTTTGTTTTTCATAACATTTCTTCAAGGCTGACAGCTCCTTTTTTTTTGTACCAGCAACTCATACAGTGGTTTGTACAGATAAACAAATATAAATTATTAAGTTCTGCTCTCAATTAAAATTCAAATTGGGGGTCAAAATTTCACCCATGACATAGCTAATGCATGCAGCAAAATGAATCAAACCTCTTCACAATCCTCACAAAATGTTGCAGAATAATACTGTGAATGTTGCAACCATCATAATAGACAGTGTAAGTACTCTAAACTTGCTGATATAGTTAATCTTCAAACAGCAAAAATATTGCGTAAAGCTAAAAACAACCAATTAGCTAAAAATGTCATCCAATATTTCTCTACAAGAGAGGAGAAATATGATCTCAGGGAAGAAGTACATTTGAAACACTTATATGCTAGGACTACGTTAAAAAGCCATAGCATTTCAGTATGTGGAATCAAACTATGGAATGGATTGAGTAAGGACCTCAAACAATGCACAACGATGAGCCAATTCAAGAAACAATACAAGCAGTTGATGTTTGCTAAATACAAGGATGAAGAGTCTTGAACCAGTCATGATGTGCTATATATATCACTATATTGACACTTACTATGGTACCCATTATGTCATTGTATGGTCATATCACCTCGTACTTTGGTATGAGGTGCATTATTAAAAAACAAAAAAACGTTAAACTGTATTATGGAAAGCAGGAAGTGAACAAATGTAACAGTTACTGATTGTAAGAGTACCACATGGAGGGGTAGGATTTAATAAGCTTTTCTTCTTCCTACTCCTTTAGGGAGTGGAACTGTGAACTGATTATGGGATGCACTCAATTCATCTGATGCATGTTCAAATGAAATAAAACCATTACCAAGTACATTATAGCAATCTAATTGATATTGATCTTATTATGCATTGTGTAAAACTACGACAGAAACCCAATTAAAAACACAAAATGAATACAGGACCACCATCCACCAGTACCAGCCTGGAGTTTTCTGTTCAGAAAGGTGCACAAATATGCGGGTTAGAACTCGATAAGGTCATCAGATATTTCCATTATGCTTTCCCACATCATCAGCATTTGAGTTGTTGATAAAAGCCATTTTGTTAGTTCTCATGTATCTGCATTGTTGTGTTTGCATATGTGATACTAATTAGGAAATGTTTTTATTCTGTTAATATTTGAGTCAGACAATAAACGTCATGCGACAATTTATCGCCGGGGTTCCCTTTTGTGAAGAGCTGCTGCATCGTGCAGAATTCATTGAGCAAAAATGAGCACTTCCAGCAAAATCTGCAGGCTGCTGACCACATCCTGAGATGCTCTCCCATCATGATTATGTCAAATGGAGGGTTTCCATTACAGGATAGGGTCCTATCAAATATTTAATTGCTCTAATATGCCAGGTTGGGCTACTGCCATGGAAATATGGACCACCGTTTGTACTCTAAACATTACGACAAATTACTTGTAATCTTTGGATGACTGCTGGTAATGAAGCCGGGAGGTGGTTATGATATTCACAGCTAATAGCTTTTCCTTTCATTAGCGTCTTCCTGAGTGCACTGAAATTAACTTCGACTTTATATACAGGAAGTGCATGTCAGGTGCGGAGGTAAGTCGCTTTTTAAAAATGAACGAGAGAAACAGAACAGAAAGTTTGAGGATTTTTTTTTGTGGTTTTAATTAAGAGGATTAGCCTAATCTCTTCTGTTTCTGTCACCTTGTGTCTTATTAATTAACCTCGCCAGTCCTCAGTGGCAATTCTCTTCTCTAGTCAAAATGTTAACAGAATGGTAATAAAAATGTCGATTTTTGACACATGGTTTCCCTTTTCAATCCATCCTGCTAGCTTAATATTGATGTTCTCCTCCGATTTTGAACATTTGCAATAGAAATGTCTATTTGATTCAGCTCCAGAACCCTTCACTTCTCCTTTCAATTGCCGTTGTCAACAGATGGAACCGGAGGCACGATGTAGCCAAAGTACACAAGTATGGTGCGTTCAAGGGCCGCCGAACAAAGTGCAAAATGTTTCATTCATTCATTTCCTACCGCTTTTCCCTCACGGGGGTTGCGGGGGGTGCTGGAGCCTATCCCAGCTGTCTTTGGGCGGGGTACACCCTGGACTGGTCGCCAGCCAATCACAGGGCACATATAGACAAACAACCATTCACACTCACATTCATACCTATTGACAATTTGGAGTCGCCAATTAACCTAGCATGTTTTTGGAATTATATAATGATAATAATATTCTTAACATTCTTTTATAACTACCTCAGCAGACAGCAGACCTCCACCCAATTAATTATATACTTATTTATATATATATATGAATTAATGCACGCTCACTACATTTTAATAGGTTCTTTTTTATTCTTATTTATTATTTTTTTATTGTTCTTTTTATATCTCTATCATTTGTAAATCAACTGTATGGTTTTAATTCGTCAAATGACCTAAAAGGCATATTGGTCATTACAACAACAAAGATATTTAGGCACTGTACTGCACAAAGTAGCATCAATTTATTTTCACATTTTAACTTTCCACTTACAGCAACCGCCTCTGCTCATATATCTGATTGTTATCATAAATGTGTTGGCAAGGCTTTGATTTTTTTGGCAAATTGAGACATATTTCAACCCATTTCAATATACTGCTATCTGTATGAATTAAGTCGGGACAGAATTAGAGCGTAAAAGGATAGTGATTAGGCATAAATCTCAATCTTTGCAGCCTTCGGGGGTAAAAAATAGAAGAATAAAGTGGGGAATGTTCGATATGCTATACTTTTGATATCACTGAACATCAACTTCTTTCTTGGGAGATTAAGATATTGTGTGTAATGGTTCCCAAACCCCAGGTAGTGGGTTAGTATGGGGTCGTGAACAGGTTCAAAGTGGATCATAAACACCCTTAGGAATTAGGAGGAAAATTTACACAGACCAAATTTACCATGTATTGAATAAAGTCAGCACGGTTGCATTATGGTTAGCATGTCTGCCTTACAGTCAGGTGGTACGGGGTTCGAATCTCTGTTGGAATGGTTGCCAACTCACAAATCAATTGGACCACACATGTACTGAATGTAGCGACACAACAATCAGATCAATGTAATGGCATCCAATTATGAGTGTATCTGGAAGATTGTTAAATATATAATGTGTAGCCGGTTGGAACGTGGCATCTTTATTTGTTTTGCTCTAAAAATCAATATGGCGCAAAAGGTTAATATGGTCAAATATCAAAACAGAGCTTGTTCAACACCCATTTCATATCTTATAACCTAAGATAATTGAAGAAGCTGGGGACAAAGGTCGCATACTGCTACATGATTTTTACCTCGATGTAAGCTGAGAGTGATGTATTGATTATGTGTTGCTTAGCAATGTGGACAAACAAACATACAATTAAAAAAAAATTGTCTTCGGGGCTGCACGGCGGTCGAGTGGCTAGCGCGCAGATCTCTCAGCTAGGAGACCCGAGTTCAAGCCCACCCTCGGCCATCTCTGTGTGGAGTTTGCATGTTCTCCCCGTGCATGCTGGGTTTTCTCCGGGTACTCCGGTTTCCTCCCACATTCCAAAAACATGGTTAATTCCAAATTGTCCATAGGTACGAATGTGAGTGTGAATGGTTGTTTGTCTATGTGTGCTCTGTGATTGGCTGGCCACCAGTCCAGTGTGTACCCCGCCTCTCGCCCGAAGACAGCTGGAATAGGCTCCAGCACCCCCAGCGACCTTTGTGAGGATAAGTGGCAGAAAATGAATAAATGAAACTGGAGGCTAACTAGTTAGTTCACTATACGGTATACTACTACTATACTACGTCTTTGTATGGCATATGCATGTCAGACTGCCATGAATACTGTGTATCAATCATGTGACAAATGTCATATCATGGATGGATGATAAGCTGATGGTGATCTTTTTTTTTAATGCCATGTGATTGACCCACGTTATGTTTTTATACTAAGTGTTTTAATGCAGTTGATTGATGCCTGAGAATGTTTATTCCACCTGCAAATGTCATAATGTAAGAAGAGTACTGAGTACTCACGCAAGGACTCCTGTGACATTTCCATTTGCTAACATTAATTACTAATCTTCTATACATGCAGCCCCCCCTCTGCGGGTAGAACATTAATTAATTAAATTGTCTTCGGTATGAAGTCCACACTCTACTGAGTATTGTACGATAAATTCTGTTATCTGAGTGAGTCATTCAAAATAGGTTATAGAATACCTGTTTTATTAATTTCTGAGATGAATAGATGGACATTTGTTTAAGTTAAAAACGTCCACCTAATCAGAAGTCGAATATGGTTACAGAATGAAGAAACAAGGCTGTGCATAGGATGTGCTGTGCTGGATATGAATGTTCTATTTTGTACAGAGAATGGTGCTGATCTATGTCTGCCACGTCAGCAAAAGACGCACTTCTCAGCTCTTGTCATCACACACATCACTGAGGAATTTGATGGATGAGATATTTTGGAATGTCTTGGTGCCAATGGTCTGAGAAGAAATTTACAAAAGGCAGAAGGAACTATGTGTTGCAAGATGTCTCTCTTCTTCTGGTGCAGACGTTTGCGATTCTATTCTGTCTGACTTATTTTCAGTACATTTTGTAAACCTTTCATTGGTGTGTAAATCCTATTCTGATGCATATTTGGGGATTAACAAACATGTAAGGGGAGGTCTTTGTTAGGTTGCAGTAGATTTCATCTCCAACAATAGTACTCATTGTATTGATGACATCAACCCCCAGAATAAATGTTATTCTCCATGCAGATCATCACAAAAATATAATCTGTACATCTGCCATGCCGCCACAAGGTTTTTGAAAAAATTAGCTGTGCATATTCCCGTTAACTAACCATAAAACAATACCACTCACATTGTTGTGCTTTATAAGGGTAATAATAAATAAATATCAGCATCACCAAGACTTCGGCATCTGGAAAACATGGATCCATCTGTGCTTTGTCATGTCACATGTCGCTGACAGAGCGCCACACCGTGACAAAGCGCATCTGTGTTTAGAATGCAAGAATGATTACCGAGTACACTGCTTCTTTGCTGTGTCACTTTGCTCAGCAGCGATGGACAGGTAGATAGGAGATTAGCCTTTGGCGGCAGTCTACCGGATTTCGAGAAGAGAAATCCAATTTCCACCTCATATTGCACTGGGACTCGAGGAAGTGTCGGCTTAGCTTTTCCACAACGTTCACTGGCATTCAGAGGTGTCATAAAGGGGACAAATCTATACTGACAGGTCATAGAAACTTTGAGGTAGAAATGTATTTTGTATGTATTTCTACTTGTGGGGGGGGTCGTCATTTTTTCCTTGTGGATTTATTGTTGAGATAATGATGAGTTGTCATTTTGTCATGGGTTGGTCTGTGTGCAAAAGTGGACCAATACCAATAGTGGGTCTCTGCATAATTTGAGGATTGGTTTTGGAGGCCCAAAAAAGGTCGGTATTGTTAGTCCGGCGAACGACATCATGCCAGGTCGATCAACATTTTTGTGCACTGGGCATGGCGGTGGCCGGTTTGAGCTACGGTGATACATCCAGGCATCTGGGCTGTTCCCAACCCACAATCAGAAACCTGCAGGAACGCCACAACATGACAGGCTCTGTTGACGATAAACCGCATCCAGGATGAGAGAAAATAACATTTGAAAATAAATTTGACTACAACACTTTTGGAACCGGTTTCATCGTGCCAGTCGAGAATCACCCGGAAGCAACAACACCCGGATCAACAGCCCCACTGTGCATTGACCCGGTATTGACTGTTGTGACTTTGTGTTTGGCAGGTGCCAAGTGTTTTGTTTTGAAACGTTTCTGTATGCCAATATCCTAAACAAATGATTCATATGAAGGGGCGTCAAAATAAAAATGGTGTCGAAAACATGGTCTCAAACACAGTGAAGCTAAAACAAGCAATCATTGTATATAAACATTGTTTGAAGGGATTGACTCTCTGAACCCTTGAGGAGCAATGGTGCCACAAAATGAATGCCAGCTAAGAGCTCAGCAAAATCAGGTTTAGGTAAATTCAAACTACAAACGCTTAAATGAGCAAATATCAAAACCAAGCCAACACTCATGATATTTCATTAATCAGGCCAAAAAATAATAGATCCCAATGACGTGTTTTGTTAGCTAGCTCATATTAACTTGTTTTCTGTTGTTATATTGCACAGAAAAGGGAAGAAAATATTCATGTTTCAGTAAGGATTGTGGATGATGGGCAAAAATAAAGTTACTTTTACCTTCATTGAAGATGCAATTCTTGATGTGAATGTTCCCAAAGACACAGTGTAGTAGTGAGACACCACTAGGACTCCCCTTTCCTGTTTTGGCATTTCTTGAATTCGATAGTGATTCTCACCTTGATAACCCAAAATGCAGCCAGTTTCAAGTTCCGGCATTTTGATAAAGACGTTGAAATTTAATGTGTCATAACAGGGTGGTCAAGATGATTAGAAATTAATATCATGAGCTATCTTTTTAATCCCTCGTTCAGATAATATGAGCAATTCTTGTCAAGTGAAACATTTTTTTTAACGGTTCAATGCTGATATGGCACCGAATTGGTTAAAAATATTGGCATATTTAAATAATGACTTCATAGATTTTTACAAAAAATATGTTCAGTCAGTGAACACTTCATGACAAAGTGTGAAGGCCACAGTAACCCAAAAAAAGAACGTTGTGATTGCATTTTGAAATGCAATCTTGGCACAAATAAATGATGATTAAAACAAAATGAAGAGGAGGAGAAAGAATTCAGCCTTGGATAAATAATTGCTTCTCACAGTTGCTATGCCTACAAGCCTTCCCTCCCCCCACCCCCCCTGTATCATGTGCAAATATGTACTCCTAATATAAAATGTTCATAACAAAGCACTGCAGGTGTGGATGTAGCATTTTTCAGACTGGTATTTAGTATTATTTCTTGGCCCATGCAAGGCACACCTGTGTAATAATCATGCTTTCTAATCATCACGTTGATGTGTAATTTCACTTCCAAGTGGATGAATTAGTCCAGCAAAAGGAACACTAATTAAAAGAGATTAAGACTGTTTGCATTATTCCCAAATTGGGATTCTTCTCCGACCACCAATCATCCATACATTTTCTATACCGCTTATCCTCAAAAGGGTATCACAAGGGCATGCTGGAGCCTATCCCTGCTGTCCACAGGGAGTGGCGAGGTAAATTCTGGACTGGTTGCCAGCCAATCACAGGGCACATATACAAAAACAACGATTCCCACTCACATTCATACCTTTGGACAATTTGGAGTCGCCATTTAACCTAACATGCATGTTTTTCAATCAGTATCGGCCAAAAAAAAAGCATGTGAGGGGCTCACCCCTGTCACAATCGCTAGTTAATCCCTAGTTACTATTGCAGCACACATCTTGCACTGATAGTCCCCCACACCCACATTTGGCAGTATATTGGCCCATCCTTCAAGATACAGTATACTTATATACGATATCTGAACAATCTGATTGTGAAACCTTGCCTCATTTACGTTGTGTTTTTAATCCCTTTCCTGTTATCGGTAAGACTTTTAACCGTACATTTTAATATGCACTGATTAATGCAAACTTCTTCAGCGTTTGGCCAAGATCAATGCAATCTATTTTCTTTTCAGTAGGTACAATGTGTCTGGGTAGCACATGAAAAGGTGCATTATTCTCTTTAAGTGGCCAACTCAAAGGCATAAAAATAATCTTGTTCCCTTTGGTCCTTTCCCAGTAGCTCATTCAGCTACCTTTCATGTAAGAGTACAGGCTCCGGAGGTACATTTGAGCAGTGGGAAACTCAATGTTTGATCCATCTCATTTGCTGCAATGGCTGAGGTCCTTGGGTCAGGGCTAAGCGTTATTGTAATGCAGTGATTTGAAATGAGACAGACATATTCTGGATGTTGTAGTATTGTAGTCTGCTGAAAGTGCTGCAAAGAAATGGGTTTATATTACAGCATGCATCTCTGCATGTTAGCCTACAACATGAAATGAATCATTTATGAGGAAACAATGAAATGAAAAGGTAGTTTTGGGATGAAGTATGATCATTGCGTCCTTAAACCTACAGTGAACCACAATGTGAACATAGATGGAGGTAAAGAGCAGGTATGTTGAATGACATATGATGCAATATTCAAGCAAATATGCATGAATATGGCATTTTCATTCATTCATTCATTCATTCATTCATTTTCTACCGCTTTTTCCTCACTAGGGTCGCGGGGGTGCTGGAGCCTATCCCAGCTGTCTTGGGGTGAGAGGCGGGGTACACCCTGGAATGGTCACCAGCCAATCACAAGGCACATATAGACAAACAACCATTCACACTCACATTCATACCTATGGACAATTTGGAGTGGCTAATTGAATATGTTTTTGGAATGTGGGAGGAAACCCACGCATGCACGGGGAGAACATGCAAACTCCACACAGAGATGGCCGAGGGTGGAATTGAACCCTGGTCTCCTAGCTGTGAGGTCTGCGCGCTAACCACCACTTATATGACATTTTGTCCGGAAAAAAATAAAAATAAATTGCCCCTAATATTTATCTGCCTTTCCATAGACTGTGTGATGTGTCATTCATCTTCCCTACATTTTCAATCAGGTCAAGCCCCTCTCGGGCCATGCTGCCTTCACAGGAATCAGGAGAATCAACTACTAGACGACCAGTGGAATATGTGTCCCTCAGTGTAAACAAATCCTGAAACAAAAGATGAGTTAGTTGTAGTCAACAGTGGTAGTGGTGTCAGGGTACACATCACAGGCAATTCATACTGTCTCTCAAACATTTGCAGCATTTCCAGAAATGCTGGCTTTTGAACTGTATTAAAGAGCACATTTCTTTGGTGATGTAGCGTTAGTGGTCATGGTTACGACAGCAGTAAGCTTGTGTGATGACGTGTGAGTTCCCAAGGCTGTAAAGGAATACTCTCACAATACATAGCGTACACGTGTACAAACCTGGTGCCATGTGAACGCTTCTCACTCAAGGTTGCATTCGACATGCACACATTATGGAGCTAATATGTATTTATCAAAATAAGAAAAAAAAAAAACACTGCAGAGCTCCTTGTCCTTGGCTGCGTGTCACCTGTTCTGCTTGGTGAGGTGGGCATATGAGGGTAATGAAGCAAAATCGAATAAAACATGGTATTTTGAATATTGTGAAATGGCCATCTGTAGTGTTCAAATTTAATGGGACGCTGTCATACTTTAATCACTGAGCACTGGCGCAGCTGATTATAGGTTAGTTTTTTTCCTCCTTTCAATTTCCAGCCTATTACCGCATATTATGTCGCCTTTCGTAACTACATGCTTTGTCTGAATGTGTGTTTTCATGAGCACAAACAGGTTTTTTTTTATATTTATTGCGATTCTTAGTCCTTGAAAGTCAACAATTATAACTAATGTGCAGTCCCGGTGACGCACACCCATCGACATCTTGCTCAATCTCGTTTAAACACTCTTGTTTCAGTACATTGAAGCGTAGTGTGATTGATGGGGAAATGAGTGAGAGTTCGTTAAGACCCCCCGCCCCAAAATAAAAAAACCAAGCAAGAGAGAATACAAAGTGAAAAGTACAATTGCAGTCTAATTGGACATAACAACTAGGCGCCATTAGCCCCATTCTCAGCTAAAAGGGTAATGATTGCAGTGCTCCAAAATCTAACTCCGACCCGATGGGAATGCTTTTCAGCGTGCAGCTGGACTGTGGACAGCCTGTTAATGGTGACGGACTGCTCAACTGAGGTTGTTAAAATCTCTGAAAGAAGACCTTCATTGTTTTCGAAATGTTCCAAGCCCAGCTGTGCATTTCTCATCCGTCACAATCAGAATCCTATTTTGTGGTGCCTTACTTGACATTTCAAGGCATTTCAAGGCATTTCAAGCGCATGTAGGGCGACCACTACTTCAATGGGAAATATATGAGTTTAGTAAACAAGGGGACCTTGAAACAGTCTGGAAAGCTGGAAGCGCTCCCAGCCTCATCCAGATTTTACCTCAAACAGCCCCCAGCTAAGTAAGGTTTGAGATCGCAGATACAGAGCCAGCTGGTTCAAAATATTAAATCACCAATCTAATATTACTTTTATCACTACTGTACCTCAATATTTAAACATTTTCAATATACACAAAATGCATACTTCTATCACATAGTGTTTATAAATCTGAGTGAACACTTTTACTTTCCCAACATAATTCAGCCACCTCACAAGTGTGACGGAAATTCTTATTAGACAGCATCATTTTTATGCCCGAGGCTGGTTACAATAAAAGGACACTCTGAAATGTGCAGTTCATATCGCACGCCACAATGCAACAGATATCACAAGTGTTGAGGGAGCGTGCAATTGGCATGCTGACTGTAGGATTTTCTGCCAGAGCTGTTGTTGAATTGCACGTTCATTTCTCTACCATAAGTCGTCCCCAGAGGATTTTCAGAGAGTATTTTTAACATACTTGGCCAATAAAGATTATTCTGAGTCTGTTTTGGATACGACTATAGTTCACTTGTCACATTTTCTATGTAACATAACATAACATGCAGTTATTTCCTTTTTCCCTATCCCACAGTCAAAGGGGGACAAGAACCTCAAGACCGGTGGGTCAGCGTGCACTTACGACGCTATTAATAATGCATGGCCCCTCCATTTGAACCAGCGGGCTTAGGAATGACACGGTAGGGCGCATTCATGCAGCTGTTCATACATAATCCATGGAAATAGCAGTGGGTGGGTCGGCGATGAGGCAATGGAGAAGCTGACGTCTGTACCAATGTGTGACAAACATAGCAAAAATGAATTACAATCTATAGTAACTTTAACAAACAATATTCCAGTCAAATTCTGAATTCCAACATCCCGTCTAATGTTACAGCGGCTGCATGAAATGATGGTTAAGCTAAATATAAAGTAGCCACCATTAGCATTAATATTGATTATAAATACTCAGCCAAAAGGCACTTCATTGGTATATCTTACTCAGATAATTCAATAGACTCGACATTTCCTGGTCCTTCAGGAAATAATTGGTTGGCAATGGTTTCATTTCAGCCATATTGGAGAATCCAGCTCGGGGAAAGATGTCATGCAACGCTAAGTGACATATTTACATGTTATACTGAAAGTGCTGTACTTGTTACATCATAATAATAACAATTACTGAATATTATAATAATTTTTGAGAGGGTATTGCTGACCTAAATCCTCAGGAAAGTAATGTATTGATAACTAACATAACTGGTCATATATGATAGCCAGTTGAACACTATGTTGATAGCAGTTTTTATACATTATAGCCTAAATGTGTGACTACTTGTCACACCCACACCATACGTATATATATATATAATATATAATGCATTCTGTGGGATATTTTATACACCTCTTATGTAGCCTTTATGGAGGAGAAATATGATCTGAGGGAAGAACTAAATTTGAAACACTTATATGCTAGGACTACGTTAAAAAGCCATAGCATTTCAGTATGTGGAATCAAACTATGGAATGGATTGAGTAAGACCCTCAAACAATGCACAACGATGAGCCAATTCAAGAAACAATACAAGCAGTTGATGTTTGCTAAATACAAGGATGAAGAGTCTTGAACCAGTCATGATGTGCTATATATATCACTATATTGACACTTACTATGGTACACATAATGTCATTGGATGGTCATATCACCTCATACTTCGGTACGAGGTGCATTATTAAAAAAAAATTAAACTGTATTATTGAAAGCAGGAAGTGAACAAATGTAACAGTTACTGACTGTAAAAGTACCAGATGGAGGGGTACGATTTAATATGTTTTGCTTCTTCCTACTCCTTTTGGACATGTGGAACTGGGAACTGATTATGGGATGCACTCAATTGTAATCTGATGCATGTTCAAATGAAATACAACCATTACCATTACCATTAACATTATGTACATACAACATAAGCAATGTAGATATTTGTGATCATCAACATACAGTAGAAACAACTAAGAAATGTGAATCTCATCACTCAAGTATGATTCTGATACGATTTTGGTATCAATATTGGATTGATCTGCCCACCCCTAGTCATTACTTTGTCGGTGTCACAGCTCTGGAGGGGCGGGGCTCCCCCAAGTTTATGAACCTCAGTGGTCATTCGACTGGGAAGAGGAAAGGGAGGGTGAGGATGCTGACGCTCATAAATCGGCGGTGGAAGTTGATTGGCTGCGTGTGAGTCAGCAGCGCCAAGGTCTCTCCTCTTGACGCGTGTGGCGCCGCGCTGCGTGGCCGCTCACAGGCACACAGGACGAAGCAGCCCACGAAAGGAAGCCAACTATATTTCAGCACCGGAGCTGTCCACGCCGCTTGTGACGGTAAATTATTCTCTCGGGGAGGGAGGGAAAGAAAGAAAGAAAGAAAGGAGTAGCAAAGTCTGCCGTTGAGGCGAGCTGACTTCATCCAAGCCAAAGTCCTGCCATGCTGGACAGCCCAGTTTGAGGACACCGAGGAGATTAAGTCCAAATTGAACGTCAACCTTTTCCCCTTTAACGGTGAGTCCAGACGGGATTCCTCAAGCTCTCCCACACACATTTTTACACACGTTACATAACACACTCCAATACAGGGTGATAGTTGCAGTCTGGAGATGTTATACATAAAACAAGCTAGTCCATGAAGGTCGAATCTACACTAACAAACACAGTTTTCTTCTCAAGGAACAATACTATCAAAATGAAACTTCAATATACTTTAGAGGAGTCAATGTATAGCTTGTACAGAAGTACAATATTTTTTATTAATGACTCCACATTATTGTCATTATTGTTTAAATAGTCTTGTCAAGTGTCTGCATGAGTGCTGGGAAGCTGCGGTTCATTCAGGGAAACATGAATTACAACATAGATGGTGACGGCGGTCGAGTGGTTAGCGCGCAGACCTCACAGCTAGGAGACCAGGGTTCAATTCCACCCTCGGCCATCTCTGTGTGCAGTTTGCATGTTCTCCCTGTGCATGCGTGGGTTTTCTCCGGGAACTCCGGTTTCCTCCCACATTCCAAAAACATGCTAGGTTAATTGGCGACTCCAAATTGTCCATAGGTATGAATGTGAGTGTGAATGGTTGTTTGTCTATATGTGCCCTGTGATTGGCTGGCGACCAGTGCAGGGTGTACCCCGACTCTCGCCCGAAGACAGCTGGGATAGGCTCCAGCACCCCCACGACCCTTGTGAGGAAAAAGCGGTAGAAAATCAATGAATGAATGAATGGTGACGTTGTGAAGCAGAGCCTGATCCCCTCCCATGTGAAACTGGGCCACATGGCAGTTTTGTGAGATATTATCATAATTGCGCTGCAAGGTGGATTTGTGTGCGCAAATATAGTGCAGGCGTGTTATAGCAAGCTGTTCAAAGTCAAGGGTGCAAAAGCATTATTATTTCTTCGAGTGCATAAAGCCTCTTTTGAGATGCTGTGAAGCATATTTAGGTCAGCATGCACTTGGGTGTGGATTGTTTGGCTTTGCACTCACGTAAGTAGAAATCACATGGCACACCTGGGAGTTATAGAGTCAGTGCGGATTTATTTTTAGGTGGCTTGACCTTCTAAGTCAAGGGTGTCAAAATTATACTGGAAATTAAAAGGATGCGTCAAAGATGCATGATTTTAGTATCTGCATTTCTGATTTTCATGTTTTTTGGTGTTGTATAAGTTCTACAAATGGAAGTTTTAACTTATATCACTGCTGTGTAGTTGAGTTGTTGAAACAGTTGGGTTGTGACTCAAACTGCCTTGTTTACTTTTTCAGCAGTCTTTGTTCGTTTGTTATCTTTTTGCCCACATTGGTGCAGAAAAACAGCCAATTTTGCCACAAATATTGGACTGAATCCGGCTCCTCAGTGTGTGACAGATCCCTGCAGTCTAAGCCGCCTCTCCGTTGCGTATTGTTCGACTCACTGCGAGCTGGCACACACATTTCTTTGCTCTGGCAGCGCCTGCATGCCAATGCGATGTCTCTTAGTCTACGCATGCATTAAGAATGAAATTCCTCCATCATTCATGCATGTTTATCTGTAAGCCACAGCTTTTTTTTAATGTTTTCACCAACCTGTTGGTGATATGGAATGCATTTCATGTTCACCAAAACCATCTGTTAGCATCTTTAATTTGATTCATTAGGTGCTGCATGTCCGAATGCACGTACATCTGCATGTTTTAAATGTTTGCGAGTGATGCCGCTCACTCACTCACACTGTGGCTAAACTCATTAGAGTAATTAGTTCCAGGGCTCTGCTTCCCTGGTCCGTCGGTCAGTCCTGTGGCTAAAGGGGGCGGATTCTTTCCCATGAAGAACTACGCTTTGTGGGGATTCTATTGAAAAAAATCACCCCCCTCTCTTGAGGCAAGCAATGAAAGGGAGCGCTGGTTAGGATTCTAATCAGGACATACCAGTGACATCCAACAACTTTGGGAAAGGGGTCCAGGAAGTACCAGGAAGTCAGGGCACCAGTACATACAATGAATAAAGTTGGTTGTTGTAGGTTTTTCATGCCTTTATAGCAAAAATGCTTTCATGCAAAACAGTCTGGGTTTTGGACTATTCAGTAGATTGAACTGAGCTGATCGGCTTTTGTAGACTCTAATGGGTGGTAATCTATTATGGTATAAAAAAGGCAACCTAACTTATTTTGTTGTTTGTGTCTTACTTTTGTTAGAATTGGACCCCAGTGCTTGCACATAAAAAGTTTTAACACACAAGGCGTGCTCCACCAGAGTGGAAGAATAAATACAAAACTGAAAGTAAACCAAGTTAACAAAAAATGCTGAGTAGGAACAGAAACGACAAAAAGATGGTAACAAAGGAAAAATATAATATAAAATAAATATAAAAATATAAAGGCTAAGTGAAAATACAAGACAACAAAAGGTTCTGCTGGAGTAAGTCAAGCAGAACTAGTAGTCAAAATGCGAGAAAATGAAGTGTCCAAAAAGTAGCTACACAACATGAAGCAGAGAATGAGTTAGGCCAAAGTAACAATCTGGCAACAGCTGAGTCTCCCAGCATGGCTAATGAAAGCCTGATGACGATTTCCTTCAGGTGTGCGGCTCAGGTGACTCCGCACCCGGCAGGACAAGCAGCAGTGCACTACAACAGAAAGTAGATAGGATGGGTGGGGCTTACATTGGTATATTATTTTATTGGTATATTATTATGAAAGACTTTATTATTTATAAATTATACAGCTGTCATGTGAAATTCACCGCGTACAAAACAAGTTTAAGATTGCAACATGCATACTTCAACAGGCAGTGTTTGATGCAGCGACTGTGCAGGTGTACCTAATTTTGTGGCCAGTCAATTGGTTACAGTTACCACTGTCTGTGTACTGCCAACTGAAAATTCTTATGTTGGAGGTAGCACGCTGTTTTTAAGACAAAAACACATTTCAAGGAAAAAAGTGGTCAAGCTGACGTAAAACAAGCATCCACAGCGCTGTCTTGTCAAATGCACCGCGTACGTCACAAAACAACTTTACCAAGTAACTTTAGATACACACCGAAATAGAGACGAGCTGAAGAAAACCTAATAACATGGAGGCGGTGTGACCAATGCGGCTTGCCAATTGCACCGTGTATGTAAATGAGGCACCGCTCAGCTGCTCTGTGACTGCCAATCACAGAACGTGAACAGTGAATACATAATGACCATTTCTTTAAAACACAAATGACAAAATTTAATAGTTTCATACTTGTATCCAGCAAAAATGCACATCTGTAAAGAATACTAGTTTATAACAAGTATATAGTAGGATGACATGTAGCGGACAATTGGTCATTATTTTTTAATGAGACAAAATGTTGGCTATAAAAATGGCACTTTTGTTGCAAGTTGTATTGCACATTGCAGCGTCTTATTTTGCACACAGTAAAAGAAGCTCATTACACCCCATTATTGTGAGGATAGAGCTGCTGTCAGTACGAATACTGAAGAGCTGGTATATATCGGTTTGTTGGACATCGGTAAGCAAGCCTCATCTATATGTTGCATTGCTTTTCAAATTATGTTTGTTTTTCAGATAAAATACAAAACTTAACCCAAATAGTGTGGCCAGACATGCTCTGACTGGAAAAGTGGCAACTACTTTGATTGGTTTATTATGATTGGCGTGTGTCTTCTTTCTAATTCATTTCAATGAACATTTCCTCTGTATGATTGTTTCCCTAGTCATATAGTTGTCTATTAGAGGAGCTGATTCCAGTAACCTCCCCGTGTATGATTGACAGGAGGTTGGCAGTGACATGGACCTTAATGTGCCTTGCGGGTGTGCACCACACAGCTACTTAATGAAAAAAATCTAACTTAGCTTCAAATTTCATTTCCTGTTGAATCCTAATATGCAAACCCTTCAACAAGCTGTAATACTCTAATAAATTAGAGAGTGGCGAGACCACAAAAAGATTTCTCATAGGGGAAGAAAAATAAATGAAAAGGATTTGGAGACTACTTTGGTCTCACCTCCTTTCTGAATTGTTAATATTTAATTCAACCAAGACGCCCCTGACATAACTCAAGTGCATGAAGGTATTGAACCACCACCTTCACTCTTGTACTTTTCAGTCTGACTTTTTAGAGATTTCTCAGAGAAAACAGAGAACACAATTTCACTCTTTTCTTATTTTCAAGGAGTGTTGATCCACTGTCACAGTAAATCAATATTCCGAATGGAGTTTTGAAAATAATACCCCTCAGGCTGTGAATGTCAGGACCTATCTGCTTTAAGGAGCGTCTTTACTTCCCTCAGTCTAGACCTTTTTTTAACCTGGGGCATGTAAATCATTCAGAGGCATTTGGGATGTAGAGGAGAACACTGGAGGAGTGCAGTCAATGTCAAGTTTAACAGACATATGCCTTCTTCCTGAGATACCTTTTAAAGATAGTTTAGAAGGCTCTTAACCTTACTACCCATGTCACTAGAGAAAAGTATTCTAATTAATTATGGCACCACGCTGGGGTTACATTTTGGTGTCCACGGGTCTTAGAAATAATCTCACTTCCAAGCTGCACAAATGCGTAAATCCAGTCTATGAGCTACTCAGTCTTAATGAGGTGTTGATAATTAGTGTTCATTTTGAGCAACAATAAACAAGAATACTAGCACTCAACAGAGTGGAGACCAGCTGAGGCTGTGCAGTAATCCCTCGCCACTTTGCACTTAGAATTTCACAGCTTCACTTTATCACGCTTTTTCAAAAATAGTTTCATTAAAAACCATGCGGTTTTGTGGTAGTCAAAAAAATCTAGATACATACATTAAGCAAAAATACTTATTTCATTGGGACTAAAAAACAATGCAGCGCAATATGAATAAAATATTATCAAATCAAAAGAATACAAAATTTACATATTTCCTGAATGCTGTGTAAAAACATAAATAAATAGAAATAAATGTACACTTTATACAAGGGAGGGCAGAAAGTACAGCGCAGTAGTGTTGTGAATGATCCTTTACAGACAGGTGAGATATTGTGGAGCTGGGTGGCGTGTGGAAGGAATGAATGTCCAGTAGCGTTCACTGTGGGAACGGAACTGGAGGAATCTGTTGGAAATCATTATTACTAAATGAACTCAAATACAGTATAAAGTCTTTAGAAGAGAGTAGCTGTAATACTATAAAAAATATTTAGAAGTTAGTAAAGAGGTTTTCTATGCTCTAAATGTAAATATATCCTATTTATTGTGTAAATTTGCTTATCACGGTGAGATTTGTAACCAATTAACAGTGATAAACAAGGGATAACTGTACTTTGATGAAGTATTAAAGTGGTTTTAATCTTGATACTGATAGTTATACTGAACACATTTACATGCAAATGAAAATATATGTGCAGTAAATATGAGATTGAGCATGCTTTGACTTATTGCATGGAGGTAGAATATAAAACAAAAACAGAACCAAAAATAAAGTCCTGTTTAATATTCCGAATTTAACCTGGAAATGACAAGGTCCTTTGTTTGTTCAGCAGATATTTCCATCATCAGCTCTCCTTCCTGTGGTGTGGAGAATACAAATCTATCTCGCTCATGTCTTTATCTTCTTTTTGGCATCACATCATTCCTTGGACAAAAACGACACAAAATCAAAATGACCATGTTTTTTCTTTTAAGGAAAGATGGAGTTATGAAGGGAACCATTCATTTGGCTTTAGTGTTTCTTTCCCTAACAAGAAATTGTCTTGCTTGCTTTTCTTATTTTTCATTTCAGTTTATTGTTATTGTGCCATTTACACCCACTAAATATAGCAAACGTGTTTCCCTAGCTTGCTTTTATAATGCAGTTAATTTTGTTTTATAATACCTCAAACTTGTTTATTTGCAAAGTTTTGGCAGTCTGAGGTATAAAACCAATATTGCAACCAAAACACTTTCTTAAGTGTTACATGATGTGTTTAAATGTGTATTTTTCTTTTTCTCTGGAGGAAGAGGAGGTTGTGGACAAGCTGCTCCTTGCAAGCATCGCTATTGTCAAGATGCCTTGAATGGAAGTTCTTATAATTATAACTGTGGCAATAAATATTGTGTGTTTATTGTGAATGTATTTTTTCTACGTCGGAATTGAGTGTAACTTGACTTATTCTCAATGGATTACGTTATATAACCGCTGACCAAATTTTGGCCTTAGGCCTTTTGGAGCACAGTGATCCTTTGCTCGGCTCAGGTTGCATAGTACATTGCCTTACACACAAGAAGTCATAAAACCTGATATCCTTTCAGGGGTCTGATATGCTTTGACTAACAACCTCTTCCTACAACTGTATGTGCAGTATATGTGTAGTCCTTCCATAGAGTCACTATCAATTCTTAATAGAAAATGTTCAGTTCCCAGTGACTGAGCAGGAACCATAATGGTTTTTAATGATAAAAAAACAAGATGGCCACTATAGCCGAGGGCAACATTTAAATCGGTACATGTTCTTTTGAAGCAGTCAACAGCAATCAGTCTTTCAGACCTTTCAGAGATTGGGATTCAAAGCGGGAACTATACTGATTATAAAGGATGTGTGATACTGGATCCATTGATTAGGGCACTAGAATTGCGTAATTGGCTAATAAAAACAGAATCTACTCTTAAACACAGAATCTTGCTGAAATTGACATGAATGATTGAATATTTGTCATCTCTCTTCAATGCTTTGAATCTAATCTCACACCTCAAGTGCTCGATAATATCGTATATCGGTAAGAAAGTCAATATCGAGCATCTCTATCAAACATTTGGGAATTGTAGTCAAGGTGTTTGAGGTTGAAAGTCAAATTAAAATATTGCTGTCACAGCAACTTATTGACTTGAAGGGATTGTTTGGCTTTGTCAGAACAAGAACCCTATTGATTGGATGACATCCGATCCAAGATACACAAGTCAGTTTAGTTCAATCACCTTTCAGGAACCGATTGAAAGCAACTAGACATTAGTCCATGTGTGGTGCTAATCAACATTACATTAGATCTGTTTTAAGTAGCTGTGCTCCGATCAGGGTTTTATGCTGCTGATTCCAAAACCAATCAAATTGATTAACTGTACATTTTTCAATGTATTCGTAATGAGTGCCAATATGGTACGAAACATCCCTGACTGACAGGGCCCCCCAAAGAACAGGTAATTATCGGAACATATGGCCGTGTGTTGCCCAGTGTTGGCTGCAGAAAACTCTCATACTCTGTTCTTCAAATGCAGTCGAAAATTAAAGCTATTTAATGTGCAATCCCCTCAAAATAGTTTTAATTTCACGTGTCAGGATGCAAGCTTTACATCACTCGCAAATGGCATCAAGTTCCACACGGCAGACATGTTTGTTTGGGCTTGCCGCCACACGCGTGTGGGAGGGACACTACCTAAGACATTACAGCAGGATACTACACTGCACACTGGGTTCTCTACAGGGTTCTCAATTGTCTGATCCCTTTTGTGTAATTGGCATTGAAAGGCATTTATCATCCAAATGCCAATCAATCAAGACATCCCTACTTTTGAGTAATTTCATTTTTCCCCATTGTTATGGCAGAATATGCAGAAAGATGTACAGCATTTGAATATTACAGCATATTACTTGACAAAAACATTATGTATTTGTGTTTGATGTTAAGCTCTAGAATTCCTGAACGTGTCACATCTCATGACTGACTGTTCCTGTTCCAATCTGTGTTTTGATATGTGTTGTCATTTATTAGTTTACAGGAGTGCATCGTAACTGTAAAGACTCACCTCTTTAAGGACTGACTGTCCTTGAGTGTTGCACATAATTATGTGTGACTTGGCAGGAAGTGCAGGCTCAAGCAAAGGAAGGCACCATGACCTTAGGTTGGAGAGAATAGTCGATTAAGTTTTCGTCATTTTGAAAATGATTAAACCGAGATGTTGGTTGGTTAAAAGGGGATCCTATTATGCTTTTTCCTCACCTATAAATATAGTTCTAATGTTGTATTCTCGTGTTAAATGATGACAAAGTTTCAGATAATGAGGTTTGCGCATTTTGGAAGGAGTTTTGGGATGGCTCAAACAGTTCGGTTCCAGAGGGCGTCGTAAAGCTGTTCCTTTGTGATGTCACAGAGGAGCGGGCTCCTTATGGGCGTGGTTTTATATTGATAGCAATGGCTCGCAAGGGAAAGCCACATTTGTTTACAACTAAATAGCCTCTGTTTAAGAATTCACTGGTATATTAAGCTCTGATACCTTTGATCGTTTTCATTTCTAATTGTCTTTTAACTGCTATTTTCATAGCAAATATTGCCATGTTTATGGCTACTACATGTAATCTTATCAAAGACAGCAATGTCACTAGACTTCAAAATCTGAATCAGATCATTGACCTTTCCATCCATCCACTGGTTAGAAGGGTCTGTTTGGTTTGTGGTTTGCAGGATTATGGGTAGGACCATTGTTTTGTTCATTAGTTCATTCTGCAGCAGGATTAGGGGTGAGTTGTTTGTTCCTCTTGTTCATTTGTCAGCAGGATTATGCATTGGTTGGCCGATCTGAAAAAACAAAACATCACAATCACACTGTGGAAACGCGTGGCCCAATGAAGAACATGTACCATTTTTGTGCCAATCCAGATGAATATGGAAAATGTTATCGTCACTATTACAAATAATATAGTTACAATTAAAATAGTTACAAATAATAAACTCTTTGGTTAGGCTGTCATTGTCCTGTTACAACGTTGGCTCTAATGAAACTAAATACATAAGCCGTCCAGTGGTCGTTAGTTGTGATATCATGCAGGAAACACCACATAGAACACAAATATTTTTCTTTGACATATATGAAGTAGTTTCGTGTGGCCATCTTTGGATGAAACCCGAGGGACGGACACCCTTACAGTTACAGTATGTTTTTGAAACAAATGAGTGTTGTCTCTCTTGTCTACGAAGCAAGGGGGCTTGCAGGCTATTAGAGCAGCCTGGGAAGAAGGGAGCGAGAATGACTCCCATTTCACTCCTGATAGATGAGCTAGAGTTTCATACAAGCACTTATGTGGAGTGAGGATGGATGAGATTGAATTTCAACATGTCCCGTAAGTACATGTAATCAACTTGAATCCATGATGGTGCCTTTTTGTTCGATCAGGGAATTTAGTCTCGCAGAAGTAGAACTAGAAACACTTATATAATACAATTATATAATTACATCTACCTGAAAAGACATCCATTTCCATGTGACCGGGTCAGGGTCAACAAGATCCAGACACCATGGTTTTAATCACGCAGTTACAATTCGTAAGCTCCCACTTGCAAGGGCAGGCTGCATTTGGCTCCAATATGATGCCGCACACTCTAAATTAATATGCAAATTACAGACATCCAGCAACCCCGGAAAGAATAAATGCAATATAATCAGATGGCCCTTGACCCTCACAGCATGTTCAATCTAATGAGAGCCAATCAAGATGGTGCCACGGACAATAACGCTCAGGTTCGACACTGGTGTGAATATAACATTCATTCATTCATTTTCTATACCGCTTATCCTCACTAGGGTTGCGGCCGTGCTGGAGCCTATCCCAGCTGTCTTTGGGCAAGCAAACAAAACAAGCTGTGTTGTTAGTTTGGAGCTCATTTTTGTCACACGGTGAAGCCACAGGTGTTCATGGGGGTACGCATTAACTGAACAGCTTTTTCTTGTTGTCATTATTACAGCTGCAACAATCAATTAATCGATTAACTAAATAATCAACAACTATTTTGGTAATCCATCCATTTTCTGGACCGCTGATCCTCTCACAAGGGTCGCGGTATGCTGGAGCCTATCCCAGCTGTCTTCGGGCAAGCAAACAAAACAAGCTGTGTTGTTAGTTTGGAGCTCATTTTTGTCACACGGTGAAACCACAGGTGTTCATGGGGGTACACATTAACTGAACAGCTTTTTCTTGTTGTCATTATTACAGCTGCAACAATCAATTAATCGATTAACTAATTAATCAACAACTATTTTGGTAATCCATTCATTTTCTGGACCGCTTATCCTCACGAGGGTCACGGCATGCTGGAGCCTATCCCAGCTGTCTTGGGGTGAGAGGTGGGGTACACCCTGGACTGGTCGCCAGCCAATCACAGGGCACATATGTATAGTCAAACAACCATTCACACTCATATTCATACCTATAGACAATTTGGAGTCGCCAATGACATTACATTATACAATCACTTGGCACTTTACTCCATTCCACTAACTGTGACACTGCAGACATCAGCCAGCTGGATGCTGAATTAGGTCAGTCATTTGAAAAGGGGTGAATATTTATGGATACATAATTGACACATTTTGTAAAAATGCAAAACTTTAATTGAGCCAAACTACTTTGACTATGATTTGGTGTGAATATCTTTGTGAGATGTAAATGTAACCATTAACTGGAGCATTCTGCAAGGTCCAAAATGTTTCTCTCCTCCATCCTTGTATTTGCTGTACTCTGCACTGATTAAATAGCCGACTTCATCAGGGTTGGTAATTTACTAGTTCTGACCTACAGGTTAAAGATGGAAGCATCTGGGAAGAAAGTCCCTCCCTTGCCAATTGAAAATGAGCTCAGGGAGGGAACACATCAATTGCAATTAAATTAAGGTCCCCTTGACGATTTGCAGGCATCGCTTTGTTGCACCTTTGAAAGCATGTGCGAATTAAAAACAGAGTTGGTTTTATACATCATTGAAGTTAGTTGGAAAATAAGGAGGCATAATCATCAAAGCTCACTGTTGCAGTTGTTGAAGGGATCATTTGTGAAACAGCAAGCACTGCAAATGATACTTACACTTCATTTCTTCCGCATTTTATTTTGCCATAGGCAGTAATTTCAAAGACTATATCTAGGAAACATTATCAAATAGAATACCAACATTTGTTCTCAGAGAGGAAGGGATAGATGTGTGCTCTTAAGAAACGAGTTCCAGACTGAAATGTCAGTTGCTGAAGTTGGAACTTATCCCAAAACTTGTCCATAGGTATGAATGTGAGTGTGCTGTTGTACAGCATTTCTGGAAATGCTGCAAATGTTTGACAGACAGTATGAATTGCCTGTGATGTGTACCCTGACACCACTACCACTATTAACTACTACTAACTCATGTTTTGTTTCAGGATTTGTTTACACTGAGGGACACATATTCCACTGGTCTGATTCCTGTGAAGGCGGCATGGCCCGAGAGGGGCTTGACCTGATTGAAAATGTAGGGAAGATGAATGACACATCACACAGTCTATGGAAAGGCAGATAAATATTAGGGGCAATTTTTTTTTTGCCGGACAAAGTGTCATATGGGTTGGCACGGCGGTTGAGTGGTTAGCGTACAGACCTCACAGCTAGGAGCCCAGGGTTCAATTCCACCCTTGGCCATCTCTGTGTGATGTTTGCATGTTCTCCTGGTGCATGCGTGGGTTTTCTCCGGGTAATCCGGTTTCCTCCCAAATTTCCTTAGGTATGAATGTGAGTGTGAATGGTTGTTTGTCTATATGTGCCCTGTGATTGGCTGGCGACCAGTCCAGGGTGTACGTTGCCTCTCGCCCAAAGACAGCTGGGATAGGCTCCAGCATACCCATGACCCTAGTGAGGATAAGCGGCATAGATTTACTCATGCAATTGTAATGGTTATCTCTCTCTCTGTGTGCAGCCATGGGTGTGCTCATGTCAAAGAAGCAGCCAGTGGACAAGGTGCAAAGGTGCACTGCCGTTGTCTCAGCCTTCCAGGCAGGCCTCAAAGATCGCGCCGCCGTTGTGAAGCCGGCAGACGGAGAAGCAGAGGATGGTGAACTGCCAGCAAAAACCTCAACTGGTCCTGAGGAGAAGAATGCAGAGGAGGAGGAGGGAGGGCAAACAGAAAGCCCGTCCACTTCCCAGCAGGCTCCTCGGGACGAGTGCAAGGTCAATCAGGAGGCATGGTCCAGGTTACGGGATGGAAAAGGTGTGGAGCCTGAAGACCTCGAGAAGAGCCATCAGCTCACACCGCCTGCTTTTGTGCGACCCAAAAGAGAAGCAGATGACGATCAGCCGTCGGAGGTGGAGCTGGCAAAGAAAGAACAGGTCAGACTTGATTGTAACACATGAAAATCAATATGCCATTGACAATCATTGGCAAAGCGTGAGTGAAGGCACATATAAAATCACTCCGTTTACACACATAATAAATCCCCAGGGCGTAGGATTAAAGAGGTATTTGCAAGATGTCAGTCTCCATGGCAACAGCAGCAAATGATCTGCTTTCCTCTTCTAAGTTCCAAGCCATTCAGCAAGGAAATTCTCATCCTTTCTCTTAACATTCTTGGTGAAAGTTTCAAAGTTCCCAAAGATCATTAAATTGAAACGAGCTGTGAGACCTTCGAGATTACCACGTAGTGGGGGTGGGATCCTTTGTTCCTCTCTGGAAGGTGACTTGAATGCAGGATGGCACAGACGGGGGGTGGCGTTCACAAGAGGACTAACGTCATTGTGTATTATGTTTGAAGACTTAGCGCTGTGTTGACACTTGCTTCAACATGACACGTTAACAGAAGATGCATCCACTTACTAATAACTACTGTATTTTCCGGACGATAAAAAACAATGCTTTATGCTAAAAACACAAGTGAAAAACATTTGTTACTTGGAATTAATAAATAATGTGGAAAACATCCCAGGTGGGATCTCCTTGTCATGCTGGTAACGTTGGAAGCCAAACAGACCGCCAAGGTTACATTTTTTTCTCATCAGAGAACAAAAATTTCTTCCACCTTTCTATGTGCCATGTTTGCAAATTCCAAACTGGTAATTCTGTGGCATTGAAGGAGCTGAGGCATTTGAAGACATTTTTTTTCTGTTCTGTATGCCCTGAACTAACCATCAATTGGACCTTCATTTGGGCTGAAAATCATGCTGGACAGCCAATTGGATCCTCCTGCTCAGGGCCGGGGACATTTTTTGTGTCTTTTTGTTCTCGCTCAATTTCAAATGATGTCTTACTGCATCTTATGTGGCTCAAAAATCTGAGAGAAAGCGTTTTTGCCTTTGCCATCAAAAGATTGTGACGGTGTGAATACCTGTATTAGTCCAGAGTAAAATAATTTTTTATTGTTTTTAAATGGATGTTTGTGCCACATACAAATGTGCAACTTTCCAAGTTGTATCATTGCCATCATTATTTTATAAGGATTATTATTTGTGAATTTATAAGACTAACCTGTCTTACTTATTGATAATGGAACATTATTTTAGTTGACTATTGGTCATATTTTTTAAAATTTTGTTTGGACAAAATTGTTAAAACACATCACTTTACTATAACTTACATTACATACTGCAATATCTGTCTTCTTTTGCATTTGATTGTGAAATGCATCCAGTGTGTGGCCTGACATTACTTTGAGTAAAGAGCTGCTGCTATATTGGTATTGGTTGATATCAGCATCGGTAATGAAGTGCTGGTGTATCAAATATTGGCTTTCCCTCCAATATCAAGCAGCATCTCTAGTTTACACGCCTCTATCATCAAGTCAGTCTTACAAAATGATGCAGCTGCATCAAATGTGTCACTTGGAATGGATCTCTACTGCAATTGAATTCCAATATCCAAAAAGTGTCTGGCCCGTAGTGGGTCTTGAATTGGCCTCCTTCCATTACTCAGATCAAGTATTTCCAGCCAAGTCGTGACAGTATGAGCTATTGCCAGTCCAGTTCACATATTTGTACTATTGGGCTGCAAATCAACCTCATGCAAAGGTTGTAAATGAGGCTTATTTGCAGCTGACCTACTGAGAAAGTCATCCAACAGCCAATATCCACCCAACAGGGTTCAAAAAATACAGCCTGACGATCTCATCACTTCTCGGAAATCCCAGTGCTCACATATTGATAGGCATGTGCGTTCCCATGGTTACCAAATGATATTTGCATTCTGCACAATTATAGGACCAAGTTGTCATTTTAATGAGGTCAGCATTGGTATTCTCTAGAGTAAGGTCACCCAGAGTCGGCACCAGCTATTATTGTTTGACTCAGCTGACATCTCCCATAATAAATAAAATATGAAAATATGAACCAATAGTATCACAACATCACTGAAAATTGTATTATTGTTTTCTTCACCTCAGCCTCCAAGTGATGAAATGTGTGACGTATGTGAGGTGTGGACGGCCGACGACTTGTACCCATGCAGGATCTGCACTCGAGTGTTCCATGATGGCTGTCTGAGTGAGTTGGGATACTTGCGTGCTGAGGCTTTGCAGGAGATGAGAGACACAGCTCACACCGTTACTGGCTGGAGCTGCTACTACTGTGTAAGCACCGTCACTTGTTGGTCTAAAAATCAATTGTTACTGCAAGATACCGGTACACCATGTACAGTTAGGTCCATGTATACATAATGACATGCCGATCATGCCTTTGTTTTTGACCATGACTGCATTCGTTAGTGTTAAATAACACACCTACTCCTGAACCGTTGCACACAACTGATGTGTTGCTGTTATTTATCTGACAAATACACCATGCCAATACATGCCAATTGCATTTGGACACTGACAAGTTTTAATGAAACATATTCCAATTAGATTTATAGTTGTACTATCATAATGTGCTTTCACATTCAAAGTGGATTAACCCCATTTTAAAAGGGACCAAGTGGGAAAATCAGTGGGACAATTGGGACAATTGACTGAGAGGCCATTTCTTGGCAGATGTGGACAATTCCTTCATCACCATAAGAGAAGGGCCTGGAGGTCAGTTTGAAAAACCCATCTACGAAATGGCAAAATCCAAATATAAGTAACGATTGGTGGTGGATGATCACAGGATAATTTCCAGGAAGTAGGTGTGTCCTCGTCCAAGTCTCCCATAAAGAGAATACTGCATGAGAGTAAATACAAAAGGTTCACCACATGGTGTCCAACACTCATCAGCCTCAAGGACAGAAAGGCGAGATTGAACCTTGCTAAAAGAAAAAAAACGTCAAAAAAGCCAGCACGGTTCTGATTGAACATTTTTTGGGTGCGGACCTCTACCAGAATCAAGACCAAAAAAAGTACAGAGTGTCATCTAAACATGGCTGAGGCAGTGTGATGACTTGGGCATGCATGGCTGCCAGTGACACGGGGTCAGTGGTCTTTATTGATGATGTGACGCAAGACAGAACCATACAGATTAATTCCGAGGTGTCTCAAATCCAGACGAATGCGGCCAAACTGAGATTACAGATGGACAATGACCCTAAACCAACAGCGAAAGCAACCAAGTCAGTCACCTGATCTCAACCCAATTGAGCATAAAAGACTGAAAAAAGAGGAAATCCAGCGTTTGGTGATGGCTATGAGTCCAAGACTTCAGACAGTCCATTCTCAGCAAAAGGCTTTTTAACTAACTATTAGAAATGACCATTTCACTTTCAGTTATTTAATGCGTCCAATTCCTTCTGAGCCCCTGAAATGAAGGAATTATATTAGAAAATACTTAAGTTCCTCACATTTTTATGCAATCTTCTTATTCAACCAACTGAATTAAAACTGAAACTCTGCACTTCAATCCCATCTGAAGTGTTTAATTAAGATTTCCTTGTGCTATATGTGCAGAAGCAAAATTGGAACATTTTTCTCCCTGTGTAAATATTGATGGAGTTAACTGTACCTGATGGTGTAGTCCTGTTGACCTTTGCTACGATACAAACATGAGGACTTTGTGCTGTGAAATGACCTTGTGGTTTAATGAAAAAAATGTGATTGATAATGCCAACCAACATCAGCCAAAGTGCTCTCATGAATGGGTACTTCAAAAATCTGTTTACATGCACAAACCCCAAGGATGAATGTTCTAAAAAAATATACCTCTACAAAAATGCTATGTAATGGAAATGTATTCTTAACAGTCCCTGATAATAGGAGTGCTCATTATAATACAACAGTGGCTGAATGGTTGATTAAAAACACCACAATGACAGCAATTAAGACTCTATTGTCAAAGCCATCTCGATTAATCAGCCAAGTCCCGGAACTGAGTTTGTAATGTCTTCATTCATTCATTTTCTACCACTTATCCTCACGAGGGTCGCAGGAATGCTGGAGCCTATCCCAGCTGCCTTCGGGCGAGACGCGGGGTACACAACTGGACTGGTCGCCAGCCAATCACAGGGCACATATAGACAAACAACCATTCACACTCACATTCATACCTATGGACAATTTGGAGTTGCCAATTAACCTAGCATGTTTTTGGAATGTGGGAGGAAACCGGAGAACCCGGAGAAAACCCACACATGCACGGGGAGAACATGCAAACTCCACACAGAGATGGCCGAGGTTGGAGTTTGTGATGTAATGCTTCAGAAAATATAATGAAGCACTCTTGTTTTTGCTGCCGTTGTGCTCCCAAGTTAAAATGAAACTTAAACATTTTTTATTCACAAAAGGCCTAGTCCTCTCAAATATTGTTCATAGCTGAACTGGGGAAGTGCGAGACTGACGTGCACCCACCACGGAGTCAGAAGACATTGCAGAGGGCATGAGCGTCACACCACAACACACCGAACCCAACACAGCCCTGCACACAACAAAAGTTCCTCCTGCACTAACTCACCACACCCTGCCAAGTGCTCACCCCCTAACTAAAGCTTTTCAAAGCGCCACCCCGGTGAGACATTTTTTGAGGCACATACATCACTCTCACAAAGACAGGAAGTCCCACACAATAGCAGACATGCTTGCAGAGCTGATCAGCGAAGGGGCTTAGTAACACAGCTTAGGACGGCAACAAAGACTTGCTGATCTCATTGCCATAAGCCCATCAGTTTTATGGCTTATAGTTGCACCTCAGCTTTTGTGACGGACTAAACGGATGTATTGTGTCTATTGAAAAAATTTAAACTATCACTTAGTTAGTCACACCTTGGAATGTTTACATCAAAAACCTACAACATAAAAGACCCAAAACGTCTGAAGTAAAAGTTTATAGGACTTCCCAGTGTATTTTTAAACTGTAAAACAAATAGTCACCCTGATGCCGTTTCTGACTATGCCCCCCCCCCCCCCCCCCCCCCCGCTAGGAGTGTAACAGTCTGTTTTAATTCCTGCATCAAGAGTGCTTTTGCTGGAGAACCCTTCACTGTGAAGTAATGGCTTCACTGTGCTTCATCAGCACTGGGAAATTAAACCAAATGCCAAACACACTCAGAGAGGCGGGTTGGGGGGCGGCAGGGGAGGTGGGGTTTGGGTGGCTTTCAATCACTCTGAGAAATGACCTCTGCCTTTGGTTGGATCCTCCACTGGGAGAGGAATGTGGACCAGACGGAATGAGAACGCTCATGATTGTCAGCTGTTATACAAACACATTGCTTGTGTAGCATGCAAGTCCTGGATTTTGTTAAACGTGGATTTACAAAGTAGATGACAGCATGTTTGGCTCAAATGGAAGCCAGCCAGACAAGTGGAGGGCTATTTGTGTATCCCATCATATGGCATATGTCTCTGCGTCTGTATGTGTTGCTCCTGAGGATGCGGGTAAAGCGCTGTCATAGGCTCGGTCCTAATTAAGGGACTGATCTACAGAGGTGACACATTCAAAGACACCTTCCAAAGCTATGTCAACCCTTATTATCTGTGATGGTGTCAATTTGGCATCACATGTTCCCACCTCGCTCGGTGGAAAGAGTGGTTAGCATGTTGGCTACACAGCCTGGGTTTTATTCTCCCTGTGCATGCGTGAGTTTTCCCCAGATACTCCCACATTTCCTCCCACATTCCCAAAACATGCACGTTAGGTTAATTGGTGTCTCCAATTTGTCCATAAATACGTTTGTGAGTGAGCATGAATTTGGCTGGTGACCAGTCCAGAGCATACCCCGCCTCTTACCCAAAGTCAGCTGGGATAGGCTCCAGCATACCACCGCAACCCTAGTGAGGATAAGCAGCATAGAAAATAGATGAATAGATGGCTACACTTTACTATTACTGATGTATTATAGAGTACCTCACAAAAGTGAGTACACCCGTCACATTTCTGACACTATTTTATGATATAAAAATGAAAAAAATAAAAAAATGAAAATTCTATTCCACATAGACTAATTAGCGTATAGCTTAAAGCAGTACTATTCATGATGAACACGTCCAAATTGTGGCCAAAATGTCAATATTTGTATGATGACCATTGTTAATTAGCTTGGAGAAACATTTCCACTCCATCACGTTCGGTTTCCTCAGCAAGGCAGCTGTGGAGGCGTGTTAGGGGGGTTGTTATTTTATGTGAAAGCTGTGATGCGCCCCAATTTTGAGGGTTCATGCTCCGCTTCTATTTGGTATACAGTATGAGGCCAGTGTTTCAATTTGGTATTCAGTATGAGGCTTTTTACTTTCATATGATTTTTTTCTAATGTCTCATGAGAACGCATTAAATCAGTCAATTTAATGTGGAAGGTTGCAAAATGTCAACAGGATCATGTAAATGCAATCTTATAAATATATTTTCAACATAATTGTGATGTTCAAATCTCCGTGTGGAGTTTGCATGTTTTCCCCATGCATGTGTGGGTTTTCCGGTTTCCCCCCACATTTGTCAACTCCAAATTGTCTTCATACTTTTCAAAGTCAGATTAAAAAATGAATGGATGGAGAGAAGTATTTGACATATAAAAATTATTATGGAAAACTGATGTTTACTATAATAGTGTTTTGCAAACACCATTTCACTTCTGGTAAAAAAAAAAAAATCATAGTTTTGATCATACATGGACCACGTTTTGGAAAGCATAATGCACCATTTAATAATTTATTATGAATGGACTCTTAGACTCTCTTGTATCCTGCCTAGTATTAGCTATCATAGAATGTATGCAGAATAGCTATGCACACATGCAACAGGCACGTACGCATATGCGCAGAAATGGTCAAAAACAAGCGCCTACACACAGAGAATGCAATTGCACCACATGGACTATGCTGATATCAAAATATGTACACAATAATATGCATGCAAAACAATACTCGCAAGGCATGTTGGGTAACTTTACCGTGTCATTAAGTATAAAATATTTGAAAAAAAAATGGGTCACTGCTTGTCATAAAGGGGTGATGGTGGGTCTTGCAGACAAACCCATGGAGAACCACTGTTAGCACGATGCATATGCCGTAGCTTTAACTGTAGGAGCATGAAAACCATAATAGGGTAACATAGCTTTGCAATTTAATGTTTGTTATTAGAATTAACGTCATTTGTCTAAAGGGAATCAAATAAATTTAAACATGAGCATCATCCAGTAGTCTTTTTTTCCTGTGATTACCTGTAAAAAATGTAAACATCTGGCACTGTTAAGCAGTCTGCTGAAAAAGGCATTATGAACTGAACATATTTATCCAGAAGTTTCTTGTTGAAATGTCATTGTTACAAATCAGTGGGGGTTTCTTTGAACACACCAATAAATTCCAAGGTTCTACAAGGGTAAGTTCCAGGGCTTCTGCCGTCTAATCAATATTGTCTTTCTTCTTATCTTTGTGGTGAAAGACTAATTCCGTACGCCCGACCTAAAGAACTCAACGACTGTAATGTATCCATGTTTTATTCTGAGCTGGTGTGTGGAGATGGTTAGAAATGCCGTTGAGGCCAAACTACAATTCATGGTTAATGGGGGTTACGTCTCTGAATCTCCTTTTCGTCAGCTTGAAGATATCGCTGAAGAAGTGCATTACTCTCTTTGACATTTTTATACTCTGCTGCTTGAGATTTTCTTGTCCGGGCTTCCAGAAACGATACGTACGGTTGATTTAGAGCTCAAGTTCAGACTTAAATCAGAAGGCGAGAATATGTTACACCCTCTTTCCGTGTCCTTACACTGGCTCCGTCAGTTTCCAAATTGATTTGGAGACTTTTTTTTTCTCCCCAAGCTCTTCGACCCTGACATGCTTACTATGTATAAAACAGTGAAGGCTCTGATATCTCTAAATATAACTTACACCTCTTTTTTCTTTGAATAAAGCCTGTCTTATTATAATAATCCTTTTGTCAGTGATGTGTAAAGCGCTTTAAATTGCTCTGAGTTCTAAAGGAGGTGACACAATTAACTGCAATATAATCCCAACTCTGTTTTTCTTGCAGGATAATTTGAACCTCCTTCTGACAGAAGAAGAAATGTATAGCCTTATGGAGACCTTTAAGCAGTGTAAAATCATCCCAGGTAAGAGAGAAACAACTTTCACTGCAGGTAAAAGCAAGATTAATTGGCCCCAAGGTCATTATCTTTAACGACCTGTGGTATTATTCCACTGACCAGTGGAAGGTGGTCTTTCCTTATTTGAAACATGTCCCCGGAAGTTATTTATAACGGGAGAAATGCTTTGTGTGACTAATGAGGTTGGATGTGATGAATTGTTCCTTGTCGCTGTAGAGTCATGCCTGGTGTCAGACGAGTTGCTGCAGTACCACCACTTTGTATCCAAGCAGCAGTTTGATAAGGATCTGACGGACGAGCAAGAGGAGGAGGTCCTCTCCCAGTTTGCAGCCCTGGATCCTGACAAGAAGGGTCACATCGAGTGGCCGGACTTTCTCTACTTTGAGTCCCTGGCAGTTCTGAGAAAGTTTCGCACCGAGGTAAAGGATCAAATGTAGGGCAATCTTCCCCCCAGTAAGAGTTTATCTTCAACAGACAAAGTTTTCTGACTCAATAAGCCACATTGAATTCAAATATTTTGCAGAAAAGCTAAGCAGAACTTCAGTTGGCGCCTTTATGATTACTGAATGACGTGTTTATCATTAGAATGTCTCACGCTTCACAAATCATTGGAATTATTTTGATAGTTGAAGACTTATTTAAAAATAGCATTGCAAATCCTATTGCCGGCGACAGCTTTCATGTTTGGTTGAAAAGAGGAAGCTCGTAAACGGGAATCGAAGGATACAGAAGATCCCACATCATCAGCACAACAGAACATCGGACAGTCCTAAATTTGTTGTTACATTTATGCCAAATGTCTTAACTGTATTAGTCTTATTTGTGGGTGAAAGTAAGTCTACTATTAGAGCAGGGGTCTCAAACTCAATTTACCTGGGGTCCACTGGAGCTAGGGTCTGGGCAAGGCTGGGCCGCATCAGGTTTTCCAAAAAAAAAACAAAAACGCATTTATTAAAAACAGAAAAATATACACACTTTTTCAGTGCTTTGGTTCGGATTTTCTACAATAAAAGCTCTGATAAAACATTCCACTGTTCTCAAATATCTTATTTTTCTGCACAATATAAGATGAAAAATAAATAAACAAATCAAGAATAAAGAAAATCAATCAATCAGTAATAAATAAATATAATAATAATAATAAAACGGCAAATAATAAAAACTTAAGAAACCACATATAGTTGGTGGGTAGACAAATATCTTTTTTCAGATTAAAATGAACAAAGCATTATTAGAGCCCTGTTGACATGACAAAACACGACTATAGTCACATTTATACTCTTTTTATTTACAACATATTGCACAACTGCAGGGTCTTGAGACACATGCTAACTCGCAAACTAGAGAGCTAGCGACCTAAACGGTAGCCTTCAAGTTATTTCCTTTAAACTTAAATAGCCAAAGACTTACCACTTCCACACGGATAGGGAGGATAACTATTAACAGTTATTTAACCTTTAACATGAACATTAATCAAATGTAATAATTTTTCCTGGGTACATGATAACGTACAGCATCCATATCAAAGTTGCGCGGGCCGCACTAACATTAAACTTTCATATCAAGGCGGGGGCCTCAAACTAGTGTCCTGCGGGCCACATTTGGCCCACGGGCCGTGTGTTTGAGACCCCTGTATTAGAGCATCTTTGGTAACACAAGCAGGTTATTATTATTGTATTTGGAGGCATTCTGAATTCAAAATTAATGTTTTATTCAGCTTTTCAGTCTATAGCCAACTATTTACAGAAATGTTTTGATGTCTTTAGAACTCGCTGGTGCGCTTGTTGACTGCCAAGGAAAGAGACACAGCTCGGTCAGTGTTCCTGGGCCTGGACTTGGATGAGGATGGATTAATCACAAAGGCAGAATGTCGCCAGGCCCAGCAGTCATGGTTTAACAAGCTCAACAAAGACTCGCAGTCCTGCAATGTGAGGTGAGTGTATCATTTTATAGGCAGCACAAACAAATCAGCATGTTCTCATTCATAATAGATGCAAATGTTGAATACTTGTTGGCGTATGTGTGGATTATCAGTCATTCAGATCATGGTAATCCACAAAGGCAACTGGAAACTAGAAATATGAATATAACCGCATGGTATTATCAGACAATTGTCCATGCATTTTGATTATTATATTTGCAACCAAATTGATGGATAACTTGCTTTGAAATGAGAAGTGAAGAGAAAATGTCATGGTGACAAGAAGACATTCTAGCCTTGCTTTTTGACAACAATAAACAGGCTTGGAAAAGCTTTATAGTTCTTTTTAAAATAAACCAGACTGTGTATCACTTCTAAAAGCAGGTTAAATAAAACATTTCCACTTTAAAAAGATATGCACTGATGTTATTGAAACATGGTGATTGTCAGTCTGATGTAGAGTGTGACACTTCCTGCTATAAATAGTCATTAATCATTTTTACCTGAAACTATTTAAAAGGTCTTTGTACTTAAACTGAGATCCCATGTGATTGAACAGAAATAGCGTTTCATCTTTTTGCATACATCAGCTGACACTGTTTAACTTTCAGGTGGACATTCATTTACTACAGAATTTACCTCGACTATTAGGCTTGTGGGTTCCTGCCAAAGAGTCACAGTTGCATGCTAGCCTTAAATCCACAGCCTATGTCATTTTCTCTCTTTATATGGAGGTCTGCATATTATCTTGCTGCAGTGATAAAACTGCAACTGAAATCTGTCTATTTTGAGAAAGTGGACCTTGGTTTTAGTAGTTGAACATATCACAAATTCCAAATTTCTAGGCAAATACAATCTAAAAGTGAAAAAAAAAATCAACAAATGGGGAGTGACAACGTTTCATTCATTCATTTTCTACCGCTTATCCTCACAAGGGTTGCGGGCGTGCTGGAGCCTATCCCAGCTGTCTTCGGGTGAGAGGTGGGGTACACCCTGGACTGGTCGGCAGCCAATCACAGGGCACATATAGACAAACAACCATTCACACTCACATTCATACCTATGGACAATTTGGAGTCGCCAATTAACCTAGCATGATTTTGGAATGTGGGAGGAAACCGGAGTACCCGGAGAAAACCCACGCATGCACGGGGAGAACATGCAAACTCCACACAGAGATGGCCGAGGGTGGAATCGAACTCGGGTCTCCTAGCTGTGTGACGTGCGCATTAACCACTCGGCCTTCTTCTAAACTCAAGAAGCCAAAAACGTACCACTTCCACACAGAATGGGAGAATAACTTTTTCAGACATGTCAGGCTGACTTCATGACTTCATGCAGTTTTAAGGTGATGTAATTACTCTTTGCAAGTGACCAGAATACTTTGTATTACTTGTATTTTAATAAGTTATTATGACTAATATTGATTAATTCATCTTACGATGCTATTTATCTATTTTTCACAGTACTTATTTGCGAAATGCATGTCATAGAAAAAGCATAATGTGTTCATTACACAACATTGATTGATATTCGCATTAGTAAAAAAGTATTGGGCAGTATTGAGGAATCTGTAAGGAAGTCAATATCAAGCATCTCTAATTAGTTGTGTGTCACTTCACACAAAAGCATGCACATTAACATGCAGAATAACTTCAGAAATTGAAATGAGATGCCGATGAGAAGTACTAAGACTACTAAGACTGAACACAAATAAATAATTCAACAACCTGCAGATAATACAGTACTGTAAAACCTTTTTAAGAAGAAGCATCATTCAATACATAGCACGCTACAACGTAAGCCACACAGTCACACAGACAGTTGCTGGGGGGAAAAACATTAATAAGCATGTATTTGAGCAAATCTCTACAAACACATTATCCAAAAAGCACTTTTGAGCAGATATTACAAGTTTATTAATTATTCATTTGGGTTTGAATGGTTTCAGGAAACACTATAATGCAATAAGAAATTATGATCACAGGGATATAGGCGTGTTCCTCAAACAGTTCTGGTCAGACGTTGACACACGGTCATCACAGGAATGAATGCCTTAGCAATTTTTAGCCCTTAATGATTTATTTGTGGTGTTTATGGAACCCCCAGCGAATGGTGAAAATACGTGATGAATTGAGGTGCCCATAAAAATGTCTATTTTTGATGCAATGCTCCCTAACTCCTCCAAACCCTCCATGGTGACGTTCTCTAATTTGGGATTAACATATGCAATTAGAGTGACTGTTGCAATTATTAGATTACATTCCGCTCCAGAATCCTGCAGCGTCTCTGCAAAGTGCGCTGGCCCAATTTTAGGCGTAGAAGTAGTAGAGCCCTTTGTGTTGATGCCATGAGCACGGTTTGCAGTGTGTCACTTGTGGAGGTCCATTTCACTCTTTGCTCATGTAGCTGTGCATGAGTCCTTTCAACTTCCTGTGCTTCATTCATCCTCATAACATGCATATCCCATTCCACCCCTCTCACTCGTTTGCCATGCCACCGTATTCCACCAGACTCATGGGATTCTGCGCTCCAATAAACTGTGGGTGAGTGTGACTCAGCACTAAGCATGGTTCGTCTCCTTTCCCTCCACTTTGCAATGCTCAAGTATGCTCAGACGACATCCTCGTTGATACTCTTGACCAGCATGCTGCAATCAGAGACACAAGCAGCCGTGAAATGCAATTGAACGTGACAAGTGTGAACCCTTCACATTATCAGCTCTTCTTATATGCTATTAAATCTGCGGCTGGATTCTCAATATCCATTCATTTAAGTAGACACTCATAGCCAGGGTGAGCACACATAACAGATCTGCACATAACACCATGTGACAAGTGCAATCTAATCAAAGCTAATAAAATTAACAAAAACTGAAAATATGACTTTATATGGCTTTGATGGCTGCAATGCAGAGACACCGTTTGATAATGAAATTGAGTTCTTTTTAAAGGTCAGACGGTTCAGCCTGCAAAATACCAAAACAGTGATGACTCAGAGATGTGGGAGACTACTTTTCACCGAGTACCCAAACAAAGTGAGGTCTTGTTGAGTTTATGTAACCTGCTTTGACATAGTGGAAAAAAAAGATCCCTCCATGGAAACATAACAGTGAAGGAGCAAACAAAGGATGTCAAACTGCAAAAGGTGGCTTCACTTTGATAATTCAACAATCTTATGAAATCGTCATTTATTCTGAAGTACAGTAACACTAATCCTTATTTCATTTGTGAGCTCATCAACATTCAATCGTTTTCTCTCACAAATGAAAACTGGCAGCCACATTAAAAATGGATTCCAATTTTAATGTTGAGACAATGTTTCAGTGCAAAGTGATGTTCTGCTTATTGATTGATTGTGCCAGTGAATAATTACTTTTCTCTGTGTGTTGGTTTTTTTTTATCCCTTGGTACAAGTATAAGTCATGTTGGCCCCATTTGTGAGAGCAGTCCAGCCAGCTCCGGCAGTGAAAGAAGCAAGACTGATGACAACAGGTTTGTTTTCTTTTGTGTGGATCTTTTAAAAAGAACTCATATACAGCTGTAATAAATAAACACCGCTTGCAGGAGTAGTATTCCTTGGTTTCCATACCCACTCAAACTTGACCAGAACCGACCAAACAAATCATAAAAAAACATCGCTTGCTATTCATATTTTATTGACAGCTCCTCCGCAAAATAGGCAGCTCTCTTCTGCCCTCCCACGGAAAGTTGTGTGCTGCAGTGAAATGCATCTCAGCGGAAACGGCAGTTAGGGTGAACTAATGTTCTTCACCACAGAGCCTCGTTTGTAAAAATTGTCCTCCCCGCCATCGGGGTGGCCACTGGAGTGTAATAAATATCAAAATGAAACTGTGGCGGCGTTAACCTGGATTTTACACCTGCTTGTTTTAGATTGTTTACCGCCAGAAAAAGAGTATAAAATATTGTAATGTTGGCAGAATAACAACGATGCGGGAGGACTGTGCACAAATCAGACTTATTGGCGTCCACAAAACAGCACTGCAAATCTTACAGCATGATGCACTCCACACTTCAATGCAGCCAACAATGCTCGGCAACTCTTTTTCTCTCTTGGGCTCAGTTTAACTATTATGGAAACTCCACTGTCCCCTGTAGCCCAACCACCGAATTACACATAATACTCCCATCACTACAATATCATATGAAAACAGAAGAACCTAGCCAGCTATCGATATAAGTGGCTTCCACTGTTTTGGGTACACTTGAATCATCCATTCCAAGAAAGCGACATTCCCATTTGATTGACACTGGTTAGGACAAATTGATGGAAGAAAGATTATGTATTTTTATGGTTGTAGGAATGCTGGGAGATAAACAAGCCTAACGGAAATATGCAGACACGTCAAGTCGTATATTAATCGGAAAATGTTTACACACTCTGACAAAATCTGACTTTATAGTACCAGCGTGTGACAAATCAAAATGAGAAAGAGGGCAGATATGTCATGATGATGAAAAAAAACAAAAAAAAAAACATTTTCTATAAAAAGACTACCTCCAAAAATAACTACCTCAAAATGTTTTATGAACGGGTTTATTCTTCCTCAGCATCAATGTCATCTTAGAATAAAAAAAGGAATCTGGTTTATTGAAGCTGTTGGACTTAAATGTAACCATACACCAAAAGTATATTGTATAATCTAGAAGTATTTTTTCCATTATTAACGGATTTGAAATAAACGTGATTTATGTGTCTGAGGCTTTCAGTGTGACTATCAATGGCTACTTTAATCATGTTAGTAGTCCGTGAATATGAAAAATATGACATTGTTTTTGCTTTTCCTGAGTTGCTTTTAACGGATGACAGCTAAAGTGGCCGATTGCAGAATTCAAGACAAAAACATCTTTACAGCATGAATAGGTGCCAGTATCATGCCAGTATCGGTATCGGTTGATATTGATTTAGGTAATACTGGAAATATCAGTATATTGAATATCAGTAAGAAACTGTTGTATTCTTGGTATTATTAGGTAGCACCAGGAAATTAATATACTCTATTTTCAATAGGCCTACCACATGGGCGGACTTTCTCAGGGAAAGTTCCATCTACATCCTGGCCGCCCGTCCCAACAGTTCTGCCATGCACATCCGCCTTCCCCTATAATTCAGGACCCTGCGCTGCCAAGAAAAGTGGGGGGAGGAGAATGCACCTTCGAGTCTAGGAGATGACGAGCAAAACGTGATGACACCGTGAGCGAGGCTGGACCGAATGAATCAAGCAGAGACCACACAGCTCAAAAATCTAGCCTCCTGTGCGTGACCTTGAAGCTAACACAGACACTCGCTGACTGACGTGGAACAAGTGACAGCAGCTGCCACAAAAGGTGGCGCGTAAGAACGAGGAGGGAAGGCAAAGATATTTCAGAAATCTAGAGATGGAGGAATAAGCGTACACAAGTTGTTTGGCTGCTGGCACTTTTTAAATGACGCTAGACTCGACGGGGCCCCCGGCTAGAACTAACCTCTCCGTGCGGGTGTGTTACTTTGACAGGCTGTTATTCTTTCAAACATTCATCCCTTTGAGCTTCATTACGTCTATATGAGAGCTCCTCGCTACTGCAATGGCGTTGTCTTTATTTGCTATCCAGTTGCTAATGACAGCACACAGAGGCACATGCAAATTCAGTTTGGGCACACTTTCATATGGAAAAGTTGCCTGGGAGGATAAGAACCTTGCAGGCAAGACAGCATATATCAAACAGAAATATATATAATAGAGCTGCTATACAAACTAGTCTAATTTATTATAAACCATTACAAATCTGTATTTATTCCTGTATCTTGTGATATATCCTGTGTTTGTTTCCCCACTCTAATCCATAAATCTTGTTTTTTTTTTTCCAGATGTAGTATGAATAAGAATGTGACCCAGTTTGTGACATGTAGATTTTTCCCTATATTACATTTGTTTCTGTTTGACACGATGAAAACATTAGCCATAATAATTTGCTGCTAGAATGCAATGCCGTGTTGGACTACTGTGACACAGGCACTGTTGGAAATGGACAATGAACGATTCTACAGTGTTTCTACACAGGTTTAGACACACACACACCAGACTGCTACTACAATCACTGAAATAATAGCATAACTAGAGCTTCATGTATGTGTGTATGCCATGTAATTATGTCTTTTTGTGAATAAATTATGAAATACATGAAACCTGATCATGCGAGGGGTGTGTCACAGTGCTAAAATAAATGCATGGCATTAACTCTCCCGGAGGCTGTTTGTATTTCTATTTTTTCCACCATTTTCACAAAACACAGGCAACTTGGGGAATTATCAGCAGTGTTTACAACAAATAAATTAAAAAAAAAATCTCATAACGAATCAGATTAACTGAATGCATCATATGTCAATAAGTGACATTTCTACATGAATGGCAAAGAATTGGGATTGTCCAGATCAGGGGTGTCCATACTTTTTCCCACCAGTGAAAGGATGCAAAGGCCACTTTGATATTTGATATTTTCATAAATTGTCTTCATGTAATATTAGGACTTTATTACCATAATATTATAACTTATTCCCCAACTTAATTTTGCAAAAACGGCTATATTTTTTCCGTTTGTTTCCCTTTTTACAACGTTGTCCAAAATAATAAAATTTGAAATAAAAATATTTCAACTTTGTAGTGTATAACATGTAGTATTATGGCCACTAGGTGTCAGTAATGTTACATTGATGAGACATGACGTGAGAGTAACGTAACACTGCATGTGTAGTTGGCCCTGACATGGCAGTGAAATACGTTCTCCTACCATTCCGTGTGGAAGTGGTTACGTTTTGGCTTTTTTTTGTCATTCTTCCCCATTTTATTTGATACACTTTCTTACATTTAGAAGTTGGAGAGGCTAACTAGTTAGCTTGGTAGGGTGCTATGCTGCTGGCTTATCTCTTGTGCCCCTGTAGTGATCCTGTTGCTACGCTTGGTGGCGCATATGCCAGGTGTTGAGGACCACAGAGCAGAGACCAAAACAAATGTATAAAAAAAGTATTTAATAATAAACAAAGGGCGCTCACAGAGGAGGAAAAACAAAGTACAACAAAGGACGCCAGTGACGGAGGTCACCGGGAAGCTAAAAGTACAAACAAAAGAGTACAAAGTAGCAAATAAGGATTTACAAAGTTGCTCAACTACTTAAAGACAGTAGGCAGCAAAAATAAGAGTACAAGGCAGAGACACAAAAGGTCAGGAGCAAAAATGAAGCGATCTGACAGGGGAGCAACGGGAGTGGAGTGGTATAAGAAGGCCTAATGGCTGATGGACAACAGGTGTGCAGACCAGGAGAGCAAGGCAGGAGTCTGCTGCAGGACAGAACAGAGACAACAGGGGGCAGCAGATCAAAACAAGTGCGTGTTGTAAAGAAAGAATAATAGCAGTCTAAAGGTGCCTATAGGGGTGTAATTTCATGTCTGGAGGGCTCTAATAATGCTAACAATTGTATTGAGAAAGTCATAAACAGCTTTTCAATGCTCTGACTATGAAAATATTCCATTTATATATATATATAGATTGTTACATATTGATGTATATAATGTATATAATTGACCAAATTATGGTCAATTGTTCTTGCTAAATGTATTTGTAAAATGGATTATACAACAGTTGTATCCTTACATGTCTGCTTTTAATGTAAATAATGTAAGTACATAATCAAATGTGGAATAATATCATGAGGTGATTATACACGATCCTGTATGGTTTCACAGTTACAGGTGGAACTGCGATGCAGCCCACGGTTAAAATGAGTTTGACACCCTTGCTGTAGATATATATTTCAACAAATGTACAGCATTTCTAAATGATTACACTAATGCCTTTTAATTGGCCTCTTAGTCTGAACCCATAAACACAAATGACTTTTGTATGATCTTCTGGTTGATTGAGACCTTCAAAACAACATTCATATGTAGGCTTTTATCCAATAGAAATTTGATTATTGTAAGATATCAACATCTTTTAACATGATTTAAGGGCACAGAGCTACTATACTAGCCCCCGACATATCATAATTGACACCAACCAAAGCAGCACTATATTTTTAGAACCGCCTCCACAAACAAAAAAACAACATCACACCCACCTCCAGCATCTACTTGCTTGGAGCAGGCAGCTTTCGAACAAGCTGACACATATTCTTTGGGTGACGAAAAGCTTTGTATCTCTCATACTTGGAAAAAATCATGCACAATAAACTTGGAATTACCATTCTCATTTGGGCGTCATTATGTCTTGGTGAAAACAAGCAATATAACATGACTTTAAAAAGAGAATAAAACTGTGAAGGGAAGAGAAAAATAAACCTTTATTAACAGCAGCATCTCTGCCTGTAAATTGGGTCTGTTTTGACATTCTGGATAACAGGGGGTTTGCTTTTTAAATGGTCCAGTGTAAGCTAACCTTCATGTCCACCCTTCCCTGCTGGACACTTCTTTTAATTGAGCTCCTCATTATGTGCCAAAGCTCGCAGCTTACACGCTCCCTTTGCGTCCCGAAGATGTTAGAGGGCCGTCCAGGGAGTCGTCATTACATGATAGTGTTGAGGAAAAACTGGTATCGTTAGGTAATGGTACGTGGGCACGGAGCAAAACAAAGATGACAGAATGATTTCTTTCAGAGCTGGTGCAACTTTCTTCTGCCGACTGTGAGGGAATGGAACCGACTGTAATGGCCTGCACCCCGACTGAGAACAAACAACAGGCACACATTTAATTGTTCCACCTGGATTATATCCATAATAGCTGCTATAGAACATGTTCTGCAAGGCATTTTCACAAGTTTAGTTGCAGAAGATGGGTTTTATATTAAATACAGAGTAGTTCCAGTGTAACATTATGTGTCTAATTAGATGTGTTGCATATCCTTACAGCGATGGGGCTTTTTTTAATTAATGGGGGTTGGTTTTGTGTCACATCTAGTGTTGGATAGTCCTGCAAATGTTGGTATCCATCAGATACCAAGTAAATACAGAGTGAATAGAAGTATTGCTGATACCAATATTTTTAATTTGACATTTCTTCAGATCACTTAATAGTTATTATTATTATTAGTGATTTATTTAATTTTATTTATTTAATTAATTTTATTTCTGATATATAAGACAAACAAACATCAACAAATACAATTATTATTTAATTTCTTTTTATTAAATACAGTGCAGTCGTATGAGCAGAAATGAAGTGAATACTACACAATAAATAAATAATTGAAATCATTTGGTTCTCTACCCAACAAAACCAGAAAAAGACGATAACTGAAAAACATCGATGTAATTCGGCTACTGATATGATGGCCGTTATTGACACCTTCGACTTTTGTTGCTTTGTGTTCATATTTTTGTTAAACTTAGATATCTGTCTATTTTGAAATACAGAATAAGTACTGCGGAGCTCATGGGGTGCAAGTTTACCTATGCTGCCATCTAGTGTCAAACAAACACATTACAAGTCATTTACATTTCAACCGTAGTATTTGTTTTAAGTTCACGAAAACGCACTAACACAACACAAAAATTCAAAGAGTTAACATAATAATAATTATTAGAATAATAGCAGCAATAATAATAATAAAGCTTGTTGAATACTGCGATAGTTATTGCTTGGACATAAAAGTGCGCATGCGCAAGATGTAGGTCGGAAGTGGACGTCAAATGTTTATGTTTGCTTTCGGCTGAAATGCGTCTAAACAGCTAAGACGCGGGATTCTATCATTACTAAACATACACAGGTAAATTAATATATTTACCGTCTGATTGTACATGTGCTATTTTTTGTAGAACAGCTTCTAGGTAATGACACAAACTGGTACCATACGCTGATGCTCAGCGTTAAGACGCTAGCTTGCTGCTACACTTCTAACGGTACATTGCATTGTTCATGTAACTACAGTAATGTCATTTGTTTTGCAACACGTGTTTAAGTTAAGACTATTATATTATGAAAATTAATGTACTTAATTCATCGACTGCGGATGCGGTCATTACCGTATTGTTTGACAATGCAGTAGTGGAGAATGAACATGGTTCGTGCAAGTATTGCAATAATGTTAAACCCGAATCTGCAAACCCGATTGTTATGTCAGGATCATTTTTGAGGTCATCACAGCAGGGTGGGTGTTGTGTTAGCTGCAGGGAATATAACCAAAAGCACTAGTACACTCTAGAATCACATCAATAATATTGTCATTACTAAAGTATTAGTTCATGTGTATTATAGATTTTTACCAAATGTTTTTTTTTTTCCATTTGGGCAATTGACTGAATTGCAGCATTATTCCCATGATTGTTCTGTTTAAGCCGCAGGTGTTGCACGCCCCATTCTTGAGATGATTATTTTCCTTTAAACTCTGCAGCGTCAGTGACCTTGAAGCAATCAGCACAGAGGTGACGGCATGGGGAACACAAGCAGCGAGAGGGCCGCGATGGGCCACGGGGAGAAGGCCCTGCGACGGGACAGCAGGGGCACAAAGGATGGCGAGAGGCCCAAAATCCTGATGGACAGCCCAGAGGATGCGGATATTTTCCATGGGGAGGACATAAAAGTAGGACAAGTCTTTACATCGGGGGCACACACTATGTGGACAAATACGGACCCTTAGTGAGGACCAGTGTAGCTATGCCCGACTATGTACGCTTCCGCTATGTCCACGTGACTAGTTCTGGAGCAAGTATCATATTTATGAACAAAATTGAACTGAAGTGTCATAAACAAAGGACCACCTGCAGTGTATTTTCTGTTATTTGTAGCAATTAAAATTTTGTATTTGCTCAAGAAGGTATGAAACTATATAGCTAACTGACTATATGGTCACTGCAGGCTCCCTTAGAGAAAGAAGAGTTCCTTGCATGGCAAGACTTAGAAGCGGAAGACAAAGGGCCAACTTTAAACCGTCCAACTGTTTTTCGCTGGACTGGTGATGGCAAGGAGGTCTACCTGTCTGGATCCTTCAACAACTGGGCTAATAAGATTCCTCTGATTAGAAGGTAACCAGATGTCCCGAGCTCACAGTGAGAATTTCAAGTGCTTACCTTCTCTCTTTCCCTCGTTATCTGTTAAAGTCAGAACACCTTTGTGACCATTGTGGGACTACCTGAAGGGGAACACCAATACAAGTTTTACGTGGACGGCCAGTGGACTCACGACCCAGCAGAGGTCTGTGATGAAAAGCAGTAAAAAGCAATTTCTTCCCATTCCTTTTTTATTGTTTTGTTTTTGTTTGTTCTAATTTTCCCTGACAGCCCGTTATCACCAGTCAGCTGGGCACAGTCAATAATATCATCCAGGTGAAGAAAACTGACTTTGAGGTATTTGATGCTCTTATGGTGGACTCGCAGAAGTGCTCCGACATGTCAGGTGTGTTTATTCCCCTCCATTCCAATATGCATGTAGACAAAAATCACAACTAAGAGTATGAGGAAGCTGATAACCCTTGTTGTTTTATGAGTCAAAATGTTCTGCACTTAAAACATTTCAGTATTCTGATCAGATACAACTATACCTTAGTAGTATCTGGGATGCCATGGAGTGTTTAACTACTCGACACATGCTGCCTCTCCTCCGTCATTAGACCTGTCCAGCTCTCCTCCCGGGCCGTATCACCAGGATGCTTATATTCCAAAACAAGAGGAAAAGTTTAAGTCTCCACCGATACTTCCACCACACCTGCTCCAGGTCATCCTCAATAAAGACACCGGAATATCAGTAAGTTGCAAAAGCAGCAGCACATCAATGTGTTGTTGAAGCTGGGATAGGCTCCAGCATACCCCCGCGACCCTAATGTGGATGGGAGTTAATGGATAGATGTATGGGTTGTAGATCAATTGGAGGTATGATTTAGAAAGGATTTTTCCCCACAACCTTTCTTCAACATAATGGTAATTTATTGACAGTCCCTAGTATAAAGCAAGCTCACTTCACCATGACACAGCAGTCCAGGCACAGTGAGGGGGAACTTTCACTGTGGCTGCAGAGCTGAATATCCAGCGTCCACTGTGAAAGTATTTTCACCACGGTACACCGCAGACATGTCTGCATGGCAGTGTTACGTTTTCTTCTTCTTGCGAGTGTCACGTGACAAGCAGCTTTGAGGCACATTGATCAGTTAGCAATGCACAAGCAATACTGACTCATCAGCCACCTCATTATGTACGTACACCTGCACAATCTAATGAGATATAGCTATAGCAAAAGAGGTTCTTTAATAATGCTCAGAGAGCATTAATACATTTAATTCAAATATAATTCAATTAAATCATATGAACCAACTACTAATATTAAAGTGACCAGCTTTACTGGTCACCTTTGCAAACTACAACCACAATAATGTCTTACTAAATGTGCACATGTAATTAAAGATTTGTTACAAGTAGAAAATGCTCAGTGATTTACTGTTTACATTGTTTTGTGCCCAGTGTGATCCTGCACTCCTGCCAGAACCAAACCATGTCATGCTCAACCATCTCTACGCACTTTCCATTAAGGTACGGTCTAATTCCTGCGGGGAATTGTTTTTGTTGTTGTTTTGAAGCAGACGGAGAGACAATGGTCCTTTTTTATATAGTCACCAGAAAAATAAAGTAGACATACACGCCAAGATAAAAATAGAACACAGTTGATTACAGGAAATAAGGAAGGAAAGCAAAACTAAATAAACACAGACACACTTGTTCCATGTTCCCACATTCCCAGCTGAGTCATTCTTCCCTATCAGTAGCCAGCTGCTCAGACAGACACTTTTCCACTTGGCTTCGTCAGTGCCAGTAACGTGTGTTTTTTCTTCAAAGCGAAACAGGTGTTTGATCGCACATACAGTATGTAACTATGATCAAACAGTTGAGCGTGAGCTTGGTAAAACGATGAATTATAAAATAAAAAGAAGATAAAATGTGAGCTAAATCAAACAACCTCAACATGCTGTTTATCCTCAAGCTCTATGATGTCTTTTTAACATTTTTTTTATGGTTTCTGGTGTAACTTTAGGTCTGAATTGCATCTCAACAGCTACATGTTGACCTACACATTCTGTGGAAATAGACACACAATCGACACTGTACACTTTTCTTTTACTTATACAAACAACTGAATGAGTTGCTGGCACTAGCATTATTCAAGCATGATTAAATACATTAACAGACTTGCTAACCTTGAAGAAATTTAAGTATAATACCATATATTCAGTAGGGTATAGAATAGAATACCTCGCCTCTCATGCCTCGGACATCTCGTCCTACAATATGAGAAGCACTGGTTTAAAGGATTACACGATTATGCTTTTCCCTTTTTCTGACCCATTAATGTTGTATTCTCATGTGAAACGATGCCAACGTGTCAGCTACTGAGCCCTAAAAGCAGGTTTGGATGGCTCTGTACGCTTTTGTAACACCAAGTTCTACTAACGTCACTGCAACCTGGACTTTCTTATATGGGCATGGCATTTAAGTTGAGTAATGGCTGCCAGGAAATATTTTTTTTCCGGTGTGAGGCAAAGCTAATTTTATTTAGCATAGGCAAGCATTGGGCGGAATTGTTTGGAGTTTCTAATTCCCAGCCAGCCAAGAGAAAAATATGCTCATCTGTCAACGGCACTTCACAAGTAATTGGACAAAAGGGGTTCGGCAGCCATCCATAATTCCTCGGGAGCACTTTGGAGTGTGACCAATTACAGCGGAGGGGGCTCAGCCGGAGGCGTGCCTGGAAGAGACACAGGAGTGGAGGCAGGAAAAGGAGTCTGGAAGATCTTGAAAGCTTTCTGCGCAGATTATAGTGTGTAGCTGCTCTGTAGGAGTCCAGAACTCAATACAAACACCCAAAAATAGATCCACTTTAATTATAGCATTTTTATCACACTGTTATGACGACAAATAGTATTTTTTTAACTGCTATCTCTTAGCCAGATGCAACAAAATATTATTATACATGTGTCCTTGAAATGACAATGATCTATGACGACATATCTTTTATGAGGTTGTCCTCTCATTTTGTGCGACTGCTGTTCACATGAAACCCAGTAAAAAGCCATCTTATGAACTAGCATGAGAGAGGCCAAAATAAATTGTTCTAATTGTACATTAGTAGGAGTTATAAAGTTTTCATTAGCAAAAGCATGATTCTATCATTTGTTTTGGCAAAATAATTCCAAGCATTTTTTACTCTTAATTCTCACAATCCACTGATCTGTAATGAATAATATTTTATATACAGTGCAAGACTAACACTATTCTTTACTAATATCTCAGATATTATCCCAGCTACAGAATGAGTAATAGCTTTTGTTTTTCTTTCTATTGTAGGATGGAGTAATGGTACTCAGCGCCACACATCGCTACAAGAAGAAGTATGTCACCACCTTGCTATATAAACCCATCTGACCGCAGACCATGCCGCTGTATTGACAAATTAGCTCAAGCAATACCAGTCTACCTAAAGACAGATTCACCTCACCACCTTTAATTGACTGTTAGTCAACTCATTTGAATGGCCTTCCTCAGGAGAGAGAGTTGGACATCAGCTCACAAAAAGTATTTACAATTCGGCAAGTACTATAGTAAAATGTTGTGAATGGGATGTGTAGGAGCGCTTGTTAAAACATGATTCAGAAAAGACCTCCATGGGATAAAAATGGCAAAGTCACTAATCGTATTATATTATACTTGTTCAAAAATGATTATTGTTGAAAGCACTTATGAAATTCTTCTATTTGTTTAGGCTGATCACTCATCGGCTTATCTCATAAAGAGATCCCACTAAATAGCCCATCAGAGCCTTAACATTGGTACTTTAACACGTTACAATTAACTCAGTAATTTGATGTATGCACATGAGATGTGTAAAGTACAGATATGTATTTTTTCTGACTATAAGTCACACTTTTTTCATAGTGTGGCTGATTCTGGTACATAAAGTTAGGTGCGACTTGTATGTATAGAAATATATACAGTATGTATATTGAATGATATGGCGCACATCAGACGCTTTTTGTCATGAATGTTGAATTATATTTATAGGATAGCTGTGTGGATTGACAAATGTGGTATTTTTAGACAGCAGTGTTGTCTAATTCATTGGAACACTAATTGCAGTATGTCCCGCTTGGAAATTGTAGCTACTAGGTCAGCCACTGAAAGTTGTATATTGTATTTTAATTCAAAAATTATGTTTTGCTGTTAAAATTCAGCTGTTCAATATGTGTCTACACACATATTGATCTAGATACAGCCCACGTGATCACAACAGCGTGTGCTAACTCTGTTTAACACGTGAGGTAACAATTTTTTTTGTTAATGGCCAAAAAAGATGTTGCAGTTGAGTGCAAATCTTGTCATGCACGAATTTCCTGTGTTGGGGAACCGGGGAAGTTTAATACAACCAAACTCATCACACATTTGAAGCAGGAAATTCCTACAGGATCATTCGCTGAAAGAGAAAATATGAGCAGCCCCTAAAAAAATCATCATAGATGATCATAGATACTTGTAAATGTGACTTACAGACCAGTTTCTTTTTTTTTTTTTTTTTTTTACTTATGCGACTTATAGTCCGGAAAATGTGGTACTTGGTGTGGAGTATGAAACTTCACACCCCTGCATTACCATTTACACATAGTAATACCTGAAAAGGAAGTGTAAAGGGTCTAGTAACTCCATAATTTACCTTTCTTTGCAACCTTATCTGCTCTGTAACCATATAAGGCATTCAAAACTCAAGGCACCTCAGATGTAACCTCTTTCGTCTCCATTAGCATGATAATGTCAGACAAAGAAAGTCATGTTAAACAAGGGAAATGTTGGACTGCAGTAGCTTGACACTGTTATTATTCCATTGCCTTTTTCACATATTGTTTGTAAGAATGGCACAACACTCATTGTGAAGCATATTTAAGCATATATATTTTATTTACTTAGGTTGGTGATGTGATAAGCTGCACATTCTTATTTTTAGAGCCACATTTTAGGACTTGTATTTTGCACGACAATCATCATTAATGTAGAGTGTCTGCACAGTAAATTCACTGGAACTCGTTAGGATTTTGGACAAAATGTAGAGTAGAAACATAGATATTTTTTGGAGGTTGTATGCTGCAGCAGAACTTTCCTTCCAAAATCTTTATAGTCTTGCAAAAACATTTTTACCCTGCGGCACGTGGAGAGACAAAGCTTCATGGAATTCATCGTCATGACACTGATATATCATTGCATAATAAAAGTAATAATAATATACAGGTACAAATACCTGTGATTGGCTGGTGACCAGTCTAGGATGTACAGCTGGCATAGGCTCCAGTACCCCCGCAACCCTCATGAGGATAAGCGGTAGAAAATGAATGAATGAATGAAGGTACAAATACATTCCAGGATTTTGAAAGGAACGCCATGAAGTAATAAATAAGCTGCTATACTATATCCAGTATGCTTGATGAATGTTTCTGGAGAAATAAATAAAAACGACCTTTCTTGGCCAATTCATTATTCATGAATACACGCACAGAATATTTCCATGTATGAAGGAGCACCCGATACCCGGTCAGTATGATCAGTTCCTTATTTTGTGAGTTTTAATCAATGTTAGTCGGGGTTATATGCTACTGTTAGATATTAATATTGCTGTTATTTATTAGTAACCTGTTATATTGTAACCTGGCCACTAAGCAAATGACACTCAAAATCTTGCATACATTATGCTGCCATGTTCACTAATTTTATTAAAGATCACATTCTAAAATGCGCTTTGTTTGGTGTTAAACAAACATACACTCATCTAAAAGATTTTTCCCCTGATTGTTTTCATATACTGTCTATTCAGTGCAAAACATTCTTTCTTACAAAGGCATTTTATTAAAATCAACATACACTCCTTCTTCCAGTGTGAATCTCTTTTGATATAAAGCCAGAGACAGACACACCACAAATAAAAACAGTCTAACCTCCGTGTGTTTTAACAGCCTGAACCCAGGATTTAATGACTCTACACTCAGGGGCCGATGACTGATGTACCGTTTCTACACTACTTATTTTTACCTTATCTTCGTTTTTTTTATCTCATATTTCCTCTGCTTACCTGTAAATCTACATCAGCTACTGGATGCTTGAATTTCCCTCAGGTTCAATAAAGTATTTACACTCAAAAAATGAAACAAAACACTTGTATTTGCTCTTGTCTTTCGTGAGCTCAACTCAGCACATAAAGTCCATTTCTCTCCAATATTGTGCACAAGTCTGTCTAAATCTCTGTGGGGGTGATATGTCAAATGAGGGTGGCCAAAATAAAAGGCCAGTCTTGCTCACTGATGGGACCTGACCTCCAGTGTCCTCTTCATCCTGCAGGTGTTTAATAGGTTTTCTTGTGAGGCTTTGGTGACGGTCAAAATGGAAAGTCTCACTTTACTTCACACGTCAGGACAGTATTGACTTCATCCATCAAAACGTTTAAACACACAAACAGCACATGGAGCCAGTTATTATATCATGTTAGTCAATTTTATATATATAAAAAAAGTTAAGCACAGATATTCATAAAAAAAAATAACAGTGATTCGTAACTGGGATTAGCTCCGATTAGCTGTTCGTCAGGACACAGGGTGGTCCTCGACCCCAATAAAGACCTTTATTACTGGTGCCGACTGCAATGAACTGGGGTGCTGACACTGGAGTTTCAGGTGGTGCAGGGTCATCAAACGGCATCTGGGTTCATGCAGATGTTGCAGCAGGCATGCCCTCATGACTGAGGGCTCTCTGTGTGGGTTTTTCAATGCTGCAGTTCACAATGCTCGCTTGACCAAGGACTTCCTCAGGGAGAACAACATCATTCTTTTGGACCATCCCGCATGTTCCCTTGATTTAAATCACATATAGTGAACATTTGGGACGGATGGCAAGGGAACTTTATAAAAATGGCCATTAGTTCCAGATAGTTGATGCCCTTCATGAAGCCATCTTCACCACTTGGAGCAGTGTAGCCATCTGGAAACACTCGCATCAAGCACTGCCAAAGCAATTTTTTAAGTGGTTAACAAGAATGGTGGAGTTACTCATTACTGTCCTTCTGAGAATTTTTTTCTTCTGGTATGGAGAGTTTTTTGTAATTTTTTGAGCGATGGTCTTAAACCTTTGATCAGCCTATTTCAATACATACATACTTTTGTCACACTATCCCTTCTTGTTTTGCTTAATGTTGCTCTACTTAAAAGTTCATTAAGATCCAAATATGTAAAAGGTGAATTCTAGCTATTTTCAACTGGTCCTAAGATTTTGATCAGGTCTATAGGTTGAACTCATTGTGCATTGTGAGGCGTGCGACCCTGTGCCGTATGAACAGCTGACATTGCAGATACCAAAGTCCTTGACTATATAAAGGTGGTCTGATGTGAGAGTCGGTGCAACTCTGTGACTAACCTTTAGGCCGTCAGGATGAACGCCCTCCATGCTCTGCTTCTCTTGGCTTTAAGCCTCTCTGTTGGTAAGTAGCTGCTTCACTACATGTGACTGTTTGTGTAAACATGACCACGTTCATGTTGTGCCTTTCAGCTCAGTCTCTGAATTACAAGGCTCTCAGCCAGTTCAGGAAGATGATCCTGTGTGTGATGCCTGATAGCTGGCCCGTCCTTGACTACGCCGACTACGGCTGCTACTGTGGAAAGGGTGGCTCGGGCACACCTGTGGATGAGCTGGATAGGTCGGGCTCCAATGTTGCAAAACATTGTCAGATAACAAGAAACTTAGACGCCTGTATTACATTATCTTTTACCTTTACAGGTGCTGCTACGTGCACGACCGGTGTTACAGTGAAGCCATGCAGCACCCAGACTGCTGGCCCATTTTTGACAACCCATACACTGAGTACTATCACTACAGCTGTGATAAGGACAACAAGAAAGTCACCTGTGGCAGTAAGTGGAGCAAAACAAAGAGATCTGTCTGTTGAATGGGTTCTTTACATTTATAATGTTGGAATTTGCAGATAAAAACGACGAATGCGAGATGTTCATCTGCGAGTGTGACAGGAAGGCTGCAGAGTGCTTTGCCCGGTCGCCATGGAACCCCGAACATGAGCATCTGCCAGGTCACCTGTGCAATTGAGGACCTCTGCAAACTGATTCCTCAACCATCTAGAAACACAAATGATTGGAGGTAGTAGTAGATTACTGTCACTTCTTTATGGTGCATTTTGTTGTTCTGTGTAGTTTACACACAAGCTTTTGCCCCTCACCGAATCTGGTTTTATTAAAACTAATGTCACACATGCTCATAATGGACTAACTTATTTAATAATGTATTTAAAGCACTAACCTATATTATTTTCACTGTGCACAAATCTGGCCATCTTCGTTGAAGCTCAACATGAAGACTATTTATTTAAGACAACATTTGACGGTGTGTATCATTAGCCAGATAATAAAGTTGCAGTTGCAAAACTAAAAAAGGTGTTTTTTTTCCCCATCTGTCTTTCTATTGAATAGAACACTCACTGTAAAGTCAACCCTTAAATAACATTGGCAAAAACAATATTGCATCTCATTAGATACACTTGCACATGATCTATTTTTGTGTCTGGTCCTTCTTGAAGTGGAGATGGGAAGGCGGTATATATTTATTAAAACACCATAACAACACAGCCATAAAAAAAGCCATACAGTAATTGTGTCATGTTTAGTTATGATTTGGTGACCTCATTAAAATACAAAATAACACAGAAACAAGGGAAGTACAAATCAACAAAAGACTGGAAGGATTTCCCTTATTTTCTGGCAAATTTTTGATTGGTATGATTAAAAATTAAACTGCTGTGCCCCGCAGTTCCGTCAACCGCAGTTGGGGAGCAGCATTACGCCCTCAAACAGAGAGAACAAACTCAAAGCACAAACAAGGAAACATGGTTTAAAAAATGTACTACATAAAAAGGTTTGTCACACCTGTACGTTTCTAAAAACTGAGGTCTTGTACCTGATGTGTGGCCAGTTGGCATCAAACAAACTCAACATGAAACAAATGTTCCACAAATGTGTGAAAATATGTGGTTTCTTTGTTGTAACAATGCTTCTTCTGCTAGTTTTATTTTGCTGCTGCTGAGACTCATATTTTGAACTTTCAGTACCCTGAGACATTTGTCAGAAATACCTGCACTGGGCCCTGACGTGTGCGGGAATGTTCCACATTGAGGCCAAATGCTGCCTAAGGAAGTTGGATTGCAGGCTCAGAGTGTGGATAAGACACCAGGTTACTACAAATTCCTTACACTAGCAATGATCATTGAGTTTGGGTTGTACTGCGAATTTTGGAAATGGCGTCGGGGGTTCAGAGTTGTGTTTGAGCTTGCTGCTTGTGAGATGGATTATTGTGCCTGTTAATTGATATAATTCAAAGCTGCAATAAAAACCTGTTGTTCTGGCAATCAAGTCAGGTGCTTGTTCTACTGAAACTACCCTTGATTTTGATACTTGATTTTTTTAAATAGATCCGCCCACTCCTAATGAGCTGACTTTCTTTGGGATTTTGGTTTGGAAAAATACTTACCACTGTAACAGCTCAGCTAAGCTCATAGGATAAAAAGGAGCTTTCTATACACTCGTGTAGGGACTGACGCTGCCTCGTGATAACTCCACCTTTACATGCGTGAACAGGCCTGCACATTTTTACTGAGAACACAGCGACCCCAATTCCCGCAAAACGACAAACGCACTCAGCCAAAGCATAAATCATTATAGACAAGTTATAAATGAGTACCTTAGTGTCCCATCATTACTTCTGTTGGATACTTATATACACTTTACAGTGAAGGACATTAATAAACTGCCCCGTACTGGCAATCTCTCAGATAAACCTTCCTAAGCATACACTGCCATCAGGGAGAGTGTAAAGTGTGTGTGCCACATCGCCCAGGGCTTGCTCCAGTTCCATGACTTTTCCTGTCAGGAATGCATGATGCAACAGATGAAACAGACACCGGGACACCGAGCCTTCAAGCCAAACAAAGTATGTTTGTGAAGAGGAGCATGTGCAAGGAGAAAAGAAGCCAGTGTGTGTTTCTTTTAAAATATACTCTGTTTACTGATATTGTACATCGGCTTTATTACTCATGTTGATGTCATTTTCCCAAGAAGACCCCTGCAGGGCCTGTGTGTGTGTGTGTTCACTCAAATATCCACCTTAAAGGGGACCCATTATGCTTGTGGACTCCTATAGAGCAGCTACACACAATAACCTGCTCAAAAAAAATTATCGATTTTCCAGAATCAGGACCTATTCCAGCTGTATTTCCCAACAAAACAATTGCGGGGAACACCCACTCCGCTGTGATTAGTCACACTCCCAAACTACTACTGCAAATAATACTTTTTAATGTAGTGGGTATAGAGCTGTTCTCTCCACCTCTGTGGACCCACAGCGTGTCAGACATTAATTTACCTTTCCCGGTGAGTGCACGCTCTTTCTGACTTCAGCAACAGTTTTGCGGATATTTCACATTTGCGTTCATGACAGTCCGGTGTGAAATGCTGTTGACAGATATTTATCTATTGCTGCAATAACTAACTACAATAAATTCTGCCTGAGCTTGTTTCGTAAACAAAGAAGCAGAGCTTGGGGGAGGACAGAGTGTGTCTGGCAGACAGCCACGCCCATAAAGGAAATTCGCTCCTCTGTGACATCACAAAGGGGCGGTTTTACCACACCTTCTGAAACAGAGTTTTGAGCCATCCCAAACTTCTTTCAGGACTCATTTCCAAATGCGTAAACCTCATTATCTGAAACTTTGGCATAGTTTAACATGAGAATCAAACATTCTAACTACATTTAAAGGTCAATAATGTGGACTAAAATAGATCCCCGTGGAGTAACCCCAACCAGGTAAACAACTAGACACGTAATAGTGCAAAGGCCCTCTTGAAACTGCTTATTATTATGATTATGCAATGACTTTTCTCTCATTTTTGGGCCTTAAGGCCCACTGAAAAATTCATATTTTTGGGATTCTGAACACAAACCCCCAAAACTCACTCAGTAGCGCTCCTTTTAATTAGCCCCCAACAGTTGCAATAATCATCACATAATTTGGTGGCAACATCTATCATAAAAGACACACAAATTTGCCCTAAAACTGAAAATGTTCATTACTTGACTCCACAAGGTCAGAATTCATCATTCGCTCATATGATAATGACACCTTGAAACGCTGCATAGGTCACTTGGTGGATTCACCTCGGCACCACCCAGTGGTGACAGGAAATGACCATTTAAAAAAAATAATGTTCTTCGATCTGGGCAGACAGAACCTCCATGGAGTCCTGGGTCCTTTGTGCCCACCAATTGAAGGGCCCAATGCTTCAATGCTGCTCTGTTTTTTTATTATTCACATTCACATTTTCCTAGCTAACGTTCACAAAATAAGTATTATTGCTCACAACTGTTTATTTTCATTTCCTTGTAGGTCTGTGGAAGGAAGTGGGACAATGTTTTCCAATCCACCTAGAGTCAAAATGTGACCCTGTTCTGAATATGCCGAAATCAGCGGAGTTCTGTCCAGACCTGTAATATGGTGGCCGCTGTATGGGAGTATTACGGTAATCTTCTCCAGCGTCCTTTTCCACGTGGACTTTGTAATTCTGACCTCTGTTGTTGTCCCAGTGTATTGATGTGCTGCCTCCAGGCCTGAAGGACACACAGAACTCTACCCCCGCTACTGGATCTACGTTCAGAGGTAAGCTCAAGTCAAAGGCAAAAACATCCACATCAGTACCACAACAACGCTGCTGTTGCAGGAAGACGCATGGGATGTCATAATGGTGCCACCAGGAGTCAAAGGTCACCCTTACGTGAACAGCCTTGTCAGTGCTGCCATGGAAGATGTGCACTTTGCCGCTGAGGGAGTGCTCAGAAATGTTGCAGCTTTCCAACTGCACATATGTCTCTCGGAGGCGTGACAAGAAGGCTTTCAAGTCCAGAGTCGGTTGAGGGAATCCCAGACGATACTTATGGCGGTGTGGTTTGTTTGAGCCTGGATGTTTAGTTGAGGAGACATCCATCGGCGGCGTAGAAGCGAGGGAGAAGCTATCAGGCACGAATAGACGCACCGCGGTTAGCGCCAGCCCCTTGGCGTCTGCGAACACCACACGCTTCTTGTTGAGGTTGCTGCCATTCCTCTGGAGACAACTCCGACGTTCTGAGGACGTCGGAGAAGACGAGAGACAAAGGGATTGACGGGAAGAGTGGAAGCTGGTTCTCTGTGGACCGTCAGGCGGCTCATAATGACAGAAAGTAGGTTTCATGGATAGGAGATGGCAAAGTGGGCGACGTTGGCTCAGGCTCAGACACACAACGAGGTCAACTGGTAGCCCGGTGGGTTGAGGGTGACTGCCGAATGCTTGTAGAACTCTGAGGATTAAAACATGTGCAGGTCAGTTGATGTTGAACTCAACATTGTTCCACAACCTTAACACTAGGGTTGTGTTTCATTTATGGTATAGTCCACACAATGGCACAATGTGGTTGATTTTTTGCGACACCTAGTGGCCACAATAATTCATCACGTTGCGCTTCTGACGCAGTTAGGCACACAAATTAAATACAAATCATACCAGGCATTTTCAGTTTACTGTGTCCATGTAATAAGCAACAAGAATTATATTCACTGCAAAATCTAAATTTAATCTAAATTTAAGATACCTTGTGCAGTTCATTTCCAAACTGTGGTTGTAATCCTGCCAGTGGGATTCTGTCAGTTCCCAGTCATCCAGCAACCGAAATCAGTGTCCAATAAGAAAACTCCAAGACATTAGCCACATCTGTAAAATAAACATTCATTTTAGATTTTTTTTAAAAAGAGGAGCAGCATAAAGAAGATGCATTCAAACACATTCTGGTGATATGTAGTATTCTACACTCGTCACTCTGTGTCAGTAAATGTCAGTAAAGTTTGTCAGTGTAAATGTGACTATAGGGGTGTTATTTCATGTCGAGAGGGCTCTAATGATGTTGGCCCATGTCACTTAAACACGAGTAGCTCAACCTATCAGATTAGAGATTTGCCTCACAGGGCCAGCTAGAAAGTGTACAGTCATGTCAGCAATCTTTCAGTCCTCTGAAGGTTGATGTCTGAACTTCTCCAGATGATGTTGTAGTGTATAGGTTGGTAGTTTTCTTGAGATTATGTACTGAAAGATTGAAGGTTAATTGGTTTTGTTGCGTGACACAGGAGATCGGCAAGACCTGGGTTGGGTCTGTCTGTGTATGAATGTGAATGGTTGTCTATATGTGCCAGCTGGGATAGGCTCCAGTATACCCGCCACCCTCGTGAGGATAAGCAGCATAGAAACTGGATGGATGCATGATTTTGTTGGTATTAATTCCCAACTCTGTATTTTCACACATTGTTACATTACCTTTTTGTATATTACAGATGGTGACGTAATACTGGTGGGATGAAGAGAAGGACTGGATACCTTAAGTTTCCCATCCCAGGTAGGAAATGCACCGTGTCTTACAGTGTCTTGCTTTCAGTAGCATCAAACATGTCCATCATCATGACCATACAGCGTGTAACTATATGAATATGTATGTAAATATTGCAGCATACAGTATATCATGTTCACAGTAGAAACTCAAAGACAGTAGTTATGGTTGGTCCTTCTCTGACTCACATCGACCCCCACTCCCACATGCAACTAAAATAGCTGTGATTGCATACATCCCGAACTTGCCTCACTCATCTACATTCATAGTTTTTGCATTTTCTTTTGATGAGTTGACCTACATATTTTTGGGAAAGAAAAAGTCACTGATGAACTTTGACAAAAATTATTTGTGAACAAAATTAAACACTAAAATCTGAAATGTCTGGTTTGAATCCGATCCAATGGAAGAAAGGTGTAATCCAATGATGAGATATAACTATAAGAACATACTAAGCAGGAATTCCATGTGCACATTCAGAAAATTACATTGAAACTAACCCGAAAAGATATTTTTTTTGTATTGAATCCAAAAAACACACAGGAAAAAAATCAAAAGAAACAAGTAAGTCAAACAACAGTAAGAATATAAGATAGATAAAGATAAGATTTGAGGTTTGCAAAAATCTTAAATAGTGCAGATATGGAAATGCACTCACTGTCATCCAATGAGTCCCAGAAAAAGGCAGCCACAAGGACAATCTATGAGCTTGAGCTTGTGTGAGGAGTTCAGACTTGTGGCTGAACCTTCAGTGACACCTCATCTGCATAGTGCTTGAATGGAGCCAATGAAGCTGCTTTGTTTAAGTCCTGCCCCGAAACTGACTCTGAAGTGCAAAAGATACATTATTCACTCAAATTTCAAAGTCTATCTAAAAAGCCCAAATAAAAAAAACATGCATTTACACCATAATTACCTGTAGGGAAAAGTCACACGGCAAAATTATTCATTCATTTTCTATGCCACTTATGCTATTAATGATAAAAACTAAAATAGTTAACAACAGTATGGTACAATCACTGAATGTCTCATGATACCAGCCCTGCCCATTTTTTATTTATTCGTTTGCATGAAGTGACTTTTGATGGATAGAGTCAAGGTTTTCACTTTGGCTCATCCACTCACTGCATATTGCTGACTCAAGCTAATAGTGCCTGTGGTGCTGATCTTGGCAAAAAAACTGCCCTTCACAAAATCCCACTTCAGAATAAAACAATTATTTTTGATACACACTTAAAGCGGATGTGTGAACATTATTCTGTAACAAGATAAAGCAGAAACTAGACAGTTTCTGCACTGTAAACAGTTTTAATATTTATACACTACATACCTACTTATTATGTTTTTGTACCATTCATAGATTTCACACCAGCAGAACCAACATTTAGATAGATAAACCTGCTTCATATTGATCAATCATGACTCAAATGCAACTATTTTGCCTTTTTGTGGCGTAAGAAAAAACAAACCAAAAAAAATATTATGAGGTTGCCTACAGCCACAGTTATAGACACATTATAGGTGGTAACACCTACTGGCTGCAAAAAATCCGAGCTTGTGATGCAGTTAGGTACACAAATTGTTGTACAGGATGTAGCATAACAGATGCTTCTTGTTACAGGATACTTTGGAGACTGCGTGTCTGCAAGTAATGTGCAACAATAATTATATGATACCTGTATGGATTTAGAAATGTGGTATTTTAGACAGCAGTGTTTCATCAGGTCTAGCTGTGTTCCAGTCTATTTAAATTCTTGCAGGTCACTACGGAAATATTAAATTTATCTTTGCCAAAATTCATTCATCATGGTTGAGCCTTGAATCAATAAACCGCGTTAAAAGAGGGATTACTGTATTGGCAAAGGATACAAAAAAAGATGTCTCGCACATGGTGATTCATTGTTGTGCTTTGTGTTTCCTTGTAGGCACAACACAACCCCTCTGTGCTTTCTCAGAAACGTACACACACACACACACACACCTCCGAGTGATGACGCAGATGTGTGTCATGGCTAGACTCGTGTTGCCTCCATGCAGACTTTCACCAGTGAGGTGAGGTCACCCAAGTGAATACTATGTGCGTAGCATAATACCTGTATGGCGTCATCACATTTGTGTCTATAATATAGTCACATTAATGTCTAACTAAATAAAGAAAATCCAAAATAAAACATTACTTGAAGTCTGCAAGTGACAAAGACAATTTTAAAACGTATACCAATCAGATGGCAGTATCAAAGCACAGATTAGACAGCATGATTATTGCACAGGCTGGCCACAATAAAAGGCCACTCCATATTGTGCAGTAATATATGACAGTGTTGTCCCCTCATGTTAGTTACAGTGAATAACCTAAATTATGACAATTGAAAGTGTCTCTGGTGGTGTATTGACAATATATATATATATATATATATATATATATATATATATACACACTATACTATATATACTATATTGATTAGGTTAGAAATGAACAGCTTTCAGTGACCAGACAATGACATCATTAAAAGATTGTGATGACTACAAACTGGCATGCAGGTGTTTGGTGATGTCTAATAGACGGCATGCATCATTTACAACTTTGTCTGTCTTTGTCTGTTCCCTTCTGTGTTGCTTCATCAAGTGGGTGGGGTCACCAAGTGATTTGGAATGCTGTGTAAAAACCCAAGGAGATCACAAATTTGCAGCTTTTCAACTTATAATATTTTAAATTAAACTATTTCTTATCGATAAAAAACTATTTGGAAGCTTCCAACAAGCAAACAAACCACAAATACATCCAATTAGGTTTTGCACATAATCTGAAATGTGCATTACAGTTCAAAAGGCAAATTTGGTTATGGTTGCATAAAATGCAGAATAAAGTGTTGGTGTAGCTTCATTTGATTAATATTTATGGCCTCATGATTACATTTCACACCTATGTTCTGTTAAGTCACACAAAATGGGGATAGTTATTAACCAAACTTTTTCTCTAAAGCATTGACATTAATATGAATTTTTAGAAAAGTTCACAAGAATCATCTTCCATCTGTTGCGTTCCTCCTCATCACATAGACTTTCAATTGTAATATGTGTAGGTATCATGAATGAATGACTGATAATGAAAGGAAAGATAAAAGATTGAATTGAAGGTCTTCTAGTGCAGGGTGTCCAAAGTTTTTCAAGAATAAAGTAAAAAGTATTGAAAGAAAAAGATAATAGTAGTCCACCAATAAATAGTAAAAAGGTTGGAATTTTACAAAAAAATGTTTTTTTGAAGGGGACCTATTATACTAATCTTTTCACCATTTGTATTGAGTTGTAGACTCCTATAGAGCAGCTACACTCAATAACCCGTAGAGAAAACTTTAGATCTTCCAGAATCTGCACCTATTCCAGCTGTATTTCCTTTGATTTGTGCTTCCTTCCAAAACGGTTTGTCTAATTTATTCCACCCACAGCCCGTCTCCGGGCATGCCCACTCCACTGTGATTGGTCACACACCCAAAGTGCATCCTCACCATGAACCATATAAAAGGAAGTTTGCCCTTCTGTGACATCACAAAGGAACAGTTTTACCACACCTTTTGAAAGCGAGTGTTTTGAGCCATCCCAAACATCTTTCAGGGCTGACTCCCAAATGAGCAAACCTCATTATCGGAAACTTTGGCATTGTTTAACATGAGAATACAACATTCTAACTACATTTACAGGTCAGAAAAGTGCAAAAAGCATAATAGAATAATTAGAAGTTGCATTATGAAAAACAAACAAAAAATGAAGTCATAATTTTGGGGAAAATAGGTTGCCAAAGTCAAAATATTGTGGGAATAAATTAATAATTCTGAGAAAAACAAGAAATCTTTCTCTTTCAATCAATCACTTCCATTCAACCATGTTTGAAAAACATTTGCAGTCATACTGGTTATGAATGTGTGTGAAGTACATGCTCCCAATTTTACTTTGTTGGAAAACTCTGATCATTTTCTGATGAACATGGATTATACTGCACATTTTAGGAGTCATCATCATCATCATCATCGGGTATTGCATTTATAAATGATTTCCGACTTCCGTTGAATTTTATGGGTTTTCTGGCCTATTTTCAGAGCATAACAGCATGAAAGGGCGGGTTTTTGGATGCGAAATCAGAGACTATGCAGATGCTGATTCACAAATAGACGAGGACAGGCGTTTACATTAAAACAGAATTGCAAATAAACAAACTGAAATAACAGCAGGTTTAAAACCTAACTTTATTTCTTTGCAGCGTAAAAAAAAAAAAAAAATCTTCAAAGCCTCCATATGTTCTTTCCACTGGCAAAACGATTAGGTTTCCACTCAGAAGAGGAATGATGATAGAGGATGATGTAAGCTTCTGCAGAGAGAGCAGCAAATTGCAGACTGTAACCCCCATTACCACCCGTTGAGGAAACCATCCCCCTGCAGAACCAGCATCCTCTTCTTGCTTGAGCCTTCCACAGACAAAAACGCGGAGGGGAGCAGCATCCTCTTGTGGAGAGAGTAGCTAAGCTTGATACTCTACACCGTAGATGTATCATCAAATGGCCTGGAAGTCTAGTCTACACTTGCAGGCCATTTCATAGGTACCACATTACAATTAACTGAGATACACCAACACAATATGCTTTAACAAAAATAACCCTCTGTTTTCATTATCATTATCAGAATAGTCATTATTGTGGCAGTTTTGTACAAGAATATGGATTGCCATAAACTGTATTGGCTTGAGGTGGCACGGCGGGCGAGTGGTCACAGCTAGCAGACCAGGGTTCAATTCCACCGTGCATGCGTGGGTTTTCTATGGGTACTCTGGTGTCCTCCCACATTCCAAAAACATGCTAGGTTAATTGGCGACTCCAAATTGTCCATAGGTATGAATGTGAGTGTGAATGGTTGTTTGTCTATATGTGCTCTGTGATTGACTGGCCACCAGTCCAGGGTGTACCCCGCCTCTCGCCAGAAGACAGCTGGGATAGGCTCCAGCAACCCCCGCAACCCTTGTGAGGATAAGCGGTAGAAAATGAATGAATGAATGTATTGGCTTGACGTGAGGAGATCTCAAAAGGCAGCGTCAGCAGACAGTTCTTAAAGTAAGGTTTAATATGTCGGCAGGGTTCCATACACAACATGGCAGTCCAGTCAGGAAACAGTATCCAAATAACAAAAACATGCAGCGCAAAAAAACAAGAAATACTTGGTCGTGACATGAGAGTACCCCACACCCACACACATTTGAAACAAACAGGAGGAACCAGAGGGAAGAAATAGGGAGCAGGTAATCACAGGTGATGAGGAACACCTGTGCAGGATCAGGCAGCGGCGAGAGTGCCATGATGAGGGATTAGCAACAGGTGTGACAGGCTGCAGGCCTGTCAAACATGCTGACATCAGCAAAGTATTCTTAACAAAAACAGCTAACATACCTGCTTTGGTACATTAATAAAAACAAATACATTTTTAACTAATTTGTTTAACGGTGTCATTATTGTGAAATATCATTTAAAGACATGAATCCAGCCATTATTTTCTATGCCGCTAGTATGCTGGAGCCTATCCCAGCTGACTTCGGGCAAGAGGCGGGGTACACCCCGGACTGGTCGCCAGCCAATCACAGGGCACATATAGACAAACAACCATTCACACTCACATTCATACCTATTAAAATTTATACAATTGGAGTCGCCAATTAAGCTAACATGTTTTTGGATTGTGGGAGGGTAGAACATGCAAACTCCACACAGACTAACTAATAACTATGCATAACTATTGTATATATATTTTAATATTTTTAATATTTGTAATATTTTAATTTAGATTTTTAATTTTTATTAATTTAATATTTTAATTTTTAATATTTTAACAATTTTATCATTCCTGTTTACTGAATGAGTCGATCCTGATGCTAATTTACTAGTATAATCTTTGTAGTTGCTATCCGATCAATGTGAAGTAACCCTCCACTTTTAAATACAAGCAAAATCTAGTTTTTGATACACTTACTGTACGAAATGGAGTCAGGCCACACAAGCAGATATTCATAAGATCAAAATCTAGAACACTACAAGCATCATAGCATCTTTTCCAGAGCCAATGGTCTGCCATATTTTACCCTACAGGCACCCATTTGAAGACTCAAAAACAGAATGAAGTGAAGCCAGAAGCAGCTAGAAGTCCTCATCTTAGGAGTCTGTGGCACTTAAGGATCAATAATCATGGCCACAGGGGCAAGCTTGGTGTGGTAGACATATATTTTGTCCAAATCTTTGACCTATTTAGTGGCAAACTGAGATTTTTATGTTCTCGCCAAAAGTATAAATACAACATTTTTGTTTCTGCGGTCTTGTAAAACTGCACAATATGGAGTGGCCTTTTATTGTGGCCAGCCTGTGCAATAATCATGCTGTCCAATCTGTGCTTTGATATGCCACACCTTTGATTTAGATGGATTATCTCAGCAAATTTTGTGAGTTCAGTTCATGATAGATGGGAGATGTGTTTATAAATATGCTTTCGAATGTTAGCGAAGTTCACCAATCTCTTGCACAAGTATATATTTGCATATTCCTTTCATTTCATTCTGTGTATATTGCAGCCTGGGCAGACGTAAAAAAAAAGCGGAACCAAGCACAGTGTGACATCAAAATCCCAGGAGGAACAAACCATATGTGTGATGTATAATGCATCGCATGTGTCCTATAATTTATAATTGATTTGCCTCAGTTGTGAAATCTGTAACTTTCCTGACCCCAAAGCATTCCACCATGGGAATTCCAATACCATAACAGCGTGAATCGCACTAAAACATGCATGGAGTGTAATAAATGTATTTAAAAGCATGATTCAAATTCAAGCATTGTAATGACGAACGCCGGCAGTGCCATTTTAACGCAACATTACACCATTTAAAGTTGGTTATTAGTTAACTTTTTATACTTCATTATGTCTCCCAAGCAGTAGTGCGGCAAAGAAAAGGAAAGCCATCATCATGGAAGTGAAAATGAACGCCATAAAAGCTCAGCGAACCCACCAATATTGACCGCTTTTTGGTCCTACAGCCATAATTAGGGATAAAGATTATTAAATGCTAATAAATACTAGAGAGGACATGGATTCCATGCACTGTTACAAAGAGAGCTGCAAGAAGAGGTCATGCTTCCAGACGAGCCTGGGATAGTATTTGACGAACCACAGGGATAAATTTAAGAAGTTTTTTTGTTTTTGTTCCTGTATTCTACATGTGTGTCATCTGTTCTGTGTTAGCGTTAGCGACTAAGGAGTTCATTTAGATGAGTTAGTTCGGACTCGACTTACACCACAGCGTCCTATACTCACTATATGAAAAAGTGGGGTTTGTTCGTAGTTGGGAAGGACAGGGCCGAGCCAAACCGTTTTAGAGGGAAGCACAAATCCAAGAAAAATACAGCTGGAATAGGTGCAGATTCTGGAAGATCTAGAAAGTTTTCTGTGCGGATTAATGTGTGTAGCTGCTCTATAGGAGTCCACAACTCAATACAAAGGATCAGAAAATTAGCATGATAGGTCCCCTTTTAATGGTGATGTGCATGTGTGTCTATTTTCCTTATTTTTTGCCTCCCAACATGCAGGAAGAAGGTTCACTGTGCATCTGTGACATTTGTCATATTTAAAAAAAATATTTTTTCATTGTACTTTTCTTAAGAGTAATGTTAAAATCCTGTCTCATGTCATTCTTCCAGACCCAATCTTATGCATCATCTCATCTCGTGAACTGAACCCCCTATAATCTACGCCACAATTTTTAGAGAAATCTGCAAGGTTCCAAAAGCAGATGTGTCCTAATGCACAGACCACACTCCTCCCATTTCGCTCACCAGCTGTGAAAAACATTTGACTTCTGAGTGTGTTTGTTTGCTCACACAGCTGGAGAGTAAACGGACCGGTCATGTGAATCCAAGTGACCAACATTACAGCTTTTAGCGATGATCATCACAATGAATCATGATAAAGAGCGGGAGCGACATGAAATAAATGCTGATCACATGCCTGACATATTCTGAAACTAGAAAAAAAATGCAGAAATTTATGGATACAGCACCCGCTGGGCTGCACTCTTGATGGCAGTAGAGCACCAGTCATAGACATGTGCACGTTCTCCTCTGCATCATGATGGAGCAAACCATTAAAACAAGAAGAGGTGTGAGCATGCCAAACACAGCGGCCCCTGTGATGAGTGGTTAGCATGTAGGCCACACAGTCAGGGGATAAATAAATATTCAGTTTTTCACCTTTCTTTCCATACCAATATATTATTTTGCTGCCTTTGCAAAGACACGTAAATTGAAAACTTGAAAACATTATGCTAATAGAACATCATTCAGCCTTGAGCACATCTCACACGTGCAAGGAGAAGGCGAGACCCTAGTGCACTGATGCCTTACAGTGTACATGGGCTCTAAGTATATGGGAATGGGAAGGCGCCTACTGTATTTATTGCGTGAATTCATGGAAGTTGTGTTAAAAATGATTGCAGGTAAATAATAGATTCACATTTTATGGAGCACCTGAAGGCACACAAGTGCTGTTGTCCATTGCAACTCATTTTACAATAACAGAGTGTTGACCTTGGAGCGAGGAAATCAGAGAGCTTTTTTCTAATAATGCCTCTAATGATCCCTAAAGCATTGCACGGCTGAGTCTTGTGGCGATACAGTGGATTTTTGCATTATTAAAAGGCTCCCGAGTCCGAAGAAAAGTGAACTCTGGTAATGAAACATTGCAGTTTCCCTGGGAGGCAGTGTACCATGAGAAATATACTTTTATTGCTATAGCTGTTTATCACTTAAATATTGTGCCACTGCAAATGTAAATGAAGGCAATAGTGTGGTTTTGTACATGAATCAGAGCTCATTAGATAAAAAATAAGGATGCAATACGTTATTCTATTGTCGCAGTGCACTCGAATGAGTGCCTCGGCTTGTAAAGACAATCCAGTCATCCCTTGTTTATTGTGCTAAATTAATTCAGAATCCGACCGTGATTGTAAGTGAATTTCTGCAAAGTAGAATTCATTATGTATGAATCAAATATTATCATAGTTAGAGTATAGAAAGCCTGTTTTTGACCTCTTGAATACATGTTTTAACATTATTATAATGCCTTACACATTCAAGAACATCCCTATAGTCACCTTTACACTCATATTATCCAATATAGTAAACGTAATATATAATATATGTTCTGGACATTACCTCCTGTGGTCGATATTCTTTCATCAATGTAACATTACTGACACCTAGTGACCACTGCAGAACACAACATCTTTAATTAATTGTATTTTAGGTTATTTAGCCATTTGTATGCTTGAAAATGATTAATTTTGGCCACAAATATACCACAATTTGTTTTCATATGTGTATTTTTTGTTTTTAGTGTGTGGTATTGCTATTATCGATCTATTAGCTCACAGTCTTTTCAATAGGACCTTGACACACAACACTCACAAAGAGAGCATGACAAATTCTATATGACTGATGAAAATACACTGGAACAGGCAGACACATCGGTTTATAATCCAGTAGATTAATTAGAAATGTACTGCTCTTACTTTTTAAATACATACCATGCAGTGGAAAAAGGGCTTTAGACCTGTACTGCAAATCTGGCCAAAAATCAGTCGAACTAATACATAATTCTACTGTTCACCTTGTCAGTGTAAGTCATTCTTTGCTTCCAATAGATTTTCATTAGCTAGCTGGCAGCATTGCATTAAAATTCCTCCTAAATCCGTCATTCTCTGTGGTGCTTTTTGATCTCTTCCTTTAATTTTTTTTCTCACCCTCATTCATCACCTCAAATGGCTCTCATTTTCATGTATCCTTGGAAAAAAAAAATCTTGAAACTTATAGAATTGTGCAGCACAGCAGAGATCCCTAATGGATTTTCATCATTACAAGACATCCCGGCGGTGATATCCTCTTGGAACAATAGTCCTGTTGTTTAGTAATGGAAAGGTACTCCATTTGGCTTGTGACAAATTACATTCTGGACTGCACTTTAAGGTTTTATAAGTCATTCTGATTGCAATACATGACTCGACAATACTGTTCAAACAATGGGACGAAATTCATGAAAGTGACACTGAGGTCACTATGAGCTTTGTGTGGTACAGAAATACAAATTCAAAGTATAGAAGTGTGAATTTCAGTGCAAGACAGCAACATTTTAAAGCACAAGCAGAGGTAGATAAGGCTTTATGATACAAATACAGCTACTGGCATCCTGTGGTGTTAATAACAGCTACCTGACTATATGAAACTTTGCATAATTGGAACATGTATTACTTTTCCTAATAATACTGTTTAAGATGCCCCAGGTTTCGCTAATGTTTTTATTCTTATCAAATAATTGACTATAACATGCCTTTTTAAACACTCTTAATCACATCATTAGCACTGCACTGTACACACGCCTCCATTTTGGTTGTGCAACCCACAGCTCCAGAGCCATATGTGGCTCTTCAGCCTTTTTGTTGTGGCTCTCTTTTTTAAACATCTGAATGAGGAAAATACGCATCTTTGTAATGAGTTCTGTGAGACCCTAACTAGCAAGAGTACTCAATCAACTCCGCTTTTTCTCCTCTGAACTACTTTGATAGCCCAAAATTCCCTCCAAATCTTGCAGTCAATCAAAATCTTGGGAGACTTGCAACTTGCACATTTGATGATACCGTCATTACCCTATGAGTTGGCATCCATCACACAGGCACACCGTACTTGTATTTGTTGTATTTGTTGTATTCTGCAATGTATTATTATAATATTGTTTTTAAGTTATGTTTTGCAGCCCCAGTCTATTTTTCTTTCGTGAGCGAGGGGGTTAAATGGCTCATGTGACACCCAACAATAAAGTAAAATCAAGTTTCTTAGCTACCTTTTGCGTGTTAAGTTACTGTGTGATGATTTTAGCCTTCAATCTAAAATGACACCGTGAGTCAGAATGGTATATTGAGTAATAACCTCTGAGTAATGACCTCTTTTGAATAAATGGCTGGGATTTAATGAGTTTCCTTGAAACTAATTGTGTATTTCCCTTGAAATCACTTACCCTTGATAGGATATACCTTGTACTGCTCACAAGTCAATCACATGACGTGTGATGACCAACCACCCACGTTGTCATCAACAATCCAGCAAGGGGGTTAAATGGTTCTTTTGATAGTAAAGGTTGCCGACCCCTGTACTAGACCCTTCTTGAAAGCGTTGACTCTATCCTCTGAGCGTAGACTTTGTAACCTCCATCAGTCTTTTATTATAATGATTGTTGTAAATTATGAAAATTGGGCTGTTATTGTAATTATGGTGAATGTGAAAAAAAGGAAAATGCTAATAGTAATTTTTTTTCCAAAAACGTTGAATTTGCCAGGCAGTGACTGTGTACACAATTCATGCGCCATCACTGAAATTTACGTAAGAATGGAAGTGAAAAGCACTGCAGGTTTTAAAAATGTCCATTTGATGTATTCTTGGAACAAATGAACAAAACATATCCTTAACATTACCCGGGATTGGACCCAATATTTGTTTTGGGTTTCAATTTTTCTTATCTTGCCATTAATTCCACACCTCCCCCTTTCCATCATCTAAATTCTACATGTCTGACTAATCAGTCACAGGCAGAAAAAAAAGATCTGCTAACATTTCATTTCTCCATGAATATTTGATTGTCAAGAACAGCCCTAAGGGAATACGCTGGGTTTTGATTTGCGATTAAACTATCAAGAAATCAATTTCATCTGCTTTGAATAATTCAGGGTTTAATGGAATGAGAAATGGCAAAAGGGGCATGGGTTATGAGATGGTCTGAAGGATGTGTGTGTGTGTTTGTGTGACACTGCTGTGTGTGTGCCACTCAAAATGAAAGCAGGCGCAGAGCGGCGAGGGAGCTATTGTCATTTCACCTGTACCACTGGTGGAGCATGCCAATTGGGTGCCTGTGTCAATAACATGTTGACAGCTAGAGGAAATCTGACCCCTTATTTGGATTACTAGTATTACCTTTTCAGCCAATAAAACCCAAATGTCCATTTTTATAACAAAATTTTTTGTCCAGTCAATAAAATACTTTTGTTTGCAAAACATCTTTCAGTTTTGATTGAAATTTTCATGTGAGGTTGTAGCAATGAAATTATATCTTTATTATTCCGCTGGTAGTTTGCAGCACTTCGCTTTATCATACTGAGAGGGGTTGCCAATATTGCTGCGTTTCAACCACATGACCTGGAGTCGAGGCAGTTTGCATCACTTTTAGTGAGCAGACGGGGTGGGGGGCGAAGGGCATATACACACTTAGTATGTTGTTGCAATATTTTGGCGATTAAAGCGAATAACAGTGAATGTTGTTGAGACTGTTACAATAGTTGAAAACAAGACAATGGAAAAGCAATGAAAGCTTCCCTCAGTGGCAGACATAATGGCAAATAATGCTAGTAACGTGTCAATGAATACATTCTTTTCATCCTTCATCGTTTCGCTGCACTGTTGTGAGCTCCTTAACCAATTTTCAGACAGATTTTACACATTATTTCCAGGCTGCTAGAATCTACCTAGCAAGCCCTACATGGTGCATTGCTGGACATTCTGCCACGTGGCTGCATGTTACATTTTGGAGTTCCAACAATGTTTTAATTTTAACATAAATTGTGATTTGTATTGCTCACTGTAAACTGAAGCATGTTTACTTGGCTGCACTGGACAAAAGCGACAGCTGGTTAGCCATTTTTTGATTGTGTCCTGAACTTTTTTTGCCATTATGATGGACGATCTTAGTAATAGCATTTCCTAAAATTGGAACAATTGCCACATGCAACTTGTGGTATTTTTGCTATTATATTACATGACTTATAGTTACAAATACGGTTATGTGACACCCAGCAATCAAGTCAAATCAAGTTTCTTAGCTACCTTTTGAGTGTTAAGTTACTGTGTGATGATTTTAGCCTTCTGAGTCAGAATGGTATATTGAGTAATAACCTCCTGAGTAATGACCTCTTTTGAATAAATGGCTGGGATTTAACGAGTTTCCTTGAAACTAATTGTGTATTTCCCCTGAAATCACATATCCTTGATAGGATATACCTTGTACTGTTCACTAGTCAATCACATGATGTGTGATGACCAACCATCCCCGTTGTCATCCAATCATTGTCATACAATCCAGTCTCCAATTAATCTAACATGCATATTTTTGTAATATGGGAGGAAATCATAAAGATGAGAGGGCCAAGCTAAGAGTCATACCCAGGACCTCTTGGTTTTTGACCCATTTATTTGAACCTGTACATAAAAATGTAAAAGACCTAAGGCCACCATTAAAATAACAGAAAAAGGGCCGTACTGCAAGGGGAAATCTCACTTTTTTCCGGGTTCATTTAAGGAAACCAAGTAGTTGCACTGAAGCATCTCGTCGTGACATGCAGGAACGTGTCATTGTCCGCCCTCGTCACTTCCAAACTAACGTTGGCGCTGTTTTTTCCTGACAGGACCCAAATAAGTGGAGCAGCACTGACTGTGCATACTGACTGACCCGACACTTGCTAAATTTAAGAGGCGGTTGTGTTGCCAACAAGCTGAGACCAAACCCAGACACCCTGAAACTCTAATGAAGCTTGTCAAAAATGTTTGATGGTTTGAATTAAAAAAAAAAAAAGTTAGCAAAGTAGTTCATCAACTTACTTAACATTTGATTGATATTTGGCTTACATGATACACGGGGCAGGTGCATTGTGGGATAGCTGAGCTGAGGAGCATGCCTTGGAACATTTCCAAAGTGTTCTATCTTTGGGCTGCAGCACTTCCTATCCAGACACCATGTCAACTTGACATAGCTTTAAACATATTTTGGAAGCATCATCATTAGAGTCTATCACTTGTAGTTTATGATACACATGGATCCTCTTTTAATATGCAAGCTGGATGTATATTTCACAGGGTAAGGTTGTTGACAGGATGCAGATGTTTATCACAGTGATGTGGAGATGAGATGATGATCAGATAACGTCAAGGGTGTATTTACAAACTCCTAGCGTGTCATTACCTTGACATGAATTTGTGTGAAGGCTCACCACTGACAGGAATAAAAAAAAAAAGGCAAAGAATCTGGCATATTTAATTGTCCATAGTCCTTGCCATGGTCCTTCTATCAAGTTCTGGAAAAAATACACTGAGATCCACAAGTTTGCAGCCGTGTGCTTATTTCTAAGGAAGGCAATGAAACAAAGAGCATTACTTTTTGAATCAATAAAGCAATAAAAATGATAACCCATCCCAGGTATTTACCCAGCACATATTGCTTTTCTCTGGTGACCAGCGGATAACTGTAGCTATGTGAACTGTCACCTTTTTAAGGAATACTTTATGGATTGAGGTTGATACACAAGAAGTTATTATATTGGTTGCTTGTGAGACAAAATGTAACAAATGTATAAACATTTAACACTTTCTAATTTTAATTAGAAATTAATTAATTCAATTCAATTAATTAATTCAACATATGTGTCAATTTTCCCCCTTTTTATATGAATGTTTCATGAAAGTAGTGGTGTCCAATCTTTTCGACCACATCAACCCACTATTTAAAAAAAGCACCACAGTGCATTTCATGCCTGAACCTTCAAAGGCAACCTAATTCACCAGCACTACACATTACAATTATACAAACCATTAATGATAATATAACAATGCATTACAGAATTGGGGATCAATACCATTATTAATGGCGGCACGGCGGTCGAGTGGTTAGCGCGCAGACCTCACAACAAAGAGACCAGGGTTCAATTCCACCCTCGGCCATCTCTGTGTGGAGTTTGCCTGTTCTCCCCGTGCATGCGTGGGTTTTCTCCGGGTACTCCGGTTTCCTCACACATTCCGAAAACATGCTAGGTTAATTGGCGACTCCAAATTGTCCATAGGTATGAATGTGAGTGTGAATGGTTGTTTGTCTATATGTGCCCTGTGATTGGCTGGCCACCAGTCCAAGGTGTACCCCGCCTCTCGCCCGAAGACAGCTGGGATAGGCTCCAGCACCCCCGTGACCCTCGTGAGGAAAAAGCGGTAGAAAATGAATGAATGAATGAATACCATTATTAATCAAATCAAATCAACTTTATTTGTAGAGCACTTGTAGACATGCAACACAAAGTGCTTTACAGAATTAAAAACAATTTGCTGGCCCTGTCGGCACGTCACTATGCAACTAGTCAGAATGAATACTGACTAGACAAGACAAAAGCGTGATTTGATGTGTGTGAGTGACAAGCACAGTATGTTTTTACTGTTGTATGGGAATGGCAACAATCTGTTCATTGCCAAGTCCTCTGTAGGCATTAAAATGGGCATTGGTGGTGGATAATAATAAACCATGCACCTTTTGAATTCATTTTTTGGGGTAAATTTTAAATTTTCACCTCCTGACCTCTTGTCAACAGCTTGTTCACTTTGGATTGCCAAGACTCTGATCTAAATTGAGGAGAAAATGCGAGCGTTTAATGAATATGAAATTAGCAGATGTAGCTTAAGAATAGTTTAGGAAATAGGAGTGACAAGTAGTGTTGACACACCATCAAAGTGAGACTGATTGCTTGAATAATTGGTTTGTACCAAATTATATTAGAGTGCCCTCTCGGGTGTGTGCAGGATTATGTGTGTGTCTCGCTTACGGTGGGATAAAGACTGGCCAGGGGAGCTTTGCTGCAAGGGAACTGGCAGATTTGTTTCCTAGCGGGGGATTCGATCTGATTCAGAGAGCAATTCTCCACATCCGCAATTAAATTTTGTAACTTTACAATCACGTTAGAGAAGTGAAGAGAATGAGGGAAGCGCTGAAAGGGGCCAAGAGGTTTTGTTCTGAGCTTGTGATAAGAGGGCTTAAGCTAAGTGCGTTAAATCAGAAATAGCATTGGCACAGCTGTTGTTCCATTAAAAGCCCCCCAAGGAGGCTTGAAAAGGGTGGTCTGAGAGGATCCAGTTTGGGCAATCGGCCAGCAGGCCTCCCTGGGTCCTTTACTGCTACTCCAAAGCTCCTACTAAACATGCAACCACCCAACACCTTCATCGTCAATCACCAGTGTGTGTATCTGCTTGTTTAACCTATCATGATATTAACTCCTTCAATACCAAATATGTATTTGAACATCTTTTAAGTTTTTCAGAGCACTTTTAAGCCATAAAAATAGCCATTGAAATGCATCTTTTTTCTTTTCTCCCATTTTTAGTTAGGAACTGATATTTTCCTGAAACATACTCATGTTTCATGCAGCAGCAGAAGTTGTATTAATGGTAACAAGTATTTGATTTATTATTGGACACTGCGCTGCTACACCCCATTGGCGTGGGGTAGTGTGCCTGGTCTACGTAATTAGAGCCCATTATGAGCCCAACTGTTGGTCTTACATAAAAATGCACACATTTTATTGCGTTCAATGTTTAAAAAAAATGTATATGGCTCTCACAGATACACATTTTAAAATATCTGGCCTTCATGGCTCTCTTCGCCAAAAAGGTTCCCGACCCCTGTACTACAGTTTACTAAAGAACATTAAAAAGTAGCAACTGTTGGTACATTCCATGTTTATATACTGTAGCCATAGAACACAATTTTATATGTGACTTGAAAAATCACATATGTCGAAATCACAAAATGTCAAAAATTACGGTACTGAAGGGGTTGTCTTTTGTTGTCATGCACGTTTTTCAAATGTAGGAGGAAACCATCAAGATTAGAGGTCCAAGTTGAGATTCAAACCCAAAACCTGTTGGTTTTGGACCGACTTATTTTCAAATATCAATGTTCAGTACAATGTAAAAGTACTTGGGCCACCACTGCCTGTGTTAAATATTGTTTGACATCATAAAAATAATAAATAGAAGGACGGAGGGTAGTTGGTGTGAAAGTTCGTGGAGCCGGTTGCTTCCCTGAAGGGGAAAGACGAAAGAAAAAGAAGAGGAAGACAATAAGTATAGAAAAATTATGAATAGTTGCGACAAAATCTTGTAATATGTGGTAAAAATTGTCATACAGGCCTACCCACCCATCCCCAAATTGTAATAGCACCACCTATCTGTTTTTTGTCAATAATCACAAACTTACTTTCTAACTATCAAATAGACGACCAAACTATATAAACTGTATTGTATAAATACAAACCTCCATTTTTATTTGCTGTTTTTAACAGCCATGACTGAGTTTTGCAAGTGCCATTAAATGGTCATTATAGCATTGCTATGAAATCTAATGGTGTTTATGACTTTTGCAGCATACTGTATGTGTGGACATAATACAAAATACAAAGTTCATGAAGGTTTTGTAGGAGAGAGGGTGGTAAAGTTACTCACTGGTAATAATAGAATAAGTAATGTAATTTAATTAATCAAGACAATGGTTAGAGTTGTAAAAGTCACACATTCACATTTCCGCAGTCATCAACCCTCATGAACAAGAAAGGGAGAAATAAATACATAATTGAACTATGGGGGTTCGGGCTTACTGGAGTTGTCCCCCAAAGAAACTGATTTTACATTCATGGAATATACACTGAGGTCCTAACAGTGACAATTACTGCAGTAACTATGTGTATTAGGCATAATAACCAGAATGAGAAAAATCATAGTTGTTTGACCTTTTCTTTTTGTATTGTCCTCTGCATTATATTGGTTATTACACCCAAATAAGCAGACAAGAAAAGTAATAGATACTTGTCCAAGCAGTAAAAAACAAATACAAGTGTGATATTTCTATCAGGTATTGCATTAGATTACAAGTGGATCTTGTCGCCTTGCCATACTAGATCCGATATAAGTGCAAAGTCCTGCAGGAAGATGGGGAGCTTTGCATTGCTTAGGTGAGAGTTACACAGCTGGCGTACATGTCCTGAATGTTTATTGTGGAATTTATCTCGCCTTTACTTTATGCTGTACTCCATACTAAATCCTTTCTAACCTTACTGCACGGCTCTTCAGTTCTTTTCAGCCACATTGAGCAATTTAGAAAAACAAGCTCATTATGAGCTACACCATTGCTAGTTTACGCTTACTGCTTTTTTCAGTTATAGCAAATGGGAAGAAAATAAATCCATGATTAAACATCTCAGGTAAAGGCAAAAATCTCAAAGGTTTGTGAGCATTTGGCAACCAAGAATGTTATGCAATGTTTTTACTTAAATAACTAAAGAACACGGAAAGCGCAGACCCCTGCCAATACAGTAATGTCTTCTTTATCACGACCATTTGCTGCCAGATCCGTCTGTGATAACTACAGGATTTCTTATTTACTTTACTTTATTTTATTTAAGAAAATATTTTTGCAGTTAGAGCATCGAAAACTTGTTTACGACCTTCTAAATATGGGTTTAACATTGTTAGAGCACTCTAGACATGAAATAACACCCCATGGTCAGTTTTACACTTAAATGACCTAATATAGTAGATATAATCAGAGAAAACAAGCCATTTAAAAACAACAAAACTTGTGCTTGTGTGTGTTGCAATAAATGAATATGATTGTTATGATAGTGTCTGTTGTGACATCATTCAAACTTGCAATAATGTAACATTTGTTTAATATGCCTGTTGTTTACCAGTACGCCATATTCAACTACGAAACAGGATGATTTATTTCTTAGTATATCATTTAAGAAACTGCAAAAATTCAAACCAAGATGTGATCAGGGACTTATTTGAAATCTATCATTATATGGCGTCCACTCAGCAACACTTGAGCATCTTTGCATGCTATAGCCGTAAAAAGTTAGAACTTCAAAATAAAAGCACAACCGTAAAATAAGGATAGTAGAATAAGCGGCAGTCAAATACTAGAATTTATTTTCCAGACATCTTTATTTTCAAATACGAATGTTGACAGTGATGACTCGACATTCCCCTGAGACAATCTTCCTCTTCATGAGCTAGCCGCTCCTTGTAAGGAAAAAGAATGAAAGATAATATGCAGATTTTGTCCCATAAAATTAAAAATACAACCCCATCTTCGTGGGGTGATCAATAATAAGCCTTATAAAAACACTGCAGCCTGGTGAATTAACATACCGTCCACCCGCTCCACTTGTGCGGGTCAAGTCTCAGCATCTGCGACACATTGAAATGGTGTGAACAGGCCGTAAAAAGTCTGTGATCCAGACGGTGTTTGTCTTTGAAAAGTTAGTCCTCCTACTTTTGTTCTTTGCTCATGCACATGCAGCCTCCCCTGGGGTCAACTCGACTCGGAGAGCCTTAAATCCTGGCTCTCGCACAGACGGCTGAAGATATCTATGTCAGGAGACACATTTATTTCTCCGCATACACGTTCGTATCTTGAGCCCCTGCAACCATAAAAATGCTGTGGCATGTAACGGGAATCTCTCCTTATGAGTAATTTCTTTGTTGGCTACTTATCTTGATTTCCTCTCATGTCGGAATTGGACACTGAGCCTTTAGTATGGAACATATCCCAACTGTAAAAATGATATCTGACTTTGCAGCCTCCCTCTTATCCTTAAGCCATTTCTTGAGAGCGATAAGACTATACTACATTATATAAATATATATAGCTATTTCCTCTATTTCTGTTTCACTTTCATTACTTACATTTTGCTTTCCTTAATTCAAACTCCCCATTGCTTTTGACAACGCAACTGCATGCTGACCAAATACTTTACACAGCCTTTCATTTGCAGGCTTATTTTCAGCCTCGGCAAGTCAACGCTTCTTCTGAACTCCATCTCTGCGTTCCCATTCTCTTCTTCCAAAGAAATATCCATTTAGATGTCTGCAAAAAGGAGTCAGGCTGACATGAAGCGTGCTTTCTAGCATCAGTGCCTCCTCCCTCCTGCTATTCTTATCCCGCCCTGCCCACAACACAATAACTTTTACCTTCAAGATAATCATGCTTTGCTCCCATCCACACGAAGCATCTGGTCCGGCACGTGGAGTGGAGTCCTATTGTTTCTGTGAAGCAAACTGAGCCCGTCTGTTTTTGAGAGAATGGAGGATGTAACCCCAGGCCTTGTGGGGAGAAATGGCAGGAAAAAGAAGGCGTACTCTCAAATATTCGATACAAAAGGATATTTGCATGGGGCTCAGTAGAAATTAAATTACTCAGTCTAGCCATAATGTCTCTGTGAGCACCGAGGGTAGAGCGAGTGCACGGCTGGGGATTAGAGTCTATAATGGGGTTTTGAGGATTGTTGGGATTTCAGATCTGGAGCGATATGGTGCCAGGGGTAAACACCAGGCTGGGGACCGAGGGATTTAGCCAGCAAGAATCCTCCTCCGTGTGGACCTTGTATCACTGTGTTGTAAAGTACATCCATTTCCCACGGTCATTTACTCAAGCATCTCCTGTGGGGATTTGGTTATCCTATCTGAAAGGGCACAGTGGTGTTCTAGTACTGGTCCTGTGCAGGCTGGGTGAGACAGAGGCAGATAGATAATGATTCATTGGTAAGGACAAATATAGGAAGTGACAAAGAGGATAGTATGGGGGGGGGGGGGGGGGCAATGGAGTCCTCATGTGACTTGTGTGGATTAAAGGAAAGCGCCAGTGACATTTTTCCTTCCCTCACACGTTAATTCATCAACATCAATTTGCATGGTTTAAACATGCAAAATTAGCTGATTCCAAAAGGGTCATTGTGATGATGTCATCACCATACCATGTCCTGGGGGGTTTGTTTATTCGTGTATTATGATATTTGTCATATATGTCTTTTATTATCGGTATAATGTAATGTGAGCTGCACGGCAAACGAGTGGTTAGCACGCAGGCCTCACAGCTAGGAGACCCGAGTTCAATTCCAGCCTTAGACATCTCTGTGTGTTTGTTGGTTTTCCCTGTGTACTCTGGTTTCCTCCCACATTCCAAAAACATTCCAAATTGTCCATAGGTATGAATGTGAGTGTGAATGGTTGTTTGTCTATATGTGCCCTGTGATTGGCTGGCCACCAGTCCAGGGTGTACCCCGCCTCTCACCCTGAAGACAGCTGGGATAGGCTCCATCACCCCTGCGACCCTAGTGAGAAAAAAGCGGTAGAAAATGAATGAATGAAGAATGTAATGCGGGCTGCATGGCAAACGAGTGGTTAGCACGCAGGCCTCACAGCTAAGAGGCCCGAGTTCAAATCCACCCTCGGCCATCTCTGTGTGTTTGCATGTTCTCCTCGTGCATGCGTGGGTTTTCCCTGTGTACTCCGGCTTCCTCCCACATTCCAAAAACATGCTAGGTTAATTGGCGACTCCAAATTGTCCATAGGTATGAATGTGAGTGTGAAACTGAAACTGAAAACTAGAAAACGAATGAATGAATAATGTAATGCAGCACTGTTGAAATCCCGTTTGCGGAGAGTTTATAATGCTCGATGGGGTTTGTAGACCAACCTATGGGATATAGTAGGGCATTCTGGGAGTAGCCCAGTTGGGGTTCGACAGCGGGGCTCTTGTGTTGATGCAGGGGAATGACGGGAAGATGCGCTGCTACATTTCAGTAAAAATTGTGACAGGCAAAATGAGCATAAAAACCAAGTAAGGCGTCTTTCTGGTTCAAGAAGAATCACTCAGTAACATGCACCATTTTGGCACGTCTTCCGATAACTTGCATTGTATATTGCAGTATTTGTCTTATTTTGCAAAAAAAACCCTTTATTTGTGAAAGCATACAGTAGAAAAAGCATTTTGTGTTCATTACCCCCCATTAGTTTGAATGAAGAGCTGTTGTCGAGATCGGTATGATATATACTATAGTATATATAATGAAGCCCTGGACAATATAGAGAATCTATAATGCCCATTATTTCCTATGGGAAATCGTTTAATAATCCCACCTTACATTTTAATTTCACATTGGCATTCATTCGCATTCCTCTGTTGTCCCCCTCTTGATGAACTTAATATTGGCATTTTCAATCCAGAATGGCCATTGGTCACTTCAATTTCCTTCAGCAGGGAGCCTCCGCCTATCCTTTGCTCTGAGGTGGCGATCCTGAGACTTAGCCTTTGATTGGCTCAAGATCACTAAAACCAGAGGCCGCTCTTCCAGTAAGATACTTCCAGCAGACGTTTTTGAAGACAGATGGAGTCAGCGAGCGTGTCAGGACTGCCCGGGAAGAGCTTCACATCTGCCGCTTACAAGGAATCAGGCCACAGACGGTCAGGGATTACACAGTGGAAAAGAGTGAGTCAGTAAGAGTCTAAATTCAACTTCCACCTCTTTGACCCGAAGGTAGCAGCGAGACAAGCGGCAGGGCAGAAAAACCACAGAGGCGGACTGAGCTTGTGAAATTAACAAATTCAACGATGCGGGAAAGGTGGGATTCAACTAGGTCGGGTGCGGATAGCATCTGCACGTGTCTCTCATACGCATGTATTTAGTTAATTAAATCAATGAAAACACACTCAACCATTTAAAATGACATATTTTCTAAACTCATTGAATTATTTTTAATGAACACACTGCACTCGATTATTTGTCAAGTGTGGTGCTCAGAAAGGCATTCAAGCAAACATACTTAGCATTTTTTTTAAATATAATTTATTGTGTTCATTAAACAAACAGCTTTCTTCCTCTGAGCTTTGACTCCGTGTCCAAATGTCACCCATATTGGCACACAACACATTCAGATGTTTCAGTGAGCGCTAATTTGGATAAGGGTGACTCTAATTAGCAAATAAAGCTTCACTTATTTTGCCATTGCTTTGTGAAGTGCCTAATGTTGTAAAATTTAAGAAGAGATTATTTACACATATTTAGCACAATAATGTGCTAATTGCAACAGCAGTTCACTGAAATGTCCCACTGGCAAAAATTATGAGCACAAGGTGTCAACATGACAATATAATTAGAAGTTAGTTTGAAAAATTACAAACTTTGAGCAACTGCTAAAACACAAAAACATGTTTTATTAAATTAAAGCATACCTATCAGCATTTGCATTTTAAAAGGATTTTTTTTTCAAAAGAGAAATTCAGTTTTTCCACCAGAACTCTGGTGGAAGACCCAGATGCGTATGGTGGCGCTACCTTATTTCACAGCTGTGATTCTTTTAATTTGAATCCCTGACCTGACTTTTTTCTGCAGGAAGTTGATACGGGAAATAATAAAAATGAAAAAGAAAGGACAAAATGTGACAGTTTTTTTTGTATCCATGAGAAAATTTAGTATAAAGGCAATTGCCACCATTCCAAAAGTCTTTCTCGTCAGTCTTGCTGAGGTTCACGTTTTGAAAACGTTAGAATTTTTTTTTTTCCTAGGCCTGAAGCAACTTAAAGGGGACCTATTATGCTAATTTTCTGCCCTTTGTATTAGGATATGGACTCCTACAGAGCAGCTACACACAATAACCCGCACAATCTGTCTAGATCTTCTAGAATCTCCACTTATTCCAGGAATACAGGTTTACACGGTACACAACTTGATATTTGTGGAATATTTTAGGTAGTATAAGAATATAAGAAACTTTGTATAGTGTCCCACTGGTACACAATCTAGTTTTGAAAGCCTTTGGAATGAGCATGAAAGGGCCCCTTTGAAGACATCACACATAATCAGATCATGGACTTGATCTCAGGGAACCGAGAGAGAACCTTTGAATGTTGAGTAATGGCCACAAGGTCCCAAGCTCAGAATGAGTCGCGTGGTTGGGCACAAAGCCAGAAGAACAAGCACAGAACAGCTACACTGTGACCTCCCCCTCATCACCCCATAGCTCCCTGACCAGAGACCTCTAATTGGCCCGCTTTTGTCCCTCAGACTGTGTGACCCATACCAATTACAGCCCAGTGTTTACATGCTGCTGAGCACACTGGAGAGCCTCACACAGATCAGGCAGAAGTGGAGGTATGGAATTTGGTGATGCAGAGCTCCCTCGCCCTGTACAGTTTTCAAGTGTCATTTTATTTCAGGCCACAGTGGTAATTAAGAGTTTGATAGTGATAAACCTGCATTTGAGCCAATCTTAAGTCTTGAAATAAACATTTCTCTTGCTGTCAATGTGTGATTGGTGGAACGGATGCCATATTGATGCATATACTGTGGGCTTTAATCTGATGCTAGCACTCTTGACTCTCATTCTGCAGACCCTTGTCAAGCCTAGGCGGAACACGGGAGGCTGGCTCAACCAAACAGGTTACAAACATTCACACTAATGGACCAATTTAGTACCTGGTGAAAACCCAGGCATGCACCGGCAAAAATATGCAAACTCCACATAGATGTCAATTAGAGATTCAAACCTTCGATCTCCTGACTGTGAGGCCGACATGATAACCACTCGACCTCCAAGCTATTTCAAGCACCTTCCGTGACCACATGCATCTACAGTGAGCAGTACATAAAAGCAGTCCATTAATTCCAATAACTAAATAGCTATAATAGTTACACAGTGCATGCACATTATTGTACCAGTAATTATATTCAGTGCTAAATATTATGCTCCATGAGATGACATAAAAAGGTTAATTCTTGCATACAGTTTTGTACAATTGTCTCGATTTACAAGTCACACATGAGTATTGAAAGTGTCTGATAAATATACAATACAAAAACATATGACCCAAAACAGGAAAAGCAGTAGAAAAATGATGGATGATAATAATGGCGGATTTTCTGATTAATAATCTGATTAATCACAACTTTCAAATGAATTAATCACCATGCCCTTTTTTTACTGTATTTTATTGAAAGAAAAATAAGTGACAAGCAGGATTATATATATCTGTATGTGTTAATGGCTACAAACTGAAAAATGTAACCAAGTTGAGAGTCGGCACACTGGTTTCTTCAATAGGAGACAATATTTCCTGTCTTCAGTTGCTCTTGAACCTGAGCCTCTTCAGTCCTCCTGCTAGCAACATCCTTGCAGACAGAGATTCCGCTACCCATTTTTCTTTGCAGTGAGCGAGGCAAATGACAAATGAGAGAATGGAATGAAACACAGGAAAACACTAAGGGTCAGAAACAGGTCAAAGCTGGCCAACATCTGCACTGAAGAAAAACAACAACCATTGACGAGGGGAGGAATAATGGTAGATCAGAGTGAAGTTGAACAAAAAGACAGAAACAAGGGAGTGGGGTGCACATCGGAAATCTTTACACAAAAGAGACATGGAAGTGAAAATGAATAAGCGCAGGCAATCTGTGAGTTGTCTGATCAAGAGGACCGGCGGCCATCTCGCACATGCTGTCAGTGCATGGGAAGAGGACAAGCCTGATGGAGCCTATGATAGATGTGTGGACGTGTGAAGCTGCGGCCTCAGCTGCTGGGCTTAATGAAATGTGTCCCACTACAAGATCAAGCATTCTGATTTAAACACATCCTGCCACGCAATTCCTCTTTTCCCTAATACAGCCAACGCCACCGCCAGGCACCTCTGTTTGTCTTTCCATTTTGGAGGCAGCTCTTTATTCATTTGCAACCAATTCACCATTGCCCGCCTCATCGATGAATGAATCATCACTATTCTGTAAAGGTCTGCACCTAAAAACATGTTGCGTTAGCCTTTTTGTTTTTCCTTGCCATTGTGTTTCTTTGTTAGTTAACAGGATTATCGACTGTACTTCAGCATAACTTTTGCAGGCACATGGAAATATCCTTTAAATATTGGCATGAGTAAGGTGTGGATTCTAGGATTTTTGCCATTTTTGTCAAAATGGGCACATTAATCATGCATCAAGTGATACCTCAAAGAGGTGATATGACCATAAAATGACATAATGGGTACCATTATGACTGGTTCAAGACTTGATGTGCTATACATATCACTATATTGACAGTTACTATGGTACGCATTATGTCATTGGATGCTCATATCACCTCGTACTTCGGTACAAGATACATTATTAAAAAAAACAAACTGTATTATTGAAAGCAGGAAGTGAACAAATGTAACAGTTACTGATTGTAAAAGTACCAGATGGATGGGTAGGATTTAATAAGCTTTGCTTCTTCCTACTCCTTTTGGACATGTGGAACTGTGAACTGATTATGGGATGCACCAATTGTAATCTGATGCATGTTCAAATGAAATAAAACCATTACCATTACCATTACTATTAAATCCTTCTCATAACAAAATGACTACGAAGGAGCATGTTTTATGGTTACTCATTTTTAGCAGTTTTTCTCAACAGCCTTTTGTCCAGATGAAAACAAGAAGTAACAAAACAAATACACACTGATGTGAGGAGTTATTTTTTCCAGGTTACTGAGCTCCTCACACTCTCACTTACGATGAGACGGAGGAAAATCATTCTGATCGTTTGTGATCTATGATCTTGCTTTTTCGTTCACAAACCCAAAGCTCACGACCACAGGTGATTGTAAGAATATAGATCAACTAGTAAATCCAGAACTTTGGCTTCCGGATAGGCTTTCTCTTTACTACCACAGTCAGGTACATGACTGCAGATGCTGCATCGATTTGCCTGTCAATCTCACGCTGCCGCCTTCCCTAACTTGTGAACAAGATCCCAAGATACTTGAACTTCTCCACTTGGGTTAAGACCTCAATCCCAACCCAAAGGTTACAATCCACACTTTTCCGGTTGAGAATCATGGCAAGTTGTTGAAATACTTTGCAGGTTGCTTAAAGAAAGACTTATCCTTTGTACTTTATATTTGAGCGACTAAATTAACTGGAATTGTAGTTGACTAAGCCTATCCCAGCTGACTTCAGGCGAGACTTCAGGGTACACCCTGGACTGGTCGCCAGCCAATCACAGGGCACATATAGACAAACAACCATTCACACTCACATTCATACCTATGGACAATTTGGAGTCGCCAATTAACCTAGCATGTTTTTGGAATGTGGTACCCGGAGAAAACCCACACATGCACAGGGAGAACATGCAAACTCCACACAGAGATGTCCGAGGGTGGAATCAAACTTGGGTCTCCTAGCTGTGTGACCGCCGTGCAGCCCTTAAAAAACCGGAGTACCTGGAGAAAACCCAAGAACACACGAGGAGAACACGCAAACACAAAGAGATGCCCAAGAGATTGGGAGTTGGAACCTGGGCCTTTCCTATTTCCTAACTGTGTGGCCATCATACTAACCACTCTGCAACTGTGCCGAAGTGTCAACATTAAGATATTAAAATAAAAGCAGCAACAGACTTCTTCACACGTCTATTTATATGATAGTGGATCTTACAGTATTTGTACACGTCAGGTCCAGTTGAAAATATTCCGATATCTGTACTCTGCTTGAACCTTACACCTCATGATCTCCACCAATGCATTTTCTCGCAAGTGTCATGTTTGATGCAAAATGCGCATTTTAATACCCCGAAAGATAAAATGCAAGTCAGTATGACAGGCGTTATGTAGATGTGACAAGCGAATGAGGCAGTTTTCCTATGGTTTTATCATCAGCTCTCATTCCTTGTCGCCTGTGGCATCCACCTTTTGCCGCCTGTCTTTGCCTGCTCACGTTCATCTTTAACACCCCTCCATATCTCCACCTGCCTCCTTTTCTTTGTGCATCTTCCTCCCTCGGGGCTCAATAGTTCTGTTTTTCTGCAGGAGTTTAGGGCATGAGGCCAAGGAGAGTCCTCGTCAGCCAAGCGTTTACAAAAGCTTGCTGCCATGTCAACAAGGACAAACTGCTATTCTCTCTCTCTCTCTCACTTCCCTCCTTCCCAAATCTCCAAATTCCAACATCACTGTTCACACTTCTACTTGCAGGCACAATTTGCTTTTCTACCTTATTTCTGTGAACATGTAATTTATGTGATTTGTGTGTGTGTGTGTGTGTGTGTGTGTGTGTGTGCTTGTGGGGTTGGGCTGACAGAAAGCCCAGCTTCCTATCCGGAATAATTGATTTAACAAATTGCCGGCCATGTTTCATTCTGAGGGAGTGACAAGAGCAAAACGGGGAGATGGAGCCAGGAGATTAATTAGGAAACAAAGTCATCTTTATGGAAATTAAATGCGTCCTCTGATGATAGCCTTCCTTTTCCATCAGTCTGCAGGGGTTTGTCCCTTGTGCATGATAAAGGACTGGGAGGCCTCCAAAACATCACAGTGATGACTGTCAACTCCAAAGCTGAGCGCCCAGCCTGCACCCTACGGCACTGCCAGCGCCAGCCCCCATTTTCATGGGTGATGTGTTTTTCGGCTACATCATTGGAAAGCAATGAACCCAAAAAATACAGCTGCTCCTGCAAACAATGCTGGATCCTCTTTTGGAAAAAAAAAAGATTGTAACATTGGGGTCTGCATCAAAATTAACTTTATATGTTGCACAGTTGTTAACAGCTTTTCTAAAGAGCATTTTGGAGGAAAGCATTTTGAATTTGACCATGAACAACATATGTGTCCATCAATTTTATTTTGCATCCATTCATAGTGTTCAGGAACCAATTTTACTTGAACTCTTAAACTAACTACTAACTGTTCAATTCAGTGATTTCCAAATATGCCAAACACTGGTACTCTGAGAACATATTGGATTAAATTAACTTGAAACTAACATGTGCAAATGAAAGTCTAGAGGAAAAAAAACATACTCATTGAATACATTCCAGATGTATTTTCTCAGATTTGTGCTTCGCATCAAAACAGTCTATTCTGTGATTGGTCACATTCCCAAATTGCTTCCTAACTACGAACAAACCTTCCCAAGATAGTGGGTTTAGGAGATGATAATAAAGGAATAAAGTTATTGGAGAAATAATTCCAAAGTGTTTAGGAGCTACTGTCAGCAGACCCCTAACTTACTCAGAGTAACTCCAACCTTGCCTGCCCAAGGATGAGCACTCATTGTCGCATAAACTTTGTCAGAATCATTGCTGGTGCTGTGGAGCTCAGGAGAACTGGGACGCAATGGCGCTCTATTCACCTTGCCTACCCACAGAGCACAACCATTGTCGTTTGTAAGAGACACTGCTGGTGCCGTGGAGTCGGGCGTGAAGGCGCGACATTTATGACCTGCAGACAATCTTGGCACAACATCGGTAGTGGTCATTAGACATTTTTTGCAGCACTACTGTGTTCGAGACAGTGAGCGCTGTGGTTTTCTCCACCTCTGTGGAAGCACAGTGTGTCAGACATTAATGCATCTTTCCCGGCGAGAGCACACAGCTTCTGGCTTCAGCAACAGTTTGGCGGATATTTAATGTTCACAAAAAAAGTCCTGTGTGAAATGCTGTTGACAGATGGAAATTTTCTCTTGCTCCACTAACTTCTGCCTGAGCTTGCCTCGTAAACAGAGAAGCAGAGCTTGGGGGAGGGCAGAGAGCCACGCCCACAGGGAAGGCCGTTCCTCTGTGACATCACAAAGGAACAGCTTTGCCATGCCCTCTGAAACCATCCCAAACTTCTTTCAGGGTTGACTCCCAAATTTGGCCTCAATTTTCATACACTGTTTTCCTTGTTTTTAGAAAATATTATAATATTTATAGAAAAGCAGATAGAAAATGAATGAATGAAGCAATGTCCAACATCAGTTTGATATTAGCTGGCTGCTTTGTCTGAATAATATATGTATTTGCCATTTTAACTGGAATTTTGCTTAATTTACAGTATATATTATACTGGAGAAGCACAGAGAGCACAGACCTGTGCCATAGTACCCCCCCAAAGCAATTTCCCTTGTGGATCAATAAAGTCTGTCTAAGTTAAATACTGTGATTCCCACCAACATAAAAAATCAACATATTTTGTGTCAGTCTTTGATAGCTTGTAGAACCTGTGTGAAACTGTACTTTCTGACAATTTCTGTGGCATTATGTGCATTAATTTAAAAAATGGTCCCATCTCACAATGTTAAAGAATCCTTTACAACTTCCTTGATCCAGACAGTGATTTGGAGCACCCCACAAATTCAATCAGTTCTTCCATAACCCATTTCAGACAATTCTAGAAAATTTCATTCAAATCCATTAAGAACTTTTCAAGTTATTTTGAACACAAACAGATAAAAAAAAACATAACCTCCGCACTGTGTTTTACGTTCCGATTAGAGAAAGTAATAATGGCTTAGTGGTTAGCATGTTGCACGGCGGTCGAGTGGTTAGCACACAGACCTCACAGCTAGGAGACCAGGGTTCAATTCCACCCTCGGTCATCTCTGATCTGGAGTTTGCATGTTCTCCCCGTGCATGCGTGGGTTTTCTCCGGGTACTCCGGTTTCCTCCCACATTCCAAAAACATGCTAGGTTAATTGGCGACTCCAAATTGTCTATAGGTATGAATGTGAGTGTGAATGACTGTGAATGGTTGTTTGTCTATATGTGCCCTGTAATTGGCTGGCAACCAGTCAGGCAACCCGCCTCTCGCCCGAAGACAGCTGGGATAAGCTCCAGCACCCCCATGAGGAAAAGCGGTAGAACATGAATGAATGAATGGTTAGCATGTTGGCCCTCGAATTTCCATTTGGGCATAGCATGGCTTTTCTCCGGGTACTCCGGTTTCCTGCCACATTCCAAAAAATATACATGTTAGGTTTGTTGAAAACCCTATAGGTATGAATGTGAGTGTAGATACCCCTGTGACCCTATGAAGGACAAGCGGCATGGAAAATGAATGAATGGATAATATAATATAATGCTAGCAACCAAATGCTGACCTCCCTCGAAGCAGTTCATATTCCATTGTGTAATGATCCTCACAATCACTACACGTCCTCAATCTCAACTGCCATGCAAGCTGTACAAACACGCACATCTGGCAGACCTTGGCAGCTGTTATTTACAGGTCAGTGTAACATGAAGGTTCCTTGAGTTGATGCGTGGATGGGGCACAAACCTCTGGGCTGTTCACTTGGGAACCAACTGACACGTCGATAAATCAGTTTTGAAAAAGAGTGGCCAGCAGGCAGGTAGAAAGGAGCAGGTGATGTGATAGCCATATTCCATGAAACTGTCCTGGTCAAGTTTGTGTGTCTCATGAGGACAACACTCCATCTTTCTTTTGCATATTGTAGCTCAACTCAAAACCTAATTAATGGTAATGGTTTTATTTCATTTGAACATGCATCAGATTACAATTGAGTGCATCCCATAATCAGTTCCCAGTTCCACATGTCCAAAAGGAGTAGGAAGAAGCAAAGCTTATTAAATCCTACTCCTCCATCTGGTACTTTTACAATCAGTAACTGTTACATTTGTTCACTTCCTGCTGCTTTCCATAATACAGTTTAAGGTTTTTTTTTTAAGAATGCACCTCATACCAAAGTACGAGGTGATATGACCATCCAATGACATAATGTGTACCATAGTAAGTGTCAATATAGTGATATATATAGCACATCGTGATTGGTTCAAGACTCTTCATCCTTGTATTTAGCAAACATCAACTGCTTGTATTGTTTCTTGAATTGGCTCATCGTTGTGCATTGTTTGAGGTCCTTACTCAATCCATTCCATAGTTTGATTCCACATACTGAAATGCTATGGCTTTTTAACGTAGTCCTAGCATAGAAGTGTTTCAAATGTACTTCTTCCCTGAGATCATATTTCTCCTCTCTTGTAGAGAAGTATTGGATGACATGTTTAGCTAATTGGTTGTTTTTAGCCTCATGCATTATTTTAGCTGTTTGAAAATTAACTATGTATATCAGCAAGTTTAAGTATTTGTGATTTTAGAATTAATTAAATTAAACCTCATCAAATGTGTAAAAGGTAAATTGTAGATATGTTTCAGTTGGTTTTAAGATTTTGATCCGGTCTGTATGTGTATGGTAATGTTGCTTGAGAATCACAGGGCCCATTAGTAAAATCATCATTACTCCCCAATCATCTGGGGTTGCACACCGAGAAATGAAAATGACGATGGTGTAGAGTTTACCAATCCCCAGGGGTCTTGGAGCATCTTCTGCCGCACTGCCTCCCAAGCTGTTAGTGTCTTGCTGTGCCATTTTTACTCCCGCTCCTCTTCCTTTCACTCGTTCCCCCTTGTTCTGTATCTATTTCAGTTTTTTTTAACAGCCCTCTTTATTGTCCCTGCCCACCCGTGAGCTGCACTGTGGTTTTGTTTTGGAAGATCTTTCAAATGCAATTTCTCCCCAGGTAAAGAAATGTTGTGACATCCAACGGGTTGGCGAGACACTTGAGCCCATTGGAGGAGAGAAATGCTTCCGATTTACTCCTGCAGCAGCGTCCCATGACAGCTCGTGTGTGTGGTTCTGACTTTTCCGACTAAAAGACCAATTAGAGACAAATGCAGTGTCCCCAATTCAAAATAAGCTGATTTTAGCTAGTCTGGGAAATGTTGGGGCATTATATTAAGCAAAAGCTGAATTTGGGAAAACAGAACTGCTGTGAATACAATAAAATAGGTCAAATGAATAATTTAAAAAGAGACATAACCTATATAGACTACAATCAGGTAAGCAAAAGTTCTTTGATGTAAAAAGTTAATATAATATGCAATTTGAATTAGGCTTCTGCTTCAATTTGGTTCTCAATGACATCAAAATCAATAACTTACCAAGGTCTATGATCAAATTGCAAATAGTTCAAAGCAAAAAAAAAAATGCCTGTTCTTGTGAAAGTGAAGATAACGGGGGTTAAATATTGTGAAATTTCCGCGATGATGGTGGTTATCAAAATAACAGCCCTGAGAAGGAAAATTGATTTCTTGGTGCAAATCTTGTTGATGTTTTTTAAACCAAGACTTTGTTTTTCTCTGACAATATATAGTGGTTGGTTGTAAATTTAAATCCTGACTCAAATCCTCAGAAACAATTTGCCTCTAAATTCACATGAAACATGACAAATTTCTATAAACCCACTCACCAAAGCAAAGTGTTTTGTTTTCATGTTTCAATCAGAGTATTTATTGTTTAATATATATTAATATGATTGAGTCCTGCCAACGTGTATACATTTTTCATTCTCGGCACATATTCTTTTTAATACCTGGATTATGCTCCTGTGTCAATGCACCAGTTTACTCTACGCCGGCTCGCTCCTTCCCATCCAAACTTTATCGCCCTATTACCTCAAGTCTAGGCTTGTATTACATTATTTCCTAAAAAAAAAAAACAAAAAAAACTGTAGAACATTTTTCTTGCCTTTTTTTTCATTTTTAAATTGTGTGTGTATGGATGTTGGATTTTTAACAAATTTTGGTTGTATCGTTCCTGTGTCAGAAAAGTGGAAAAAGCCAAAGAAGTCAGATGTAATGATTATTGTTCTACAAGCTTAACGCCACTAACATTCTGGTGATTTATTCCAGATTGTTTGTGCCCTTGTGTATTTTTAGGTCTAAATACCACATTATCCAAGTACAAATAATTATTGACAAACATATGTCCTGTGGTAACTAAGAATTGTAATATGTGCCTGCTGATTAAAGATGCTCCCTCCCACCAAACCAGAGCTTCTTGACGATTGGTGAACATTCAAAATGAGTCATCTTTTTGGCACAAGTTAAATCTGCTTCCCAAAGGCAGAGTGTGCGGTTTCATTTTGACTTTGAAGTCCAAAAGGAAAACATCTCAGCAGGGAGACACAGGCATTTCAGCAACAAGACATTTTCAGAACAAGACAGCCATGGAATAATAGAAAAGAAGCGAAATGAAAGGCAACCTTTAGTGAATAGCGGCCGCTCCAATGCACACACTCAAACATGCAAGCACGCCCTGGGAGGGAGATGAAGAGACGGGGGGAGACGGACAGATGCTGAATCAGAAACAAACTAAATAAGTCATGAAATGGAATGCTCGTAGAAGAGATGGGAAAAATGTGCACGGCTGCTGACTTCATACGCTACCAAACAACAACAAATGGCCTGCTCAGTACGCTTTCATTTAATGACAGCTAATGAAGTCCTCTGCTGGTTAGCTTGTGTACACAGCCTGCATATACGCTGCCATTCATCAATCATCAAAAGGGTAACCATTTTTTTGTAGTAACAGGTATAGTGGAATCCTGGTTGGCGCCCCTGGTTGACATGTTTTTACGTTGAAAATTTACACCCAAATTTAGTCTTTTCATGTTGTGTGGAACCAACTTAATCCTTTTGAGTGCCAAAGTCGTAAAATTGCGACAAGCAACATTTCTGCAAATATGGTTTCTCATCGAGTTAATACTTTGCAATACGTTGTATCTGGAAATATAATCAGAGCAAAATTTGTGGGCATTTCTATGCAAAGTTTTTAACTTTATAGAGTTTGAAGCCCCTGGAGCCCCAATGCTTTGTTAAGAGTGGCATGAGGGGACGTGGTGGGTTGTCAAACCTTGCCAATGGAATGTAAAAAAAAAGGAATATTTAAAAAACGCAGAAATAACAGCATACGCGGTACATTGAAATAACTCAATGTAATTCAATGACCTGGATGAATGAGAATATTCACAGGCATAAGAGATTGATACTTTATATCGCTTTCTGTAATAATAGCATTAATCATAGATGTTGAGGCAGCAGTGGTGTTCAAAATCCCGCTATAAATGATGGTGATGGCTGGGTTTGCTTGGGAGATGAGGAAGAGTATCAAAAGTGGATGAGACGTTTTGATGAGACAGTATCATCACAACCATCTTCCTGTTTTGTCATGTATTATTTCTTGAATTCAATAGAGTTCTATAAGAATCATGTTTTGTGTTAACATCTTTGGCTTTCCGGAACGGATTAATTGCATTTGCATTATTTGTTTTATGAAAAATTTATTTGGTGTATTAATGTAGTATTAATGATGCTAAACAAGGTTTCACTGTACTGTCAGTAAATAAGTTGGGAACATAACATCGGGGGCCATGTGATAACCAAGGTCAAGCAGCAAAATAACCCAACATGGAGCCAAACAAGGTTGTAGGTGGCACCATTTTGATAAAGAAAGTGAGAAACACTATTGAATATAAGAAATAACTCATGACAACACACAAAGGTGTTGTCTCTGCTCCCTTCTTCTCACCTCGTCCATGTCTCGTCACCATCTTCGTCAAAAAGTCTCTACTAATTTGAATGGTTTTCAGCATGTAAAACTATAATTGCTCTAAATTGGAAGACAAAAGACAACATTTATGGGTGTCTTTAATTCATTGTAATTGTCATTGCTTAAAATTGGAAGAAAATTTTTTTGATGGACCCCATCGAACGGACACATCACCAATACAGAGCTTCCACTGCAATTGATGATTAAATATCTTATGGTTGTAGTATTAGATTGTAGAGTAGTTAAACCTCAAAATGTACATTAAAAAAAGGATTTTGACAGTTTGCAAATGAAAATTCTTCTGGACACATCAGTGAAAAGGAATTCTATCTAATAATTTAATCCTGGTCCCTCTTTATTGGTCCACCCACAGAACCAAATGCAATAAGTGTCAAGTCTAATTATGGAAGGACATTGCTCTCCCAGCACAAAAGGACACACACCTGTATGTTACTAAGCTATGCAAAGTAATAAAGATGTATGGGTGGTATTTCTGCAACACTTCATTGCATTAAAGCTTAATTTGGAGTGAATGCTGTGAATACCAAAAGGATTTGAAATATCAAAGTATTGATTAAGACTCGGCATCGAATAAATAATTAAACTGCAAGCATGGATTTGCGTAGCTGTGCAAAAATATTCAGACTAGTTGTCGTTGGTTTTATTTTTTATCTGTTCACTCCAAAAATAAATGGTGAAATAAGCTTAGTGGAACTTAATAGATATTTATTTATGTTAGTGTTTCATTGAGGATAATTGCATTAATTTAATAGTGAATGTGTCTTGAAAATCAAGTGTCCAAAAGCCATAAAATTGTGTTAATTAAAAATCATACATGTGTATTTAGCTAGTCAGTAGCTGGCAGAGCAGCTACAACCTCTAAGTTTGACACAATTAATCTCCTAAAATACCACATTTGTCGGTATCATATAATTAGAATTGGATTACTTACAGGCATGAGAAACAATTCAAAAGCTTACTTATGCTTTGTATCATTCAATTTGTCTGCCTAATTGCGTCATAAACTCAACTTAATGAATGATTGCAGCCACTGGTTATTGTAAAAAAAACAAAACAACCTCCCTACTTTAACTTGAAAGGCATCACATGTTAATGTGAAGTACCTTTAGAATGAATGAGAGCTGCATCTTCCCATCTGTGAAGCTTCCACCATATTGTCAAAACATATGGAATTTAAAACGATCATGTTACATTCAGCAATTCCTCATGGTGTTATTGTTGTGTTCACCCAGGCCTCTCCTTGTATTTGAATGACAAGAGGTGTGCAAGTCCGTGATTAGCCGAGTTATCATCACAATTAACATTGCAATTATCAAGAAGAGGCAGGATGCCTCATCCTCTCTATCTAGAATGAGGGCAGTCATTAATGTTAGCAAAGTGACACCGTCTTTTGTAAATCCCAGGAGTGGGTGCAAAGTCTCCTTTAGGCAGCTCAAGTGTGTTGCTGCGGCAGGGCAGACAGGAAGGTAAGTTTGAGAAGGAAACTAGGTCAGATGAGAGACCGAAAATGTTATTCTTCTCCTGTAGCACAATGATGTCAAATGATAGACTCCATTTATAACCCTGGATGGTTTGTTTGTTCCATGCACAATCTGTTCTCATGAGAGTTGTTTGGCCTAGAGACAGTGCCACCGAGGAAAACACAGTAAGCAGAACTGGAGGTAGCAGAGATGAGGATGCTCAGGTTCTCATTGGGAGTGACCAGGATAGATAGGATCAGGAACGAATAAATCACAGTTACATTACATGTTAGAGGTCTTGGAGATAAAGTCAGAGAGGCCAGACTGAGATGGTTCGGACATATCCAGAGGAGAGATAGTGAATATATTGGTAGAAGGATGCTGCGTTTAGAGCTGCCAGGTAGGAGGTGTAGAGGAGGACCAAAGTGGATCTTTATGGATGTAGTGAATGAGGATGACGAACTAATGAGTAGAGTAATTATTGGCTAGGTAGGTTTGCTCCTCATTTCCAACTACTGTAATTTTGTGGACATTTTGTAAGGTTTTAATTTCCTTAGTCTTCCATGAAAGCAGGCCCATTATCTTTCTACCGCAATGTTTGCCAATGGTCAGCTGGCATAGGCTTCAGCTCACCTGTGACCCTGAGCAGGATAGGCTTTGTGGTAAAATATAATGTGTTACCACTTCTATTCAGAAGTTTGTCTGATGTGTTGACACCAGTGTTTAACATTCCTTTTGAACACAGAAGCCTGCAAGTTTTTGCTTTTCTGGCAGTTCCGCTCTTCTTTGACTCAGCATCTGTTTGACAGGCACTGTGCGACACTAGAGTCAAAGCTAGAACACGTGGCCCTGTTCGGGCTAGGGCTCCAAAAGGTCCATAAATGAATGCAACCTCAGGCTAAAATGTGCACTCCCTCATAAAATCTCATTAAAGATTGATTATCTCAAATTGCGTCCTCAAAGAGCCTTCAGCGGTCTTCCCTAAAATAACAGACTAGTAATCATTTTATCCCATTAATGATGAAAGCATCCTGGCTAGTCAGCCTCTCTGTGACACAGTTTTAGATATTTTTATTTTGTCTGTGGCAGTTATATCAATCATTCTTACTTTTGTTATCTATAGCTACCATGTATTGCATTTTTACTACTATGTAGAAGACAGTATTTGTCCTGTACAATACCGGCACTTTACAAATACCGCCTGAATGGGTGTTGTATCAGAGTAGGGCAGAGCTTGTTTCTCTTTGTGTAGCTCTCCATGGTGCTGGAATGTTTAAGAGACTCTTGTGACGCTTGGCCCAGTTTCTCATTGTGCCTCTCTCCATGGTGCTTGCATGGTCAAATCCCCCTCTCTGTGGGGTCTGCTTCATTTTGAGTGGAGATTAAATACTTGTAAATCACGAAATAAATATATATTGTATATAAAAGTAGGCTTTTGATCATTTTTGATTTGATATAATAATTATGCCAAAAATATCCATCACTTACTTTTTAGCAGTGCATATGAGAGGTGCAATTCACCTGCACTTGTGTCTCAAACAAATACTGCTCTGAACCTGATGTTTGTGCCATCATTCTTTCCCGTAATAGTATGTTTGGTGCATAAAAACCACAATCACAGTGAAGTATGGTGGTGGCAGCATCATGCTTTAGAAACCCTTTTCTTCAGTGGGAACAGAGTGGAATGATTTATCAACACTTCCAACTATAAATTTTTGCCCAAAGCCTGCGGGTATATGCTTGACATCTAAACGGTTGAAGGATTGCTGTTGCGAGTTGACACTGTATACGTAAGTTGGAACCTAAAGCAGATGCAGACAATGATAAGGTAACAAAGAATTTATGAACAAAAACGCGCAACAATGGTGTGATGCAAAAAAGGTACTTACACAAAATGATAAATCAAAAGCAAAAAAGTAGAGCTGAACTGAAAAAAAACTAAAGGAGGTGGACAGAGTCACTAAAGGTAAAGGCATGCCAAAAGAGTGAACCAGAAATATCAAGTACTGGATGAAAGGAACTAGATCAGAGAACTAAAAATACAGGAAGAGCTAAAACATGGTGGCATGGCAAAAACATGGGAAATCTGTTGCTGCAATCAGGTGCATGTAGGTGGCTCTACACCCAATAACTGCTAAAACTGAGGCAAAACAGGTTTTGAGCCATCCCAAACTTCTTTCAAGGGTTACTTGCAAATACGCAAACCTCATATCTGAAACTTTGGCCTTTATAGGTCAGAAAAGTGGAAAAAGCACAATAGGTCCCCTTTAAATAAACCTAATATTCAATAATGGAGCATTTAATGTTATTATGACAATGTACACACATATTAATTCCAATCCAGTGAATTAACTGGTCACCAGTTAATCACAGGGTACATACTGTATAGACAAACAACCATTCACACCAACATTTTAGGAACAGTTTAACTTTTTGTTGGTGGTCTGTGCTCTGCTTGTTAGTTATGAAACTGCATCTAAACTCTGAATGTTTGCGATACTTTAATATGCATGTCTTGAACATCTTGGTGACCTTTCCCAGCCCTGCTAATGAGGAGTTTTCAGCACCGCCCAGTTAACCTCCAGGTGTCTTTTTCAAACTTGGATGACTTTTCGTTTTACATTCAGCTGTGTGCGACTGAAGTGCCACTTGTACCTTGATGAATAAATTCAGCAATCACTCAGCACAGACACGGGCGGAATTGCCCTGCCTGCCACTTTGAGTGCAGGGTGTAATTGACTTGCACTGAGTCAGCGTTGCTGAAAAGCATCCGAGTATGGATTTGGTCCCTGACCAGATGTGAGTGCTGCCACTTTTTCATAATGGACATTGGTATTGCCCTGAAACATTGTCGGCTAACATGCCTCTTAGCTTGGGCTAAAAGCAAAGAAGACATATCATAGCAACAGCTTGTTTGTTTACTACACCATGTACTGTAATTTCTTCTTGTAACTGACTGCACATCTCAGGCTAATGCTACGTGTACAAAAACAACTCTATCCACATGAAAAAGCTTTAGAAAGTTGAATAGTGCAAAGTGGCATTGAGTATAATGGAATATTGTATTGTACATACTGTGCATATGGTATGTTTAAAATGATAAAATCAACAATCTTTTGTGGTTTCATATCAATTTTATTCTTGATGTGTCCAAAAAAAAGCAAAAATAACAATGTAGGTGGTACATGGAAACATGGTTGTTTGTCTATATGTGCCATGTGATTGGCTGGCCACCAGTCCAGAGTGTACCCCGCCTCTCGCCCGAAGACAGCTGGGATAGGCTCCAGCACAATGTGTTGTTGCAATTGGAATCACTGAATTTGGGTCTGTTACCTGTTTGGATTGAATGCATTACCTTTGGTTATTTTGGTTAGAGGCGACTGGGGAGCACACCTGTCTTTGATTTGTAATTAGGGTTCTATTTACTTTTAGTTTGTTTCTTTTGGCTTTTTCCTGATTTCGAAGTCGCCACAGCGGATGTTTTGAGCCGCATACTGATTTTGGCCTGCAAATACCAATGATGCTTACTCGTGGGGATTTAAACCCAGAGTACTTTGCTCCAAGGGTCCAATGAAAAACAATGGAAACTAGAAAATAACTTTCTAAAAACAACAAAACCAGGACCAAGAGTTTTAGTCACCCTATATTTTGTTCAGCTGGGACTTCTTTTCTTGGACTATAGCTGCCTGTGTGTTTGATGTATTCTGTTGCATCTCCTGTTTCCTTGTATTACTTTGCTTTTCCTGTGCATTCCAGGTTCCACCTCGCATGGTGAGTTTTATGTTTTTCTTACCTGTACCTCCTAGCCTTCATTGTTATTTTGGGACTTTGCCTTTTTGTGTGTTGTGCTCCGTGTGAGCTTATCTTTTGTTAAATACTTTATTTACCCAACCTTCCACCATGTCCTTGCATCCTGGGATAGCGCTAACTAAGATCATGAAGTGAAACATGACAAGTTAAGGTAAGGTCAATATAGTTATTGTTGTCCAAGTAAGTAACCGGGTGTCAGTCATGAAAAGGATAAGACACGCAGCCTGAGAAACAAACATAATGCATAAACAAAGGGTGTGCTGTTGGAATGCAGGCAAACTAGGGCAGACAAATGAGGGCAGGATAATGGGACACAGGTGAAGCCCACGAGGGAGGGCCAGGTCATCACAATGGGGCCAAACCCAAGGGCAAGAAAGACCGGAACTATGTGGGAGAGCCGTAAGGGTGCAGCAATATACAGTCGAACTGCGGTTCCAGAAGGTCCAACAACAACTGAAACATACAAAAACTCTGGCAAAAAGTGCGGAAAAGGGTGGAATGGACCCTTCAATTGAGAGTGAGGTCTTGCCCTGGGTGGAGGAGTTCATCTCGGGGTCTTGTGGAAAGCTATAGTGTGAGGTTGACAAATCTAATGAGGTTGCTGTACTGGATCGTTGTGATGAAGAAAGACTACGCAGGAAAGACGGCTTGTAGAAAAAATAAAGAAAAAATAAAAGGGGAGGAGTGATCTCCTCCTCCCCAAGGTGATGCAGGGCAGGCTCACATGCCTACACCCATGATAAGCATGTGGAGGATTTATTGTGGAGACAAGAGGCCTTCAGCCTCAAACAGATGTATGTCCTAGCAGAAATATATATCGATGTTTCTGCATAGTTGTAGTTCATATTAGTCAAATCAAATGGAATATTGGACACAATATGTCCCTCATTTTTTGCAGGATGTCGTAGTGAAGTGTGGACTAAGTATCGTGAGAGTTGGTCTTGGGCGTGCAATCCATGTTATCCAAATAGAATAATACAAAAAACACAACTGCACAGCTTGTGTGCGATTACATTGATGTAATCGGTTATTCTACATGTGCTTTGAACACATCACTGCACGACTGTTTCATTCAGAAGGTTTAGTGATACAGGAGTTAATTTTTGCCTTAATTTGGAACTTACCAGCAATTGGCTCAACGGCCTTGGAGGAATTGTGCCTATGAACGTATTTCATAATGATAAATCGTAATAATAATAATAATACATTAAAAAAGTAATTGGAAACATACAGTAGTTCACCTTGCTTCATCTAATAATAATAAAAATAAAATAATAATAACACAGATAATAATAATAATTATTATATTATAATATTATATATAATATTATACTATTATTATATTAAATTAAATAATAAACAATAATTATTATTATTATAATTATAATTATTATAATAATTATTATAATATTATTCAAATAATCCAGCGTTGGTGTTGACCACATGCGTTAGGATTTTAAATAATAGCTAACTATTGAACATGTTTTTGAGCTGATCAAAGAAAAAATCACCTGACACGACATGATAACGACACTTAACACCACAAGATAATCAGTCAGGATAATCCTTGGTTAGATAATTGGAGCTTTACTGACTGGCCTGATTATCTTTGTGCATTCTGGGCTTTGAGCTCTTTTTCCTGAGTAATACATATGTGTAAAGGTCCCCTATTATGCAAAATGATGTGCTTAATTATAACAATAATACGTGGCCTTAGAACCTTTTTATGACCACCAAACATAAACTCATAATTCACCCCCCTAACTTGTTTACTTTAATGGGGCTCAAACGGTCGGTTTTGAAGTGCAGTGTGACAGTGTACATACGTATATGTAAAAAAGCAAATGACGGCTGCTGGTCTTCAAAAACAGGGGAAGCTCGTTGGTGCTTGTTGATATGATTTTAGCAACATTGTCTGCTGCCATTGTGGATGAGCTAACTAGCAAGCTACTCCTCCCACGGATGCCATTTACTATAAAGGGAGAAAATATCTGTCCAATCAAGGAGCACCCATGCTCCATCCACCACTGTGAGCGTCAATGGAGATTTACCGGAGTATCTGCACTGCTGCCGAGGGACAAGAGATCCCGTCATAGAGCAAGTTCACTCAACAGCAGATTAATGGTCAACATACTCATGAAATTAAGCACATTGGAGCCCACTTTTAATGCAATAACAATGCAAATTTGACCAATGACTTATTCAATTTAAAGGGGAAGTTCAGCGACCTTGTAGTCAGTGACTTTTTGGAGCTACAAACTAGTCATTTGCATTATACATACACACAAAACCAGGGCTAAAAGCAATTTCAAAATGTTGAATCATTGAGGTCCTTCCCAATTTCAAGGTCAATAACAAATTTGAGGTTGACTCAGTCATTCTTAGCAACTATTATAACATCTATGAGTGATTTGAAGGATTAGTGTGAAATAAATCACATCTAAGGTTAAATGCCAGTCTTAAAACATCTCCTTTGTAATTAACATTGGCATGCTACTTTCTGACTCTTAAGATGAGAATTATTTTGCTGTTTCCGTGAACCTTCTTAAAAGTGCAGAGCGTTGCTTGTTGATGTTGAATGATAATAAATAAAGCACCTTGAAAACCCTCACCAGAGAAGACACGACATAACGTGTCCATGAGTTTCAAATCGTCAAATAAGCCTGGCAGTAAAACTTGAGTTTTCCAACAAGGGTATTTGTTAATTCAGTGATGTGTTCATGTATTGGTCATACGGTTATTTCTTGAACAACCTGCAATAATCCCATAAAAATGAAGGAGGAGTTTGACAGCCCAGTCAAATGCCAAGTGGCCTTGTTGCCATTCATGAGTTATCCCGTGGATCAAAACGACATGTCTCGAGACTGTCAGTGCCATGATGACAGGTCAACAACCTTTGCAGCTATTCATGCAACTGGCCTTGTTGGTGACAGACAAAGATATGAATACCTTCCATACTAAATGTCCTTTTAAAACTCTTACAGTATGGTAACTTAGTATAGTGTGACTCATGTTTTATTTAGCTGGTGCATCAACAAAATCTGACATAATTGCAATTATACAATGCATTATCAACGTGTCTAGATGGAAGTCATTTAAATTCCGATATGATAATTAATTAGTCTCAAATGTGCCATAGAAAAACAAAATGAAATGATTAAAGTAGAAGGATTTTCTACTCTAATTGCTTTAAAATGACAGGAGACGATGTGCGTTCCATATTAGCATAATGGCACAAACAATTTACATCTTTGAACATTGCAATTAGATCCTTGTGTCGTGGATACAGGCGTATGTGTGTGTGTGAAGATTGCTGAAATAACAGGGTAGTACAAAAAATGTGGTATGTAAAGTCTAAATGTAACAATTTGGCAGATACCAAATACATGATTTAAATATTATCCATAATTGTGCAGTATATTTGCAATTCACCATTCGCAAACTTGCAAATATTAGATAAAAAAAACAACATGTTTTTCTTTTGCCAACCCACCATTTTGTGCTTATAATCTCCATAATTAGACTGCTTACTGGTTGAAAAACCATCCCATTTCTTCAAGATTTAGTTGCACATGAAGTATTAAGGCTGGACGGTGTAGGAGTGGGTAGCACGAAGGCCACAAAGCTCAGAGACCAGAGTTCCATTCTCACCTCTGGCATTGCTGCGTGGAGTTTGCATGTACTCCAGCTTCCTCTCACATTCCAAAAACATGCTAGGTTAATTGGTGACTCCAAATTGTCCATAGGTATGAATGTGAGTGTGAATGGTTGTTTGTCTATATGTGCCCTGTGATTGGCTGGCGACCAGTCTCTCGCCCGAAGACGGCTGGGATAGGCTCCAGCACCCCTGGATAAGCGGTAAAAAATGAAGTATTAAAAGGCCAACTCCAGCGAATCAGCTCGGTATACCCTTTTCTTACGTCACAAACACAACAAGAGTTGGCATCGTTTAACAATATAATAAAACATTCTAACTACACTTTAAGAATACAACTATTTTGCAATGTTGTTTCAAGTTTAAATGTTAAAAGTCATGAATGTTTTTTTCAATTCAATGTTGCATCAACGTTGCATCAACGTTGCGTGCCTGCTGGGTAACTTTTGCATGAATAGTCACAATAGACACTCTGTAGAAACCTTCTGTTCAGGTTTTATTGATTTGCTTCTTGCATGCAAGTTTTGTTAAATTGTACCCTCTCATTATTCTCATCTATTTCGGAGCCACGAACAGATATTCTCCTGACAAATACAAATACAAATGTTATTTTTCTACCCACAATGGACTGATTAAAAAAATAGGGATAGTGCTGTATTGTAGTAGATTTTTTCTAAAAATCCTAATCTTTTGATAATTTAAATCACTGGCACACATTAACTGTAAATGATTAAATACCATTAACATGGTAAATCATCTTTTTGCATAAGCTGATGATGTACTATTTAGATAATCTCAAACCAAGAGTTCTTGTAGGTTTCTATTTTGTCATTTGTCTGCATCTACGTTAGAGACGTTTGTCAAAAAAGTGTGAGAATGCAAGACAAAACAATTGGGTAGTGTTGTCTAGTAGGACGGGTTAGAGTCTCTCCCATCCCACGCTGTTGAGTGTCAGACATTAATGCCTCCAGATAGACGCCCTACTCTAGGGTATTAACTCAAACATGAGCGACTAATGCCACACGTTCAGCCTCACTTACAGGGGCACAGGCACTCCCACAGGATCATAGAGGCTGGGCGCCATGCAGTAAATTAACAAGGCACAGGCACACAGCTTGAAGTACTAAAACCGGCTTTGTCGCTTTTTCCCCCATTTTTTTTTTTTTGATGAAAGGCAATTAAAAATGCAACATATCACTTGGTATCAAAAGAGATTTTTTTGTGCAATTTGTTTTGCAGATTAAAACAGTACCAAGGTGTCGTAATAGCATATCCGTGACATGCTTCGGTCACAATACCCAGGGGATCACAAATTACTGCACTTTTTAAACACCCCCGTTCAGAGCAGCCTGTTTTGGGAAAGGGAGAATGAAAATGAGCACTGCTCACCTCAATGTGAGTTGGTTTTGCATTACCACTTTGAATAGTGAGTGCTGTGAAATACACTAAAAGTAACACTGATTACCCATAAGCCACATGCAAAGGATGGGTCACAGCATTTGGAAGCAAATGCAAACATTGGTGTTCTTACTAGGACTGTAATTTTAAAGCCTTAATGTGTTAACGTAAGTTTCCTCTGATTTGGTCTCTCGCAACAAGACCAAAGTTATTTACATCTACAGTTTGAGGTGAGTTGTCAGAGTATGTCGATTCTCGCAGAGAAGTGAGAAAGTACTGGAGTACTGCTGATATATATATATTTTTTATTGTCATTTAAACAGTGGTACCTTGGCATACGAATGTCCCAACTAAAGTGTTGCCTGGCTTTTATGTTGAACTGCAAACAAAAATTTGGGTTACAAGCTACTCTTTACCGACAGGCATAGCAGAGGACAGCTATTTGGTGGCTTGAGTCAATGTGACCATGGCTGAAGATGAGAATGGTTGAAAATAGCATTAGCACGTGCTGGCTAGTCACCGGAAAAGATTTTCAACACATTAGCAAAGTATAGCTATCTAATTGACACACACCTCTGCCCCTTCAGGAGGAAGTGAGTACTGCAAGTGCCTCCACATATGACATTTATCTGTATTGTCCAATTAGCAAGAATAATGACGTCATACTTGCGTTACATTACACTAGCTGTAAGAAGTCATGTGTATAATAAATATGCAACTGAGTGTTTGATCAGGGAATTTGCAAATTGGCCACACGGTGGATGAGTGGTTAGGTATGTTGGAGATCAGTAGATCGAGAAGACCTGTTTTACCCATCCATTCCAAAATTGGACTTGCAGACGACTCGTGTCTTTTTCCTCTCTGTGTATTTGTGCAACTCATTACATCAGCATTCTAAAACATTCCATTGAATTGTAGTGCCTCTTTTCTGATGGACCTTTGGTTCCCTCCCACCATGATTGATGACCAGTTCTCTTTGCATTTGCATATAAAACACTGGCGGCTCTCAGGGTTTCTAATTAAATCTTTAGAACATATATTCCACCACGACATCATCGGTATCTTCCCTCATGTCCTGATAGTCTGACTTTTCTTTTTCCACATGGAGTTTCACTAACACACTATAAATTTTCACAAGAATGCTGACAGCACGGTTATGTGTGCTTATAAAACTCAAGGCTCCAAGAACTGCACAAGGCTGAGAAAGTGCACTTATATAAAAATGAAAAAAAAAGGAATGAATGCTACATAATGTGGTGCAACAACATGAAAACAATTTAAAATGGGATGTTTCTCAAAGCTTTTTAAATTCCAATGAATTAGGCTGACAATTGTAAGAATTTACATTTTTTTTATTGTTGGATCTTAAGGAGGTTCTGAGTAAGTGTAAGTCAAGCAACTATTAAATACTAAAATAGGCTGTTCATCTTGGCTTTTAAAAGTCAAAACCTTGGGGAAAATGTGGATCCAATGTCATTTTCTGTTGGGTATTCACACTGTCATGATCTCTTGATGGCAAAGTCGGATTGTTGAGCTGCATAAGCAGCAGCCCCTCGCAGCACGCCATCGCTGCTGAGGTTTGAAACAGTAAGACATTTTTAACTTCTTAAAAGATCCTGAGTATTATGGAACAAAAAAAGTCATTTCACTGGCCCCGATGCTGAGTGCAGACCAATAACCATCAAACACCATCGTTGTCTTCTTCAATGCCACAATATTACCCATTTGGAATTTGCATGAGAGCACCAAATATGCATTGAAGTGTGGAAGAATGAAATTAATAGCCTATTTCTGTTTAATGTTTATTAGCAAAATAATGCTTACTATAATAAATCTAAAGCTCTAAATATGAAGCTCTACATGTTAAGATCCAACAATGCATAATGTAAATTCTTGCTATTTTTCAACTGGTCATAAAATCCTCCATCTTGACAGTCAAATTCACTCATTCATTTAATCATAAACATATCTTGTATTTGACCAGTTGCTCTCTAGTTGGTGCTGCACTGCTGCTGTAAAAGAAGATATAGTAGCTTTTCCCCTCTATGGAAGGATGACACCGAGAAGCACCTTATCACTCATGCCCACCTCTGCTCTTTCAGGATGAAAGTGCCTCAGTAGATGCCATTTCTATGTAATACATTATATGCAAATTAGCAATCTTAACAAATCCAACTTTAATAACTATAGCTCTATGATGAAATAAAATATCTATATATTTTTTTTATTACAGTCACATGCAGCACAAGGCCTTAACACTGGGTAATTTAATGCCCCATCGAAAAACAATGGAACCAGAACACTGTCATAACCTTCTAATAAAAACAAAAAACCCAGAATGGTAAGGACATGTCCTGGGAAAACAGGATGTCTGGTCACCCCATTTGAATAGAGCTCCAAAGTGAGGCCACTACCAATTAAGGTAGGTGGACAGAGATATAAGCTTTGATGTTATGCTCCCATGTGGCTTTCAGCAGTGGAATGTTCCTGGACCGTTTTCATCCTCATTTCTGCAACAGAAAAAAAAAAAGCTATTGAGGCTTTGATGTACTACTCCCACAGCCAAAAGTCCTGCTAAATGCAGCAGAACCAGAACAACATCAATCACTTCATTGCATTAGGACTGTTTTATGTGAGCTGAAATTGACACAGAATGATGGGAAATGGAGTGTGCAGCAAAAGGGAGGATATGTGTTATAAATACATTCTTAATGCAACACATGTCCACAGACTGAGCTTTTACTCCATGACTTGAGTATACTGTATCACAAAAGGCATCTGCACCAGTTCTACACATCAAAATGAGTTCATTTGGAACAAGAGGATGATGCCATAACAATGACAATTTTCCTGCTTTTAAAGTGATCACATGACAGTTCAATAGCTACAGAAGCCAAGGCAGACAAGCAAGATTTATGAATAAATAAATAACAATGAATCCCTAACGGCCCAACAGTGGGTAAATTCATGCTATCAACACAATGTCAGGAGCAACGCCGGTTTCACTACCTTCAAGGATATGGATTCCTGCAGGTGCTTGGAATCTTTAATATTTAACTTTTACTTTGAGTGTCAAGGACTGGAGAGGGACATGAAAAGAGAGTCACATTCACACTTTGTTGCAAGGTATGTGTGTTTATCACCTTCTTTTCAAAGTGATGACACTTGCAACCGTCTTTGGCCCAATTGTGGGCTATTTTGCAGCCATACTCCATCAAAAAAGACTGGTGTAACTGTGTTGGCGAGGACGTAACCACAGAGTGGACCTCTGATGACATCATAGAGGGGCGACGGAGCTGGGAGCAATGTTGAGATTAGTCCCTCAAGATTGAGAACCGAGATAGAACCCAGGAAGAATTTGGGGAAAATATGTAAAAAAACAGAATCTGAGGAGTTCAAAAATCATGATCAAAAATTTGATTCCACCAAACCCAAAGAAGGGCAGAGGTAAAATTATGCCTTGTTACTGACCTCAAATCCTGAAACTGCACCATCACTTGTAAGTGATCAGGTTGGATTTGTTGCATGAAACATTTGTAAAGGCTCCGTACTGACTGACTAATGAGCATGAGTCACTATGGCGTGGGGACGAAGACGCCAAAATATACAAAACCATGAACAGTAAAAAAAAAAAAAAGTATGCAAATACGACACCTGTGCCATGAAAGTACTATGAAATGTCAAGTCGCTGTGTCTGTGCTCCATTGGAAGAGACTAATATAATAAGGGTGTGTTGAGACTCTGACAGCAGATGTCATCATGCAATGGGAGGTTGGGGGGCGACGTTGGTGGCTTGCTTTTTCAGTGTTGACACCGTCATTGTTGTCAGTGCTTCATGCTTCATCACTAGTGTAATTGCACCAACCGTCGTGTCTGTACTGCAACCATTCGAGGGTCGCGGGCAGGAGCCTATCCCAGCTGTCTTCGGGCCAGAAGTGGTGTACACCCTGGACTGGTCGCCTGCCAATCACAGGGCACATATAGACAAACAACCATTCACACTCACATTCATACCTATGGACAATTTGGAGTCGCCAATTAACCTAACATGTTTTGAGATGGCCGAGGGTGGAATCGAACTCGGGTCTCCTAGCTGTGTGGCCTGTGCGCTGACCACTTGCACACCATGCAGCACGACTGCAACCATGATAACTGAAATTCTGCAAATTAGGATTCCATTTCTACATGGAAATTATACATATACATTTTCATAGTTAAGAGTAAAGAAAACATGTTTATGACCTCCTAGATATGGCTTTTGACATTATTAGAGCCCTCTAGCTATGAAAGAGAGATTTCTGTCCTGAATGATCACTATCAGAAACCCTGATCGGGGCATCCCTAGTCTTATTTAGAACAGTCAACAATTGGGTTATTACTATCCATAAGCACTGTATGTGCTGCGATACGATGACAAATGTCCTCATTAGCACCAGGATAGAATTGGAACATGTTTACGTACATAAAGCCATTGATTGGTTTGTATTTGAGTAGAGCTCATTATAAAGATTTCCACTGTGTATACGGTATGTACGCTCTACTAACAAACAGAATTTCTGCCCCGCAGGCGGAATGTGAAGCCAAGCATGCTATAAGCATCTTGACACAGCCCCCTCAGAAGCCTTCAGAGATGTGATGGTGATTGACATTGTGAAAGTGACACTTTAAGGCTACTTGAGAAACACATTGTATCACTCTGACATTATAGTCATTCCACTTCACAGTTCTCTGGATGATATGTGAAACGGCTCTGCTCTCATTTATTCAGTGCAAAAAGGAGAATAAAAAAAGAAAATCTGGAATCAAACAGTGATGTACAGTCAGGGCCACTATGGCCTTCTCTGCTGGCCTAAACACAATCAGACGTACTGACCCACATTTACAGATTCAGATCTAGTATTTGTTCCATGAAACTGTATTCATTTATTCTCAACTTTCTTTTACCTTCATTTTGTAGCGTGTTTAATAGCTGCAATGTTTCCAGTAGTGAATGTTGGATTTTTTTGTCCAATCAAATTTCAGCTTCTATGTGATGTCATATGAAGGTAACTTGCCCAGGACCTCCAGCTCTTAAATACTATGAGTCAGCATTTTCCCGTCCTCTGATTAGTTAATCAGAGCAAAACTGTTCAACAAGTCAACTTACGCTCACACTGGCTGCTTGAGAAGGAGAAATTGGAAAGAAGGAAAAATTTTCCGGTCAGTAGATTTTACTGACCACATATAATGACCATATTACACATTACCAATGCTGTAAAAACGCTAAAATGCTGAAGCTACTTACCATTGAGAGACGTCTTGAAGTAACCTCTTTTCTTGAGAAACTTCAGACTGTCCAGTCTCTACTTCCGAATCGGATTCGGGATATTATCAACTCCTATGTTTGTGTGCGGCAACGAGCAACACAACACTGGATGTCCTCCTAAGCACTTTGGAGTGTGACCAACCACAGCGGAGTTGGCATGCCTGGAGGCATTAAATTAAAACCGACCAAAATCAAAAAAAATACAGCTGGAATAGGTGCAGATTCTGAAAGATCTAGAAAGTTTTCTGCAGGTAGCTGCTCTATAGAAGCAATACAAATGAAAAAAATGCATAACAGTTGCATAATATTTGCAAATTTCCTGTTGAATTTTATTTTTAGAATGTGCCGAGGGCCATTGTGGGCAGGAAATGCCCCCCAGGCCGCACGTTGGACACCACAGCAATTGACATTTTTGCCTCTTTTTGATATCGTGCAAATCAAGCTACTTTACAGATGTGTTTAAAAACATTCCCATGCAAAGTATGGGATTTATCCACTTGTTCTTGTGCGTAGGAAACAACTCTTACCATGTATACACACAAAACCTAGTGGTAGAACAGCGGAACTACAAATAGCTACCGCTGTGCCCGTCCAGCACAGGCCATATCATCTTGCTACGTGCACTTCCCCCCAGAGCAGACAAGCCAATGCCAAACGCAAAGCCTGCCCCTAAAGTTCATTTATTAGTAATTTTTTTACAGTATTTCTGTATTAGTGATACACATGTATCGATCTGTACCAGTGACTCCTTGATTTGCAGTAGTGTTTTTGCTGTTTGTTACTTGATTGTTTATATTTCTCTCCTTCAATTTTGGTGTCGGAGAAATTCCTCTTCCTCCAATTACAGTATGTAAACTGTTTATAACAGTACCTAGCTGTCAAAGTATCTGATGAGAACAATTTTGCCCGGTTAAGACTGAAAGCCCAGGTAACAAATGCACCGCCTACCCATTCTGTTTAGGCATTTTCAATGACTTTTTAGGAGGATCACAAGCCTTCCAGTCTTCTTCCTTCTCTTTTTTCCCCTTGTGTTCTTGAGTTGAATGATGGTACTTTAGGTTGTACAAGAGTGCATCTTCAACACAATAACCCCGAGTATGAGCCTAACATCAAGAGGGAAGAACGTTCCTGAGCTCTTGTCCATCATGATTCCCCTGGTGGCCTGATGATTCACTTTCTGAAAGTGACACTTTAATGCCACTTGACAAGCCTTTCCATTTCCTGCCTCGTTATTATTCAGCCCCTCTGCCTCACCCTGTGGCTGACGTCTGAAATGACCATCATCATTGGACTGAGATCGCCTCATGTCTGAGCTGGCGTGAGCTCAACCTACAAGATGCCTATGTGGAACAATAACAGAATATTGTTATGAGGTAATCTTTAATTCATTTTGGCTATGACATTGGTGTCAGATTCACACATGTTCTCTTTCTTTATGCCACAGAACACATTTGAGCGCTCCAGGCAGATAAATAGGAATCATATTAATGACTTATCTATTTACATATCAACATTATTTTTTTTCGGAATTAAATGAACATAAACAAAAGCAAGACAGACAAATCACTTTGTTCTACTTCAATGAAAATAATTGCTTTTTCTAATGGTCACATGTGATACAGAAAACATATTTCTGTTAAATCTGTGTCATTCATCCGATTCCCTATTTTGACTGAATCTTTATTAGTTTAGTTATAATTAAATGGTTCACTGTTCCCTTTTCCATTCAGGTACGATTTTTTCTTTCTTTCATTTATCCACGCAGCCATCATCGGCACCAGGAATTTCAGATATTTTTGAATGTGCAGAATTGGTTTAAAAATAGTGACGTAATTAAAATAAAAGAAAATTATTGTTAAGGAAAAATGGTAATGTTGGAAAAAGTTAGAATTTTTGGAATGTGGGAAATCCTGGATGTGTGGAATGTTATGTTGGAAAAGTTGGAATTGGCTGAGAAATGTTCGTATGGTGGACGTTTGAAAAGTAGCCCATTCATTGTCAATGGAAAAAAATGCCATGAGACGTGCAGTCCCCCCCCCCCAAAAAAAATCATCATGAAATCTTGAAACAAAGAAGGATATACAAAAAAATCGCATTTTAGCAATATTTTTGAAAGCTATTAGAAATTGGAGGTTGTTGCAGGATTATTTTTTAATACTGCATATTAGTCATTTAGGAATACGCTTTTAAGTATCCTCCAAAAACTCAATGTATTTCTTGTAAGAACACTTCATTACCAAAATATATTAAATTATTGTGATTGAAAGCTCAATTAAGACACTTTTTTATGTGGAAAATGAAATTATATTCATGTCTCCCTGGTAATGAATATTCTGTGCCCAGTGAATTTCCCTTGGTATCAATATGAAGTGATTGTATGAAGCTTTGTTGGGTAAAGTCAGGTTATAGAGTGGATGAATAATCATGGGTTCAGCTCAGTTCCTAGACTGGATAGACAGGAAAACGGTCCAGCCAGCCAGTTTTATTTGTACAGCATTTAAAAAAAAAAACCAGCAACTACTGACTTAATAATTGCTTAACAAGAGTAAAATGACTAAAAAAGTACAAAATAAAACATGCATAGAAAAAGAATATTTGTATTTGAATGGTATGACTTGTTACAACTATACCCCAAAATGCTGTTTACAGGACGTCATTTAACTTCTTCTCATGCAGATGTCACAACAACAAAAGTAAAATGAACATGTGTTTTCCCATACTGCAAATGAGTGTCTGAGTGATCCTATGATTGCAGACCCCATCACTCATCACCACTGGCAACATTCCTTCAGCATGGGAAACTGTTCCGATTGGGATGAAGACATCTGTGGCCCAAACAACCGCTGCCTGGAAGCACTGGTCACAAATGTTTGGTCATTTTGGTCACCAAAATGTTTTGGTTTAGGACGGCAATCAGCGATTATTTTCTTGAAACATGTTGTTGATTAATCGTGTCATCATTTGGACCCTAGACCAGGAATGTCTAAACCTTTTTTCCCCACTGAGGTCAACATAATGAAAAATGAAATGATGAATGGGCCACTTTGATATTTTGTAAAGCAACATGCATCTTAGGTATGTTATTTTTTATTATTGTAAAATGACTGCTGCTCTTTCCATTAAAAAAAATAATTGTCTTAATCTCAGCCAACCAGCAGCAAAACAGAACAAACATTTGCAAAAAATTGCAAGATTTTACAGCACTTTAAGTACAAAACATTGTACAAAATGTGAGCAGAAATTCATAGTTGATACACGATTCTGGCAACCGTTACAATGGTTGTCTGGTTAATCCTCCATGCAAAAATCCATCTATCTACGTATCTTCCTCCATCCACCTATTTATCCATCCATCCGCATTCATGCATGGTGGGGTCGTGGGGGTAGCAGCCAAAGCAGAAAAGCCCAGACCTCCCTCTCCCCGGCTGTTTCACCCAGCTGCTCCCGCCAGATCCAGAGGAGTTCCCAGGCCAGTTGAGAGACATAATGTAGACTCCCCAATGTGTCCTTGGTCTTCCCTGAGGTCTCCTACCGGTCAGACATGCCCTGAACACCACCCCAAGGAGACGTCCGGGAGGCATTTTCACCAAATACTCAAGCTGCCTCATTTAGCTACTCTCAATGTGGAGGAGCAGCTGTACTCCCATATTATAGGGAGACCCCAACCACTCTACATAAGAAACTAATTTCAGCGTCTTGTACCTGTGATCTCATCCTTTTGGTCACTACTCAAAGCTCATGAGCAAAGAGGAGGGTAAGCACGTAAATCAACTGATAAATTGAGAGCTTTGACTTTTGGCTCGGCTCCCTCTTCACCACGACAGACCAATGCAGAGTCTGCATCACTGCCGATGTGAACAACCTCCTTGTGAACAAGCCAACCAGCCCCCTTGTGAACTCCTCCATTTGGCGACTTGGATCTGACCCCCAACCTGCTGATGGCACTTGTTGCAGGTAGCTGAATCCGCAGCTTTTGAGGGGGTTGCAAACAACGTTGCGATGTTTCAGCCTCAGCATTTTACGTGAAAAGGTTACGTCAAATGTTCCACCGTCACAACAGTTTACTCAGTTGTAAGGGATACCTAATTTCAGTGCACCAAAATGAGGTACTGATATGTACCTAGTTTTTCGATATGGTTACTACTGGAGTTTTAGTCCGCATCCCTAGTCAAAGACGGCACACCGGAGATACCCAGTGGAACACAAACCTTGCAAGTCTGATACAAGACCAAGCTCCACCTTGTCATGCAGAGCGTAGCTACTGTGAGTCTGACACATATTCAGGTTCTCCTTCTGAGGGGCTGAAGCCTGTCTACTCTCCCGAGCGCAACCATTTGGGCTACAGCATAAATCATCTCTAAGTCGCCTTAAGTCCAAATCCTCATGAGCTTTGAATGGCATCTAGCAGTAGGAGTGTGGGATTGTTGAAAATTGAATTTTAGTTCCTGCGGATTTGCTTATTGTTGGGGGTAATCACTCACGGATTTGGTTTAGTCTCAGTTGCTTTCTTATTTGCAATAGCGATAGAGGGATTTAATGTAGACTGCATGGACGCCATTAGAGGGCTAAAAACGGGCCACTGTGGGCAGGTTTTGCAAACTGGATGCAGATTACGATGGTGCAGGATATCTTTTCAGGCAGTAAATGGCTAGTTCATGTTAGGATTATGAATAATTCTGCAGGCCACATGATGATATGTTGATAATATATGGCTAAGTTTTATCACATCATCAAACATCCACCACAAAGCGTGTAATGGTGGCATTGCTTTTGCTGCAAAACAGCACATCACAAGAAAACAAATTGTTATCAGCGTAATAATTCAGTGAAGTGTCATGCAGTAGACATTGTGCTGGCAGGCATCTGTCCATTGGCTGCTTTGTGCCCATTGGCAAAGCCTTTAAACTGACTGGGTCAGGGCATCCATCAATAATTCATTGAGCATGCCAGCATAAAGGTAAACAATGGCTGTAATTAAGGGAGGTCTGCAGTGTGGACAGCAAGATTAATGAAAGTGCAGTCACTTCCACTGGTGCCCAGAGACTAGAGGTCTTTCACAATGACAGAGGTGCTGCCAAAGCTGAGCCCCGCTGTGTGTGTGTGTGTGTTGGCACATTTTACCTGCATGGGCTCATGTGTCATTTTCTCAGTTTGCACCTTGACGCAAGAAAAGGAGACTCAAAGAGTAGGGGGGAGAAATGTCTGCAGTTCTCAGTCTACATCAATGGAAATACATTAAATAAGCAAATGAAGACAAGCAAATACTTAGTATATCTCTTCATCAAATCCTGACTCGTGACAACACCACATTGTGTTGCCATAATGGTGTTCAAGCTATAGAGTCCCATGGGAATAATAGAATGTCACATTATTTTGATGCATGAATTTTTGTTGTTTGAACAGGAGGCAATCTTGCAGGTTCCCAAAGAAATAAAAATACGGCTAATGCAACGCACAAGTAATAAGCTGTGTTGGAGTTAGACACCCTTATGGTTTCACCATTAGGAAGCACTTTTAAATGTATTAATGTATAGTGATTTGGGTGGTGTTGTTTTTTTCCCCAATTTTCCAGCAACCAGCAATGGTTCAGTGGAAGCTTAAAAAAAGTCTCACACTATTAACTAACTTTGGTCAGTACATACTTTATTACAATGAGGTATAATTGGGGATGTATTTAAATGCAAATAATTTAGCTTTCATTTTTATAATTGTGCAGCTATATCTTGCAAGTTCCATTCCCAGACTGTGATGTAAGTCAGATTTTGGTGTTGTCACCAAACCTTGTCAACCTTGTCATCCTTACAACATTACCTTATTACGTTATCCTTAATTATGGTTGCCACAGTCAAGCAATTGAGACAGTTTGACCAAGTCCCCTGTTTACAGTGAAATCTTGTGCGTACAGTGTAACCTCCGACTTCTGAAGGCTTTGTTATGTACTGCCTCCTCTTCTTTTTCTTCCCAGTGCCCTTTCTTGGAATTGTGGGGCACAGCCACCTGTGTGCACTCGTGCACCATTTGGCCTTCTTAACGTTTTGCTGCCACGCACACAAGACGGCAGACTATTTTTCCGCCTATATTATTTTGCAAGCACATGCTTGTTTGTACCTTTTGGCCTTGCCATTCATTTTATGACTTTTGTTAGTAATTCCTTGTCTGCATTTGGCATATTTTCCTCTGTAGCTTCTTTGACTTTGACAGTTTTTGTTGTTTTATATTTTTCCAATCCTTTTGAGTGTGATTTTTGTTATTTACTGTACGCGTCGTGTCTGTCTCTGCTTTGGGGTCCCACTTCTGTCTTACAGCCATTCCTAACAGGCTTTATTGAAATATTTAGAAGACAAACAAGAAGACAATATAATTGCAGCTGGTGGTTGCAGTCTGTGGTACTTCCACATCTGATCTGCATCCATAATCTTCCAGATGATGGACAAAATAAACACACAGTACAGACGGAGGGAGGACTATGTCCGTAGCCATTTGCGTTCAACATAGAGCATTCATAAGCCTTTATTATTCATATGCATGTTGCCCTTGTTTGTTCTCCTTTCTTTTCCCCCGTTAAATCTGTGCGTGGGAACATCCTCCACACGACCTTGCATCTTTTCACAAAAATCCTTTAGAAACTAAAATCGTGGTTGACCAAGCAGCCACTTCAGAATCAGTTCACTGCGGTAAAACATCTATTGGGAAATTAATGAAGAGCAATATCACCAAAAAGCAAATAAAAAAGAAGGCACTGATGCAAAGCGGTTCTAATGAAACAATCATCTGGAATATTTGTAAAGACAATATCAACAATTGACAAAATGCAGATAGTGTTGTGTGGTATTTATTTGTGTGTTTTGGTCTGTAGTAATATAACATATTAGGAGGTGTTATTAAAATATCTAAATTGCATCCTCATCCATTTGTCCTCATGTTGTTTAGGGTCAGTGCTTCACCCACCATGAAACACACCCAACGTCACCGCTATTTGGGTATAATCCACCACACGATGCATGCTTGACGACATTGTGGTGAAGGGACGTTAGCATGGCTAATTTGGACCATTCGTGACAGGCTTTAAATTTGAAAACAGTATGTATATCAAGCTTTGCCAAAACTGCCCTCGTGTGTGTGCCTTGAAAGGTCATCAAACTGTCACCGCTGAACTGATACCTGTGAAACATCACTGGAGGGACGCCTCAAATCCGCCTTTCTTCCTAAAAGGCCTTGTGGTCCAGCTCCCAGCCACGGGGGCATGCAGAATGACTCTAAATGGAAATAGACTTGTGAGCAGAGCCAGCACATGTACAGTACATCCCATGACTCCCTCATGTCAGACCTGCCCTGGCTACATTTTCTCTGCTCTCCACTGGTGATCATTCATCATGCCGTCACAGACAAGAGGGAGAGGGAAGGGGGGAGCACGGCTCATGTATCTCCTCTGTGCAGCTGCCTCCTGGAACGAGCACAGGGGCCACTGCATAATCAGCTGGTTCTTTTATGCCCAAAAATATCTCATCTGCATGAAGTTCATTGCATCTGATTTATCTTATCGCCACCGAATTGATTTACTGTGAATCACTTGGATTGTGCCACAGATAATATTCAGGTTCCTTACGCAATAAGCGGAGGACACAATGCTTACTGTGAAACCAGCACTCACTGCTGTGCTGGTGGAGTATATTGAAATTATGGTTGTCTTCCCACTAATTGTGTTTGTTCGCACAATCTTGTTTTTCATGTTGTAATCTTAATATTGAGGTCATTTGTACAGAGAGCATTTAAACCCGGGTGCCTTTTGCACAACCACTTACTGCTACAATTAACCAAGTGCTCTAAATAATGCATAATCCGTTATCGTAATAGTGTGGGTGTGTACGTTTTACATTTTAAATTGAGTCACTGCGGCTGGGAACGGGGTGCTTAATGAAACCCACAGGGTCTAGTTTACAAGGAATAAAAGCTATTTCTAAATAGAATTATATATGCAACGGAGTAGCGTCTAAATACAGAGCCTCGGAGACACTATCTCAAGATGACTTTTTTGGACAGATCTTGTTTGTATTTGCTGGAGCTATGGAGTTATTTGTAGCTACACTGATCTGCCTCTGCACCCCTCCAAGGGAAGATACACCACTGACACCACTTTGTGCTTTTTTTTCCCTGCTTTTACTGTTTATCAGCCGGCACACTTTTTTGCCACATTTAGACCAGTGGGTTGCTTGAAGCATAACTTCAAGATTTATCTCTGCTATCTGTCCATTTCTCTGCCATGTTGTTGCTATTTTTAAGCCCCTTCCCTGTCTTAAGTTGTTCCTGCTAACACTTTCTGTCAACTCTTATTCCCACACACCCAGCAGGTTGTTGTTCTTCTTGATAGCTCACCAACAGGCATATTACACAGACTGACTTATTGTCACTGATGTGCAGCCCCCCAAGACATTGCCTTCTTCTGTTCACAGTTCCTCGGAGTGCTATGAGTCACGTAACAAAACTGTGCACCTTTTGTCCAAACAGGGTCAGCAGGGACCCTGAAGCTAAAGGGTGAAGGAGGTGACATGCGATTGAAGCAGCACATCTGGTCAATGTCCCAAGGAAATGAATAGGAAGCATTGCCCCCCCCCCCCCACCTGCTCCTTATGTCGCCAGACATCCTCGGATGTTACTGGACTTCATGTGGCCAGAAGAAGAAACTGACAGGCCCAAGAGAAACAAAGTCATAGCGTGATTAATCACCACACATGCTGTTGCAAACAGCTCAGCTCGTGCTGGCCCCCTGCCGAGTAAGTATCTCTCTAAAACATGGCCTTGAGATTGACAAAGATTTGTTGATGCCAGCATGGTGAATGTTAAATTCAACAAGTTAAAGAAACAAACATTTATTAATTTGGTTGTATTGTTTTTTGTTAGTACCTTGACAAATAGAGTAATGCCTCATTTATTTATTTAAAATTAATTGGTTTCAGTCATGACTGTGACAAGGGGATTTCTGAAAAGTAGGATTCCTTATTCATTCATTCATTTTCTACTGCTTATCCTCACGAGGGTCGTGGGCATAATGGAGCCTATCCGAGCTGTCTTCGGGTGAGAGGTGGGGTACACCCTGGACTGGTCACCAGCCAATCACAGGGCACATATAGACAAACAACCATTCACACTCACATTCATACCTATGGACAATTTGGAGTCGCCAATTAACCTAGCATGTTTTTGGAATGTGGGAGGAAACCGGAGTACTCGGAGAAAACCCACGCATGCACAGGGAGAACATGCAAACTCCACACAGAGATGGCCGAGGGTGGAATTGAACTCTTTCTCCTAGCTGTGAGGCCTGCGTGCTAACCACTCGTTCGCTGTTCAGCCTCCTTCAGAATACATTATTTGAGCCCCCTGTAGTCACATTTACACTAGTACTGCCCAATATATTATACATAAGACAAAATAAGTAATTCAAATCATGATGCGGGTGTGTCCCATCGAACATTGCACAATCAATGTGAATGATTCTTTCTGACATTTGTCACACAAGAAAAACATGGGAAAGAGGAATAGAAATTATATAGTCTTAATTGATCATTCCAACACACTTGGCGACCAAACAGGCAAAGTTGCAAAAAGTATGTTGCAAAACGAATAAAGAAAAAGGCACATAAAAAGGCTAACAAAAGAAACACAAATGAAGGTAATAAAGTCAACAAGCAATAGGTAACTCAAAGATTCAACAGATGAAGAGCATGTGGGGTGCGTCCATATAGAACAAGCAAACGAAACATTCCTGCTGCCACAGGTGAGCCTAAATAGGTGATGATGATGCAAGATGGAAGACACCTGTGGCTGGCCTGGTAGCTCCTCCCATCAGAGGAGCCGGTGGTCTGAGGAAAGAGAACAAAACCATGAGCAAGGAGGAAACAAAAAAACAAAACAGCCAAGGACAAACGAATAGGCAGCTCACCTGGAGGAGGAGGGTGGTGTCACAGCAGGGTGTGACACATTTAGCCATTTTTCATGCTAGAAAATGCTCTGTTTAGGTAAAAATTACACTTGCCTAAATATGCATACATCCATTTTCTATACCGCTTATCCTCATTAGGGTCTTTAGGGTCATTAAGGGGTATGCTGGAGCCTATTCCAGCTGACTTCAACTGAGTGGCGAGGTACACCCTGGGCTGGTCGCCAGCCAATCACAGGGCACATATAGACAAACAACCATTCACACTCACATTCATACGTATGGACAATTTGGAGTGGCCAATTAACCTGGCATGTTTTTGGAATGTGGGAGGAAACCGGAGTACCCGGAGAAAACCCACGCACAGGAAAAGCATGCAAACGCCACACAGAGATGCCCCAAACGAGGGATCGAACCTGTGTCTCCTAGCTGTGTGGCCTCCGCACTCAATCACCGTGCGGCCCCACATCCACCAGCGTCTGACAAACCAGAGCTGCCTTAAGTTCATCCAGTCCAGTTCATGGTCGGAATTTGTTATGGTCTTGTTCCCCACCTTGAACGAAAGCAATTGGTACACTGAGGAGAGGTGGCCGCCTGAGCTTGTACATTTTTGGTTCCATCAATCACACTGTTAAATAAATCTAAAGCAGTCAATCTAAAATTGACAGCCGCTTGGTGAGTCTTTATTAGACATAAACAAACACAGTGAGAAGTGTGATTCTCTACCTTCCAGGATCACCCTCATGTTTCTCCATTCAAGAGCAAATAAAACATAACTAACACCAACTAGTCACTAATATTTAGGAGAAATAAAGGGTTTCTTTATTGGCTTCAATTTCCTTTGAAAAATAATCAAAGGCTGATGCTTCAAATTTTAAATGTAGGTAAAGCCCATACATCATTTAAAGGTTCATATCCAGTAAAAAAAAAAAAATAAAAATGTGTGTGGTTTTGCAGAGTTGGGCGCCATCAGTGCAGAAAGTGATGAAAATGGCAGGGTCACAGCTGATGTTCACCCATTTGCAAGGAGAGCACCTTTCACCAGGTATCACATACTGTACATCAGGGGTGTCCAAACTTTTTCCTCCAAGGGCCACATCATGAAAAATGAAAGGATGCATGGGATGCTTTGATATTTTATAAACGGACACATGTATACATACTAAGTAGTTATATATATTTCAAGAAAAAAACAACATGTCAGCTTAATGATATAAGTGACAAAACATTAATATTAACTTCAGTCTTTGCTAATTTGTACACATTTTGGTTGTTTTTTTTCCAAATATTTCAACCTGTTCTTAAATAATCTTTGTAAATAATATTTTTGTAATATTTATGACTTTATTTCAATCACTCTGCATTTAAACATTCCAAATCAAATTTATTCAGTGAACACAAACTGCGAGCGGTAATATAAAATGTGACCTGACAACACCTTCAAAGTAAGAACTGTTTGAACTTTATGAAGCATTCCTAACATCTCATTAAACATGTGTGGGCTATTTAAGAAGTTATTGCATTTCGTCTGGCAGTTTGAAGTCATAGAATCGTGAGCGAATCATTTAGGAAGCCTCCCAATGTGTGTGTGCACATGCATGGTTTGATCCTGCTCCTCTACTTTGCTGGACAATTATTAGATTTCATTAAGCTAATGAGCTTCTTCTGGCTTAATGAACTTTGCTTGAACCTTGAGCAATATTGAAGTTTAGTATGAGGAGCAAAAATAGCAGCAGAAATACCAGAATCAAAGTTGTGTGTTGAAAACCAATGCTGGTGAAGCTGCTTTAGAATGGACAGACAATACAAAACCAAAACAACAGTTTCAGGGTCATACTCTTGTGTCTTGGGGGATGAGCGGTGGTATGCAGCCCCTGACCAGTCATGTGACGATTGGGTGAATTCCAGCATGTCAAGCAAAGTTACAGCCATATTTCCCTAAATTACTGTGCTTGCACAAAGTTAAGTGTGTCTTTGATTGTGTCCAAAACAAGACACAACTAATCAGGGTTGTTGTTTTTTTTGCATGTTTGTTCCAAGTACACAAAAACTGTTCTTGATGGAATAAGTGAGTAAGCAACATCCTGTTTTTAGACAACCTGCTCTACCCCCTAAGTCTTGGTTGTTGAACGGCCACACAGTGCCCAAATAAAACATCCCTGCATTGATGATTGAATCTATGTGAAGAATGAATAGTGGTTATTTTATGTGTGTGTGTGTATTCTTTGTTCATAGTACAAGTATTCCATTTGACAAAACAAGAAAGTTACATTGAAGGAGGAGGTGAAGAAGCGTGTGCAGGCAGGACGGAACGGGTGGAGAAAAGTGTCAGGCTTGATGTGTGACAGAAAAGTTTCAGCTAAAATGAAAGGAAAGATATTAAAGGAAAGGTATACAAAGCTGTGGTGAGACCAGCCATGTTGTTTGATCTAGAGACAGTGCCACTAAGGAGAAGACAGGAAGCAGAACTGGAGGTAGCAGAGATGAGGATGCTGAGGTTATCATTGGGAGTGACCAGGATGGATAGGATCAGCAAAGGAACATTACATGTTGACTGATGACTGAGATGTTTCAGACATGTCCAGAGGAGAGATAGTGAATATATTGGTAGAAGGATGCTACCAGGTAGGAGGCATAGAGGAAGACCAAAGAGGTTTATAAATGTAGTGAAGGAGGACATGAGGGTAGTTGGTGTGAGAGAGACAGGGTTGGATTGAGGGGGTTCATTTGCTGTGGCGACCCCTGAAGGGGAAAGCCGAAAAAGGAAGAAGAAGAAGTAAGTTACAGTGAAGTTGGGTGATTGCTCGGTGAATAACTGTGTGGAAGTTAGGTTAATACTTCTATAATTTCTTTCGCCATTTAGCCTGTTGGCTCAGTAAGTTTTACTCTTATGTCTTCCCAGGCTCATTTCACAGTGCTGCATTTAAAGGGAAGAACCCTGATGATCCAAATTAGACATGGAATTAAAAAGAAAGACATGTTTTGCTTTTATAACAAGTGTATATGTAATGTTTTGACTATTTACATCCAAGTCAAACAGAAAGACATGGGGATTCATCTTAATGCGTGAATGTTCCCTGCGTTGTTTAGGTCAACCCACTTACCCTTGTAGTATTTTTATTTTTTTGCATGGCTCAGCATCAAAGCACAGCCACAAATAAAAGGATGATGACAGTCGCATCTAAACATAAAGTGGTTTCTGTGTGACTCCACTTACGTGATGCAGATAAAAAAAGGGTAGACCAAATGTAGCCTGTGCGATGAAAGGAAAGTGCCGGGCTGCACAAAATGTATTCCGTCCTGTCAGGTCACTTCAGTTGTGTGTTCGACGGATAAGAGGTCAACGTGACCCAGTTCGTGCTTTGGATGAGTGACTGGAGGAAGCACAGAGCACACTGGGTGGAAAAAAGTGTCAAGTGAAATAAAGACAGGCAAAGGCAAAGAAGTACTGGTGTCCACATTCCAAATATATTAAGACACACAAACTTGTATTTTTATTGCTTTTTATTTTTAGAAGGATGGCTTGCCAGACTTTGGGACTTCCTGAAATTGAAAGCTTGAGTTCAATCAGAATGTGGACATAAGGGTAATGCTCTGTAAGTTTCCCGTTTTGCAGTTCAATTTGTAAAGCTTCAGGCCCATGCCATGTTTCTTGAAACTATTTTTATTGGATTTCCAAAGTTCCTGTACTTCGTCAATACTATTTGTGTAACAGAAATTGTGTGCGTATTTTGCAAACAGCACATTAATAATAACTGCCACTGCAAATCATTTTACAGGATGCAATTACAGTTAATATCAGAGCTACTCCATAAAACTGATATTCCTGTCAGGTTTATGTGTCCTTTTCCCCCCAATATCCAGGATCAAATCAGGTAATAAAAAAAGACCAAACATCATCCAAGACCCATTTCAGTAATGTAGCAATTACAAACGGTGGAATTTCAACTTCACTCACAAATAACAATTTTAAATTATACATAGAATAGAAGATTCTTGAAAAGATCACGTTGTATACTGTATGCTGCTTGGAAAGTGTACTACTACATGAAGTGTATGCTGGCAGGCAAGACATACCTGGAAAGAGGCACAACCAGGTGTACTGGACCATGTGTACCAAATATGGAACAGAGATCTCAGAGTCAAGATGACAGACACCACCGAGGTTGGTTTAGAACAACCAGGTTATTCTCAAATCCTGTGGGACTGACAAACTGGTGATGGCCAACCAGTCGGACATGATGATGGTGGATGATAAACATCAGAAGACAGCGATGGAGATAGATGTAGCAATCCTGAGTGACAACAACATCCAGAAAGGAGCATAAAAAAAATGAAGGAAGAGCTAGAGAAATGGGCGTGAAGGCAACAGTGGTTTCAGTAGTGAACGGGACACTGGGGGGGACTATACCCCAAACTGGGTGGATGGCTCCAATTGATACCTGCAGTAACATCTGACACATTTTCAGAAAACCCAAGAACAGCCAAAGATCCAGCAGTATAAGAATCCTAAAGCTCCCATAAGTAAGGCTTTGTCCACCGCTTGATTTTTCTCTTCTCTAACCCTGAGGATCTGTTAAGAAATTTGAAACCACTGCGCCCAATCACAGGCTTCAACAGAAGTTCAACAATCTTGCCACGTTCAAAGACAAAAAGCTTTTTTGCCTTTGTCGTCAGAGCATGACAGTTTGAATGTTGACAGATAATGTTTACTTTTTAGTGCTGTGGTCTAAACTTTTGATTAAAAAGTAAATTTTACTGGCGGTTGTTTTCTCTTGTTCCTCTTTCTGCTTTTGACATTTTGATGCTCAATTTACAATCCACCAGTGTAAAGTGTAAATAGCTGGCATTCTGTCCTGGTGTTATGATTTGTTCACGAGTGTCTTATTTGTTGTTATGATTTTACCGCTGGTGCGTGTCTTTGGATCAATTATTAGAGCAGGTAGACCAGAGTTCATTTTAAAATGAATGAAACTGTGAGTTTAAAAGACCACAATAATTTTTTGCAGTTCTTCTGAACACCAACCTACTTGATGTGATATTGGGATGCAGATGAGCACTCTGAGGAACAGGAAACCTGACAACTGATTGATTCATAGTAATCCTTCAATTAAAAACTGAATACCACTGATACTGATTATTTCAGCCATCTTGCAATGAATTTCATTCATCTGCTTACGATTTGTTTTACATATTCCGAATGATGATCAATGAATATATTTTCTTTCCTTTTTTGGACAGGGATGGTTTATCTTGAAGGCCCTCTGGTTACATCTTGGAACCAAGTATCACTCAAACTGTGTCATCTGTGATCCATCACTCACCTCTTGTATTCACACTGTGTGCAGGAGACAGGAGGCAAGCATACTGTTTGTTCCATTCTTTTCTGGCATAGTCGAATTTAATGGAATCGGAGGGATGACTCGTTTGAAGACACAGATGATGGAATTTTGGTTTCACGTTCTATTCCTCTTTCGTATGTCAGGGACCATTTTTGTCTTTGTTTCATTTTTGTGTCTTGATATCTGTTATTTTCGCTCACAGACCCTCAAAGGTGAAACAAAGTGCATAGAAATGTGTGTTAAACAAATCATACGCTGATGAGTATGTCGTAATCAGTTCCACTTAGCTGCACTAATTGACAAAGCATGTTTCCAGTGTTTCACAGCTCACAAGCTCCAGTCCCCAAATTTGTCCAGCTTCGCACTGCAGATTAACTGCTATCATGAATTAAGCCCGAGTGTATTACATGGAAGAAATTATTTCACTAGTGCTTGGTTTGCTTAATGCATTTTCAACACCACTCATCTGTGGATGCTGTTTATTTGCTCATCATTTGCATTATTTTTCTTGCTTACAGTAGTTAACGTGACAAATATTAGAAATGACACAATAATATGAATTAACACAATTACCGACCGTTTGTTAGTGAAGACACTAACAAACGATAACTTCTTGAAAATTGTACATGTGTTAAGTCATGCAACCGATGGACTTTACTCTCACAGCTTTTGGTATTCTAATGCAGGACCTCATCTTTTATAACTCTAATTTATAGCATTTACTTGCTCTCGCCCCAGGTCAGCAGGGATAGGCTCCAGCATACCCCTGCGACCCTAATGAGGATAAGTGGTAAATAAAATAGATGGATAGGCTGCTAACAAGGATGTATTGCTACAAAAATCCATTAAGAACACAATTGGGACTTTAGAAGCGTGCTACATTTCATGTTACCTGTTAAACTAATGCAAACCAAAGGAAATTTCTGACATTAATCAAAAAAATATATCGCTAACTGGGGTATATCTTAACGGCGTTTCCACAGCAATTAAAGTAATGGAATTATTCCTTTTGAATGTAATTATATGGAAATAAATTGTGTTTGTTTTTGAAAAACCTTCAAATACAATTAAAAAAAACTTCATATTTAGCTTTGTGTACCATTAATGAGATTAAAGTTACAAACAAAGAACATGGACAACAACGTTTTCCTGTGTAATTTACATGCAGGCTATTGCCTTTTACATCAATGTCGTTGAAGTAGTGCCTGTATTTCCATCCAAAAATTAACTCCTGAGACCTCTCTGGCTTGCCACTGTTGCACCCAGTTCTCTTGTGTGGCTTAGAAATGAGAATGTGGGTAATGAGTCAAGTCTCTTGAATGACTCTTTTACGTGAATAACTACAACCAAATCCTAGTTGTCTACCAGAACGGCTTGTTCTTATATTGTTATATTCGTATTGTTCACTAAAAAGATCTGTCCAAACGCATTGTCAGTCTAATAGCATCCCATAGAGGCCTTCACAATATAGACACACTCACATCAGATTTGCACAACTCTAACTAGGAGACACAATAGATGCATGGTTCTCACTCATACAACTTTAATTCTCACTTCTACACAAACTAACTATCCCTTTCTAGAGGGGTAACTTCTATGTAGACTGTGTAGTTTTAGTATTCTGGGCTCTTCATCAATCTTCCTCACTCATGAGCCCAGCACTGAAACCAAATATACTGCTATTATTTTTCAATACAGTTTGAAAACTACTACTTTTCCAATAACAATGCGGTCCAATGAACCAAGAAGAAAGACTATGGAGAAGCAATAGCCTTTATACCAGCCAAAATGCAACTTTGCAAAAAAATGTAAAAAAACAACAACTCCATCCCTGAGAAATAATTATGAGCTGAATTCACAACAAATAGTGTCAAATATATATTTAAAAATACTTTTTTAAGTTTCAAATTGATTGATGACTGTTTTTAACAGTCAATGCACATGTACATATACTTTAGAACACTTTATGGACTGTCACTTTCAATGTAAGTGTCTGCAGGCCTTATTCAGCAAAATAAAAAGTACAAGGTAATTAATCACAATAAAATCTGGAATGAGTAGATGCTCTGTCAGGCTTTGGGCTTGTTTTTGGATGATTAGCTGTAATAAACATTTACACAAAAACCCATTAATGGAAATATATCACGGTTGTCTGCAACCTGAATGGGAGTGTAATATAAAAACATATTGAATAACCCACACTAACTCTGAACAATTCAGAAATAAAATCTTTAAAAGCATTTTGCAAATTAAATAATGAAAAGAAGAACCGAGACACGAATAGAACATATCAAGATAAATCTCATTAATTTACTGCGGGTTCAATATTATGTGATTATCTGATGTACTGTATATCACTGACAGCAGTCTGAATTATTCTGTATTAATATTTGATTCATATAGCACACATTTTTTGAATGGGTTGCACCACAATGGAAGGGAAAAAAGTCCCACAATGAAATCAATGACAACTTCTTCCAGCATGAATGTAGCACAGTTTTCAATTAAGATGTGTTCAGTGATTGCTGATACACTACTTCCTTTGAGAAGCTCCTCGAAGACTCATCTCTGTTTCAGCTCTTTCCCGTTTTTGCCCTTTCATAAATACCGCAACTTCAGTGACAATCTCCTATATGGAAAAATAAAACCTACAGGGGTACTTTTGAAGTGAGCCACTAAAAAAAAAGCATTTTCCTTGAGCTTGTTGAAGAGGTGAGCTTGGGGAGTGTGCGGCGACATGTGAGATATTATTTGAAATGGAGCAACTTGAGGGGAGAAAAGGACAACAGGGGACAAATTTCATTTGTCGAAAGAGAACAAAGAGCGGTATCTGAGCGGGGAATCAATAGGATAAGAGGTTATTAGCTGAGAAATGTCACTAGAAACATTGATCATCATCTACATCGACTGCATGAGCATGTGGACACCCGGGGTCAAAGCTATCAGACTGGTGGTGAAGGGATTGATGAAGATGAGATGTTCAATTTATCACAAGGAGATTCGGTTGAGAAGTGTTTCTTTACATGGTTACATGGTCCACTTTCCTCCCACATTCCAAAAACATGCTAGGTTAATCGTCGACTCCAAATTGTCCATTGGTATGAATGTGAGTGTAAATGGTTGTTTGTCTATATGTGCCCTGTGATTGGCTGGCCACCAGTCCAGGGTGTACCACGCTTCTTTCCCGAAGACAGCTGCGATAGGCTCCAACACCCCCAAGACCCTTGTGAGGATAAGCGGTAGAAAATGAATGAATGAATATGAATCAAAATGGATTTGGTCAGAGTATGTTTCACGTTTCAGGTGACCATACCTAACCAAAGTTCCCCAATACCATTATTCATACACGGCTGCATTACTGATTTTTATTTAGAGGGATGTTGGTAGCCAGCTGCCTGAACGTCAGTTATGTGAACAACTCCACAACGTTAACCTCAAATCATATTCACTAGAGTAAAGTAAATGTTGTGAAGCACGGGCTATAAAATGTGATGCGACCCCCAGAGCCATAAGAATTGTATTACTCATCCCTGAGAGACTAATGCCAATACGTTCAATACTGTTACCTTAGTAAATATACATTGTATCAGTATCATAACAGTTGCGATAATGATGTCTGTGGAATATCATGTTTTGGAGACAACAAATGTTGCAGTAATTCTTTAAGGCAGAGATGTATTGAGGTCAGAGTTGTTGTGGGAGACATATCTATTTTTCTCTTAAATGTAAAAGAGGAACAAACTAGTGTCTCCAGTGTATTGGAATTGCTTATGATTAATGTGATTCTAATTTTAAAGTCACAAAACATGTCAGATGAAAGGTAAAGTATGTTAAGAGGAGATGGGTCAACAAAAATAATAAGTGCAGTCTTAGAACTGCAGAAATTGAACAACAGGTTTTTTGTGTTCAGCTTTGGGGTTCTGGTTGTGTATTGGTTTGTTAATCTGTTCATCTTCATGTCAATATAAACACTCATTCATTCATTTTCTACCGCTTTTCCTCACGAGGGTCGCAGGGGTGCTGGAGCCTATCCCAGCTGTCTTTGGGCGAGAGGCGGGGTCGTCAGCCAATCCCAGGGCACATATAGACAAACAACCATTCACACTCACATTCATACCAATCACCAATTAACCTAGCATGTTTTTGGAATGTGGGGAGGAAACCGGAGTACCCGGAAAATCCACGCATGCACGGGGAGAACATGCAAACTCCACACAGAGATGGCCGAAGGTGGAATTGGACCCTGGTCTCCTAGCTGTGAGGTCTGCGCGCTCACCACTCGACCGCCGTGCCGCCCTCAATGTAAACATGTTGATCAATAATTCATTTAAAACAGCATACTAGCAACACGAACTATATGCTAGGCAAACACACAATATTTAGTGTGCAACTATGGGAGTGTGCTACTGTGAGTGGGTTACGCGTAGGCCACACCGCTAGGAGACCCAGGTTCCATTCCCTGCTCGGCCATCTCTGTGGAGTTTGCATATTTGCGTGTGTGGGTTTTCACATTCCAAAAACATTATAGGTTAATTGGAATTGCCTCTCTTCCAAAAACAGCTGGGATAGGCTCCAGCATGCTCGCGACCCTCGTGAGGATAAGCGGTACAAAAAATGGATGGATGGACTTCGGACCATGTGTTTTAGGCCATTGACTTTGAACCATGAGGAGCACACTCACACTCCACTGTGACACTGGTTTGGTTTCTATGTTACTTTTGTTTATTCTTTTCTGCTTGCTCCTTCTTTGCCCTTTTTTTTTGACTTTGTGCTTCTTGTAGATTCTGGCGACTCCCAAAAGGGATTGTCTAAGCTCACCTGTGGAAACTGCATGGGACTCGGTTTTTTCTCATGCTGCAGATGCCAAGCTTCGTTCCTATTCTTCCTAGTTTGCTGTTGGCCTTCTAGGGTGCCATCCAGTCTCTCTAGTTTATGCTGCCCGTCTTGTAGCTGCGTCAGGCTGCCCTTTTGTGTTGTGTTCATGACCTTTTTGTGCTGCAGTGACTATTAAAAGACAATTTGTGCACATACCGCTGTTCTCTACATATTGGGATCCACAGGCACAGAGAGCCGTGAAAGCCGCATACTTTCAAATTTATTTCTGTGAGAGCCATATAAATATTTTATAGAATTATAAATATATTTTTAAATAAATATATTTTATAAATATTATTTATGATATTCATATATTTATACATATTTTTTAGAATTATACATATTTTTTGCATTGAATACAACTAAAAGTGTACATTTTAAAGCAAGACCAAAAATTTTACAATATGAAAACACTCTTACAATGATGAAATCCAATCAAGTTTTGGCATTGGCTGTGGCCAGTCAAAAAGAATTGGACAGATTAAAATATATTTTTAACATTATTTTGAGACTGTGAAGTAATATCATATCTGACTCCCGAGACATACTAGGTTCCCTACCCCTGCTTTAGACTTTAAAACTTAAAATGTTCTTTGGACCGTGCATTTTTGACCATGAGTGTGGGGGGAATCGCCTATCTACATATATACATACATATATACATCTTTCACACAAAGACAGCATGTCATAGACATCAAGCAGTGTCAAGGTTTTTTTAGAAATCATTACACCATCACGGCCGCAGAGTGGTTAGTACGCAGGCCTCACAGCTAGAAGACCTGAGTTCAATTCCACCCGCGGCCATCTCACATTCCAAAAACATGCTAGGTTAATTGGCGACTCCAAATTGTCCATAGGTATGAATGTGAGTGTGAATGGTTGTTTGTCTATATGTGCCCTGTGAGTCCAGAGTGTACCCCGCCTCTCTCCTGACAGCTGGGATAGGTTCCAGCACCCCCCGTGACCCTCGTGAGGATAAGCGGTAGAAAATGAATGAATGAATAAATTTCACCATCACCCGTGTGTCTGCCTCTTGCTGCTGCTGGCGACCAAACCAAGCACTCAGTGAAATGAAAACAAACATGAATATGCTTTCCCGTTCCACCTTTCATATACTTTCTTTTCAACACCCTTACATGTCCCTTTGACAAGCACTACATTTCAGTTCACTGGTACCATGGCAACAATGAACGTAAACTGATGATGCAACAGCCCTGCTTTTAAAGATGACAATTTGCCCCATCTAAGCAATAATTGAATTAATCACATAATTTTCCATGGCACCTTTTGAACATTCAGTGAATTAATGATCTGCTCATATTGTGTTGCATAGTGTGGCCTGTATTAATCGTGTAAGACTATGAAAATTGTACAATGTACAGCAGTGAAAGACAGACTTTGAACCGTAAGCACACACTTGGAAGCATTGCCTTTGGCTCAGTCACTGGAGACAACACACTTGGGACTATAGGCTTTGGCGCATTGTTTTTGCCTCACACATTATACTGTAGAACATACACAACATGATTGAAATTGTTCAAACACAGTGTGCTCTTTGGATAGTATGTTTAGCTGCTGTTTCTTTCCACCAGTGGTGTGCAAAGTCTTCTCTGCTGGCCTAAATATCATCAGAAGCATTGACCAAAATTTACAACTTAAATTCTAATATTTGTTCCATGAACGTGTATTAATTCACAACATCCAGGGAAATGCTACAGTGTCCATCCCCAATATACTGTATGAAATACCTCTTGACACCATGTTATATTGCAATTAATCTTGATGAATGGCATAGCTGTAATATAAGTCACCACTGAAGGCACCAGCTGCTGCTTTTCACAGTACCATAACAAATGGTAATTTAGTGGCGAGCCACCAAGAACACGGGTAGCGGATGACTCAGCAGTTAACCAATCAGCTGCAACCTAGCTGAAGCTGAGGTGAGTAGGTGAATGTTGAGGCCACACGTTTAAACTGGCCTCCAGACCTGCAGTGGCGAGTAATGGGCGCCACACACGGGAGGCGACGTCGCCTCTACTCCATTCATTTTCAATGGAGCTTGGACAATAGGTCGTTTAGCAAAGCGAAAGTTTGTGTATGTGCGTGTTCATACACAAAAATTTAAAAATGTTAACCTTTTCATCGCTTATGAGGACCAATCAGCAGGCGTTTCATTGATCGACCATTGAGAGGCGAGATGCTATACTTGCCTTGTCAGATTTCCTGGAGTCATTTGACATTTCTAAAAGAGAATATAGAGATACATGGGAACTTGTTGATGTCAGAATAAACATAGTCGGTAAGTTTCAATTCATTTACATGGACATTTATGTATATATTAAGTTTATCTTCAATACTAGCCAATCAGAACCATGGGAGACTCATAAAATTCACTATGAATGTGCCACTCATACATGTTACTGGTTTGCTACACAAAATCAGTCGTTTTTTTCCCCTACCAACAACATTTGAATATAATATGTAATGGATTTCAATCTGACACCCTATCCAGTCTCCAATTGTTTGTCTGTTGTTAGTCAGGATACTAAAATCAATATGCACTAGCAAAGCAGCAAGTGGCAGCCTCTAATGAACTCTAAACCTCAGGTACATCGTTGGCAGTTTTCTCACATTCCTCCCTCTGCATTTGGTGCAGAAAAATCCATAACTCATCCCGTAAATGGAACTGGCGTGTACAATACAGTTTAGTGTAGGAGTTTAGCACCGTCCTGCGGGTGTTCAGCTCATCCATTCAATCACAAGTACGGAAGAGAGCAAAGAAAAAAAAAAGGCAGGGAGATAAGGAGAACATGGTGGGATGAAAATGTTGCAGGCATATCATTTATCTGTTACTTATACGAAAGGCTGTGTTCTGTAAATGAAAGGAGCATGGGAGATAGTGATAAGAGGGATACAAGAGGGATCATTAGAGAGAAGAAATTGTGCAGAGATTCATTAGCATGAAGCAAGTAGAGAGTCTTGATAAATGGCTCTAAGGAGCCAGCAAGAGAACAACCTGCTTTACAAGTGATGGAAGATGATACTGAAACAAAACTTGCATTCTGCAGACAATTAAAAGTTTGGGGCATTTGTTCACTTGCGGACACAGCGGGACAGTCACAGTGGACTGCGAGAAGTCATTTTCCGAGGCCCGGTCAATCCATCAGAGGAAGAAGTGTGCCATGGGACTGCACGATGCCAGTCACCTTGGACACTGGGTGGAGGTTGGTTTCACGGCACACTGGACATTAATGCTCCTCCCCAGCTATAGGTCAATAACTCAAAACACTCCATCACACAGACATGCAGTACGCTTGGACGTGCACACACTGTGTATCACAACCGTCATCGCATTCTCTTTTACAAAAGGGGTGATCTGGTTGGTCAGAGGGGGGAAATCACTTCTTAATGGCAGCAGAGTGTTCCTGTATACGATCCACATTTAATCACACAGTGTGGAGGTTCCATCCCTCTGCAATGTGTTCTACCAGCATGCGGAGCTGTGCATGTGCCTTCAATGTTGCTAAATATTGTGACCCACATTACTGCAGTGTAATCCATTCTTAGATTATGATGTGCAAAGCCAGCCAAGCGGGGCGCTTTAATCAAAGCAAGTGATCCATTCCCTGCACCATATATCAGACGCACAGGCAAATCAGGCTTCATCAATTTCCCTGCGAAAAACACACCAAGTATGTTCAATGGGAAGATAAAAAGGAAGTAAACCGGGAATTCACATAGGGCTTGCCATTAAATTGTGGCTGTTGCAAAAGATTACAAAGTAAATTGATTTCAGTGTATGAAGTCGAAATTGTGATTCCCTACCAACATCACTTTGGGAATGATTCAAGAACAGTAAAGGTGGTTAATACATCGCGTACCAACCCAATCCTGAGATACCATGAAAATATGCTTGTGCATTATCGGGACATTGGTAGCAATCTAATAGAACATTTAAGTTCAATTATGAGGCAGTTTTGATATTTTTCCAACGAAAAAACACAAAAGAAAGTAATTTGGTGATAGATAAAGCAGCCTGAATTGAGCGGATGCAGTAGTAGGTGCATGTACAAAGCAATGTATATGTAATGATATTTCAGTAACCTGTAGCAGTTATGGGAAATTCAGCCCTTTTAACAACAAAAAAATTCTAAAACACAAAATGAAACTGTTGGTCCAATCTGTTTGTGTATTATCTGTAAATCTTTAATTATTACAGTCAAACAACAAAGCAAACAAAAATAGCAACGAGATATAAATTAAAATGTGCAAAACAGAAAAAAACACAAAAAAAAGTAACAGTTTGTGCTATCCTTAGTTAAGATTGGTATTGGCAAGATTGGCAAGTGCCTCAGCTTTTTTTTCCTACTGTTAATTTCCGTCACCTTTCACTAAAACTAACCATTTGAAGGAATAAACTTTTTTTTTTCATTAGATTTTTATTAGGTTTATTTATTTATTTTTACAAATATTTAAATGTTCTTTTTTAAAATTACCACTTAATTTTTAGATTTTGCCTTTTCCCATTTGAATTTCCCCAAAATTGACAATTTTCTTCTTCTTCTTCTATTATTATTATTATTATTATTATTATGGCTCAATTTTTACTGTTATTTTTGTGTTTTTTTTTATTAATTGTATTTTTAGAATGTAAAAAGCCCGCTGGCCGCATTGGACACCCCTGGTATAACTCATCCCTCCACCTTTCTGCTTTGTGTCAACACACACGGCACCACACATTTTGACCAATCACATTTAGCAGCTTTAACAGAAAAAAGATGAGGAACAAAAAAACGTCTTGTCCACTTTTGTTTACAAACAACCCATCACTGGTACCTGCAAGCTGCATATCTCTAAAACCTGATCATTCCTCCTACCAAACAAAACATCGTGAACAAATACAGTAAGTCAACAATATAAATCAGTCAGTCAGTCTGTCTGCTGGCTTTAGCATGTTACATGTCCCTTAAGTCACTCAATAACACGAGCCCTTCACTTATCTGCTGTCCTCTTCAATAACCAGCTGTAATTCATTAGCCCGGTAGGCTGGATGTCGGAAAGATGCCATCCGGAGACGGATTATTTGGGGCTAACCAAATCGGCCTTGGTGAATGAAAGGAAAACAATAATGAAAAGGGCCTTGCTATTGATCGTGTTGCTTTCAAACAGGCAGGGGTTTTTTTTATTTTGTCTTTTGTTACATCCTAAACGCTTGTTGCAGAGATTCAGGTATCAGAAAAGTGCTAGCAAATGTTACCTTCCTTTGAGAATGGGTTTTAAACTTGAGCAATAAAAAGAAATGATTTAAGCATACAATGAAGATACTGTATAGTATTTTGCGAGTTGATAACTTAAAGGGGACCTATTATTCTCATTTTCCGGTCCTTTGTATTTGGATTCCTATAGAGCAGCTACACACGTTAACCAGCACACAAAGCTTTATGGTCCTTCCAGAATCTGCACCTATTCAGCTGTATTCCTTTGGATTTCAAGGTTCCTGCGAAACCGGTCTGTTTTAATATATACCACCCACGGCCCACCTCCAGACATGCCCACTCTGCAGTGGTTGGTCACACTATATACATATTTTATATGTATTGGATCAAAGTAGAGACTGGACAGTCGGAAGTTTCTCAAGAAAAGAGGTTACTTCAAGATGTCATGCAAGCGCTTTTGTTCCATGACTTACACAAAACAAACACAGTTAAGACACTGATAAATTGTTACTTACTGCTGGCTGAGTCCACAAGACCAAGTAAAGTTGGAAAGACTTCGGCTAGTCCAGCTGCATAGTGACCATGTTCACAAGGATATGAAGAAGTCCAACCACTTACATAAAAATATGTACTAATGTGCTTAAATGTGCATATTTTGATTAATAATAAGGGGTATTCAACCATGAAATAGTAATACCAATTGATTATGATAGAATAAAGCTGCAAAATTCAAAGTGAAAAATGGTGAGGTATTACTGCACAAGTAAAGTGGGTCCTTAATAAATTAGTGTGTATTATATATGCGACAGAGGTGTCACTCCACTGGATCTTAACAAGTGTCGTTTTGCATTACAAACCATTCTTGGTTGGGGGATTGCTTCGACCTTACTTGTATTCTACACCATTCACTCAGACTAGAGCTGTCCTATCTGGTCTTGAGCATGAACTGATGAAGCCTGCTCGGATGACAAGCGAAACGTCTTCTAAGTTAACCCGAACAGTCCAGTTCGGATCAATTCAATGCTCTGAGAGTACAATACATATCTCTTTCTGACCATAACTATCCTTGAGGAAGTAGTTTTGCTGTTCAATAATATCCCACTCATGCAGCATTTGCACTGAAAGTGGCAGCTTCTGCTAATGAGCATGTCTACAAGGTCCTTTCGAAACATCACGTGTGCTTCAAACCTGACTGTGGTGTAAAACGTCTTCAAACGTTTTTTCCTTACACCAATTGAAAGTTCAGATGTGGTACAGATCCACCCACAGGTTCAACATGCTTTAAGTTTAACTTCTAAGTCTAGCCTGGAGGAAAGTGTGGTTCCTGCCAGGATCAAAAGCCCACAAAAGTGTAATCCTAATTTTTTTCACCAACCATCCATTACAGAACTTGGAGCTCACGTCGGTGAGAGTTTAAACAATTCCAAAAACTATTCATCTTGAGACCAAATGCATAAATACTGCAAGTCGGGTGAATAAGTTATTTTGAGATTTTTAAATTACTTGCCATACAATAAAGTTAGTTCAACACAATTCTTCAGATTCTTTTGGATTTTCTTCTTTCAACATAAAAAAAATTGGTTTCCTTTTCACAAATTATGCAAATCAGTGTTTAAATGCCGCAGCAACTTTATTTAGTTAATTTCATAAGCTATCATCTTAGCTTTAGTCATTAAGCCAGGCGAAAAGCTATTTTGTCTATTTCTGTTGCTTTTGGCAAACATCCCTCCCTAATCGACACAATGCACAAAACAAGTTGTCACTCAGGCCAGCAGTCCCAGCTAATTAGATAGATTTAACATGCAGGATGCTTTGTAGATTTACATTTAAATTCCCACCATATTCGACTGAGGTGTTGAACCTAGAAAGAAAACTAAAACACTTTCAACTGCTCATGTTTACAAAGACTGTACACCTGGGGGTGATTACCATATAATCAGTGGATGAATTAAAGGAACAAAAAGGGAGAAAAAGTTTTACAAAGACAACCAGACTCAGCCATCACTTTTCTATGCAAGGAGCAGAGATTAAACGGGGGCCAAATTATGTGCATAATAATAATACTAAAACCTAAAAATTTCTTCCCTTTCATCAATTCTCGGGAACACACCTACAGTCACCATTACACTCATATTATCCAATATAGTAGACTTAAATAAGACATAACAAACTTGTGCTGCTTTGAGTTGCTATAAATGTGTTCCCTGTGGGGGCTGGGAGGAAGTGACTTTAACTTGCCATAAGTTGCTGCAGCAACAGTAGCCCGTGTTTTTATTGGGATTATTGTGCCTGAGATCATTCCAAACTGCAATAAAAGTCTGTTGTTCCGGCGATCAAGTCTGGCATTTCTGAACGAACATTCCAGTGACTTTATTGTTACCTCGTGATTGGTGCTCTGTTGAATGTGTCTGTTATGGTATTTGCTACTGCTACCAGTAGAGGGTGTTGTATCTTCATTTGAGGGTTGAAAACACGTGTGACTGGAGTAAAGATGTCGTCCCTCAAACCTTGCCTGTACAATATATTAGGAACCCAGAGTATGGAGGCGAAATATAGAGTGAAAACTGTCCTGATTGTCTAAGGCAGGGGTGCTCATTAAGTCGATCACGATCTACCGGTCGATCGCGGCGTGACATTAAAAAAATATCATCCTAGCATCAATGCCGTCACTTGATTGATATACAGGGCAGCCATTCAGATGACAACTGAATGTTGCCCTTCGGGTGACCAATCAAATCAAACAACGTCTCTAAGTGCAGCAGAACTTACGATGTCAGCCTATCATCCATCCCCGTTACTTGATTGACATACAGGACAACCAATCAGATGACAACTGAATTTTGACCTTTAGGTCACCGCTCATGCGTAAACAACGATGCAAAGTGCTAAGCTAGTTGGCGAAGCCCTCGCTAAAGTTTATGGTCACTAAAATGAGTGAAGTAGCTGGACCAAGTAAAAAGGCAAAAACATATCACTTCCATACGGAATGGGAGGTGGACTTTTTTTTTCACAATGTCTTTTTCGAAGTGCGTTTGCCTGGCTAACCTGGCTATCAGCAGCTACTGTCCGGACTATGCATCCCTGGCTGATTCAATTCAGTGCAAGTCATCAAAGTAAACTCAGGTAATTACAAAAAATTTTAATAGTTAATTATGTGTGTTTTGCAATATTGGCTCATTTGGTTATGTAAGGTACATCGACATACATTGTACGTACAAATAATCCTCAATACATTTGAAAATAAACAGATGTTTTGCATTTTTGTAGTGGGTAGATCATTTTGACTCGGTCATTTTAAAAGTAGCTCGCATGCTGAAAAAGTGTGAGCACCCCTGGTCTAAGGGATAACCCGCCCATCTGATTGGCTGTAAACCATTGTCAATAAATCGCCCTTGTATAGCACTGCTCTGATTCCTGTTGTATGATCGCTAGCAAACAGCTGGCAAGTTTTCTCCCACGACAAAACCCAAAGGCAGGGGAATTCAACTATAGCACAAAATGTTGGACTTCCGGAAGAAGTTGTGGCTGCAAGGCACCATGATGGTATAAATGAATCTTTGCTTCAAGGAGGAGGACAAGGAGGAGGAAAAGACAAGTTAAGTATTTAGGTTTATTGAAGAATCGACATACAGACATTATTTTACCAACAAATCACATCATAGACAGTAATGAACCTAAAAAGGAGTAGGCTGCAAGAGGAAGCAATAGGCTTATATACGCCTACTCCATATTGTTATCGGCATTGATGCAACTTGAAGGCACATTTTTGTGCCACAGGTATAAGTTCACATGGCTTCCTAGTTTTTTTTTCATTGCAGAATAATGTACAGTAGCCATTATTTTGATATGGTTGATACAACTAATATAATGGGCAGATCAAAGTTTAACAAACATAATTCTATCAACTTTGACAGTGTTTAAACCAAAAAGAAATGTAAGAAACTGTTAATGCCTGTCTGAGATAAGGTTATAAAGTGTACGGTGAGGGGTTTTACAGCCTTAAAACATGTTGTAAATGCATTGTAAAAAAATAAAATAAACGGCATCACGGCTTTCACTTAGTGAGGGCTATTTCGGGCACCTAACGTGCATGCATGTTCAAAATAAATGAAACCATTACCATTACAACATCAATCGGCTGAAAGATGCAGGGTAGCCAGGGTCTACCATAGCAATATACAGAAAAAAAACAAGGGCTGAAGGAAGACCTTGAGAAAATTGGGCACCGAGGGCAGCAATTCTCAAAGTGGGTGGATTGCTCCAGCAGACACCAGAAACAACATCAGACATATTTGTCTAGAAAAGCAGCTAAGATTCTGATCCGAACCCTCAAGATTCCACACATTCTGGTAGAGGGCCCGAACTTGAAGGAGACATTGTGCCCGTGGGCGAGAAAACAATTACTGAAAATGCTATTATGCACTTTGTACAATGACTGTATATGCGAGTCAACATCCTTGTGAGACTATCTTGGAAATTCGGGTTAATCAAAACGCTATCTATTCTCAGGGGGTATGCTGGAGCCTTTAAAGAATATCAAAACTGTACATGGTAAAGTCAGTGAGCAAATAAAACCTAAACAGATGAAAACAAAGTCCTTGGGGGAGGTATCTGTAACTTTGTTATGCATATCATACGCTACATTGAGGCACGCTTCAGTATTTGGCCCACTTGAGACCTCTTAGAGAAAAGTGTCTGTCAAGCCGCTGAGCAAAAGTGATGTTTGATGCCTTCCATTTTCTGCAGGCGTCCCCACAAAGTTGGAAGGCCTTTCTACCACCAGTTTCTTTATTTATATTTGGCAGAGAGAGGAGACAGGTCAAGGTGTTCCATTAAATGGTAGCAATTTAGAAAAGTGGTTTTGAGCTAGGCTTTCTCGTGGCCCGTGCACCAAGAAAAAGTTGCGCAGAAAAAAGCGGTTCAGACTGAGATACCTTCTCTACAAGGGTCACCTTCAGCTCTGCAGCTTTTTGCAGGAAATGAATAGCCGCACCTGAAGAAAGCTTAATACACTTTATTGATTTCAGCCACCATTTCTGAACAATACATGGTCATTGTAAAAGTAAGTGTGGAAAACTCTGCTTAGATTGTGGTTTCGTCATGAATACTTAATTTGAACAGAGGATCTCTGCTAAGTTCCTCCCATCTTGAGTTGAAAAACTGAACAATTATTTGGGATCCGATTCTGATTTCTTTAAACATCTCCTATCGGCTATATTCCCAAACTCCCTGTTTCTGGGTTGTCTTATTTTCATCATCTTTCACATGCAACTGAAAGGTGGAGAAGGGTACTCCGATGCAAAAACTTTCTGTCACCTCCTATTTTGTTGCAGATGAAGAGTCACAGCAAAGGTGTACTGGAGAACGGAGCAAAAGCACTAAAGGGCAATCAGCAACTTATAAACAGCGCCTGTCTTGGGAGGGTCAAAGCATAAAGATCTCCCAATGAAACTGAAGCAATTTTAGATTGAACCTCCACCTTCATACAGACAAAAATCTGTATTGCTCCAATGTGGTCCTGTGCTCCCTGGATATGTTTTTTTCCCCCCAGTAAAACATAATTAGAACACTTGGTTGGTCCAGGCTGACCTTTGAGAGTTTGAGAGGACAGAACAGAAAGTGAATGTTTTCCTTTAACACATTGAAAATGAAGAAAAAAAAAGATGGGAAATGTCATGGTTTTCTCAGAGAGATTGTTTACTTTTGCTGTCGTGAAAGGCCAGATCTCATAGTGATCCATCAATGCTACGTATGTCTCGCTCATAAAGAAGGCTATTTCTGAATTCCTGCTGTTTGAATGTGTGCTTTATTCAATTGATTGAGGCCTGTCAATGGAGACTCAATTAATCACTGCTGTTCTGCCTCAGTGGAAGAGTGAAGATAAATCTAATTGTATAAGTGGGATTATGGAAGTCTAGGTAATATTAAAATCAATACATGAGGGGGAGAAAAAACACTACCACAGCAAAATAGCCTGATGTTCTGGCTGTATGGCTTTGCATCGCTTCCAAGAAAATCCATTTAAAAAGGGACCTTCCGACACATAATAATTCAAAACTGCAAGGATTATTTCCTATATGCTGGATTGCCTGATATATACAGTCCTGAGGCCCCACATGGGTCAACACTTTTTTCCTTTAACCCCATCTTGGATGCAGGTGTAAGCCGTGCAAAACCTACTAGGCAGTCATTTTCACCCCTCTCATTGAGGCTGGTGTAATTTACTGATAGCAGCTGCCAGTTTGGGGATAAGAACAGCAAAATATTCCTGAAAATATTGTGGGGGAACGAGACAAATATATTAAACATGAATACATACAGGCTCATTCAAAAAATGTAAAATGCCTGAGGTAAATGAATGCAAAATAACCACGGATTGACTGGTTGAGTAATATTTGCATGGCTGCATAGGCAGTGGATGAAAACTGGTCAGTTTCATGATTAACTGTGTGGTAACGCTTGCGGTTAATCATGACTCTGAATTAATGTAGAGGTAGAGGCGTGTGATAAATTGTGTGAAAGTACGGCTTGCTTGCATATATTGGGTTTAAGAACTTGTAGGGATAAATTAGGCTACGGTGAATTGTCAAGCAGAGAGGATGCTGGCGTTGTAGCAGCAGTGAATCCTCCTACTCAGAGGAGACACCTACAATCTGTCTGATTTAATAGAGGCTGACGGATCAAAGAGGGAGACAGGGAAAAATAAAAAACAGAGGGGAAATTCGTATTCATATAAGAGTGAAGGGAGGTGGTGGATAGGTAGAAAGTCAAAGGAGTACTGAGTGAAAGATGGCTGACATCCTTCTTGGAAAGGAGAAGGAAGCAAAACAGCCTAAGTGCTGTCTTGCCTTGCCTCTCAGCAAAGTCACACTTTTTTTTTTCTTAACCACCTTCAAGGCAGTACTTTACTCATTGGGCATGGGCATGGGACACATGATGAATCTTTGAATGATTGGATTTGAGAGAACATGTTTTGACCTTTGTCAGATTTCAATGGCAATCAACATAATTCTTACTCCGCAATGACACAACAATACATCAAAATTGAACTACTGGCAAAAATCACAATCAGCAGACCACAGATGAGTAATATGTACCAACTGATCTTTTATATTACCCTTGCAATCTGGAACATTATACTGTATGATGGACATGTCTCATGACTCACTGCTATTTACCATTTAAATGTCAAATAAAGGAATAGCCACCACATTGAAAATCAATAAGACTTTGGCTTTGACAGTAAGTTACATCCAGGTCTATGGGCTCCTGCAAACAGTTTGTGCATATCAACAGTTGGTCTTCCTCTATAGCCCCTTTATTACAAAGTGTTCCCCAAGGTTCAATGCTTGGTCCTCACCACTTTATCTTCTCTCTTGGTAATATCGTCTTTCATCATGGCCTCGGTTTTCACAGTTTTGCTGACGACATGCAACTATACATTTGCACCATCTCCATCAACTCCAATATCCACTCCACCTTGACCAACTGCTTAACTGACATCAAAGCCTGGATGAAATACAACTTTCTCAAACTTAACCGTAACAAAACAGATGTAATTTAGAATAGACTACTGCAATAACATTCGCTATGGCACACCATCCAAACACCATCCTTAACAGACTACAATATATTCAAAACTCTGCCGCCCGCCTCCTCACCTCTACCCGCTCCTGTGAACACATAACCCCTGTCCTTCAAAACCTTCACTGGCTCCCGGTCCCTCAACGCATCCATTTCAAAGTCCTTCTGATTACTTTCAAAGCTCACCAAAATCTGACCCCTCCATACCTCAGAGACCTGCTCCATCCACACAATCCCTCATGTCCTGTTCACTTCTCAGACTCCAACCTCCTGGCACTTCCCTGTTGTAGGACCAAGCTCCAAACCTGGGGAGACACAGCCTTTTTCCCCCATTGTCTACCTGAAAGTGTCGTCTCCCAGATGATGGCCCTGGTGTGCTGCTCCAGCTCAGATTTTGGGTGTCTCTGTTCCCGCTCCCATCTATTGTATCTACCGTTGGAATTTCACCATGTTTTTTTTTGGTGTCAGGTCAGACCATTTACTTCTCACTTCCTCTATTGTGCCTCTTTCTCCCGATACAGCATTCACTGCAAGTGTGACAGCCGACCATGATTGCTTGTCATGGGTGTTGGTGTAACCTGCATTAAAGCTACTGAATAGAATCTTTTTCCTGTGGCAGATTTCCTGCAGAGGGGCACATGGTGGCCTAGTAGCTAGCATGTTAGCCACAAAGTCAGGAGATCAAGAAGATCTGGATTCAGTTCTTCGATTGGGCGTCTCTGTGTGGAGTTTGAATGGTCTCACTGTGCGTGGGTATCTACGGGTACTGTCGTTTCCTCCCGTTGATATGAATGTGAGCGTGAATTGTTGTTTGTGTATATGTGTCTGGTTGACCAGTCCAGGGTGTACCCCTCCTCTTGGCCGAGAGTCCGCTAGGATGCGCTCCAGCATACCCCCGTGACCCTAGTGAGGACATAGAAATTGGATGGATATTTCCTGCAACAGTCCCCGCTGTGCTCCAATTAATTTAACTTTTGCTTTCTGCACACGACCCTACCGTCTCATGCCCTTTTATTGGCATTGATGGGCTGTTACCTATGCTAATCACAGTAATTGGACTCACCTTGCACGCGGTTTTAGTATAAAAGGAGATGGGATTCATCAATTTAAGAACACAGCTGCGAGCAATTATGTGGTTTAAGAACACGTGAATGAATGTGACATGGAGTTTCCTTAAAAACCCTCTCAAGAACGGCTAACGAGAAGATTCTTAGGAATGAGGCCCACTGTCATTGATTGATTGAATAAGCAATGTTATAGGACACAGCTGGGAAACAAAACACATACTTTTGCTCACATGATAAGTAAATGGGTGGGTTCTAATAAACTGTGCTATCTTCTCATTTAGTTGCATCTAATCCAGATTTAAATACCTGGAAATAAAAGATGAAATGTTGCTCACTGGACTCGTATTCGTCGTTTGATGTCAAACCCAAATGTTTTTATCCATCCATCCATCCATCCATTTCCTGTACCACTTATACTCACGACTGTCACAGGCATGCTGGAGCCTATCCTAGCTGTCTTCAGGGTACACCCTGTACTGACATGGGGAGAACATGTAAACTCCACACAAAGATGCCCGAACGGGGAATCGAATGCCTCAGTGTTCCAATACCGTACCTTGTATTTTTACTGCATAGTCAAACATATTAAAACCTCACGTCAGCTATTTGTGTGTGAAGGACATTGAACGGGAATCCTGTTCTATGCAAAATTTATGACCTTCTCAACATAAACCTTCTTTCAGTATGTTTGCACCCAACACTCAAATAGAATGCTGAACATCTTTCTCAACGTTGTCTTCCAGCTTGACTCTAGAGCCTCCCGTCTAGACTTGGTCCAGATGTTCTGGTACACTAGTCCTGCTATCTGGTTATGTATACATTGATTGCTGGTATCTTACACAAGTGTTGTGCTGTACTGTCTCTGGGGTTTCTTTGCTCAGTGTGCACCTGCGGTCCTGTCAAATGTGGTAGACCCGGCCTCTATTGATCTGGTGCTGCCATGATTAGTGCTTCCATGCTGTCTATGGTTTCCCAATGTCAGCCAACTCTTCAATTTGTCTGTGTTGCATGCCATGCAAGGACTTGCCTTTCCCATGACATCCCATCTGACTCCTCCTCTTTACTCGGCTTCAGTTGTCTTACGCATTCACTTAGCAATTTGTCCTTGAGTGTTATCTTCTTGATGTATTCTTGGAGGACTGTTGTTTACTGCTGGACAGTTCCTGTGACACTCACTAGTCCTCGGCTACCCTTTTTCACTTTATGTACAGCCAGATAATGCTTGACTTGGGGCTGAACCTTCCATGCATTGTAAGGAGCTTTTTTGTCTTGATGTCATTGGCTTCCATTTTTTTCAAGTGGCCAGAAAGGGATCTGAATACTGGTAAGGGCTTTGATGTTAATGGCCTCGAAAATATTCTTGCTGTTCAGCTGACACTTCCGGATCTGCCTCATCATCTGTAGGTACTTGGCTGTGGCTGCCATTTGAGCTGCCTCCTCTTGGTGACCATTTTCCTGTGGAATCCCTGCATAAAATGTTATGTTACCGTCAGGTAATTTAACCACTTCAATTGTGATCATGTTGCCTTGTCTAGGTATCATTTGGCCAAAGTTATCACAGTCGTCCAAATGACATTCTGGAACCAATACCCAAAGCCACTTTTGGTTATACTTTTGTGGCTGAGGGGGTTTCAGGCATTACAGCAGTTGGGGGCACAACATCTAATTGGAAAATGCTGCATTTGATGTGCACCCGTGCAACTGACTTCGAGTTGAATTTTCAATAGACTTCCTGTAGCTTGGTTAATATGAAAACAGAAATCTTTCACGTTAGATGTTGCAATAAATTGTTGCATTTATATATCCTTGTGTGTTTAATGTGCTGCATGGCTGTTTAGATGATCCATTCTCCATCTTAATTTATTGTAGATGTTTACAATATTGCAACATTTTTTGCGAGTTATTGTGCAATTCCCACTTCTAGATTAAAGAGTCAGTATGGAGTCATCCTAAAGTAATCAGGGCATTTTGAGATTGTAAAAACACTTAAATGAAAAATGCAGCAATGGCACTGAGATGAAATCCAGCAGCTGAGGGCTGTTCCTGTAAATGTGCTGCTGATGTTGTATTTAGCCACAGCAAAGAGTTCCAGCATCTTTGGTTTCTCACGTTCGCATGAGTTGAAAAAGCTGTTTTGGCCTGTCAGCCTACACCATCCTCTCTTCCTGCCATCTTCCCAAGCGTGCAGAGGGCGCTGGAGCATGAAGGCAAGCACCGCTTCTGTCCTCACTGAAGATGCCGGTTGTCTCCTCTGGTGTCCTGCAGGCACTGTGGCAGCCAATTGATGCCAGAGAGAACAGAATAGAGGGAGACATTGAACCAAGACAACAAAAGCGGCAGCAAATGCATGGCGTGGGGAATGTAAGGGCCCATGGGGTTCTTGCCATCGCTCATCTTAACATATTAACAAAGTCTGTATACATTTCCAAATGAGAAGGGGGAAAAGCCAGAGCCAAAAATAAGGAAATCTTTGTTATGAAATATAAAAAAAGAAAAGGATTTTAGATTTGGTGCCAGTTCCCACTGAGGACTTGAGATTCCAATATTTCTACCATCCTTTTTATCATACGGCTTCCCCCTAAGAGAGCAGGAATGACTAACAGAATTAGGCATGAATTCCAGCTTGATGCATTTGGTGCAATGAACCAGAAGAGAGAATCACTGGCACAGTATGCACTTTGATAGTTTTCAAAAGGAATAATCAACTTACATTTAACATGACAACAGCAACTTCTAATAAATAAAATGTAACAAAAACACGTAGAATCTCATGATTCCATAATACATTGTTTATGAGATATAAATTAGAAAACTAGTCATGATGAATGTTTGTTTGTTTTTTTGTCAGAATTGAAGTTTTGGCCAGGATATAGTCTGGCCTTACCTTCAAAAGCTCTTATCTTTGATTTTGCATGCTTCTGTAATATGTCACAGGCAGCTGAATAGATTTGAGCTCCCAGAAAGCATCTTTGTGTGAGAGCAATGCCGTATTTTCGAACAAAACATGAATGGAGTGTGGTGAAAATGCATATTTTCACTTTATCCATCTTGTTCACTTCAGTTTGCTTCTTTCGATTCCACTTTCATGTCCAACAAAACCCAGCCAAATCAAATGCATGCATTTGCCATCCTTGCTGATGTCCTAACCCGAAAGAAGTTAATTACAAGGAAGAATTGCTTTTTCTCTTCCCCAGCTGCCAGTTATCCAAGAGATATTCCCCACTGTTCTCCATCCAGCTTCTCCTCTGTCAGCTTGCAGGAGGATCAGTTTATCATACCAAAAGGAAAAACCTTCTGCAGCGTTTTTGTTTCCTCATTTCATGCTGCTTTACTGAAACTGTGGATGAGCTGGGAAGTTTACCTGGCGCGGGACATGAATTAGTACAAAATACTTAGAGTCAGACAAAGTGGACTGAACTGAGTCATCCACCTCCCCCCAAAGAAAATCACATGGAAAGAGTTTTGTCATCAGTCAATTGGCAAAACAGTTAACATTTGAACATTGAGATGCAACTTGCAAAAAAAAGGTACATTTTTTTTACTATCAATTACAATGGTTTTTGCAATATTTTAAATTACCCAATTTCACTGTCAAGAGAGTTAAAATATTTGAACAATTTATTCAGTTTTTTTAAGAACTTGGTACACCCAATACACCTTTCAAGAGACTGCCCCATATATGTTTGTTAGCGCAGTAATATCAGAGATGGGTATTGACACTTTAAAGATGTTCATTAATGCCGATACCATTTATATTCAAATCAGACACTATATAAACTAACAGAGTATGTACTGTAGATGTTGTGGATAAAACAGTCAGAGCATTTTACAGAAACAGTCAGTTCCAACAATATTGTTTAATCTGCAAACTAATGAGACAGATCTAAAACCACAATCATGTACATCTGACCTTGACGTCGTCATCGAAGGCGTGTTTTACTGTGTGAGAGTTGGGCAAAGGTACTCACAGATATAGGCAAAAGTTCGTAATACGTGAAAATTATTTTTCAAATCTGTGTTAGTGAAGCGACTCACGTCAGTGTGCCATCACACCTGAGCGCCCAAAAGCTCCTTGGAAAGTGAATGCTTAATGGAAGATGTGACTGGTCAGAGTAAATGTTCAGAAATTTTACGTTTTTAAAGACCAGCATGAAATCAACTTGTTGTCAAACAACCTTGGTGTTTCTTTGTTCTTTTTTGTCAAAGTTGGGCTGAATATTAAAGGTGGATATGCAAATTACTTACATTTTTTAGGGATTTTGGATGATATCACAAAGCTAGTGCTGGCTGCTGGTTGTATAGCACTTCTTAAAAAAAAGAAGCCACACTTTGCCCAGGGCTGCAGTAGATGAATAGAGGGTACACTGAGAGAAAACAGGATAGAGGGAATGTGGGAGGGATGATGGATGGTGTGTGTATCAATAATAGTAATAGTGCTTTGATGAGATAATAATGGTGGTCTGTTTTTAACATCACCAATACCACTAAATTGGATAAATACTAAAATAATAATAGGATGGTTAATGGCTCTTTTTTGCACCTCTTGAGCCAACCACAGGATATGACAAATACAAACGAGTTATTAACTTACCACATGGATGGCGATAAGAGAACACTACATATAGCTGTATCTATAGCTGTAACCATGATATTATTTTAGGGCATTGAAATGTGATATCATCAGGACTACTGTATTACTGATTACTACTGCTCCTATAAGATATAATGCAGCTCTAGAAGCAGGCACACCTACTGCAGGGGAGAACACATGAGCGAGGTTTAATAACAGACAGTAATTAGACTGTGAACAGAGAGGTAGAGAGAAGATTAATTTACTAAGCAGTGGTGATCAAGCCATTTTCTCATAGGGTGTATGGTGTATAAATCATAAATTCACGAGTGTTGAAAATAATTAAGAATGTGTTCAGGAAGATCACTGGTAATGTGGTAGCACACAGTTTACTGCTGGACAGTTAATGCCCCACATAACAACTCCAAGTGTGAGTGGTTATTTGTATGTCCTTTGACTCGCGACATGAGTAGGAGTAGTCAGCTGGGGTTGGATCCAGTCGAAAATGCATGGATGGACACATGTACAAATGCGTTCATCAAATTTAAACAAGCAGGTTCCTCATTCAAGCTTCAAGCAAGTACTTTATCTTGAAGGAAAAAAAAAACAATTGCCAGAGTGAAGAATCCACAGCTCATTCATATCCAAAACCACCAATGATGTATGGGAATGTAAACAAAATGTGAAATGGATCACAGGCTTCCCCATCGTCTTTCATCCGTATCCATCTGCACAATGACTCTCAATCTTCCCTGGATCATTCCATTTTAAACAAGCTAGATAGGGTGTCTCTAATCCCATCATCAGGGATTAGTGGGCTGCATGGGGGGACTATTACAGTATGTAATCTCAACTGTATTCCTGTGTGGAGGAACTGTTATATAATTTCCCAGTTTTTGGACCCTTGTGTCACAGTGTGTATGACACAGCAACAATTGTACAGGTCATTCACATTTACATTTTATTTTTTACATCATGCAAAAAACACATTTAAAATGTTTAAAGTGAAGTGACAATCAACCTGCAAAGCAGTGAAATTGACTTCACACTGCAGGCAAATTTGATTGCTGTGCTGTGCAGTGTTGATACAGGAATGTGACTGAAAATGTTAATGCAAGTATGAGTCATGACAAGCGCTTACACCAAGTTTCAGTGTTAAACACAACCACACTAGGTTGTTTTGAACAGTACGTTGGTCATTGTGAATCAGGCTGAAATTGAGAAAAGGCTTCTCTGTTATCCGCTTTAAATGACGAGATCAACCAGCAGCGATGAGTCTTTCATGTTTTCTGTTTTTCTGTTAAAGCCAGTCAAATTGTGTGGTGCTGTGTGTGTCGACACGATGCAGAAAGGGGCAGAAGGGGGTACACACAAAAGCAAGATGCAAAAGTGAGGAAAATGAACAGTTGAGGCACTTTGTGTTTCACTAAAGACAATGATTTAGTGGTTTTGTTTGTTGGGCCATGCTCTGTGTCTCCAGTCTTGAGGCGGCTGATCCGTTGGTGGACACCAGTGGTGAGGGATGCTGTCAAGCTGAAGCAGGAGTACTATCAGGACTTTTTAGCCCCTGGAACTCCGGAGGCAGCTGACAGGTACTGGCAGACAACATGGTGTGCAGCTCTGGGTGTCACTGAGGCAAAAACTCAAGCCTTGGAGAACAACTCCAACACAGCTTTAAAGATATTCTGGACCACCATCCGCCTTCTCAGGAGGGGCAAGCGGTGCAAAATCAACACCGTGTATGGTGGGGATGGTGTGCTGCTGACCTTGACTTGAGATGTTGTGGACCGGTGGAAGGAATACTTCGAAGATCCAAATCCAACACATCTTCCAATAAGGAAGCACTGCCTGGGGACTTCACGACGGGCTCTCGTATCTCTGAGGCTGATGTTGCTGAGGTTGTCAAAAAGCTCCTTGGTGGCAGAGCCCCAGGAGTGGATGAGATCCGCCCGGAGTTCCATAAGACGCTGGATGCTGTGGGTGTCTTGGTTGACATGACGTGCAGCATCACATGGACTTTGGGGGCGATGCCTCTGGATTGGTGTAATGGTCCCGCTGACCATTTTTGGAATCTCAGATTCAAGAGTATAGACTCATACGTTAGAAATTGGAGTCACATTATTCGGTGTCAATACTGACATTTAGTGACCAATGTAGAATACTACATATCATTACAACACATACTACAGTATGTACCCCTAGCCTACCGTTTGTTTCATTTGATACATTTACTACATGCATGTACATTGTAATTCCACGACTATGCTGTGAAATTACTGCAACTTGTTCGATGATGATGCTACTTGACAGATACACACACCTCTATTCTTGCAAATACGTAATTTAGGCCAGAAATACATGGTATTTGTATAAATGTGCAAGTATTTTTTTTTACTAATAGGCCGTAGTCAACCATGAAACAGTGTTGATTTCTTTTTATTAATATAGTTTGAAAAACCATGATTGAGTAAACAGCAATGCAGTCCAATATCCAATAAAAAAAGAAAAAGAAAAACAAACCGCACTCACACTTTGCTGTTTCAGACCTCTCGTATACCACCCTGAGGCGCATATACAGCTGTTGTACTGTATATACCTGACTCTGTCAGTCTATCAATAATTGACTGAACTGAACTGCATTCCAAGGAGTGTTTAGTGGCTTGGAAATACTGTATTTGCTTCTTCCAAGTTGAGCAGAATGATTAAGTCAGGTCAAGTTCTGTATGATCCACTTTTTCACAAATGACTGGTCAGGAAATTGTTCTGGACATCACATCTGGGATAAGTTTGCTTCACTGGTAAGTCAGTCCTGATATGACCTTCATCACTGCAATTCATGCTTTTATGCAGCACAGTTTGCGACCTGTGCTGACTTTTGCTCACAGAATTGCCCCTGTGTGATTAATATTAATAATGACATTGGTGATAAAGGGCATGACTGCAAACAGCAAACATGTTGGCTAAACCTTCCAGCCTGTTGTTTCTTCCTGCTTGTTTGGGGTAGGCTTAAAAGGTTTGCTTTGAGTTTGCTGTCTAGTATGATCTGATCCCGATATATGATTGATTATCAACTCCCATACCATTGATCAACTCCTATAAAGTTAGTGGCACAAACCGGAACTCTTTCAATCCACTCAGCAGTGTGACCAACCACAGCAGAGTGGGCATGCCTGGAGGTGGGCCATGGCTGGAATACATTAAAACAGACAGTTTTCACGGGAACCACGAAATCTAAAGATAACAGCCGAATAGGTGCAGATTCTGGAAGAACTAGAGCGCTTTATGTGCTGGTTATTGTGTGTAGCTGCTCTATAGGAGTCCACAACTCAATACAAAGGGTTGAAAAATGAGCATAACAGGTCCCTTTAACACTCAACCTGCTTTGTCTTGACTTGAAACGAATTGGAATTTCACCTCTTTGCTTGAGACTTGGGATTAAAGACTTTAGACTTACTCAAGAATTGCAAAACACTGACTCCACCTCTGCAGAATAGTATTGAAGTCTTGCTACTAGCTTTGTGTGCTTATTCATGTCAAATTCAAAGGTCGTCAAATTATTTTTTATTAGTTGCAAAGAAATCCAAGGCCAAGTAAGAATGAGAGAGATGAAGAATTGAGCCAAGCAAGGCAGGAAGTAGTTGACACATGCATCAATATGTGGGAGCAACTTGTAACATAAAAGGGGAATATTTGTCAAAAAATATGCTAAAAATCAAACTGATCTTGTGTGTGGGAGGCAATGTTTCGATACTTTCTATTAAAATATGGACACCCGAATTCCCCTGACCTCTTGAAGCAAGGTTAAACCAGGATATTCCAGCTCAGACTTTGATTATCTTCTAAACAAATTGAGCAAATATTGACTGATAGTTTGGAGGAAAAACAAGCTGCCAGGCAGATTGGATGCTTGAGGCTTTATTTTGGCATGTTCATGTGTTTGTGTCTGCTAGAATGGTTTATTTGCTCTTCCAGCTGAGAGACCAATGCTGTCAAACTTTCTGAACGGTCTGCCTCTTGAAGGTTAGTCCTGCACCACACTGCTTTTTAAACGTTTTTATTCTCCACTGTCTCTAAGAGGTGCACACTTGAGGCTGCAGATTGACGAAGAGGGCTTCAACGGGGCCATCATCCGGTATGCTTTCATCAAACTCGCTAGTTTCCTCCTTGCCATGATTTATTTGGTTAGATGTGAAGATAGTAATCAAACTCAAGTGTAGACAAGTGTAGACTGTTTCCGTATAGTTCCACATAGTCCCAAATGAATCTGCTTTCTGATCCAAGTCAGCAAGTCAATGAGTGGGCCTTATAGTACACAGTGCATTAACAAAAAATGTATGCAAACCAAGGCAAACCTTTGGTATACGTTTTCTATGTTAACTGAAAAACACTCTAACCAGGGCCTACACCCACTGAGCCTTTGGAGATGCACTCAATTTAAACACTCAATTTACAGGCAACATTCTTGCAGTTAAAATGCTTAATGCTCACGCTCTCAAAACTTGAGACATATGTGGCTTTGTGCTGTGTGATAAAACTAGATTTATATTTTGGTTTTCCCGTAAATTTCTCAGTAAATCATACATGCTTATAATTACTAAATTAATGACCTTTTGTGTTTCACGTAACATTTTTGCCAAGGAATTTACTGCCTTTTAATAGTTCTTTTTTTGATCTACATTTTTATCAAACAATATTGAAACCAATGTTGGGATCAATACTATCAATATTTGGATCAATCTGAAAACATACACACAGGTGACACAAGAAGTCACGAACAACAAAACTAAGTCAACTTCAGAGAAAAGCACATAATAACTACAATACATACACCAAACAACGTCAAACAATGTTTTTTTAATTCTTACAATTCAAATATCTGTGTGTGATTAGAATGCTACTCCCCTTGTTTTGCTTTCAATCATGAGTCATGACTGAAATGCATGACATACAGCTGCTGTATAGTGTAATAGAATCAAGGTTAAATACCCCATATGTTCCTTGCAGTAAACACACAAACACTTAGCTGCAAATAGCTACCAGCCTTACGGACAGGCAAATATTTCACTGACTCATAATGCTGTTGAATTATGATGCTCCATACAGCCCTGATATACTTGTCTTAGCGTAATTCCAGAGGTGACTATATGTCTTGTCATGTTAACAACACAATAAACGCGATGCTCAGAGGCTGGTATCCTCTCTGGTGAACCATGTAACCTCAGGAATTGTGCCTGAGCTATGGAGTCATCTTGTGTTAAGTCACTCTAACTGTGGCTGCAGGACTAATGTGTTGGATAAACGATGTTGCTGTGTGGCCAGGAGGTAGAGTGAGGTCATGACATTGTCTGGAGAAGACCCGTGGTCATGTCAGCACGATGACTACAGGCGTTTTTGTTTTTTGTTTTGTTTTTTGCTGTACTCTGAAACAGCTGGCTTTCAGGTGCTTCAATTCTACTTTTCTGTGTCTGTCCTCTCATTTAGCAGCCTCTGGGGACAAGCTTCTGGGCAGCTCTTATCTTGGCCCACAACGCTAATGTTGATCCTCTAGGCTTACAGCCAAACTCAGAGAACTTTCTATAATTAGAAAGATCACCATAGGCATATATGCAATAATATTTCCAACGTAGAAATGTAGAAATAAGGCTGAGAGAAGATTTTAGGGGTTATTCGAGCTTAGTAGTGAGCATCTGCTGTCCAATCTGTCTTAAGGCAAAATCATTTCAGCAAAACAAGAACAGATATACTTCATCTTTATGCACTATAGGACTATTTGTGTGTTAATATATGTATAATTCTGCACCTCAACACAAGTCCTGATTGTCAGCACATACAGTGGGAAAATATTTTGATCCCCTGCAAGTTTATCCTCTTACAAAGACATCAACAGTCCAGATTTTGGATCGTAGGTTTAATTAAAAAATGAATTTAAGTCAAATAAGCATTTGAATCCCAAGTAAAGTGGAGGAACCCTTTTTTTGCAGTTGGTCTTTACAGATACTCTCTAAATCATATAGATTTGGGGGCTATCGCCTGGCAAATCAAAGTTTCAGCTTTCTCCACAGATTTTCAATTGATTTTTTTTTTTGTCAGACACCATTTTGTTGAATTGGTCGTATGTATTGGGTCACTATCATGCTGGAAGAACACATGGCTGAGACCTCTTGGAATTTCATCAAATATTCTACCATACAGTTTGAAGTTCTCGATCCTTTACAAGTGTGTTAGTAAAATGAACATGACTAATTTGTGTCCCCAAATCAAATTAGAAGATTTAAGTAAATATTAAGTAAAGATTGCTTCCTCTTCTTTCTCGGCTTTTCCCTTCCGGAGTTGCCACAGCAAATCAAACACCTCCATCCAACCCCGTCTTCTGCATCTGTCTCTCTCACACCAACTACCCTCATGTCCTCCTTCACTACATCCATAAACCTCCTCTTTGGTCTTCCTCTACGCTTCCTACCTGGCAGCTCTAAACACAGCATCCTCCTACCAATATATTCATGTCCCAACCATCTCAGTCTGGCTTCTCTGACTTTATCTCCAAGGCCTCTAACATGTAATGTCCCTCTGATGTACTCGCTCCTGATCCTATCCATCCTGGTCACTCCCAATGACAACCTCAGCAACCTCATCTTTGCTACCTCCAGTTCTGCTTCCTGTCTTTGTCTCTCGACCAAACAACATTGCTGGTCTCACCACAGTTTTGTGTACCTTTCCTTTCAATTTAGTAAAGATTCCTCCCACATTCCAAAAACATGCTAGGTTAATTGGTGACTCCAAATTGTCCATAGGTATGAATGTGAATGGTTGTTTGTCTATATGTGCCCTGTGATTGGCTGGTGACTCTCGCTCAAAGTCAGCTGGGATAGGCTTCAGCATACCCTGTGATCCTAATGAGGATGAACAGTATAGAAAATGGATGGATGGATAATTCCATGTGTTCCTTCATGGTTTTGATGCCTTCATTGAGAATCTACAATGAAAATAAAGAAAACACAGTATGTTCCAACTTTTGGCCTGTACTGTATATTTACGAATAGTTTTTCCTTTAAAATAAAAGTCCCTGCAGCGTGCTATCAAAACAGTAAGTCACAGTGCCTGTCCTTATCTTTCAACATCTCTGTTCAGTCTGCCCTCAGGTTTGCCTGTCCACTTGCTCAACTTGACAGTAGATCATATCTGAGTGGGTGTTTTGCCTCCATCAGAATGCCCAAGAGTCTAAAAATTGCCTTTTTGAGAAAGGGGCTGGTGGTTTAAACAGCGACGGTTATATATACCTTTCCACAATTCATATCACAGTGAAAGTCGGCATGGTATGTGTTTTGGTTTTTTAAGGCTTTTACTCTCAGAAAGCCTCATGTGTCATGAGCAGTCTGCAACATTGTAATTTTAACCTTCCATTGTGGTGGCTCTACAGAATACATTTTCTATACTTGCTTATTTTCTAGTGAACTAAATAAATAATAGCATCTAGGCACTACATTGTTGGGGTCACAGAGTCTCCAGGCATGTTTATGTGAATGTGAATTGTGTTTAAAATGTTTTCTGCATGTAGAACGTACACCAAGAAAAAAACTCGGTTTTTACGATTGTGAAAACCTACCCTAGAATCATGTGGTCTGTCAATTGTGTGATCCTATGAACAATAAAACAATCACATCCGGCTACCGTTATTGAAACTGAACCAGCGCTGGAGCAAACCATAATAAAATTCCCATTCAAAAAAAAGTTATGTTCTATTTATCTTGATTTGCTTGACAAAAGGGTCAGATTCTAGAGCATCTCTATTGTGTCGCTGTGGAATCGGAAGCGGTGGGTGACGAGGAGGTTCCGGACAGGGCATGTTCTGGCACCAAGGCTGAAGGCCCAGCACCAGTGAATCCCAACCACCTGGTGCACCAAGAAGTGACCGGGTCCTGACAGACGCTGTCCTTCAAACACAAAGGGACACCATCAGTGACATTAATGGCAAACTCCAGCAAATACACCTGGTGATGGGCACCATGTGTGAGGTCATGTCTGACATTGCCAGCTCCATTAAACATCGTACTTGCTGTCTTATTTCACAGGTCTGTAAGTCCGATATGTGATTTAATGAAATGTATGATAAAACCTATACAAACTTTTTATTGAATATTTTTGAGTTTGTGAATAACAAACATGTTGTTCCCAAAATGTTCATTAAACCTGTTTTGTGCACTGTTCTTTCAAACAGCAGTGTCTATCAATTAAGTATAAGATATTTGAGTTGGAGGAATTCTGCAATTTTGGTTGTTGTTTGTCAGTTGAGAACCACTGCAACAGGGATATTCAGTGATTAAGAAAAAAACTATTTAAAAGTATGTGTTTCCTAGATAAACTAAGTCATTTGAATAGAACGCACACAATATACAAATGGAAAAAAAGGCCATGATACAAATTAGTGACATGAGGCATAATAGTAATTACACATTTGCATGGTATGTGTCGAAAACAAAGCAAACAGCATTAGCTGTAAACAAACAGCTGTTTGAGGAAAATTTTGCTGTAATCGAGAGAGAGAAAGAAAAAAAAAACATGGGTAAGAAGGTCATGGAACAGATTCCTTCATCTTCAAGCCTTTGTTAAGCTGAGACACTACAGAATCCTGTTAATAGAATTTGATCTAAAGAAAGAAACAATATTTCAGGGGCAAAAGCCAAGGCTTTGGCAGGAAGGGACCGCATTTCACTGTGAGTGCTGTGCAACTTTGACAGGTAAACGTGACTATTAGGGACAAGCAAAGATTGATGGAATCTTTTTCCCCTTGGCTCAGCAGTCTTTGATCTCTTGCAGCGTAAAAAAGGAAAATGGGAAGGGGGAAAGGAGGCGGGATGATAGATAGGAATTCATGTCATTTATTTCCTTGGGTCAGTCTATCATACAACTGAGGGATTGAGTTGGTGAGACACTCCCCATGATGCAAACTTCCGGTTTGTTTTTGTGTAATTATGTTCCCTTTTTTTAACAATAGCCTTGGGAATACTGGGGCATCACATGACAAAGCTCTTTTCTGTATAGATTACCTGAGAGAGTAGCCTGGTCTAAGGTACAATCTCTAGAATGGCTGCCTTTGATTGAATGAGACTTCTTTTCAGTCTTTGGATCATAATGGCCGCCACACACAGCAATTGGCAAAACTCATCGGCAATGCGTAGCAAACCTTGCACAAAGGAAGCGTGACCAGCAACGCCAATGAGCGACGTGTTCACATCCAGATGTGTAGGGAATGTGGGGGTATCAAAGTAGTTCAGAGGATGAAAGATGGCCAGTGTACTCTTGCTATTACTGGATCTTGCTAGTATTGAATACAAACATACTCAAAATGTTTACTCTGGCACTGACAAGTTCCCATGCCGATGTTTTTTTCTTTATATCATATATTGTTTTTTTTATTTTTAGAAATGTCAATTAGCTCTGGGAAATCTGAAACGGCAAGTATAGCGTACTGATTAGCATCCTATCTGCTCATTGGTTGATCAATGAAACTCCTGCCGACTTGTCCTTGTCTGGGCGACAGAGATGGAAACTTTCAATGTTCTGAGATTGCACAGAAAGGCACAAACACAAACTTTCACGCACACAAATTTTGCTTGTCACTTGGCTGAATGGTGACGTGATAATCGCCCCATTGCAGATTCCATTGAAAATGAATGGAGTCGAGGTGATGTTGCCTCCTGTGTGTGGCGCCCATAACTGTGTGATGCTTTTTTTCTCTCTCATATGCAATTCATGATTATTATGTTTTTCAGCAACAAGAGCAAGTGCTTTTTCTTCAAATATGCTGCCATGTCGACAATGACCGATAAGAGGCTCCAAGGTTTTCAGACCAGGTTGAATATCAGACAGAATCAACACAAGAAAAAGTACAATCTTTTCTGCAACATCTTACATTATTTGCTGGCTTTATGTGTACCTTTTTATAGGCTGTTGTCTGAAAAATATAATACATACACTTCTCGAGGTAGGTCGTCGATTTGGTTCAATATATTTTTCATCAAAAGAGTAATCATGCCAAAATGTTGTGCTGCTGCTGGATGTTCACAGTAACTGAGTTACGACTGCCGTGGACAAAGCAAGTGCAGAGAACGGGAAACAGATAGACGCCTGCCTCGAGTTATGTCCTTTGCATTGATCATAACACTGATGACTGATTTGAAGGAAAATATTTTTGTTAATTTAGCCATTTTTATGCATTTTTTTAGAACTAAAAATAGACAATATTCAACCATGATAATTAATAAATAACTTGATGTAAGGGCATGATGTTCGAAGGACAAGTAAATCAAATACAAGTTTTCCCCTCAAAGTAATCTCCTTAAAGTCTAACATCCTTTCCCAGTATTCTCTGTCATGCCTTCATGCACTCCTGGAAAGGGTCTTCCGGGATCCTTTGCAGTTCTGTTGTCATGACTATCTTGATGTCATTCGGTCATGGTACTGTCAAATGCTCAGGGCATTGTGAACAGACAGGATGTCACGGTGAAAGAACCATACGTTGTCCTGCCAAAACTTGTTCTTGCGCACTGAATGAAGCCACAATGAAGTCACAAAACTTCTTTGTCTAGCACTGGTTGATCATCTGGCAAGAAGAATGCGATCAATATCAGCACTCCTGGAGTTTTTCTGACAGACTTTGTGTAGTCCCAGAAGGTTATGCCCACAAGCAACAAAAAGTGTTGCCTCTTTTATTGAATGAAACATCAATTCCGGTTTGGTGGTCTGTTCACCTGGCTTCACAGTTAAAATCACAAATGCTCTGACTCATTCTCACACGGAAATAATCACCAGTGTATGCCAAAACACTTCAACAGCATGTTAAATGACCTGAGATTTGTGTCTGCATTGCCAGATTCTATAGATTCCAAGCCAGGCTAATTCTATGTAAGCCCATCAGCTGTGAAAACCTTTGAGCTTTTTTTCTGTGCGTTCTCCAATCCCAACACACATTACTCATCTTGTGGGTGCCTCCGTAGAATGTAAGCATCAAGCATTCCCCATAAGTGAACAGCTTTTTCAAATGCAAATGTGCTTATTCTAATCCTCTATTCTTCTGTATTTGCATGCTGTTCTGAAAATGCCTCAAACCCCTTTGCCACCACCACCTAACACCCCACTCACTCGTCTTTCATCACACAAAACAAAGGTGTTTACATGATTCTGTACAGCAACTGCTGCAAAATATTCTAAGCACTGCAGGGAAGCAAATTAGATGCCAGGAAAATTGTGTCACTAATAATCCATTTCCCATGCATATTCACACTGTGCCATCCCTTTAATGAATCAGAATAAAATGTCAAGACATGATAAGGCCTTGGCAAGCTCATGTGATTGCCTCAGTGCAAAAAAAGCCCATGAAAATAAACAAAAAAACTTGGCTACTTTTTTACTGTTAAGTTAGCGATTATGATATTGGTAATTGGAACTGACAAATCCGAGCTCACATTTGCATGATAAATCCACCTAGATTATACCATATTATGGATACAAACAAACTCCTGATTTATTTTAAATTACTGTTGATATTTTTTCATATATTTATTTTATTAGAACCTGATATACAAATAATCAAATCATATACAAATAATCCTTCAATGCTATTGATTTTTTATTTTTTTATTTTTGAACTTGGAGGAGAGCAGAGAGCTTATCTGGCTTACAGCCACACCCATAAAAGAAATTCTGCCCCTCTGTGACATCACAAAGAGTCAGTTTTACCACGCTTTTTGAAACCGAGTGTTTTGAGCCATCTCTAAGTTCTTCCAATGCTCACTTCCAAATGCTCAAACATCATTTTCTGAAACTTTGGCATTGTTCAACACAAGAATACAACATTCTAAATACATTTATCGGTCAGAAGAGTGGAAAAAGCATGATAGGTCTCTTTAAACTTTTCCACAATATATAAATATACATTGTATTTTTTATTTATCCATCCATCCATTTTCTGTTAAGCTCATCCTCATGAGCGTCGTAGGGGGTGCTGGAGCTTATCCCAGCTGTCCCCGGGCGAGAGGCGGGGTACACCCTGGACTGGTCGGCAACCAATCACAGGGCACATATAGACAAACAACCATTCACACTCACATTCTTACCTATGGACAATTCAATACACATGTTTTCTTTCATTCAGACTCCGTTTGACACCGTTTCTTTTGCTTAAAATAAACAAATTAGTCATCTCAGCTGAAAGCGGCTGCCATCCCATACACTGCGCATTTAGTTGAGGAATGCATTTTAAATAAAGGATAATTTAAAGGTTTAAAGGTGATTATATGGATGTTATTTTATGGCTGTAGTGCTATAATAATGATAACAAAATCATATTTAGATAGATAGAATTCATGTATTGTGGTCAGGTACATTCTTTATTATTCTATTATTATTCTTAATTGCAAGGATATGATGGTAGCTGAATCTCAAATCCCATAACCAGTTGGTTCTTGATGACAGCCTTGGCCAAATTCAATTTAGGCACACATGAAGGCAAATGGAAGGTATTGCACTGATAAATAGTCTCCTAATACACCCGATATAATGACTGACAGGCTTATTTAACTGTGGAGTCTTCTTGGGGTCACAGTTTGGATTTGATAATGTACTTAGTGGCCCTCAAGCACTAATGCATTTGTGAAAAAACGTTCAGGTTGAGCGAAATCATTCCCACTACTCAGCCTCTTTTATCACCCAAATGATAACTGCAACAAGAGGAAATGATTGCAAGCTGACAGAAAACAATGGTGCTTTGTTTATATTCCCCTCATGTCCTACTCAGCAGGTGTTGCTTCACGTTCACAGCTACAAAACTTCCTACCAGGCAGCTGAAAAGAAGGCACTTTGACAGAAAGAGAGAAAAGAAACACACCACCGATTTGTCCTCTCTCTTGTTCCATTCATCCACGTGCATTGAGGATAGGGAGGCTTAACAAGAGGGACACCTTTGCAAAATCTGTTTAACATCCTGATTGGAAATGACAAGCCTAGTGGCGCGTTCAGGCCTGCAGGGGAGATCAAAGAGTTGTAGCTCCATGTGACGACTTCGTATGAATCGGAAACAAACCGATACCCTCTCACCTCAACTAATTAACACCTGTTTTGTGCTAATTAGTTAAATCCATTGACATTTCAGAAACTGTGTAAAAAACACTGCATACAATTTACGACATGATGTTGGACCTCAGTGATGTCCCACGAGCCTCATCTGTTTGTCTGAGTAAATAGATGAACAGATGTTCTACGCTCAGAGAACAGCATGTGAACACTCAAGTTTGTTGGGGGGGATATTCACTGCTTTGCGGTACTGCTTTAAGTTTATGTTTTGGGTACAGGTAGTGTTCGGTGTGTGGCATTCCACGTACGTCATTTTGCAGTTCCAAATGCACTGGGATAATTGACCACCATTCAAGATAAAAATCATATTTGAATGTAGTAGTATATCTGGACATTGTAAAGAGGGGGTCTCTTCATTTCAAAAACAAAGGAGGCTAAGGTCAACTAAACCGCCAAAAGCTTTTTCCATTTTTCTGAACTATACATGGAGTTAGAATGTTGTATTTTCGAGTTAAATTATGCCACAGTTTGAGATAATGAGGTTTGCACATTTGGAAGTGAGCCCTGAAAGAAGTCTGGGATGGTTGAAAAATGCTCTGTTTCAAAAGGCGTGGTAAAACTGTCCCTTTGTGATGTCACAAAGGAGTTCACTTCCTTATATGGGCATTGCTGTAAGCTCTCATTGCTGTAAGATAAGCTCTCTGCCCTCACCCAAGCTCCCAATGAACTGAAAATTAAATTCAGACACCATAATATTATAAGCAAAATTCACGTTTATAGTAAATTGTATCATTATTTTTAATTATATCTTAATTTCTTATAATATCTATATCTTTTGCCAAGCAAGATATTTCTTTTGCCAGGAGGCATTTATGGAGGTGCTCTTCATTTGAACTCCTGAAAACTACGTTTGTGATTTGGAGCTACATATACAGTGTTGGAATGGCAGTACTGTTGATATGTGCAGGTCAGAATAAAAGGTATACTGCGGTGATTCTACACTGTGCCTCTGTCTTCCATCCATCTACCATCATATCAGAGACGAGTGTTCTTGCCATGATGTACATCCTTTTAATTGCAGTAAAAATGTTGAACATAATTAAAAACACTAGTTAGCACATTATTAAAACATTATTTTTGACGGCCCTAAAATTATGATACAGTAATCCCTCATTTACCACGGTTAATTGGTTCCAGACCTAACCGTGATAATAATAATGAATTTCCGCAAAGTAGGATATCTTATTTTTAAATGAAATACTTTCACAGTTAGAGCATAAAAAAACTGTTTGCGACCATCTAAATCCAGTTTTTAACATTAGAGCCCTCTAGACATGAAATAACACCCCTATAGTCACCTTTACACTTGTGTAACCCAATATTGTAAACATTAAATTAGCCATTTAAGAAATAATTAAAACTTGTTTCGTGAATGTGTCTTTGGGAAAATGAATTGGGCGGTAGAGGATGTGACATTTCTTTTTTGAAAGTATAACTTTTAAGTTTCCACTGTACATCGCCCATATATTTTATCAACTAAAAATAACCGTGTGTAATTTAAAGCGTGAGCTGATATTCACCCAACTAATGAAATCTGACTTAGTGTTTGTACTGTGTGTCTCCAAAGAAATATTCTGTTTAAAGTCTGTTGTTATCAGTAATGTTTCAGGTAATGAGTGAAAGGACAGTCATTCTCTTGGCTGATGACAGGCAGTAATTAAGACACTGATCCTGTAATTAAGCAGCGGCAGGTATCTTGTGCTTTGAATGCTTAATTTCCTTCCCACCCGTCAATCCCACCACCGCCCCACTCCTCATTTCCCCGCCTCACATGTCCTTTCGGTGTACTTCAGTTGATAATGCTGGAATAAGACTCCTTGCACAGGTTATCAACCTTCAAAACAAATCTTCCTCCTCCGCGTCAAGGAAGGATTATGTATTTTGGTTGAGTTACTCTGGTAGTTAAAAGCTTTTAGGCGGCCCACCATCCCTGATCAATCTGTTCAGCTGCTTGTCTGTCGCCGTCTTGTCAGACTCACTAATCCTCTTCGTTCTCCTTCTGTATTATCTTCTCTTCCGTCTTCCATGCAGTGTCCAGAACAAGCTTGTGCTTTTGCGGGCTGCACTTTTTACTTTTCAGAAGCATCTCTCCAAGTGCAGAGCTGATTTTTATTTTAAATAATTTCCTGTGCGATTACCGCAGGGCCACAACTTAATGCTTCATGTTTCACTTTAGCTGGAGCATAAAATGTGATGAAAATGTCACTCCCAGCACGTCTGTCTGGGGGTTATATGGAGAGTTGAGTCTACTTGTTCCAGTAGATTTGGAGTCTCGGAAAGTTGTGGATTTGCTTATCAAGGTGAAAGGTGAGATACACTCGTTTATTTTATGCCTGCCATCTGTCACACATCCATCAGGGGACTTCCTCCACGCCGCCGTGTCTGCACAGGTGTTCATCATCACCACTGATTACCTGCTACCTAGTTATACCCTTTGGTCTGTCGTGTCACAACACATTTGCTACAACATTTAGGTATAAACTGGGGCCCGACTGAGGTGGATTTTTCTGGGGGTCCATGTCGATGTCCATACCAATAGTGAATTTAAAAATTCTATTAAAAAAAATGAAATATGCTTTAACTGTACTCACATACACTTGTTACTTGATATAAAGTAAATTTTGTGTATTGTGTATTAGAAAATAAACTCTACAGTGGAATATTTGGGGTTATAATGCAGTGTGAAACAAGTCGAGAACTGTATGTGTCGCACCGCCCGCGACAAATGTGGGCAGTGACAATAACATGCAAAAATCTCTGGTCAGGTAATAACTGGACTTAAACAGGGCGCTGAGTCTCACATCTGAACCAGTTCACATTCAACTTCTTTATTTGCAAATACGCTGGAAAATTAACGTATTCATTGAACGTGTTCTGGTGGATATACTTTATAGGATTTTCATCACAGAGCAATACATTTTCTAGATCTTTACGAGATACAAAAAGAGTGTATTAGACAGATGGAAATAAAGTCAAAGATTTATTGCAGAAATCTTTTATGGGGCATTGAGGACAGAGCACTACAAATCTGGCTATTTTGTGCGAGCTCATTCAGGCGTTACTCATCAAGAGACCATAGTTCCTCAGTAAAATGTAGTAAAAAAATAAATACTGGCCACATCTTGAGAGAATGAAAGCTGTATAATATTTACAGTTATCAATACATTGTCATTGACATGCATGCATTCTCATCTTCCATACAGATCATTATACCTCACACCTTCACAGCTCAACAAAAAACTTCGCTCATTTGTTAATGGTGTTCAGTTTGGGGTCTGTAGCTTTTTAAATGATGAAGTGATGAAAGCTGGATCTCACTCTTGTTAGTCTCCAGAGGCATGACTCAGTTCTTTGGAAGTTAGCAGCCTTGATGCAAACAAGAACTTTACCAAAAATAACATTCAGCAAACTTTCAAAGACTTACTTTTTCAATGGATGTTAATATCTATTTCTTGCATTGAGCTCATGCTTTTGTAGAAAACCTTTTTTGGGGGTGTTTTGGTAAGATGAGAATAGAATGACTTGCTGAGCACTGATGACACTTTTGTTTTGACGACAAATGGGTTGGAGAGTGCATGCACTCCATTATGTTGTCATTCATTTCAACATGGACTGTATATCATTAAACTTTTATCAGCATGTAGATGACGGTGATGATACTCCACAAGGAGTATGTTAAAATTCCACATCGATGAAATCATGAATCATGATCTAGTTCTCTTGCAGTATAGGCCTAAAAACACATGAGGGGAGTAAAGTAGAACTGAACAACTTCAAAAAAAGGTCTAGTGACACACTTTTAATTGTTGGTCAAAGAGAAATATTTCAACTATTAATGACATTATGTGTGCATGCAGCAATTCCCACCTCTCTAGAGTGCTTTACTAAAGTGTCCTTAAACAGAAGTGAGCTTCCACAAAACAGAAGTGAGCCTCCATAATGGAAACTAAAAAATAAAAAATAAAATAAAAAAAAAGTGAGAGATAAAATAGTTTTTTCTGCGCTTCGGTAGGATCAGCAGGTCATGGTCTTCCTCCCATCATCCCATTAGACCCCTGCCGAAACGACTGTTGCCCTGCAGAGCCCAGTGCGCCATGCTGCATTTTGCTTATTAAACAGATAAATTATTGCCTGTTACTGCATTGCGCTATTTGGCTGCTGGCTGAGAGCAATATGTCAGTGTATTACTGTTCATAAATGCAACTTTATAAGCGTCTTATCTGAACACACACACACACACAAACAAGGAAGTTGTAGGATTACAAATGAAAAACTCCGTAAATTAGATTGACCCTGAGGATCACATGTCAGGCAACAAATTTGTTGCATTTGACAAGTGAAGAGGAAAATGATTCCAGTTTGTACATGTTTTCTTGATCAGAATCATCCACGGTGTTGGAAATAAAGGTTCGCCATCTTACACTTAGTAATGTTTGGAGGTCCGGTCATGTTTAAATTGTGTCTATCGTCTTGTTTCTGGAAAATAATCATGAAAACAAGTTTTCTCCTTCCTTGTGATTTTATTTTGTAACTTCCATGCTCCTCAATATTAATAGGAAACGTGATTCTTTTACTGACTCCCGTTTTTATGAGTCACCCACTAAAGTGAATCAAGTACTCATTTGAGACAGATATCACCGTAAAAATATCACACACAGACTCACGTAGATACTTTATATATACACACTAAGCAAACATGAATGAATGGAAATGGTAAAATGACAGGAAAAGGACAAATGGAAGGAAAGGTGTACAAAATTGGTGAGACCAGCCATGTTGTTTGGTCTAGAGTCTGTGCCACCAAGGAAAAGACAGGAAGCAGAACTGGAGGTAGCAGATATGAAGATGCTGTGATTCACATTGGGAGTGACCAGGATGGATAGGATCAGGAACAAATACATCAGAGGGAAATTACATGTTAGAGGCCTTGGAGATAAAGTCAGAGTGGCCAGACTGAGATGGTTGGGACATGTCCAGAGGAGAGATAGTGAATATATTGGTAGAAGGATGCTGCGTTTAGAGCTGCCAGGTAGGAGGCGTAGAGGAAGACCAAAGAGGAGGTTTCTGGATGTACTGAAGGAGGACATGAGAGTAGTTGGTGTGAGACAGACAGATGCAGAAAACAGGGTTGGATGGAAGAGATTGATTTGGTGTGGCGACCCCTGAAGGGAAAAGCCGAAAGAGAAAGAAGCAGCAGCAAACACCTCATTGGCATTGTTGGCCCGTTGCAGTAATACATTTGGATGTGGCAGCACCCTTCTACTAAGTTTTCAGAGGCTGGTTTAATCATGAGAATACACACCATTATGCCACAAAATCAACTTATTCTGTTTGGGAAATGTTGGTAAAATGACCAAATACAATCAGAATATTTTTTTTCAATCTTACCTGTGTAAAGTGATCCTTGTTTGCACTCTAAGTGGGTTGGCACAATTCCATGGAGAACATGAATTTGGCATCTTCCCATTTCTCTCTTGCCACATTCAACATGTCAATAGCTGGCAGCAGAAGGGTAAGTGAACGAGTTAGAAATGAATGCTCACGAGTCAGGGTTCAGTAAATATCTCATTTGGTCCATCTCTACTCATCAACATACTTTAGATGGTGGTAGGAAGCAGACATTGACTAGACTTAATACCTTGTTGTGATTAAAATCATAAAATGTGATCTGAAATTTGATAAGTACCAATGCAGTGCTTCTCAAACAGTGAGGCGTAGTTGGGAGGTTGTGGGAGGAAGGAGGTACTTTCAGTGCCATATTTTCTGCTGTATAACTCACACCTTTCATAGTTTAGCTGGTCATGTGACTTATAACCAGGTGTGACCTATATATAACAACATACTAAAGCTGATGCATAAAATAAATAAATGTAAAAATATAAACAAAAAGTTATCAAATTTAATAAATGGTGAAATAAAGTACAAATCAGCTCTAGTGCCAGGGGTTTGTGTCCATGTTTGAACATTTGAATATAAATTAATAACTTATACATATGGACTGTGTGAATAATGAACCAACTCTCATTCTGAAATGGACCTCTGACATGTGGCTTTAAAATATTCACTTCTCACTGCGCAACCTACTTGAAAATCAAGGTCAGACTGTACAGTTATAGCAAAGCTACAGTATATAGTTTTGTCCCTCATATTGCGTCTGTCATAGTGTTTTCCTCACATGGTGAGCTTCTTCTGTTTTTTGTATTGTTTACAGTATTGGCGGTAAGCAAGCAGCTCAAGAGATTGGCAATGGTCTCAACGGGCAGTGAAAAACAGAGACATCATCGCTACAATTACAACATTCAACTTCCCACAAAGCAATTATTCTTAAAGGGCCAGGCTCGGCCTGTAACAGAAACCCAGAAAGTGTACTTTACTACTTCATAAAAAATGCTGCTCTTTAATGTAGCATTTTAAGAAATGCTGCATATGTTTGACAGACAGTAAGGATTGCTTGTCACGAATGGCAATCCCACAAATGTACAACAGAACGATTACATTAAAGGAAATATAGCATTAATCTGACATATTCCATACACAATTTATGTCATTATTACAATAACGTAATATAACATTAGTTGTTAATTTGGTTGACGAAGCATGGGAACTGACTTCCCGTGACTCACTTAATCATTTATTGTGTCGGTTTAAATGATATATAATAACTGTAAATAAATAAAGTTGGCTACTTTGAGGATATTTTGGGAACCTGCCCTCCACGATAAACACCTTTTCCTCCGCAACAGCGCTCAACTATCTGCTGTACAAAATCATCAGTGGCTTGTATTAAGAGGTTTCCTCAGTTCAGTTGCCGTTTTTTTCTCAGCAACATTAAGTGTGAGTGTCATCATATAAAAGTGCAGCAAATTGCTTGGCTCAGGAAAGCTATCTGTGTTCTCTCAGCAAAGGCATACGTTATCTGAAAGGTTACAAAACATCTGACATGGCTGAAGGGTCAGTCTATTTCACCTCTCTGCACACAAGCCTCCTCATCTCAGCCTGGGAGATGGAAAAAAGCCCCCAGCTGGTGGTTGATTGGCTGAGTCAGGTGACTTAGTAAGTATGCAGTGTCTGAATCCCAGTGACCTTTACAGCAATGTGATGGTGATGTTGGCCTGAAATGTCTCCAGGAAGTTGGCAGGAAAATGCATGGCTTGAGATGCCCAAATGGTGTTCTCCTTCTCTCACTTCTTCTGTGTGTTTTGAAAAGAATACACATTTCAATGATGTCAACCCTATGCCTACTGGAGGTAAAAGAGCTCCTCTGGGATGTAAAATGTCTTGTCCTGAGAGAACTTGTGCTGCCTTTTGAACTGCATACTTTTGCAGAAAGGATACAGCATAAAAAGAACATTTCCTCCATTTGTTGCTCTGAATGGAAGTACAAATAGAGCCTTTTCCTACGGCACTTTCCTTTTACATGCTGCACCATGCCTCCACTTTGACCTGAAATGAGCAGTCAACATTTAAAAATAGTTTGCATTTGCTCTATATACTAGCCTTTGTGTATGAAGCTTTTATGCCGGCTTCTTTTCAGTGTTCTTCATGTGCATTTTCCTGTTTCAGCATACAGTTTAAGTACTAAGGTTGAGCCCACACACGAATAAGATCCAATACAAAAATGGAGCTCTTACAAAAATGATGCTCTGCATTGCTACTTTTTTTCAATATACTTACTACAGTTTACCTCCGATAAAACTTATGTTCTGTATCATTAACCCTGTTGGAGAAGTTACCCAGTTTTTTTTTTTTAAACTGACTTTACCTTTTGACTTTCCTTTACGCTGCAAAGATTTCAGCACATTTGCATGGAGCCATGGCTCATCGCCTGTCCACAGTTTGAACTTCTCTTCTTCATGAATTCAGTACACAGTTTGACCTCATAATTTCATGAAGTGTAACTTCTTAAGTCAAAGTCAGATATTCTACTTTTAGAGGTTTCAAAGTATAAAAAGTTGGAAAGTATGTGTGTGTTTAATAAAATATCTTGAAGGCATTTGACTTGCAGTTGCACCCACAAAAGGACATTTTGACATCTAATAATCTAATACACATCATACCATGATAGTAGACATATGGCAAAAAAGAATAAAAGACAAATTAAGACATTTAAGACATACATTTTGGTTTGGCATGGATTACAACCGCATCAGTCGCCCGTAATTATTGTAAAGGGAGCTGCTGGAGAAAGCCAAGCAGAACAAGTTAGTCACGAAATATGCGAGCAAAGAAAGTTGAAGCGGAGGTGGTAGCTGTGTGTGATTGGCCAATCACAGAGCGTGAAGAGTGAATACATAATGAACATTTTCTTTAGACATGAATACAGATAATGAAATGAAATGTACTTGTTTCATACTCGTATCCGGCAAAAATGCATAATCCGTAAAGCATACTCGTTTATAATGAGTATCCGGCTCATCCCTAATAGGAACTAAATCTACAATGCTGTGAAAACAGAAAAAAAACATCACAATGAAACTAGCAAGTTAACCAAATTTAACAAGGCTAAGAACAAGCAACAACAAAAAAAGGGCAGCCTTTGTAAATACGATGGCGTGGAATCGGAAAGTGGCTATAGGTGTGTCTTGTGACTCCGCCCAGCTTTCAGAAACGCAGTGGGTCTGACTGAATGAATTGGTAGGAAACTAGTATCAATATAGACCTTGTGGCGAAGCAGAGTTCAACAGTAGTCTTATTTTAACCTGTGCATGGTCTGACTCTTAGAGTATTAAGGTATACACAGGAAATAAACTGTTGACCCTTTAATTAATGTGTAGAATCTTGTCTCATCTTGATTGTGCTCTGGATGTCACTGTTTTCCATCCAGCTCTCCCTGTCACAGCTCTCATGTGTAGGACAAGATACCTTTCTGCCCAGAAGTTGCCCAAAAAAACAGCAAAATGAGTGGAAACGTAGACAAACAATTTAGAGTTTCATGTTTTGGGGCTGAGGTAGTACCAGATCCCACACGGATCCATGCATCATGCAGCGTGTTTGTGATTTTCAGGTCATTGTCAATTGAATGAATTGGAGGAGATAGAGAAAAGCACCGCTAGTCAGAGCATGTTTAAGATGTCAAATTAGTCTTTAATTATTCAGGCACGTGGGTCAGAGGTCATCATGGTTCTGGTACATATTGCTACAGGAGGAGTTTGATTATTGGAGAAGAAAATGAAAGGACAGCTAGACTTCATGTCCTGAAAACCACTGTGAGCTGGACTGTCATGTTCCTCCGAGGCAGTGATGGCATGATGTGTGCACATGAAGTGACAGCAGGCTGTAGCACCCACATCTCCTTCGTCTGACAGTGACACCGTATTTCTTCGCTGAGGGCTCCCTCACAGGGAGTCAGCGGCTTCTATTAAGGTATATTTACACATGGGATGACAGATACATCTCACAGTATTCCTAAAATGTGGTGTATCCGGTTGCATCCTGAAAGTTTTTTCCTCTCTGTCACTGTTCCATTTGTATCACAGTTAGTTTCTCACATAAAAAATATTAGAAGTGCAATTATTCAATTCTGACTACACCGCCAATACTAAACGGTGTTTAGTGGTTAAGTGGTGTTACGGTACAGTTTTGGTCCCTAAACAAATAAAGTGTAGACCGGCCTTTTGCTAGTAGGAGTTATAGCTAGCCATAATGTCAAGCGGAAGCCAGAGTCGCTTTCTTGGATAAAATGACAAGTGGATAAAAAGAAAGCAGCGTGTCACCATTGTGGAATAAACATCAGGAACAAGGTTGGAGTTATTAGGAGTGGTAAATAGTCATACCCTGAGATGGAAATTGATTGTCAGTACTTATTATTGTACAGGGTGAGGAGTTGTACAATGAATGGAAAATGCACATTTTATAAACACCACTATGGCACCATTGAGAAAGGAGTGATATTCCATCAAGTTTAGCTTACCACATCAATGCAAAATCATGAGTGCTGCCAAGGCTAAACGTTAGCAGCAAAGATATTTGTGAAACTACAAAAAAAAAACCAAAACACAACACTCTTTTCAAAACACTGTTTTTGATGATCCCTTAAAGGTATTGTTGATTAACTCATTCCCTCACAAAGACATATTTATATTTTTTATGCTTTTTGTGCGAGAGGCACAAAGAGGTGATGATGCAACCCCACAATAGAATAGATCATGTTTGAAGTAGTTTAAAGCCGAAAAAATGGCCCCAAGCTGGCAGAAGTGTATTTTATAAGAGCTCTGCGTGCATCTTTCCCATTGAAATACATGCACGCAGCAACCAGGAAGTGAAAAGACATTTAGTCATGTTGCATGAAGGATTGAAAGGAAATTTTAAGGCATGCACATGTGCGCAAATGCGTGCACACACACAGTTCAGTTGCAAATGTGAAAACTGTATTTCATGGTGTTATATTTATTTTTAAAAATGTTATTTTCATGTAAAACAACATGCCGAGCATTACCGTCCATGGATACTGTAAGCTTAACATCAACAGGCTTAATCCGAAACCGTAACATTTTAGTTCATGCCTGCATGACACTGTTGGTGGCATTTTGTTTCTTGCATAGATGCCTTGTCCTGCAGAAAGTCAGATGGGATAGTTTCCAGCTCATTCATGACCCTGAAAAGGATAAGTGGTAGAAACTGAACGAATGCATTTTGAGGCTTTTTCTCAATAGGAAGATAAGTGGATGCATGAGTGTGTGTACATCATCACTGCAGACAAGCAGCTTTTTTGTCCTTCCTAAGCAGCACATACACCTATAGCTCTGATGGTGTTTTCATGGACAGTGTTGATGAGCCCGGAGCAATTTCTCAGCATGTAGCAAAACACTACCGTGGCACAATTTGTCATGGAGATAAGTAAAATTAAAGCATGAAATGCAGCAGACACTGACAAAGAGTAAGATTTCCCCCCAAAAACGGAAAAACAAACTGCTGTCTGCTTGTAAAAAAAACAGAAGAATCAATATGATTCGTCATAGACTGCCCCCTGGAACATACAGTGACTCTTCTTCGTGCTGGGGAATTACAATTTGGGATTCAAAAATAACAGATACAGTAGAATATTGACTTAATCCATTCTAGAATGTCCAACACGAACCCAAACATCAATTTTTTCACAATAGATAATGTAAAAGTAATCAATTTGGACACAACACAAAAAAAGTATTACAAAATTATAGTTTACCTGCAGAAAACAATTGTAAATGCATATAAATACATCTAAATAAAGAATTAAAGGGTGAAATGAACATTTAAGGTTTTTAATTTAATGACATCATAGATGGGTGATAATTGACTTAGTAGTGGCAAGCTAAAAACAACGTTTTGTGATAAAAACACAGTAGAACCTTGGTTAGTGTCAATTGATTCCATAAAGTCTGACTCTAACCGAAACAGACGCTAACCAAATACATTTTTCCCCATAAGAAATCATGTAAATCTAATGAATTTATTTCAGAAGGCCAAATATCAAAACACAATTTTATTGTTTTACAATTATAGCTTAACATGCAGAAAACAATTCCAAATGCACATAATTAAATGTAAATGTTGACTGAAATGGGGAAATACAAACATGTAATGGTACTTTATTGACGACGACGATGTGGCAACAAGATCAACCACCACCACCTTCCTGTTTTGCCATAAGTTGTTTCTTGAGTTCATTAATGTTTCACACCTTAATACCGTAACCCACAACGAAACCAAAGAAACTTGTAGGTGCCACCATTTTTGATAAAGACGATGACAAACACTATTAATTCTAATAATTACCGAAATAAGATGCGTCCGTGTTGTGTCTAACTGCTGGATTTTGTCTTTGGGAGCAATACTACTTAAATATCCTTGAATATTCATTTGTAGTTTATACACATTTAGAATAACTTTGTTTGCTATCTCATAAATTGCTAACCAGGAAGGACATTTTCTGTATAGATTAAGAATACAGTTGGACTCAAGCAGTGTATTAATTACACAACAAGAAGCCATATTATATGCTATCCGGCGAATGCACGCACACTGAAGGAAAATTGCAGTGTAAATTTTGTCCGTTAACCAAGGTAAATGGTAACTGAGGTTCCACTGTATGTTCCTATGTTGACTACTCCTGTATCAACCCATAAAACCCTTGCTCCATCTCAGAGTATATAGCGTGTTCGAAGTTACTTAAGGCTCTAAAACGCTTTGCATATATCAAATGGAATTGGTTTGAGCGTGGAACAAATTGACTACAATATTGACTTAAATGAGACACCAAAGCTCCCATCTTTAGATGTTTATTTTTTTTTAATCATCATCAAAATCTTTACAAAACATTTTCTGACAATAATTTACTCAAAGAAGAGCCGTATGTTTGCGCTTGGACCAGGTCTCCACAAAAATGCTTTAGGTCAATTAAAAGAATGAGAGAGAGAAAAAAAAAAAAACTACAACAAACCAACTACCAAAGAAAACAATGCAGCACATATTTACACCCTACAGAAATCAATGCTCTCTGCAGAAAATGAATGGGGAGGAGACAGCGGGGATCCAGTTGTTTTTGCAACACATTTACAGTCAGGGGCTGGGAAATAAAGGGATAGTGCTTTGGGCCTGCATGGAAACAAAGATTTATTCTGATATTGCTTTCTGTCAGCTCCCCCTCTGTTTCCTTTCTTGCTGCCACAGCATATGAACTGCAGGGATAAAATGTTGCTTATTGAATTCCAAACCTCCCCTTCTTCCATCCACTTATTAAGTACAATTAGGGACGTAAACGGGCTTTGTCAGGCAAATGAAAAAGTGTGTTTCCCTGACAGAGGTTAATGATTGCGCCTTGCTATCCTATATGCTCTCTGACATGAACAATGGCAGAAAAACAGAGTGGGGACAATACAGGTCACAGGTTAAAAAGCGTCTGTTAACGTGAAACAGCAGTGGACAATAACAATCAATGAGGACCAAGCGGCGTGAACATCAGTAATAGTGATGTTGGCGAAAGGGAGGTGGAGGAGGAGGTGAGGTTGTGGACGGGCGCACACACACACTCACACACACACATATACACACACACAGATCGCTATGTCATTATTAACACAGCCCTGCACTCTCTTTTAGGCCTTTGACATGACAATTATTCAATCATAACCCTTTTCCACATTCATGGTCTGCACAGAGAGACAGGAGCATTGTGAAACCAAGCAAATGAGATGGGATTTTGCTTTTCTTTTTGTTAAGGTTTTTTCCCCCCCGTCTTTAGTGTAAGATGACTTTTCCCTCAAGAATTTAGTGGAAAAAAAACACAAAGTAAAAGCTGCTGTACGTCGCTGCAAACATTTTATCCTCTCCGTTTATCCTCAGCTAATCATAGTGATTTGACAAATTTTAGCTAGTATCGCCAACTACTGTATCATTGAATGCATCGTAACAACAGAATGACTGAAAATTGTTCATCGCTTCTTTAGGATTTTCGGCCAAATTAAAATTTGCAACTAAAATTTATGCATTTTTATTTAAAATTGTGAAAAAATCTATATTTTTTGGCCCAGTTTCTTCATTGAAACCACTGTTGGTAACATATGCTAGCCTGTTGTGTTGCTGGTGACACACAGCAGCTGGTAAGCATAAAATAAAGTGGTTGTCTTTGCATATATATATTTTTTTAAACAAATTACAACTCCAGCACTGACAAGCCTTGATAATGACCAAACTGACTAAAATAATGAATGCACTCTGAGTGGTTACAGTTGCGGGGCTTTTAAACCCAGGCAGCGACCATTTTTTATGATATTTAATTATTCCTGATTTATCTGCTGTCTTATTGTTGACCTTAGTTTGACTGTGTGCTGATTGCTTGTTACGTCTTGAAAGAAGCATGCTGACTGTGGTGAGCTGCAAATGATTTATTATTCAGGGAAACTAAGGTTATCTATATAATTAGAGGTTTTTTTTGTACAGAATCCTACTTAATTCTTATGAGAAATGCTCCAGTGAACTATATGAGTATATGGGTTAGAAACACTGCAAATCTGCTTTTGGTTTGTAATGAATTTCTCAAATCTCAAATTAGGTAATGGATTAAAAATTACTGAACCATCACAAATTGCTTAAGGCAAATTTAAATGGATGGTAGCATCTAATTTATAGCATTTGTGTTTTATGGTTCCTGTTGTTAGAGGCTGACAAATTCCGATGCATTTAATCAGGTAGGGGGGGTTTATGCATTACTATGCATGTGAGTGTGCATGTAACGAACAGTTTAGACCAGAGGTGTCCGGACTAAGTCATTATATAATTGAAGAAAAAAAAATATTTGCAAATGTCAAAGCGATAATAAGCATATTATTATCAGTATCAGACAGTAGTGTCTCAGGTCTTGGCTATCGTATGTCCAAATAGTGACCAAACAAAGTTCTTGTAGGTGACTCATTTTTCACTCATTGTGAAGAATGGACAGTGGTTCCTCTCCAGTTTGGTCATATCGACAGAGGAATGCTTTAATTTAATAAAATAAGCACCATGTGTCCTGTGCTGATGAGGTGTTCAAGCGTACTGGGTACTTCCGAATGTACTGAGTGCTTTCTGGGTGATTGGAATGGATTACTGGCATTCACAAACCGCTTCTGTTTTTCTTTTGGTTTTGAAATTGGGGAATTTATCATTACATGTACAGTTTTGGCTATTTTTTTTCAATATTCCACTTTGGACACCCCTCGTTTAGACAATTTAAGAATGCTTCTAGCTTCTCATGTGTTTTTGTACACTGGCACAGAATTCTTGAATGCATCTGAGGGTTTTTTCTTAGTTAATCATTTTCTGTACATTTGAGATAAGACTTCCTGAGATGTTCAGGAACATAACAAAGCTTTCATTGTGACAGAATAATTGCACTTGCACTCACCCTATGTGTGCTCCCAACTGTATAATACTGTATCCCTGGTTCCCCTGCTCATCTGTGCTGCTTTCCCTTTCCCTCCTTTGAGATTTTCCTTTAGCTCTTCCTCGGAGCGTAAAGAACGGTAATACGAGCGTTTTCACTGCAATCCTCCGGACCCTTTCATCAGCCAACCAGAAGCAAAAAAAAGAACAGGAACATCAGAAAACAGTTCTCCCAGTTGTAACATGAACCTAAATGTGAATAGTTAAAGAGATGCGGTGGTGCTGGCTGTGTATAAAATCCTAAACAAACAAAAGGCTAAAGAGACAAAAAATAAAACCTGTTGGCACGGTGGAGGAGTCGTGAACTTCAGCTCAAACATGCATCATTAAGTGTGCGGTTTGTACTCAACTCCCTAATGGAGACTGGACTACATAGCAAAATAATAGCAAGCAGCACTTGTTTGCTCATCACCGTTGCTCTCAGTCATGGCGAAATCTGAATTTATCAATACTTGGTGGGTTTGGACTATTTAAACTCTGTCGTTTTTATTTCTGCCAGGCGCAATCTGATATTGAAGCGAGACAATTGTTAACTGGATATACTGATTTTGAACCTGTGATTTATTGCGATTACTACCTTTAGCATCAAAATAGCACTATGCTTCCATCCATAAAATCACAAACCATCATCCGTGCACCAAAAACCTACACGCATACACCAGTCTGTGAATTTTCTTGACCCTTTTGTTATTTTGGTGTTGGAAAAGTCTGTTGGGATTTAGCAGGAGATATTTCCATGAGTGAGTACCCTCCCACACAACACAAGCTTTTCCCTTGGCTTATCAGCCAATTCTTCATGATACCAACTCAGGCATTTTGTATCTTGGAATTCTCAGATAAACATTAAAATTAAACACAATGTCCACACACAACATAACAGATAATAAAAAAAAAATAGCACCTGAAATTGAGCCCGAGAGAAAACATGGATGGGTATTTTTCAGGGCCCGTGCACTTTAAAGGTCCCATATTATTTTTCGGCCATTTTAAATAACTCTCTGAGGTCCCACAATAGTGTATTAAAAGTGTTGCCCAGAATCGAGCCTTGATGCTGGAATTTAGAAAAGCAGTTTTACTAAGCCCTACTGGGACTCACTGTTTTGCATGTTTGAAGCTTTAATGCTAATTAGCTGTTTTTGACCAAACCTGTCTCCAACAGTGTGTGACTCCAAGAGGTATTATTGCACACTTTCACACTTTTTACATATACACTATAACTCTCTGGTTGTCCAATGGAATACATGCCATATATCAGATTTAATGTAACATTCAAGAATGGGAGAAGACATTAAACTACGGGTCGGCAAATGAGGCTCTGGGGCCATCGCCTTGTGGCTGCCTTTGCAGATTTAGCAGAGGTATGTGAGCTACACGGCTAATAACTAAACAAGTGAGGGAGATATTTAGATTTTTCTCATGTTTGGTGGTCTTAAACAGGCTGGAGGGAAACATTGTTATAACGTCATTAAAAGTCAGTTTTGCATAATAGTGGACCTTTAAAGTTGCATGCACATCTTTTATGGCACAAAATGAGAAGGTTGAAATGTTATTCCATCTACATGTGAATGTGTCGAACTGACCCGAGTGTTTCTAAAAGCTTCATTTTTAAAGAACATAAAACACTGTGTGTGGACAAAAGGTCAAAATGCACTGAAAAATCAGTTTTTACAAATATCTTTTCGTCTTGTCAATGCAGCCTTTTGCTCAAAACAAAGACAAATGTTGCAGCTGTAGTTTGACGGTGAAATAATGATGTGCATTTTACCATGACCCAACAAAACTCTCAAGGACAAGCAAGCGACTTCTACTAAAGGCGTTGCGGCAGCAGAAACGGGTCCCCCTAAAGTCGCTGACACTTTCCTCTAGTTCTCCAACAGGAAGTATCTCCTGTAGTTGTTAGATTTTTCCCTAACAAGATATAGAGCCCCAAGCATGCAGGGAGAAATCATTAAACAGGTACACCCAGGTCAACAAGAGGCAGACATAAATTGGGGCCAAAGAGTTAGCAGGAGTGCTATATAGCAAGGCAGACAGTAATTGAGAGACCTCCTATTATAAAGATATTGGTACAGCTGCTTTTACAAAAGGAAACTCGACCAGCACTATGAAGCAACCGTACTAAGCTGACCAACTGTTTTTTTGGTTTTTTTTACGCAATGTACTGTACACCAAGGGGGGTGGGGGGCTGAACCCTTCTTTTTTCATGTAATTGTGAAGACCTCGTAAAGATTTGCTGTTTGTGCAAACATTTAACTGTGATGCAGTATAATGGCACATGAAATAAATATTGGTATAAATTCCAACAAGAGGTATGCATTGGGATGACATAACCTTTCACACAGCTGTTGAAAGCTGTGAAGCCAAATTATGCACACGTCACAAAAATAGCTTTCAAACGTCCTTCCACAATGTCGTTTTGTTGATGGTTGGATTGAAGACATGGCGTGGTGTTAAAAGTGTGGATGACATAATAGTTATGGTAGCAAATAGAAAAATATTTATCATTGAAACAGGAGCAGTACAGTATGAACCTTTACTTTATAATGCGTAGACCCCCCCCCAGCTGGAAAATGAATAAGGCTCCTCTTCTGTTCACAAGATGGATTAGCAGAAAGTCATATCCCCCCGCCCCATCTTTAAAGATTTTCTATTTACACGATAAATAAGTTCTATTTGATTCTGACTTTTGATACGTCTATAGTCTTGACATCATCTTTGCACACCTCGAAAAAATTGATCTTTTGTTTCTTGACAAAAACAGAAAACAAAAGGTAAATACTTCCCCTTTTGTCTTGATGATACAACCTGTTCATGTGGGAAAATACTGGCCTGTCACAGTTCCTTCAGCTGAACCAGGAAGAGTTCCAATAATTCCAGCTTGTATCATCGCTTGCATGTAGAAAAACAAACCAAAACATGCTTGCTTTGAGTCTTTCCTGCTCTGTAAGTCAGTGAACAGCAATGCCTGGCATGTTTCACAAAAGTTTACACAGAACAATTAAGTCCCACGCTGGAAGATAGGCGGCATTTCCCAGTACAGTCCCATGGGTTAATCCGCAGGTCCATCCAGTGTCAACGCGATGCTTCAACATGGCCAGCGATAGTTCCATCCTAATTGTTTTGCTTGTGGTGTAAGTTAAATAAGATTCCAAATGGGGCAGTGAGTGGTTGGTAAAAGCGGACCTTTTTGAAGAATATGTACAATACGTGGCAATCATGTTAGCTCGTACCTTTCTCAAATCCCTGCCCTTGAATGTTTAAATACAGAGAATGCCTACGTCTGTAGTTGTTCCTCTTCAACAAGCATGTATACAATAACAATGTGACGAATGCCAATTCATAACTGTCGGATTACTTTGCCAATCTGTTCAAAAACTCATTTGGTTTGAGAATTAAAAATGTTATTTGACTTTAAAGAATTCCCTCGGCTTATGTGCATTTGCATCAAAAAGAAAAAAAAAACCTCTTTGGCTTGATATGTACATTAAAGTAATTAATGACTGTAACTCACATTAAAAAAGTCAAACGGGAAACAAAGACAAACTGAGTGTAATTAAACATTTTGAGAGTGGCGACTCATCTTTATGAAATAATGATAAAAATTTGCATCTGAGAAAAACTGATGAACATAAATTACGATAGTAATCACAGTTACAGACACGCCACCCTTCACATGGAGTCTAGCTCTTTTCTCTCATCGCCGAGGCAGAGCAAGCGCACATTCATAATGTTACGACAAGACCAAATTCAAAAACAAGCTTCTCTTTAATCTATTCAAGGCTATCTATTGATCTATTAGGTCCTCTGGAAAAGAATCCATCAAATGATCAGTGATGATGCATTGAGATTAGACAGCAAAATCTGCAAAATCCTGACAGTAATTTCTAAATTTTGATCTCTTGTTCATGCTCTCATGTTACGAACAGAAGGCCCAACTGAATAACCAGCTCAGCTGCCCCATCATTTTCAAGTCATGATTTATCGGTGGCCCATATCCAGCTTGCTAGCGTCCAAATTTAAGTGTGCCAGTGCGCTCAGTGGGAAGACTTCCACTGGGAGCCTCAGTGGGTGGTCTGAGGGCTGGGGGAGAGCGAGGCCCTGGCACAGAGGGTCCTATGGTGGTAGCGGTGGGCACAGCTGGTAGTGCCACTGTCTGTATAGTACCCCTCTCACATGGCCCTAGGTCCTCCAGGCCTTCAAGGCCCTGAGGGGGTCCTTCGTAGCCCATGTTTAACCGCAAGGGTTGATGGGCTTGGCAGTAGTCTACGATTGGCTGCTCGTATCGGTAGAAGGTCAATGCACCCATCTGATGGGGAACCTGTTTTAGGAAAGGATGGTGAAAGAGAAAGACAAAGACACAGGTAACAGGAAGAGTGATAGTAGCAAAGGAGGGAATTGAATATGAGGATTGAGAGTGGGGACAAGAGAGAAGAAGGAGAAAAATGAAATTAGCCAAACAGGTTTGAAAAAACAAAAACATATACACCAAGAGACATAACAAATTGAATTATTCATGTTCAAACAGGCCTTTAAAGTTGACATTTGCTGCTTGTGTAAGTTTGCAATACAAACTAAACTTCTCCCACAAGCTCATTGAGCTGTGAAAATGTTTCTGCAGTAAAGTTCCAAAAGGGCGCCTTTGGGACAATACATTTAATGTACCAGTTTCAAGATTGAATTATTACCCCCCTGGTATTTTTGTGCTGTGTCTTATTGTAAGAAATTACACTATATTTAATCTAATTAGTCTCATAGGCTCTGCCTACGCAGATCCAATTGACAATCATATTAGTGAGTAGCCAAAGTGATCATTTTTAAACACAATGCAAAGCTTTGGTTAAAATAAAGACAAGTCAAATACTCATCAAACTCTGGATGAGACTCAAGCTTGGGTTGATGCATTGAGACTCAATGCATGTGCGTGCCGTGTGGAAATGACAGCATTTAGAGTCAGTGCATCATCTCCCTTCTCATATTTTCCCAGACGACAGGGGGCAGCGTGGGGGTCTATAACGTGTACAACAATACACCATAGTAGAAGTCAAAAGCGTGAAATGAAAATAATATAATGTGAGTGTGGTGTGAATGGTTGTTTGTCTATATGTGCCCTGTGATTGAATGGCGACCAGTCCACGGTGTACCCCGCCTCTCGCCCGAAGAAAGCTGGAATAGGTTCCAGCATGTGGAGATAAGCGGTATAGAAAATGAATGAATGAATGAATGAAAGGTCAACTTGCCTATTAAACAAGAATCAGCTATTTACTGGTGAAACACATATAAACACACAGGACTCAACTTATTACCTTATTATATTTTAGTACACTACACTTGACATGATCTACATTTGACGTGATGCAAAACTGTGGTGAGACCACCCATGTTTGGTCTAGAGACAGTGCCACTGAGGAAAATACAGAAAGCAGAACTGGAGGTAGCAGAGATGAGGATGCTGAGGTTCTCACTGGGAGTGACCGGGATAGATAGGATCAGGAACGAGTCCATCAGAGGGACATTACATGTTAACTGATGACTGAGGGGACTTGGGACCCGAGGAGAAGAGAGATAGAGAGATAGTGAATATATTGGTAGAAGGATGCTGCATTTCGAGCTGTTGGTAAGAGGCGTAGAGGAAGACCAAAGATGAGGTCTACGGATGTAGTGAAGGAGGGGGTTAATTTGCTGTGGCGACCCCTGAAGGGAAAAGCCGAAAGAGAAAGAAGACTGATTTGACGTGATCTGTTCCATATGTCTTTATTTATGTATTCTTATTCTATTTTCTTATTTTTCTTGGTTGTTTTTTTTTTAGCGATTAGGTAATTATATTCATTATGACATGTTTGCAAAGCTGCTGGGGATGTGAATTTATTTTGGAGATGAATAAAGTATCTATCTATCGAAAGCAGATCAAAGCATGTTTCTCTTTGGTCAGTTAGCTTTGATCAAGGTGGACAGACTTACGACCAGTCAATTTTGATACAATGGCTCCAGGCATCTACTGTGAAGCCAAACAGAAAGACATTTCTTCAAAGACCCACATTGCCTACTATCAGTTTGCCATTTTTCCCCCAATGTTGACAACATTTTGCACAGCACTTTAATATGCATTTGTGCCTCCATCCTTCAGCCCAATTGGCAGCTCATCCCTCGCCCTCCATTATCATCCTCACATGGTGACCACCTGCGCCTCCATTGACAGAAAAAAAACCCCAAAACATCCAAAATGTGCCCGGAGGCATTTGCCTCCAAATGTTATGTATTCTATATAAAAAAATCATACTGCCCTGCCTATAAACGATTTATAATTGACACTTGTGGATTGTTTTTTCAGCACAAATCAATGCACAGACGACCTTTCATACACATGCTGTAGTAAATAAGCCTTTACTTTCTTTCTTGTGTCATGCCACTTGTGTTACAGCCAGCAGCACATGTCACATCTGGCCATGTGTTAAGTCTGTGGCCCCCTCCGTCCCCAAATTTCACATCGTGCCAACAAACACATGAGACTTTTTAAAATTCAATCGAGGGCGATTATTCTTTTAACGCTGTCCTAAAAATATCTTAAAGTGACAATATTGACAGAAGATGGCAGCTGACCTGAATTAAGCACACAGCAATGCTTGGCAGAGCTACAAATTCTCAGATATGTGCAAGTGCACAACTCAGTACAACAGCAGGATCACCAGATGTGTCACAAAAATTCTCAACAGAATTTACGAGCCTCAACTCAGCATCAGCAAAGGGCTGGCGACAAATCATTTGCCTTTGGTCTTATCAGGTCTTATATATTAAAACAATTGCACAACATATCTGACATATTGGATTGGACTGTGGGAGTCGACCAGAATCAGCCCATGCAAACACACAGAAAAGGAAAAGGGCGGCAGATGTGAATCAATGGAACTTATAGCTGTACTTGCCGCACATTGGAAATGCAAAAAATCTAAGTAGCTTAATGAAAAGTGCCGTAAAGGTTACTATACTCAAATGCAACTATAGCGGTACCTCAGTTTTCGTATGCTAGTGTTTTCAACAAAAATGATCACCAATAATGTCTTATTGTTTGTACACCGTCTCGGTTATCATATGGCTAAACAATGCGCCTAACAAACAAGTGACTGAGTCTCTGTGAATAATGAAAAGTGGTTCTTTTAGAGTTGGGACACTATAGACAGAGTCCAGCCAGGGGATCCTTTAATCCTCTTATGTGTGGTTTATTTGTTCATAGAACAACTTTGTATCTGTCTCTTTTGTTCCACATGGAAAATACTGTGCACCCCGTGTTCATGAGGCATTTAAGCACACTGCATATTTCGGAATGTTAAACAAATAGGCTTTTGTGGGCTTTCACCTGAAACCTGGGTGGCCCCACCTAGCCCCATTTAAAGAATGTTTGATTTGGCTTTTGGAGATGCTTTATCCCTGAAGGTGTGGTCCCCATAAACCACATAGGCGGACTCATCCGAAGAGTGCACCGTGACACATCTATGGACAGTGTTTTGTTACCCCCGGATGCAAGTCAAAGCACGGAACTACAACTGAAAAAAAAAAAAAATCACTTTATGTATGCTGATTAGGGCTGAAAATAATCTAAGCAAGCATAACATGTGACATGCAAATGTATCTGGGCTGAAGAGGTTTGTGCACAAATCTAAAAGTCAAATGAAAACAGTCTAAGATAACAGGTAGTTAAGGAATTACACTGAACCATGGATCTTTGCTAAAGCCTTTCAGAAAGCATCGACAATGCCAAGTCTGTTTGTTTTTTTTTAAGGTTATTTAAAGCCTAAAGCTACAGAGTAACACGATTATATCGAGTCGTGCAGCACAATAATTCAGCAGTTGTGCAACGCTGCAGTCATATATTCTTATAAAACAGCCACTGAGTTTACATGTCTGGTCCAGTGTTAAGATGGATAGCAGACCTATTCCCTTTCTGCCCCCCCCCCCCCCATCCAGCCTTGCTGTCAAGCAGGCACCTCCATAACCACCACCTTTCTTCCTTCCTGAACCTCCTCCTTCCTCAAATGGTCTCCATTAAGTGCGACTGACTCATTACATTATAGGCACTCAGTGGATTACTCCCATCATTTCCCTCTCAGTTAAACCCTTCACCAACCCGGCCTTGGCCACCACACAACCACCTTGGCTGCTGTCACACACACACACACCGCGGCCCACCTCAGCTCCGCTCACGGCTCCCTGCCCAGTGCATTGAATTAATTAACTGATATTAACTCCAAAGCGTCTCGGTGGATCTTATCAAAGTGCCAGGGCATTAATCTGCTCTCGTGCAGAATTTGTGTGACTACCACTTCTCTGGGAGGACACTTAAAGTAAAAAATGATGGCCTACAAAAAAACAAATCTATTTTTCAGTGCAGCAGTATGGTGTAACGTACGATTGATATTCACTGGCATGTCATTCAGTTTAATGTGTAAATGGAGAACATCTGGTTAGATGTTTCAAAGCAAGGTTTTGTTATGAACAAGCAAAGGGTTATTGAACAATGTGCAAAAGTGAGAGTAGAGTTTCAGTTTAAAAACACATCATGCAGATTATCAATATGTAGGCATACATAAAAAAATCCATTAAATACTAATAAAACCATAAATGTCGCTGTTGCTGATCATAACTTAAAGCAAATAATGTTGGTCAATTCAGTTTCATTTGAAAGGTCACAACCCAAATTTACATTGTAGCATGAACGTTAGGCAGGGGGACCATACTCATAATTTTGTCACAGTTGGCAGGGAGCTGTGGGAGTCTTTATTCATGCTTGAATCATGTTGGTGCTAGCAACTCATACTGTGGTTTGTAGAAAAAAACATACATTTCTGTCTGCTGGGGCAGATGACACATAAACTACAAACGGGTACCAGTGATGGCAAAAAAATCATAAATGAAACTTGTGAAAACATCTGGTTGCTCACTATAATAGAAGGAATACAATTAATAAAATACAAAAAAATATATTATTTTCAACTTTGGATGTTCAATACAATACAGTGTAGGAACAAATTTGCATGCTACTAAAAATAATAGACTGGTCAGGTGATGAATAGCTATTGTAGTATAATTGAATAGAACTGAAACACTCCATTTCAGTTAAGTAAAAAAGCAGGGTTTATTCTCATCATGAATGGAAATGCTATTATTTTTAGACTGGATGTATAATTTCTGAGTCAGACAACTCAGTGGGTGGCATGTTTAAAAAGGCAAAAGTTTAAGTATTGTGCATAGTATTGCAGTAACGCAGGAAAAAAAGTGTGTGCAATATGTATGAGAGAATTATTTGGTACTGTATCTTACTGCTTGCTGCACTGCAGTTGCTTTCTGTTGGAATACATTTACATAAAGCGACAAAACAATAACTGTGCCGCACATGCTGCACTGCTGGATGCATTCTTGGTTCTTTTGGATGTCTGCCACCAGTATCTGAGATCCGGCTAACAATGACTGGCACCCCGCCTCTTCCTGGATCCTGTCGCTGTATGCCTGAATGCACTTGAGTCACTTAGGTGACCTTCAGTCCCAGAGCTTTGAAACAGTTGCTCTAAGAAGCATCAGGCAGCCAAATTATTGTCGTCTCTTTTGTGTGTGCATCAACTTGTCTGAAAGATCACCATCACACAAACACTTAGCCAAATTGCATCAGGGAAATTCACTCTTGTAATGTGGTTGCTGGTTCACTCACACAGATATGAATAAAAAAAGTGTGCTGAAATTTCTAGTGCCTCTCAGATCTAGTTATATTTCTTACAGTCGCACATTCACGAGAAGCAATGCGAGTAGCACAACTGTGCCACAGGCAAACAACCTCCAAATGGCGTCTGGAGCAACATTTCACCATATTTTGTGACACAATCAGAAGGAGCATACAAATCATGTCTTTGTCACTGCTGCCTTAAATTAACCACACTTTTATATTTACAATTTCAGTGTATACTGTAATACAGTCATACTGTATCTGTACCATTTAAAGACAACATGTAACACATCTGCCTCTGTTGACAAAAAAACAAAACAAAAAACAAACAAAAAACAGTGTGAACACTGATTCCAGAACAGAATAATCTGTAGATTAAACAACATAGTACATTTGCATATTCAGACAATTATGTTTTGACCTAGGATATATTATTAATATATTATTAACTGTGCCAAAATGCTACTTAAAATAGCAGCATTTCCCATATAGTCATTTAAATATGGCAGCTAGCCACAAATAAATTCATAGGACAAGTATTTATGCATCATGGTGAATTATGCAAATTTGATGATGATCATCTAGCCTGTATTGCCGTGAATAGGACACTGAATAGGGTTGAATAATTAATTTCATTCATGCTAATTGCGGTATAATGAAACACCTTTTTGTAATTGGAACTCAAGCGATAACGCGGTGTTCATGTGATGCGTGCCAAAGAGGAACAGTACCATTTTACGGTATGGTCATCCCCCGTTTGTCAAAGTTAATTGGTTCCAAACCCAACTGTAATAAGTGTGAGAAATATTTTCATAGTTACTGTACAGCATAGAAAACCTGCTTACAACCTTTGAAATACGTTTTTTATCATTAGAGCCTTCTAGACTTGAAATAGCACCCCTATAGTCACCTTTACACTCATATAACTGAATATACATGCAAGAAAATGCGACATAAGACATAAATATAATATCATATAGACACACAAGTTATTTTTGAGAGACAAACATTGTCCCCCAGTACCGGTGATTGATTACTTTTCCAATATGTTCAGGTCTACTTAAAAAATGCAACTTGCGGGGTTGAGAGACTGCATCCCTCTTCACACTGTGTGTTGTTACATTAAAAATGCAAAGCTGCTCTCTCTCTCTCTCTCACACACACACACTGGCTGTAGTCAGCACAGATGTTAGGTGTTTTTTTTTTTTTGCAAAGTGTGCACATACTGTATGTGACTGAGGATTTGAGCTGAACACCATCACTTTGTTTTCACACAGAACCTCCCATGAGGAGATTTTCCCAGCTGCATTTGTAATGTGTGTTTGTTTTCTGTGTGTCGATCTACTGTGTTGTAAAAAAGGTAAAATACATCTTAAAAAAATATCGAGTCTATTTTACTTGTTTTTCATTCTCTGCCGATAAATGTCAACAGGACCAGAGTCTCAGTGCCAACTACAACTTTCTATTTTATATGTTTACAATTATAGTTTTACAATAAAAATATTGAATATGAATATATCAATGTATAAATGATGAATACTATTTAATTTTATTCTCCTGAAATCAAACAACTTTTGCATTGATAAGTTATTGAGATGCACCTCCTTGGTTTGCATAGTTTACAGTGAAAACAGTCCAAGACTAGGGGCTGAAAAGAAAAATAATAATAATTTAAAAATTAATAATTTGACTGTTACTTGACAGCAGAAGATTCTTGTTGCTTACCAGACCAGGATAAAGCATCCACGCCTTGGTGATGCTTATGAGGCATTCAAGAGCATTTCATATTCCCCAGAGTCACAAAGTCTGTGCTTTTTTCATTCAATATGGTTACAAAAATAATACAGTGCCAACACCAAAGGTTACAAGTGCCGAACTTTGACAAAGGTTCTTAGGTAACAGTTTGCAGGGAGATGGTGTAAGAAATCATAGAACATCATAGAAATCTAGGCCATTGTGTGTAATGACGATTGTTCATGCTGCTTGACAAGCAAGCACACAGGTCTAACGTTCATACTTTGAAGTTAAGTTTGTAACGGACTCGTGTGGAATATGTGGCTCATCTCTATTCGTCAGGCTTTAATAATACTAAAAGATAAGTTAGAAGGTTCGGAGTATAGTAGTAAGGTTACATAAAATGTGCAACACCTTGCTCATTGTGCTGTGGACAAAAGCAAGCTGTTCTGTCCATGTTCACGCTAGTTCTCCAAAACAAGTAGCTAACCTTCCACTAATCCTATAACGACACAGTGGCCTTTTGTGTATGCTGACTCAAGTTGATGCAAAAATGAGCATAATAGAGCCCCTTTAACACAATCTGATGGCACAAATACACAATAAAACCCACAAAATTCCACTTGCAAAGCAAGGTTTCGACACGAGGGGACAAAGTGACCAGGGTGCACCATGCCTCTTGCCCAAAGTCAGCTGGGACAGGCTCCAACATACCCGTGAGCCTAGTGAGGATAAGCGGCATGGAGACGAACGGGTGGAAAAAGACAAAAGAAGAAAAGAGCAGAATCAAGGCCCTCGCCCAGCTCCATGCACCAGTGAGGGCCCACTCTGATACATACACTATACATGAGGGATGCAGCAAATGAGCCATGAAATGTTACGCAAAGCTTGATGCCTTCCCTGGCCTGCTTTCGCTCTCTCTCACACATACACACACACATTAGCAACGAAGAAGAGAATATGTGAAATTATGCACATGTTTTATAAGGATGCGTTGTCTCAACTGGTCAGTGTGGATTAAGGGGCTTTAAGAATATCTGCTAAACAGACGTGAGGTCAAACCTGGGGATCTCAAACGGCCCAGTTTTCGCTGAAAATGTTACATTAGTTCTCGTACAATCTTCCAATATTTTATCCTGTGGCACTCTGAATCTTGAAAACTATAAGCATTCTGTAAACTGTATTTTTTTGACTGGAACTGGAACATTTTTTATGGTTTTGGTACAGTTTGGTGAGTTTACTTGATGAAGTCTGCATGAGTGTTGACGCATATAAATAAATAAATATATTGATTGAAACATATTTTCCTATATATGACCTGCAAGCATCAGTGCCTGATGGCGAACACGTACGTATATGTATTTATAACTGCCTACGTATTCACTTTAATCTTGTCTTTTCCATTACACACCATAAAGAAGGCCATCTGATTTGATCATTATCCAAATTTCCCAGATATTCTGGTGGCAAAGCCATACTTAAAAGGTACTGCATCCAAACATAGCTCAAGTATGTGTGTGAGTAATGAGCACCATCATCTATCAACTGCTGTTCAACACTGAGATTATCAGTTCCGCACTAAATCAGGACTATTCGTGGGGGAGTCTGCCGAGAAAGGCAAGCAGATGCTTTTAAATACCTTACTCGGAAGACATGTTAAAACTCGGAAGGCGTCAGCAAGGATATGCAGACCCTCTCCCTTATCTACGTTACGTTATGTCCATGCCCTGATTCAACAACACAGATGGTCTTACAGCAGCGCCTGGAAAAACAACCTACCAAAAGGAATGCAAAGCACTTCATTAAATCCAGTCATTATCTCAAATTTCTGTTTGATTCAAATTGGTTCTCATCACATTTAATTTTAAATTGGTCATATTATACAAAAGTTGTACAATTTTAAGACCAGTTGAAAAAGTACTTTTTGCTCACTTGGACCTTCAAGGAGGTTCGAAGTAGAGCTTCAAAATGCAAAGAGAAGAAATGGGAGTGAGACTATATTATATTGAATACACAATGTATCGCAAACAGTCATTAAAATTAGTTTCTGTTGGGAATCCAGTCCTTGGCTGGGAATGCAAAGGAGCTCCATCTGCTGCTTCATGACTGCAATCTGTAATGTCTTGACTTTAGGGCTTACCCCTTTCTTTCCCGCCGGTGTGGAAATAAAAGTGTTCAGATTTAGGCTGTCGTTTTCTGGCTGAAACACGCACCAAGCTGCTCTCACAAATACATCTTCTTTCTGTACCAATCCCTCACTCACTCCTTGTTCACCTCTTCAAAGGTCTGCTACTGCACTAAAGGTGGGCGGAGTGAGAAGGAGCTCATTTGCATGAGACAGGAAACCCCTTGAAAACTACATTTCCTAAATGGGGCTGTTGACTCATTGGCTGGATGGAAGGACCGGTCCGTAACAGCGAATATGGTCAGGACAAAGTATCTGTAGCTATACTCAACTTTCATTGTGCTAGTACAAAGATGGAGCATTAGCATAGCTATGACAAGTTTTAATTAGGAAAGTTGGCAGATTCTGAGAACATATATTATAGGTGTGGCTGTCAGTCCAAATTTAGTGTACGTTGGAACACAAATTATAGTTGAATTAACTCTGAAGTCCTCTCTTGGAGCTTTTATGCTAAGAGTCCACTGGGCTGGTGCCAGTTAGAGCCAGTTTGCGCCAATGCAATTTGCTGTGGTGCCTAGTGTCGCCAATAAGGTGCCTAGGGGCGTGCAGTGGCTCAAACTGCCTCCCAACTGGCTCGTGGTGGCAAAAATTGAATTGAATTTCAAAATGTTTAAAATCTTCGTCGAGCCACTTGCATCAAGTAATTGCCGCAAAGTCTCCACCAAGTGGAACCGAATGTCACAAACAAACCGCCTATTGGAATCCACTGGAATGTAATGGCGCAAACCAAGTTGTGCCAATGATGCAAGGAGTGTTCATGCCAGTTTGCGCCAGTTCGCGCCAAATATTATGTGATTGGCGTGTAGTGGCTCAATGTTCATTATCACTACCATGGTGATGGCTTTCCTTTTCTTTGGCACAATTGGACTTACAGGAACCATAAACAATTCTTCCACCGAGCACAAGGCACACGGTAAACTGTTGTGCTAGCGTATTTTCCTCCGATGTGCGCTGTAGCTCGTTCTCGAGCAGGTATTGTGTTTACAGACCAAAATTATGTTTTTAATGAATGTATGGGGAGCATTTTCGCAACCACGAAACATCATAACACGAACTGTAGTAAACTGAAGAACACCTTCGTCATCTATATCAATTGTGTATGCGATTGTAAGTTAATTTATCATCATTGTTGATTGCAAGTACTTCATCTGTCATCATCGTGTTTCCAAATCACTATTGACCATTACTGTGTGTAACCGTAATGAACCTGGTATAACTCGAGTGTGAGGTGTCTTTAGGTGGACTAATTTACTCTGCATAATAAAAAAGAAAGAAGAAAATGTTTCTCCAGCATAACCAATTATTTTAACTCTAGTTATGAAAAGAACTTATCTGGCAGCAACTATGATGGCTTGTTGAATGTGAATTAATGAGAAGGAAGGTATGTTTTCATCCAAAAAAGGTAATTAGCCATTGGGTTTTAGTAATCACAGGAAAATCCAAGTCGTTACAGGCAGTCCCCAGAGAAGACTTTTTTTTTCTCCTGATACAGCAAATCCCTAACGAGTGACCCTTCCACTAATAAACTCTGACCCACACAGTTCCTTAGAGGCTTGAATATCTTTGTGAATTTCAATAAGGAGAACGAGAAAAGAGAACTAAATTATACCCAATAATGTACAACACTGAAATTCTTTGAAGTAAACAACTCATCTGTTCACCTCATTAATAATTGACACATAAAGTCAGGCTACTCAGATTTCCTCTGATTGCTATAACATCGTTAAGCTTGTGCTTTCCCAGCTACACCCATGTGATAGCATTGGTGGCTCATATTCATATGTCGCTTCATGGACAGGATCCTGTCAAGCTGAAGATGAGCAAAATGTGTCCAATCATGGTAGATCTACTGTAAGTCCCTGGTGTAGCGGTAAACACAGGGGTTCAGAATTGATTAGAACACATTAATGTAAAGTATTGCTCATTCTCATGCTGTACGACTAAGGTATGTATGTTGTTTACACGGAATAGACAACCACGTAAAGCTCGGAAGACGTAATATCTTAATGAGGCTTACACTGTACAGTTTAACTATAACTGAAAAAAAACACACGGCAGGAAGGAGAAAGTACGAAAACATGAAGGAGTGTACAGAAGGTCAAACATTGTAGGGAAATGTTAACACTTTCACATGCGCTTAAAATTCACTTCCAAAAAATAAATATGTCAAAGTCAAAGTGATGCTTGAAATGTATCTTTTCACATAAAGCTGCTTTTCTCCCTTTTCTAGTTGGGAACTGATACTTTCCTGAAACTTACCTATGTTCTACTTGTGATTACTGAATAACAGATAAAGGTAGATCTTTTTTTTCTGATGAAAGACAGGAAACTAATCTTTCTTTTTGGTGGAGTTCATGTTTATATAGCCATAGAACACAAGATCACTTGTCTAAAATGCCTGGAACTGAAGGGGTTGTTCTTTAAAAAATGGCTGGGATTTAAGTATTATTTGTAGTATTACTGTACACCAGTTCGGCCACCATTTAAGTACTGCCCCAGTAGTGCTGATTTGGACATGTGAACATACCCAACCTTATACATGAAAATTCAAGTCAACCGACATGGACGCTGGTATTAATGCACCAACTTTAATCAATCCTAACATTTTATATCTGCAAGAACACAACAGGATTTTGCATCTGAAGTGTGACAAAAACAAACATATATTCTTCTCTAAATGTGCATTGAAAGCAACAGAAATGTTGCTGTGCGCAAAAAAACCCAACAAAAAACAAGAAAACACTGTAATGTAGGACCAATAGCAGCAGAATAAATCTGGTTTGATGCCCGTTTAGCAAAGGTAATTAAAACTGCCTGAATCCTCAAATCCCTGATAAATATTTCATCAGGTGTCTCTTGATGATTGCTGTTATAATGGAGTGACAATATTCAAATTGCCTTCGGTGAAATTACTTCAGCACCCCAATCAGGACCAATGCCTTGTTTATGATCCACCCACATATAGTTCTCTCTTCCACACAATCACTAAAACATACAGCATTTGTAAGCATCCTCAGGTCTATGATGTTCGTTCCGCAATCCCGGTCCAACATGTTGGAGAGGGTGACGGAGAGTGTCTTAAAGGCCCATGAGGACTAAGGAAACCCATTCATCCATCCAATGAGCATTGGAACATTGTTCTAGTTCAGTTGTAGGAGGATTATTTAGATGCTTGCTTTGCTCTTTATTTTTGAAATGAGCGTTATCACCATGGTGAAATCGTTAAGGCCTTCAGGAAGAAAATCGTCAACCTGTGTGTCTGAAAACCCACCCTTCCCTTGTATGCAAAATGGTTTACAAGACGTGATGATTGCTGGAGTACACTAAAAATGATGTGTTTTGTGAACAGGATATAACATAATTGCCATTTTTATTCTCGGTTTCTCTCTAATCCTAAAAAAAATAAGCTATTGTGTTGTGGAGCCCTGCTTCCTGGCACTTGTTGTCCCTGAAGCATTCCTGTGGGCTGGGAGATTATATTTTCTTGCTAGGCATTCTGTTGCTAGGCAATTGCTTTGCTTAGCTTGTTGTCAGGTGGCCTGGCTAGCAGCTTTGATTCATTTATCTTCAACAAATCACTACCACACGCAATGCCAAGCAACCTTATAATCATAGTCAAGTTTCGTGGTCAGTGAAAGCACCAAAATTGTCCAACACTCCAATAACGGTGTCGAGTTCAGGCAGTCAGCATCCGTTCCCTTCAACGGGAAGTGACGGAAATGTAATTCATTCTGAGAAGAAAAAATCGACTGTATTACTTAAATACCAGTGTTGGGACGGTTATTTAAAAAAATAATAATAATAACAATTACAAGCAGTTGTGAATAAGTACCAGAATTAGTTACCAGGGAAAGTAAGTATTGAATTAACTTTTTTGAAAGACCTTCACATACGTCACTTAATTTGTATTGAGTTTTGCGGTGCTGCATGGCGACCGAGTGGTTAGTGCGCAGGCCACACAGCTAGGAGACCCGAGTTCGATTTCACCCTCGGCCATCTCTGTGTGGAGTTTTATTGTTGTCTCTGTGCATGTGTGGGTTTTCTCCCACATTCCAAAAACCTTTATCTGTGACTCCAAATTTTCCATAAGTATGAATGTGAGTGTGAATGGTTGTTTGTCTATATGTGCCATGTGATTGGCTGGCAACCAGTCCAGGGTGTACCGTGCCTCTCGCCCGAAGACAGCTGGGATAGGCTCCAGCAAACCCGCGACCCTATACAAGCGGTCTTGAAAATGAATGAATGGATGTTCAGTCCAACTGTAGATTAGTTGGTAAATACTATAATATTGTTGGAAAATACAATTTTTTTAAATCCCTGCTGAACAAACTGTTGATACTGGACAAGTCATGCATTCTATCAGAGAGTCTACATTGTGGCATGGCAGGTTGGCAGAGTTTCTTCAGTCTAAAAGACCCTCTTTGACGATACCAATACCTATGCAGGCGGAAGATTTAAACACAAGTGCAGCGGTTGCTTTGCCTCGCTTACTATTGCAACTCCTTACAACTCCTTTACCTGAGCAATGTGCACTGATGCAATGCACTTTCTGAGAATCTACTAAGAAATTGAACACTACACTAGAATCACCAAGTGGAGACTTTTCCAGGTACGTGAGACTCACTTTGTCAGTGGGAGCGCCATGCACTGCAATCCAATGATGAGTCTATCTAGGGTGCCCATAACACAACTGCACATCGTGCTCTGATTATTGCAGACTTTTTTGCACATAATTGACAGCGGTATGTACTTTCATTTTACATAAAGGCTTGCAGCAACGACACGCATGACATTTGTGATAAGTCCCTGACTTTTCCCAATCTTACACAGGTCTCCTGAAGCATTTGAACTGAGATATTTCTTGCTATTACAACACAAAGATTTCATGTAAAATGCTCATGTGTCAGTCTGAAATGCAGCTGAGGATAACCTTTTAACACTTTTTTGTGAAGTCTTTACTTTGGTGTACCCTCTGTTACCATTTGATGTGTAATCTGAAATACTTTTAGATAAAACTCAGAGCAGTCACCAGACTGGACGTCACGGATAATGAAGCAGGGTCCTCCAACAACTGTTGAGCAGCTATGACATATGGTACTAAAATATGTTGAATGAAATGCAATTTAACTAATATTGATAACCTGATTTGAAAAAATATTAAATATTCATTATATTCATTAATTAAAGCCAATACCGCAAAAAAAAAAAAGCAGTGTATGGTCCAAATGTGACCTCGTGATATACTCTGTAATCCTTTTAAATCATCACCTGAGAGATAAGAAGGATTTCTACTAATAGAAAAACAAACACATGGGGAAGCTTAATTTATGTCTTGGCATGGACATGAAATACACATTTACCGGTGACAGATACTACAAAATGAGCCAAATCACAAATCCCCACATTGTTGTGCTGTGTAAATCCTCGTGAAAAATTGAGACAACATAGAAGCGACTGAACTATGAAACCATAACCTACAGCTTAGAAACTCAGACATCCTTTCGTAATGCTACCATGACTCTTACATTTCTGGGTGTTGGGTAGATTGAATCAATTATGACCAAAGGTACCGCAAAACAAGGTTGTAAAGGAAATCAACAAGTTGATGAATTCTTTCTTGCACTTGCAATGACGATGTGCAAAACGAAATTATCATGAATGTAGACCCCTGTGACATTGCTGATGTCATATTTTAAAAAAAAAAATACTTTGTGTACACAAAGGCGTGTCCAGGCTTGTCCATCTTAAAAGTAAGGAATTTGGAATCAGACTATTACAATTATTTCTATTTTTCAAATATCCTGAAAAAGCATATTCATATTATTGTTCCAGCAAAAGGTCTTTGTCCTCGAGACTTATGTCACGGTGAACGTGACATGAGTCAGTTCAGCCTCGAACACTACACATGTCTGCCAGGTCGCTATAGTATCCGTGACCATGACCTACTCCTATGAAAGTGAAAGTAATAACGAAGTAGGGTAGTGGCTTTTTGTTCTGTTTTATTAGTTTCAATTAATTCTTGTATCCTGAGGACCAACTGCATAAAAATAATTTGAGTGTTTATGTACATACATGCTGAATCAAAATTTCAAGATCAGTTTGCAAGAAAATTGCAATAATTTATAATAATAATAATAATTGACATTGTTAGATTTGAAGGCGCTTCAAAATGAAAAAAAAAGAAGTCCGACAGAAGTGGGACAAAAAACATTTGAAAGAATACATTTATTGCAAACAACCATTAAATTGAGTTTTTAAAAGTTTTTTAAAAGTATAAAAAAACAAAAAAAAATACAAAATAAAAAAATAAAATAAAATAATAAATAAATCAAATAAAAAATGACTCACTATACACTCAATATGTACTCATCTAAACAAATAATTTCTACAGTCATGCGTGATGTGAAATCTCCCAAGGAAAATCTGCCCCGAGATACACCATCCATTTGATAGAATGTATCAGATTACATTAAGACGACATACCACATTTCCGTGTGGAGAGTATATCCCAACAATACACATGATACGCAGTCCTGTGATGTCACATGGGTCTTATCACAAATAAAAGCATAAAGAAGTGACATGTCGCCAGAAAGAGAGAGAGAGAAATCAAAAGATTGAGGACGTTTTCTTCCTCCTCTCTGATGCGTAATACGCCAATCCTTCACTTCCTGCGTGTTATTGTAGATACGAAAGCAGGCTGTGGGCTCTATCCTTTTGACTGAATCTCTCCCAAGGTAATTGCTCTTTCTACTTTACTTTCAAAGCCCTGTCAGTCTCCCTGAGCTAAATGACAGCATGGCAGTAACTGAATTACAGAGAAGAGAAGGAACCAAACCTTCTCCTGTCTTACTTGCTAAAAGGTCTGATTGCGTGGTCATGTCTGGGAAGACACCTATTTCTATGGCAATTTCTTCACCTAATGCATATAAAATTCACATCTTTGAAAGAAATCAGATGCCTTGTGTTTTTACAGTTGCTGCATATTAAAGGGGATAACAAAATGAACTCCTATATACAGTATAGAGAACAACCCTTAAACCCCTTCATTGTCAGGAACCATTTGGTAAACTGCTCTAGTTTGTTCTGCATTTATTTTCCAAGGAAGTACATTAAAACATTATGCTGATTAGAATGTGAAGTGTTCTGTGGTTTGTTTCTTGTTAAAAAGGTATTTTCTTTATTGAGGATGGCTTTGTAGCAGCGGGAAAAACAGCAACTTCTCAAATCGAACCAAAAGTATGTAATGAACCAGCAAACAGAAGGAGCACACACCTGAACTAAATAAGAGAGGGAAAAATAGGAAACAGGTGTGGAAGGTAGGAAACAGAAACGAGGCAAGACAGGAAATGAGTACCAAATTAAGAGCATACAAGGGGAAACTAAGCTAGAAGGGGAACAAAGGAAGTAGTGGCAAAATACGGGCGTAGACGCAGGAACAGAGGAAAAGAGGGAAACTAAGAGAGCTGTCACGAGGGGGGAAGCCCAGTCGTGACACTATTCTGTGTAAGTGTTGACAATAGACGCAACAAATGCATTAGGATTACATGACCATGATTACAACTATAATAACTAACTATAATAGTGTTTTAGTAGGGGTTTGTGTGTTTATTCCACTAAATTAGAACACAGCGTGGAAGCCAGAACCCGAGTCTGCATTTGAATTCAAGCCTGAAGGGGTGGGAGGAATCCCTGTGCTGATTGTTGCATAATATAAAGACATTTAATATAATATAATATATACAATATAAGCTGTTCGTGTCCGAGTTCATTTTTAATTATATGGCTTTAAGCTACATTTTTTCCCCAATGTTGTGCTTGAAAAAAAACAAAAAACAACAACAAACCCATTATGGGTAAGCTATAAGGTGGGAGAGACATGGGAACGGCAGTGTACGTATAGTATAGTCTACTGATGTGGTAGAATAGAGTTACCAGCTGCCCCCCCCCCCCCCCCAAAAAAAAAAGTTGGGGTTACGACCGAGCTCCCATAAATTAACTCATTCACTGACGTCTTTGCCCTTTTTTTGCGGGAGCTACAGATCAAAGTCTGTGTGTAAATTATTTCATATTTGGACGCAATGTATTTCTGTCCCAGTAGGGGGCAAAAGTTTTATTTTCCTCAAATCGGCAATAACAGCTTGGATACAAAGAAGATAGAAGGGAAATGGCAACAAATCCAGCAAATACAAAAATACAGGCAGCATACACTGGCACAGTGATTCTGGCTGTGGATCTGTCGTGATCACGGAGGATAGGGGTGACATTGGGTGATGCCGTTGTTGTTGTTTTTCTATAAATAGTTTGCACACTCACACATGCACACACACGTCTATAGTTTACACAGACGCACACAACTGTAAATAGTTCAAACACATGCAAACATCTGCCAATAGATTATTATTTTGTGTTGTGTTTTGTGTTATGTTCTAAATGTAGTTATTTTGTCATCCAAAGATTTTCTCCTGTTTTTTTGTTGTTGTTTCATAGACGTAAACAACTCTTCAGATGTTTGAGGTGTCACTAAAACAAAAAATATGGACGTCAGTCACCTCCTTGAATTGCTTCTCTGCAGAAAAAGATCATTTTCTCTGTTTTTTGGTCAACGTCAGTTGTTTTTGCTGAAACTACCCTATTTTCTACTACCAATTTATAAAGACATAAAAAGGTTAGAATGTTTTATGATGAAAGAAGAGAGTCTAAATTTCTTTACACAGTTTCAATGTTGATGTGGTTCCAAAACTCAACATTCTGTGGAGCTTGAAAGTTCAACTAAAACTCAAAAACTATCTGAAAATAACTTAATTTAGAACATGTGCCTGCTCAGGCACAACGTAGAAGAATGATTATTAGTTAACTAGTTACTTCATTATGTTCCTCAAGCAGTAGTGCGCCAAAGAAAAGGAAAGTCATCACCATGGAAGTGAAAATGAACATCATAAAAAAACTCAAGATATTGGCCACACTTTTTGTCTCAACCTGTCACAACCATTGTGAGAATACAAATTATTGAATTATTGAATGTGAGTGGGGTCATGGATTCTGTGTGCTGCTACAATGAGCTCTAAGGAGATTTAAGAAAGTAGATAGGTCTGCAAGTCAACCACAGGGGTTAAAGTGTTTCTTTTGTTGTGTGTACAGTGAGTAAATTTATGAAAATATTCCAACTCCACCTGTATATCAGTAGTATGACCCCTAGAAGTAGTGCATCCTAACAAACAACCTTTGGCATGTACAGTGCATATATTGTGTAATTTGAATAACAGAGTTTAAAATGCAATTAAAGCTGTAGCAGTTTGTCAAAAGGGAAGTTTCAATAAAAAGTACAGGAAAGCACAGGAAATGAAATATTAGCGTTGTCAAATATGTGATATATGGACCAGTCATTCATTCTTCATTGGACATTGCATGTCAAGTGTGCAGCAGAGAGAGCGGAGAAGTAAGGTAGAATAAGGTGATGTATTGAGAGACATCTCTCCATGGTGTCACAGTTGTTCATGTTGGTATTTCGAGTCAATGTTCAATTTCAGAGTGGAAAAAAGATATATTTGCCCAAAAGGTACTAAAATTTCTTCTTAACTTAATTACAGCCATCATCAAAGTTTCTTTGCAGTCACTTGTGATAATTAAACCAATGTTCTTGAAACGGAAATGTTTCTCCAATATCTCGCTTCTTTTTTTACAACAATTAAGTTTTTAGCACTGTGTCCATATGAAAGACGAAAGCGGGTGTGCAATGTGAAAGTGATCACGTCTTGTGGAAGCATTCAGTCAGAGCCACACGCAGGAATTCAACCTGCAGCTGGATCTACTACATATAACGTCGGTTCCTGAAATATAAGCCCAAAACCAACTCTATATGAATAATAAATTTAGCAGGAGAAAATGGAACAACAAGTTGCTTCTTATATATTTTAAGTAAATATTTTGAGTTGGGAACCATCGAACACGTCATGAGATTATGCCAAGACAGTACAGCGGATGTATTGTATCTGCTCATGGTCCTGTCTCATTAAAATCCAAGAGAGGTGACCGCTCTGGTGGTGTCTTCTGTTACATTCTGACATATCCTTCCTTGCGGCTTTTGCTGACACTCTAGTGAGTTGAAGATGGCCTGAAATACAACACATGGAAGTGGATTTAAAGTCCTCTCTAAGTCTTGAAAATCCCCACACAAGACTTCACTTATTGGGTATATAATTTCCCAATAAGGATAACTTAATTGTACTTTGTTTCATTTACACACACAGAGAACCAGACCACCTACGACTAGGTTTGACATTATATATATTTAAATGGATGGCAAATTCAATGGATTCAGTGATGTGTAATGAGATCGTGAACTTGGTGAACTTGCTTACCGGAAAATTGCTTGTTGGACTCTAGCTTGTTATGTTAATTTAGCGTATTCAGCCTCCCAGGTATGTTCTTTATGCCATTATGGAGCTGAATAACTGTTAATCTTTTATGTTAACATACCGCGCACCTATTCGGCCTGTGTGCTATGGTGTAGTGGAATAACTTTCTTGATTAAATGCCGGTTCTTGGTGTTGAATTCGGTGAATGCAATTTATAGTGTAGTGCAACTTATAGGTCATATAATACAGTGCGTTCATGGCTACAGGCAAAAAGAAATGTCAAAGTGATGGCGTAAACAAACGTGTTGCAATCCCCAGCTCCTTGTGCAAGGGTACCTCAAGAATAGTTAGGAAGCAAACTTGCATCCACAGCAGGATTTGAAGCAAACTTCCAGTGCCATAGCCAAAGTCTTTACAAACTGAGCTCCTACCATTACTTAAGGAAGCCGTTAAATATTGGGGCTGATGTCGTAAGTATACCCATCAGGTTTCCTGCTGCATTATTCATTGTCACTTTGACTGCCAGGGTAATCACCTAGGGAGATGAGGCGGCACATTTCTCATTAAAATTCCTTCTACATCTACATAGTCATGTAGTGACTTGTCACAATATCTTCAGTCCACCATCTAGGGAGGTACAGGTACACACTAAAAATTGAATCCTTATAGAATCAGTAAAAGTACTGTGGGAGCAGCCATGTTGGATAGGACAATGGTTCGATATTCATGTGGGTGAAAATAAGCACACCGCAAATTCAAACCCAGGTCTTCCTGTTCTCCTGACTGTGTGGCCTGCATGCTAACCACTCAACCACCGTGCAGCTCATCATACAACTCAGAACTATCCCTTTAAGGAGACTTTGGATGTGAGAGTACTTTGGTGAAGCTCTATTCAGACTTCCAGTAGTCCGAACCCGGTGACTGTCCCGCACATAGCCAATAGCTACTTTTCTTACTGAAAAGTTGGCAACAGTGATTGTTTGCTGTTACTATAGTATAATGAGATCTTGCATTAATAAAAAAGTCATGACTGAGCAGAGTTCAAGCTCTTCCAATTTACACGGTGCTCCCTCATACTTGAATTTTACACACTATGTTTTACTCCTTGTTACTCTCCCCTGTGTTTCACAAGAATGCACATTTGTAATGAATAAAATGTCACGCCAACGAAAAAAGACGAAAGGAAAATCTCCACTCACAGATGTCAAGGATTCTCACGTTCCACCTTTACAGTGGAAAGTTCACGTTCCTCAACTAAATTGGCCTGGAGATTTATTTCGCCCCTGACATTCTCTTTCAAGATGCCACCAAGAACCTGGGTATCTGCTTTTTAGAGGGAAATGACAGGACTATTGTTAGAGGGCGTCAGTTGTGGGAGCTATTCTCATGCCCCATTCGCTGTCTACCTTGCACTTGTATCCCTATCTCATTCTTTCTTTCTGCTTATAAAATCTGTCAAAAAGCAATGGCATCCACTTAAAGGCCAAGGCTCACAGCTGTCTATTCCAAGTTATTAATTCAATATCATTCCACTACACAATCCCGTGGGACACCCAACCCAAATGCTTAATGTCAGTTGAGAATGTGCATTATGACAAATGATGAAGGTATATGGTAATACTTCTGCAGCATCCAGCCTTAACCTTCTACAATATTGAGAGTAGAAATGTGAATATTTAAAAGTAGTTTATAGCTACATCATACAGCAACATTATGTGACATCAGAATACTGTATATTGGAACCTCAGGCTCTCATGAAGATGTCATAAAGGCCAGATGACAGGGTACACCCCTAATCCATAAAATGGGAGATTATAGTAAAATGACACTTCCACCAAATCCCTTTCCAAAATATAACAAATCCTGTCTGACAATAGTGTTGTTGTAAAAGTAAAGTCTCAGAGGGGAAGATGTCCTACTTGACTCATACAAGCGTCTTAAGCTTCACAACTGTGGCAGAGCTGCTCTGAATGGGAACAAGTCCATTAGACCAGACAAGTGTTTTTATACGAGGGCCTGTTAACTAGGCAATGCCTGTGTTTGGCGTCCCATGGGTTCTCACAGATCCCTCAGTGGTGTAGTTACACAAAGGAAAATTAGCATGATGAGTCAGGAGGGTCATCTCAGTCCACAGACTGTCTCAACTATTGACAGGATTGAACAAGACATGCTTGTTGGTTGCATTAAAGCAAACCCCGGGAGGGTAGAAGTTAAAGTGATACTCAAAGAAGTCTCTCGATGCCTCAAAATTTAATGTCTCGAGTGTCTCTGAATTCCGCTGACCCAGTCCAAGCATAGCTCAGAACTAAATGTAACACAGCACACATTTGGACTGACTACATAAAATACACTGTACAAAAAAACCTGTAGCGACTCCAACAAATACTCTGTACCATTGCTGGAGGACATGTGCATCTGGTAAACTATAACCATATGGGGGATTGCTCTTGTCAAGGCATTCAAAATATGTTTTCATACATTTAATATGAAATATATTGGGTTATACTAGTAAATTTAGTGGGAAAAGATGTTCCAACATTGGAATTAAATGATATTTTTAGCACTGCACAAATAAAAGATAAATACTGTATTTTCTGCACTATAAGGCACACTTAAAAGCCTTTAAGTTTCTCAAAAAACGTTAATGCAAATTAAAATCTGGTGCGTCCAAAATCTGTAAAAGTGCTAATTTTGTAAGCACTCCACTTCATGACTGTCGGACCATTTACCCGCCGACACAGGGACGGAATACATACGCTGGCAGCGATAACCCAATCAGAGAACATAACGTAATACGTACAGTATGTATGGTTAACGTCCACCACGCCTCCGGGGCTGCACAACAACGTTGCACCCATCTCTCTGCTACCGTGAAAAAACAAGTGAAGCAAATTCCACGAGGATTAACAAAAGAACTCCAACTCCTGGACATTAGTGTAAACAGGGCGTTCAAAGTGATGTTGCAAGCAGCGTGAGAGAGATGGAAAAAAGACGGCTAACACGGTGAGGCACTTTATGGTGTGGAAAATACAGTACTAATGTAGCAAACATCAAGTCAAACAGTCAAGACACGTTTGCTTTAAATTGCTTGCCGAAACCAGCAAACAGAAGAAACTACAAATACAAATATGTTTGTGAACGTAAAACGTCATATATAGGAGATGAGGCACCATGTCCTGCTGACAGCGTGGGGCATGCACGGCCATGATAGCAGCTGGCTCTGTCTGCCTTGTTGAGGCAGCTGGGGCAGCATTAGCCGGGATTCAAAGCTAAACACACAACCATCATGATGCATCACCATCCCCCTTTGCTCTACCCTGCTGTGTTTGTGCAAGATCATGTTGTTATGGGGGCATGCAAAAGTGTGAGTGGGCGGGAGTGAGACAGAAAGGGAAAATGACAGACAGATTAAAGTAAGTAAACACAATGTGGCATATTGGAAATATCTTTTTGGACAACTTCATGTTCATATCTAATGTAACAACTAGCTTGGGAGAAATAATGCTACAACAAAAGTGTAACAATATTAGAAAGCTTTTGATGCATTTTATGGGATGTGGTTTAAGTGTTTCAGACATGTTTAACGAGTTACATTAAGGCACATTACATGATTACATTTGACCTTTGACATTTTACAATTTAGAATGGCTGAAAAGGAGTAGGAAGAAGCAGAGCTTATTGTTGATGACAATGTTCATACTTTTACATGTTGACATGCAATATTTTGTTTGCTTATATTTTGTTCACTTCTGTGTGAAAAATGAAGGTAATAAAAAAATGCATATTTCAAGAAGAAAAAATAATGACATATAACCTGTTGAGTGTTAAGGAAATACAAATTTGAAAAAAGAAAGAAAAATAGGAGTAAAATATATATCAATTAAAATGATAGGATTTAAATATGAAAGTGATGAAATAGAAATACATTTTAAATAATTGCTAGTTAGAATAATGGAGACATTAATTCATATTGATAAAATATTAATAAATAAATTCATTAAAGTATATCAGAAATTGATCACAAATATATGAATACTGTAATAAACATTTCAACTGAATCACACAATTTGAATTTGGAATAATTTTATATTATACAAATGTAAATTTAACATTTATTATATATACTGCATATTTAAAAAATTGTTAATGTCTATCAATTTTCTATATTGCTTCTCCTCATGAAACTCATATCCCAGCTGAAACTGGGCGAAAGGCTGGCTACACCATGGACTGATCGCCAATCGCGGGGCTGCTCAAACAGACAAAACAACCATTCACACTCACATTCACACCTACGGACAATTTTGAGTCTCCAATTAATATGCATATTTTTGCAATGTGGGAGGAAGCCGTAGTACCCAGAGAAAACCCACACATGCACAGGGAAAACATGAAAACTCCAAAGAAGATACAAACCCAGATCTCCTGATTGTGCGGTCAATATGCTAACCACTAGCCCACCATGCGGCCCAAAAATGATTAATATCTTCATTACTGTTCCCAACACAATGTCTTGCAGTCTGTTCCTGCTTTCCAGGCAAAATATAGACACTGAATAGAAATGGATCTGAACTCACCGTAACTGTATAATTTAGGGCTTAACTATACATATTGTTATGGGCATACTGAAGAAATAATGTTTGCAGAGTGTATTAATGCCCTCATGCTGGGTTATCTAATGGAGAATGATGTGCTGTGCCAAGTGACAGGGGACAATCTGCACACCCACGCTGCTCTGCTGTGGGAGGACTGATATTAAGTCATTACCATACGGGTTGCAGTGCATTTGGATTGCTCACATGTTAGCGTAATGCTCTCACGCTAATTGGCTGCATTATTGACTGTATTAATCTTTGTGAAATGGAACATATTTGAAAAATTAAACCAAATAGATAGATGCTTTTTATCAGTCAATTTCTGCAGGTGATAACTCCCCTTACAAACACAAACTTACAGACATGCAGTATACAACACACGCCATCTAACTGCAGCAAACCCAATCCCACCCACTAGTGCAAACATGAGAAAGCAATGTGACTCTGTCAAGCAATACAGTGTCACTGTACAATGCACTGGAGGAGCACCCTCTCCCTGCCTCCTTTGTGCAAAATAACACGGCCATGAGGCCTTGAGGCACAAAAGATTTCAAGGATCATGATAAGACCCTGATGCCCTGCCTCTAGTTTTTGTAGATAAAGCATCCATGCAGCCAAGATAAAGAAAACACTTGTCAGGAAAACACAACAGAAGGTGATACATTTTAACACTGAAACCTGGAGATGTGGTGTTTCACACCTGAATATATTCAAGAATGTATTCACATGCATCCTTGAGAGCCAGCATTGCATTCACATGAATATATTTATGAATGTGATTCTAAGAAAGGACATGGACATCATCCATATACAGTGAAGAAAATAAGTATTTGAACACCCTGCTATTTTGCTATTTCTCCCACTTAGAAATCATGGAGGGGTCTGAAATTTTCATCGTAGGTGCATGTCCACTGTGAGAGAGATAAACTAAAAAGAAAAATCCAGAAATCACAATGCATGATTTTTTAACAATTTATTTGTGTGATACAGCTGCAAATAAGTATTTGAACACCTGAGAAAATGAATGTTAATATTTGGTACAGTAGCCTTTGTTTGCTATTACAGAGGTCAAACGTTTCCTGTAGTTTTTCACCAGGTTTGCACACACTGCAGGAGGGATCTTGGCCCACTCCTCCACACAGATCTTCTCTAGATCAGTCAGGTTTCTGGGCTGTCGCTGAGAAACACGGAGTTTGAGCTCCCTCCAAAGATTTTCGATTGGGTTCAGGTCTGGAGACTGGCTGGGCCATGCTAGAACCTTGATATGCTTCTTACGGAGCCACTCCTTGGTTTTCCTGGCTGTGTGCTTCGGGTCGTTGTCGTGTTGGAAGACCCAGCCACGACCCATCTTCAATGCTCTGACAGAGGGAAGGAGGTTGTTCCCCAAAATCTCACAATACACGGCCCCAGTCATCCTCTCTTTAATGCAGTGCACTCGTCCTGTCCCATGTGCAGAAAAACACCCCCAAAGCATGATGCTACCACCCCCATGCTTCACAGTAGGGATGGTGTTCTTCGGATTGTACTCTTCATTCTTCTTCCTCCAAACACGCTTATTGGAATTATGACCAAAAAGTTCTATTTTGGTCTCATCTGACCATAAAACTTTCTCCCATGAATCCTCTGTATCATCCAAATGGTCATATGCAAACTTAAGACGGGCCTTGACATGTGCTGGTTTAAGCAGGGGAACCTTTCGTGCCATGCATGATTTCACATCATGACGTCTTAGTGTATTACCTACAGTAACCTTGGAAACGGTGGTCCCAGCTCTTTTCAGGTCATTGACCAAGTCCTGTCGTGTAGTTCTGGGCTGATTCCTCACCTTTCTTAGAATCATTGAGACCCCACGAGGTGATATCTTGCATGGGGCTCCACTCCGATTGAGATTGACCGTCATGTTTAGCTTCTTCCATTTTCTAATGATAGCTCCAACAGTGGACCTTTTTTCACCAAGCTGCTTGGTAATTGCTCCGTAGCCCTTTCCAGCCTTGTGGAGGTGTACAATTTTGTCTCTGGTGTCTTTGGACAGCTCTTTGGTCTTCGCCATGTAACAAGTTAAAGTCTTACTGATTGTATGGGGTGGACAGGTGTCTTTATGCAGCTAACGACCTCAAACAGGTGCATCTGATTCAGGATGATACATGGAGTGCAGGTGGACTTCTAATGGGCAGACTAACAGGTCTTTCAGGGTCAGAATTCTAGATGATACACAGGTGTTCAAATACTTATTTGCAGCTGTATCACACAAATAAATTGTTAAAAAATCATGCATTGTGATTTCTGGATTTTTCTTTTTAGTTTATCTCTCTCACAGTGGACATGCACCTACGATGAAAATTTCAGACCCCTCCATGATTTCTAAGTGGGAGAAATAGCAAAATAGCAGGGTGTTCAAATACTTATTTTCTTCACTGTATTTAATGATAATAAAATGCACTCTTGTTTCCGCTCAATGTCAAGAGTTGTACCTCAAGTTTACAATAAGTGTGTGTCCTGTTCAAAGAATCAACATCTGGTCATGCTACTGCTTTATTCATGAGGTAGATGGAGGAGCTTTAGAAGGGATGCGAACATGAGACCTGAGACGTTGCCCAAATTCTTAACAAGATAGGACGACGAACGTAAACACAATCTCGTGCAATTTGACTATCAATCAGACCAGCATGTCTCTGGGAGAGTGCTCCTAATTATGGACCAAATGAACATTGACTGTTTTCTAATGGAATTATTCAGACAGACCGTGTTTGTGTGGTTCAGCTGTTGGTTTAAAATTCAGTCTTTAGACTTTCACATTACAGTTAGGATATTTTTAGCAAGTGACAGTTTTTTCAAGAAGTTCAGAAGGCAGATCATTATTAAAAAGATTTTGCTTTTCTAGCCAGATCTGCCAAGCACACTGCCCTTATTATTACCCTTTCTTGAGGATGTCTTGGCAGACAACCATTATTAGCATGCTGAAGAGTCCTGTAAAATAGTATGACACAGTCGGCCGTGTAATTCCTATGGTGACAATTTCAGTAAACGGGGTTGAAATAAGCACAACATAAAAAGTTAGGCAAACATCAGTGGCGGTGGCGATGGGGGGGCTGAAGTAGAGATATACTCTCTGAATAATAATTAACTGAGGGATGCAAGTAGGCGTTGCAATCTGTTGGCTTCTGCTGCTGTCACTGTAAATTGCTCTGAGAACCAAACCAGAGGAAGTGAACATGCTCCCGGACCAGATCCAATGCTGCAAACTGACGACAACCATTGGGTTGACCTAAGAAGCAGTGGCGCTGTCCATGGTAGCTAAACATCTTCTGTGTACAATGCTTCTTTCAGTTGCAGCTCACGGTCACTCGAATTTAGACCTGAGACAAATCATGCACGAACGACACATCATCCTCGATTGGAGTCAGCAGAGCTTTGTGAATCTTGACGAAAGTCATCATTAAAGTTGCATAATGCCGCTTGACTGCCAGCGACAATAACTCATGACATCTGTCTCAGTGTTCCATGTCGGCTGTCACAAGCAATTAGGACCTGGTCTGAAAAGTAATCACTGAAAATATGGATAACAGTGGATACTGGAGGCCATTTCAAGTTTGTCTGGGAAGTGTCATCACTCTGAAATGGCCGGGTTTAATTTGTAAAAATGCCTCACATACTTATTAAATACCTTCAAAGTATAAAATGTAATGGTATGCATGACTGATGAATGATAATGTAAAATGATAGATGAACAGATGAAATCCCACTATAGGCAGTCACAGCACAAAACTACTTTTTTTTTCATAAATAAAAAATCAAAAAAAAAAAAAATCCCTCATGGGCACCAGGCATGGGATAATAATAAATAAAGTCACAAATGACACAATAAATGAAAATTAAATTGCCATCCTCAGTATTTTGCCATGTGAATGTGTGTGTGTTTTCCTTGCCGCCCGCCTCCAAACATTTTGTGCATTGGTTCCAGCACTTTGGCACGTTTGTTCAATAGAGCAATGGCATGAACGGAACAATCTCTTTACATTGTGGGTGGAGGCAGCGCCACTAGCATACACATAGAGTGCAGAAGAGTGTAACATAGTAGAAATTTAATTCATAGATCACAATATATTGTCATGTATTTCTATTATATTTTAATTGCACTTTTCTTAAATATAAATATTTTTTACAACATATGCATTTTATACAATGTGTACACTTGCTGGTGGTGGTGCATAACAGATGCACTAAACAAAAGCAAAAAACAACAACAAAAAAAAAAAAAAACATGGGCATATGCTAAATAGAAACAATGTCATGCCAGTGGGGGGCTGTTATTAACATGATCCCCTGTCAACACATTTAAACTGTCCCTTCAGTTTAGTTTCATGTTAGGAAAGCCAGTCAGTGATGAAAAGGAGAGAGAGAAAACCTATGAAGAGTGGATTTTGCTTTGGGGAAAGGTAAATCTATTTACAGTGGCAATGTCTGGGGAACAAGGGAAGGAGGGGTGCTTCTAAAGAGGTTTCACCAATGTACAAGGCAAATAAACAAATAGTACACTATGGAGGGAGGCTTCAAAGCCAGCAGGTTGATATTTAAAAATAATCCCATTAGCATACTGTCCACTGAAGGATATTGTTTGGAGAAAAAAAAAAGCCATTGAAGCACATGATAAAGCCAATTACAACTATATCAACGGCGGTAATACAATTACCTTCTACACTAATGATAATGGTAATTAAACAGAAGCCAGAGAATCATAACTCTCGCTGAGAATATGCTGGGCTTGGAAATATGGTGAACAGAATTCATATTCAGATAACGTTCACGAGGAAAAGACCTCATTGCCATCATTCAGGCCCCCCTGAAAATAATTACAGACTGTCATATCCAAAAAGACATACGGTACAGAGGGATACAGTTGGGATTCTTGCCTAACATAACAGTTTGTCTGTGTTGTCTCTTCAGAATGGGTGGCGTCTCCGCTCAAAGCTTGCATGTCTGTCTTTTAGAGGCCCTTATGTCTCAAGTTAACACCTGTCATTATGTTTCACAGCAAGTGTTGCAGAGACAGCGTCCTCTGTTGGTTACATAGCCTCTTCAACCAAATGGCTTGGTAATTGGTTATTTTTTTTCCCGTAAGTGTGGGAACAGCTGCATGCAATTTTACTGTGTTAACTGTGTACGGTGACAACTCCCTAAATAGCAACTTCTTCAAATTGCAATCTTGGAATCAATCAAATGGTGTCTTCTTTGCCCTGAAGTGCGGCAAGTGACTCTCCAGGTATTTTTTGCCAGATGTCTTATTTGGAATTTATCAGCAGGTAATATCCCAGAGCAACTACTGTGTATCTGATAACCGGCGGTGCACAACCCCTCACTTCCTCCTCCATTTCCTGAGAGCAGGCCTTCAGAGGGAGCATTGCAGTACTGATAAAACTCACTCAACCCCTTATTTGTTGGCTTGCCAGGGCAAAGAAGCATTGCATTGGGGATGATGGTCTCTGCAGTGGCAGATGTGAGAGTCCTCGCCTTTCACCTGCTCACCTTTACACACCATATGCTTAAAAACAGTCCACCAGTTACGTGGGTGACTTTTGCTCGACATGCTTTTAAGGTTCGAGAGGCAGTGTAGACGTTAAATGGCTTAATTTGCATCTCCTTGAATTTTCACCGCTGCCTGCATTCTTTGAGAGGTCTATTGCAGAACGAATGGTGGTTGCGGTCCAAAAAAAAAAAAAAACCTTCCAGAACCACTAAAAACCCACATAAGGTCAGGGAATTTCTTTTTCTATGCACTGCATTTTCCTTTGAAACCTTAAAAGCCATTAGTTCAGCAATGCACATCAATGTGTGATACAATAGGACTCGGAATGCTGCCTTTTAGCCATTAAATAGGAGCAAACGTCAGCGTAGATAGATGGATTGAAAAGCCTATAAGACCTAAATAAAGGGCTAAAGAATGAAACCATTGAGGCAGGGTGGGAAAAATGAGAAAATAACAAAATGGAAAAATATAGTTTGAATGAGGGCACATTTAGAAACACCTAAGCAAAGTCACATTCTAAAAATCTAATTTAAAAAAAGTCAAAATATAATAAAATCTGAATATTATGAGAATCACATACAAAGATTATGTAAGTAGAAAGTTGAAATATTTGTACAATTAAAATGAAAAAAAAAAGCAGCACATCTTTTTTAGTCAAAAACACCTGATTTTGACCAAAAAACTGAAAATGAGCTTTTTTTTTCTGCAGAGCAAATTGGGTCAGGGTGACTAATTAGATTAAGGATTAAATTAACATACCTAGACTATGCAATTTGAAACCAACATACAAGACTTTACATCAAGTAATGTGTGAAAATGGAGGAGACATTAATTTGGGGAATCTGACCAATTTTGCACATGTAAACGTAGTGACTACTGTGATGTATATAGCTGTCCTTAGGGATGGAAGACAAAATGACTCTTGTCTTATTTAAACCTCAGTTTAGTAGTCTTTAAACTGAGGTTTAGTCTTTAAACCTCAGTAGTCTTTACTTTGGTTTGCATTGTAGCACCATGGTAAGGCCAAGCACTCTTCCGTAGTGTAGCTTCAAAATGCTCACTTTAGCAGGTTTGGTTGAGTAATTCAGGAGTGGAACAACAGGAATCAGCTTGTGGTGGAAGTGGTTACAAACCCTGATTGTGAGCAGGTCCTTCAGAGACTAATGCAGAGAATCAACCTAATGGGCAATTCTCAAGGCATCAAATGTACCTTATTTGTTTACTCGGTTTGTATTAGTGAAAGAACTAAACACATCAGTGATTGATTAACAGAACACAGAGACTATACATATGCTCAGCCTTAGTTAGCCTTGTTGGAAATCACAACGGCAACAACAAAACCGCTCAGTATGATGCTGTGCAGTTGGTTTCCAACAGTGTTCTCCATCTTTATAGAGCCTAGAGCCCTGGTGGGGGGGTTGGGATTGGGAGATAAAACATTGAATTAAAATAGTGCAAAAAACACACAAAATGCATACTGAATTGGTGCAAGCATGGAGTTTGCTTTCCAGAGAGAACACGATAATAGCGTGGTTTGATGTGCGTGAGTGACAAGTGCATCACGTTTCTACCATCAACAACAAAATTCCAGTCTTAAAGGGCACCTATTCTCCTTATAAGTACTCGCAAATGTGACCAACCACAGCAAGTCCTTGGAGGCACGCCTATAAGCGGCAAACATTGTGGAGAAAAAATAAATTAAAAATGGAACTGAGGGACGGAGATGAAAAAGAGAAGCGCATTAGTGGTGGTTGTTAGGAGAGCAAAAAATGTAGTTTGCTGTCACAAACAGTGATTTGACCATATAGTACGTGTATATACTTGTGTCATTCCAGAGTTGACTTGCAGTTAAGGAGATTCATGACCAAATACACATGCACTGAAACACCCACCAGTTTATCTATGAAGTGTTGTGCTACTAGTGTGGAAGCCATCTGCAGGAAGAAAACAATCACCATTTTTCCTGACCAATATGACACTCCTTGAGGGCAATATAGCAACTGGGCATTACTCATTTGAAGAGGTGTACTCATGAGCCGTGTTCTGGACTCAAGTGTACAGATCGTTGCAAGCTGGAAGAATAAAATGTTAGTGTCATTAACAGCGGGGTTGGAAACATATAGCTCAATGAAAAACAATTTCGGAAGCCTATGATTCTGTGAGGAGATGTGCATCTCAAACTATCAATTTTAAGCAGATTATTATTATATAGACTTCTTAGAAACTACTATTCTGAGGGGATTTCAACAGAGGTTTACTGAGGCTATGAGGCAAGTCCATCAACAACAACACACTTCAGCTCCCCTGAAATCAATTCTCGATGCCATTTCAAGCTTTCACTGATCCTCCATTTTCACTTGTATGGGACTGTGTGCATCACACACACACACACAAACAGATATCCACACACAAACAATGGGGGCACAAGGCTGATTGTCTTTTGTCCACTTGTGAAAGGCGGGCCACCTGGCTCCTGCTCACCTTCAATGGGGTTCATTATGGCTGGCATGCACTCGTCCAGCTGCTGCTTAACACCCAAGAGATGGACCTGTCTTGTGGCCCTCAACTCTTCACCTTGTTTTGCCAAAAAAAGACTGTGGGACGGTGTCTGGGCACTAACTGTCTCTTGTCTCAGTTTCACTCCCGACGGTTTCAAATAGCATCACAACAATAGCACTTTCTCCCAATCTAAAGATCTTGAGCTTGCTGTCTGTAAATTGAATGCTGTGAGATGTGAACTGATTTCCCATGTAATGGCAACGGAAATGCATCCCCTGTTAAAGATTACTGTGGCATGTAACAGCCCTTGAGTGGTCTGCTTTCCAGGGTTTAACATGGTTAAATGAGTCTGCTTGGATGATTAGGATTGACGATGGGGAGCGAGACAGAAGGGTGTGTGGGATGAGTTTTCTTGTCAGAATTTATAAAGGCGTGATGAGGTGTCACAAGCCTTTCTAAAACCCATAAACACACCAGCTCTCCTCACCACAGGCAGTAAAAGTAGAGTGACACTAAATGCAGCTCAAACTGACTCATTGCAAGTGAGGTGTTTGCATGTCTTAAGTTTAACGTAAATCTTCACAAGCATAATATTAAAACTCAACTGCTAGTGAATCGGAGACTCATTCTTTATTCATATACTTTAAGTGCTCAAAATGATTAAAATTAGATTTAACTCGACTGAGTGCTGGCATGGTATGGGAAAACTGGTCCAATGTGGGTGCACCTTAAGAGACAATTCTATTCTTCCCACTGGAGATGCTCAATCCCGGTTTTCTTATTGATATCTGTAGGCCTATCACAATAATTGATTAATGGAACGCTAAAAAAATAAAAACAAAGTAGATAATTTTGCCGGGCTCTATATATTTCGTTTGATTGCTTGAACACTGACAACCTGTATGTTACATTTGTTCAAAAGTAGTGACGAAGTAGAAGGCCGATATGACCAACGAGTGGTTAGGTCGGCAAAGTAAGTAAGGTTTTCTGTATCTTTGTTTTTTCTTTTATTACATTTAATTTACATTTAAACATTAAATGTTCTTGCCATTCCAGTTACAATGTTAAAAATACTCTTGAGAAATACAATTTTGTTGCTAAAATTGTCTAAAGTTGTCTTGTGACAGGCTTAGATAGCCGATATGCCGATAGTGTCCAGCATTTCATTCGTAATAACGGTATAAATCGATACCAATTTGGTGTACGTAGAAACTCTTCTCTCAAACTAAACAATACAATTGGACAAATACTGCAATATCCATCCATCCATTTTCTATGCCGCTTATCCTCACTAGGGTTGCGGGTATGTTGGAGCTTATCCCAGCTGTCTTTGGGCGAAAGGCGGGGTTACGCCGAGGGTTGCAGAAATACTGCAATATTCACAGTAAATTATTATTAGAAAAAGTGCCATATTTGTTTTCAACATTTTGTCTCTGCAAAAGTGATTATGAAATAATGACTAACAGTCATCAAAAACCCTGTGTTCCCTACTATCAAAAACACACCCATCCATCCGGGTATGTATCTTTGGGCAAGAGGCCATGTACACCCTGGACTAGTCACCAGCCAACAACAATTCACACTCACATTCATACCTATGGACAATTTGGAGTCACCAATTAACCTTTTGGAATACCCGGAAACTTGACTGAACAGCTTTAGTACTTAAAAGTACTAAAGGGGAGGTACTAGATCAGCTTGAGCAACTTAAAGAAAAGCATATTTTTTGAGCCTTCTGAGTTAACTTCATTCATGTTTGAAGGCAATATTTTACTTCCTATGTTGAGAGACTAAGGGGTGAGCAGAAGACGCCACACTATATGCAACAGAAAATCGTTTTTTGGAGGAATGGGGGAGGCCCCAGCTGTATTATGTTATCAGAAGGGAGGCTTACTGTGCCACAATTTGAAAAAGAATAGTGTATCAGAGCACACACAGTTGGTGCTCCAAAGCATGGCAGGAAGGAACTGGATTGCAGTGAGTGTGCCCAAAGTTAACATGCCTGAGCGCTCCTGGATGGAAGTGTTTCTTTCCTCTATGCAAAAAAAAAAAAAATCATATTAAAAAAAAAAAGACCTGCTGTCTTCCTACATTTTGAGGCCCAAATCCACCCCCATTTTTTATTTATTTTTTCTTACGTTACTTACAATAAAATATTAAAGCTTTCATCGTCCTTTCTAGGAAAGGCTTCGACATATCCAACCCTCCCACAGGACAATAACAATCATCCTGTGCTTAGGTAAAAAGATTTTTTAAAAAGTTGCTAGCATGAGGCTCATCGTGAAAAAAAGACTCAAAAGAAATGAAGTTAAGCAAGACGAATTTACCAAAGTATTCTCTGGAAAGGCATAGAATAAACCACAAACCAGTGACTCCATCTCCACAAATTAAGCGTGTGTGTTGGGTATGCGTGTGAAAGAGAGTCATGATTGTGTTTTCAGTTGTCCCCTCCCTGAGGAGGTGACATGGTTGCTATTGTAATTCCACTATAATTTCCTGCATTGCAGTGGCGACTGCAGACTTGTCACTCATGAGGAAAAGAGAATGGGCCTGTCAATCAGCGAGCAACCTATTACTGCAGCAGAGCCTGTAAAGGCCTGCATTTTAGCATATCTAAATTTTAACACCCTGTCCAACTGCACACAGGTCGATTAGTGAGACAGGCTACTGGGATGGAATATGGCAGAATTGGAATAAGAGAGAATAGGAAACAAGAAAAAAAATCATCCTTGCAGTCTGCTATACACTGCCATAGTGTGAACAAGTTTTAGGGCTGCACAAAAAATGTAAAGAAAACCATTTTGATTGATGCAAACCTATAGAAAAAAAATGTGTATGATGAGCAGCATCAAACAAATTTTACTCATGGCCCCAAAGCAATGGAAGCAATCACATTAATTGACTTGCATGTCTGCTTGATTTTAAAAAGTGACTGGTCAAATGTTTTTCCCATTAAGAAAGTTGGAGACCACTGGACGTTTCTGAATTGTGTGAAGCAAAAGTACTGTATACAGCCCTGAAATGGTGTGCATGTGTGTGTGCACTTAAAAAAAACCCAAAATCTCAATTCTGGGAAAGAAAATTGTGATTCACATTTTTGTGCAGCCCGAGCAGGTTTATGGGGTTAGTCAGGACAAATACATGTTAAATAGACAGGGGACTTTCCTTCAGGTTCCCCAGAAGAGTCAGTGATTATAAATGACAGCCTTCCCCAAAATGACAGCTTATCTGCGGAGGACCACAGTGCAAAAACAGCTTGAATGCATGCAGCTGATAGCATCTGGACTGAAAATCACCTCAGAGTGAAAAGCTGACAAAAACACTGGCAGTTGTTGCAAAGTTGGCTCAAAAAGGACTGGAAGTATTAAAAATTCAAGTAATACGAGGTGACTTGAGCAGGATACGCTGTGTGACAGGTAGATTGGGAGGCGGCAGGGTGCTTCCCAGCTGTGTGCCTCAACCCAAGCAGCGCTCTAACCAGAATACAATCCATCATGCAGCCTGTCACAAGTATGACACGACAGGCAAAACCGTTTCCTGTCAAGACAGAAAAATACACAATAGAGAACTGGGCAGAGGTAAACAAAGAAAAAATAATGGAATTTCTGGCAGGAGAAGTTTAAAAAAATATTAAAAACAGCATGAATGCTGATTGGCATATTTGGGAAAAGGGAGCCTTAACTTCCATTCAAAAAGGGGAAAGTTTAAGAAAGTAAACGTATTGCTCGAGCCTCAACTAAGAAAATGGGATATGTTCCAAAAACCACATTGACTATATCCAGCCTGTTCACACATGAATTTAATAAATGTACTCTGATTATCGGAAAACTGTCGTCATTTTGCCCAATGCCTGTAAAAGCAGGTTTAAAATTGTGGCACAATATCCAAAATATCACAAAAGCCCATTCATCCATCAATTTTCTATGCCGCTTATCCTCACTAGGGTCGCAAGTATGCCGGAGCCTATCCCTGCAAAGTAAAAATTGAAACGTCTCGTATTACCAATTCATGTATATTATAGTATTCATGAAGCCCACAGAGAAGCATGAAGACGGGGGAATGTTTTCACAACAGCTTTCACCTGTGGATTTGCAAAATCTGCTCAAGCAAAACTTTGCCTTGTGTTCTGTCTGAAAAGCCCATAAAGAGCGCATATTGCTTGTTTCAATGGGTGGGTAAATGACAAATGCTGCAATTTCTTTGGAAAGCAGCAATGACTCAGATAGTCACACACCAGTTGAATATTTAAAGTCTAAATCAATTTAACACAACATGTAGGATTGATATATTGCTGGTGTTGGATTTCCAAGAGCCAGTCTGTTGACCGTAAGAGGGAGAATTCAAACTGACACATTTAAGTTCTTCAACAGTGGAACCTCCAATGCAGGGATGCATGCCTACAAATTTAAAAGGGGATACAGTTGCATAGAAATGGGCATTAAAGATGCTAAAACTGATCCAATGGTAGTCATCCATCCACACTATCACTTATCCGATGTTGGTTCGCAACCTAGACAGGAAAGCCCAAACATGTGTCTCCCTGGCCATCATCTGGCTCCTCCCGGCGGATCCCAAGGTGTTCCATTTGAGAGACCTAATGTCTTCAATGTGCCTACTGGCATCCTACTGGTCGGACATGCCCTGGACCACTCCCAAAAGAGGTGTCCAGGAGGGGTTATGACCAGATGCTGAAGCCACCTCATCTGGATCCTCTCAATGCGGTTCCTCCCAGATGACAGTACTTCTCACTTTGTCTCTAAGAAAGAACCCAGCCACCTTATGAAGAAAACTCACTTCCTCCACTTGTACCTGCAATTTTGTTTTTTTGGTCACGACCCAAAGCTCCCTCTTCATTACAACGAACCTCAGATGAGGTCTTTCTCTCTCACAAGCCCGTCCTCTCTTCCTCTTATGACTGCTGTCATCTGCCTTACCTTTCCTTTGTGTTGTTCTCTTTTGTACTATATGTCCGTTTTTCTATAGCCACAACTGTGTTTCTGGCGTACGGCACAAAAGGGCTCCGCGGAGGGGGTGGTTATCGATTGAATTGAGTCAGCTTTGTCTACTTTAATTCATTAAACCCCACTGTCAATGACCATTGGGTAATTTCAATAATACAAAGTAATGACTGCATGCTTATCCATGTTAAGCATAGGTGTGCTGTGGAAGCACAATTCATTCATTCATTTTCTACCGCTTATCCTCATGAGGGTCGCGGGGGTGCTGGAGCCTATCTCAGCTGTCTTCGGCGAGAGGCGGGCTACACCCTGGACTGATCGCCAGCCAATCACAGGGCACATATAGACAAACAACCATTCACACTCACATTCATACCTATGGACAATTTGGAGTTGCCAATTAACCTAGCATGTTTTTGGAATGTGGGAGGAAACCCACGCATGCACGGAAGAACATGCAAACTCCACACAGAGATGCCCGACGATGGAATTAAACTCAGGTCTCCGAGGTGTGTGGCCTGCACGCTAACCACCCGCACACCGGGCAGCCCTTGAAGCACAATAAGAAAGCTTATTGCTTATTGCTGATTGTGATTAATTGGTTCCAACCCAGTTTAACATTCTAAATATGGTATTTAACATTATAAGAGACATTAAATAACACCCCTATAGTCACCTTTATACACATATTACCCAATATAGTAGACATTATTACACAACGTTAATGCCACTAAGTCGCACCCTGCTTGGGCAGCATTTACCTATTTCCCTCAATTTGACGCAAACGAATTTACAACCGTCATTTATTCTTTTTTATAGTTTTATTATATATTGCGGCTGTCTGTTCATGTCTTTCTAAACGTCCACAGGGGATCAAATAATTAATTCCTCCACTATATGCTAATATATCACTAATATGCTAATATATCTTAAGGTTTCATCCAGGCGTTGGAATTAAGATCTAATTGTGTACTCTATGTGAACAAGACAAATCTTCAGATAAAGTGCTACAAACACGGGCATCTCGAAACCAGCTTTACAGAGCCAATTATGCAGGTCTATCCGTACGTTGTGACAGATTCTAATTGCAGTTGGAATGGAAACTGGGGAGAGGGGGAAGCAACAACAACATAAGGAGTGCAGCAAAGCTAATCAGAGAGGATTTATCTTCCATCAGTACATTGCACTGTTTCATCTCCTCCTTGCTTAAAAAGCCGAGTGGTATCACAACCAATCTGATCCCTCTCACAAGTTGCGCTGCATGCTTTGCAAAAACACATTTCAAGAAAATAGAGGGGGCCCTGTGGATGCAATCATATTACACACTTGTCATCTTAAAAGGTCATCATATCAGTTTGCTCCAAACTCGCAAGCTATTCCAGTAAAGCAATCATCATATGTATTTATGTACATGCATTGTATATGCAACAGGACTTACAATATGCTGCTTATTTTGTTTCCTTGATGAGTCGTAAAGGGGGACGGAAAAAGGTGCCATAAAACTGCGTTGTACATAAGTTTTGACAATCCTGAGAGGAGGATGTTGTTAGGAGTGCGACAGTCGCAATCAAATGAATGCACCTCAGCACGGGAGCGTCTTGACTGCTTCCAACACATCAGATCGATGACAGCAGCAGGCGCTACGTGCCCGAGTGTGTGAGCATTATGTATGACTCTGCTTTCATCACAAGTGGTCAGTATGAGGCAACCATTCATCTAGCCTTGATTGTTGTCTTTTCTTTGCTGACAGCGCGGCACCAGAATGTGTCACCGTCCCTACAGTCGCACTACTCCCACATAGTCGTTATAGTCAGCATGAGCTTAACATGTAAGCATGTGGAGGCTTTATTCAACTCACATGTACCACCCTTGCTGCTTTTGTGCAGCCAGACATTCCTTGACAATGGGTTTCCCCTATGGATTCTCCGCCAGTCTCTCTATTTAACCATTAATGTGATGCAATTGTGTCAATGCTGGGATTCAACCCCATTGGTACGTTTTTAATTATGCCTAATTTCTACATGCATTAATAAAAAAAAAAAAAAAAAGAACATGTATCTCAGCCTAAACACAAGAATTCTGAAATGTTGGACTTTTTTTCTGCAAGAACATCAAAGCCAAAATCAAATCCGAGAAAATCAATGATGCCATGACACAATTTAAGACAAATACGCAAGTCCAATCAGATTGTGAGATTGGTGTGTACCAACCCCTGTTATGTATCACAACAGAAGTCAGACATTTTTTAACCCCTCTCTGACAAATAACTCAAAGCCAACTCTGACATCTTACATGAAGGGTGCAACAGTACAGGTAACACATGGTAGGTTCCATCTCTGTATTAGGGCTACGTTTCGGTCAGGTTCTGTGGGTGATGATTATTTTATTGTATTGTTACGAGTGTCCTTGAACCCTGAATTACAGGGTTAATAGTTACAGCATGCAGCATTCTTATCTCCTCAATAATGGAAGCATGTTGCTTTTATGCACTCTTTGTCCATTTACAAAAATAAGTGTACAGCAGCTTGGGCACATAGCTAAAGAAATCCGCCAGATCTGAGTCGTCTCCACAATTTGTTGATGAAGTCGGTCAGGACGCGGCATGGCGGTCAAGTGGTTATCGCGCAGACCTCACAGCTAAGAGACCAGGGTTCAATTCTACCCTCGGCCATCTCTGTGTGGAGTTTGCATGTTCTCCCCGTGCATGCGTGGGTTTTCTCCGGGTACTCCGGTTTCCTCCCACATTCCAAAAACATGCTAGGTTAATTGGCGACTCCAAATTGTCCATAGGTATGAATGTGAGTGTGAATGGTTGTTTGTCTATATGTGCCCTGTGATTGGCTGGCGTCCAGGGTGTACCTCACCTCTCGCCCAAAGACAGCTGGGATAGGCTCCAGCACCCTCCGCGACCCTCGTGATGAAAAAGCGGTAGAAAATGAATGAATGAATGAATGAAGTCGGTCAGGACCACTCTGCTTCACACTCCCATATACACTCTGGTAAAATCATACCATCACTATCACACACCATTAATGGTAATGGTAATGGTTTTTATTTCATTTGAACATTCATCAGATTACAATTGAGTGCATCCCATAATCAGTTCACAGTTCCACATGTCCAAAAGGAGTAGGAAGAAGCAAAGCTTATTAAATCCTACCCCTCCATCTGGTACTTTTACAATCCGTAACTGTTACATTTGTTCACTTCCTGCTTTCCATAATACAATTTAAGGTTTTTTTTTTAATAATGCACCTCGTACAAGGTGATATTGCTGGGACCATTGGACAGTTAAATGTTTTGTTTTGTTTTTTTAAACTATATTATAACTGCAGCTGTATGCAACATGGGGTATTATATTATATAGAGATTTTGTAAATGTGTATTTATTAAGGATGAAGTCACTTTTCCAACCAGGTTTGCCTCAAGTTCCTTCATGTATAGGATATTTCCCGATTCTCAACAGTCCTGGATGCAGTATCAGTTCCCCCCTTATTTCTTCGGCATTTCAACTCAGTGACAGCAACTCTCTAATATCCCTGCCTCCTTCAAAATGTATTGCATATTCACAATGAATAGGCTTTTATTTTTTTTATTCAGAATACTTCCAAAATGTTAGAGTAGACATTGCATAGGGATTAAAGGAAAACTGCACTTTTTGTGGGAATTTTGCCCATTATCCAAAGCTTCACATTTATACCAAAAAGTCATGCCGGTCCTGTTATCCATGTGTTTTGATGTGGGCTTTGATAACATGAACATGACCATTCAGTTCTCCATTTGGCAATGAGAGTGTACGGCCTCACATTGCAGCATTCACACATGATTTCAGGTAAAAGTGCAATACAACGTCATATATTCCATTACACCCATTCACATGATTTCTACCTGCACCTCTGTTTGTTGGCATGTTCTCAAAAGGAGAGACAGACAGAGAGAGTGAGAGAGAGAGAGAGAGAGAGAGAGTGTGTGTGTGTGTGTTTGGCTTCCCTGGGGGGGATGAAACAGTGGTATTCACCAGCCCTTATTAAAATGCCAGTCTGACCTGAACAGAGTTAGAGAAGGCACACGGGCGGCTGTCCTTGATTTTTCTCATCACATTCCAACCCTAAAACACACACAAGTTCCTATGCACCCACCATTCAATTACACACACGCTGATCGACCGAGTCTCACTTTGCAGTGGGGCAAGACCTGATGAACTTCGTTGTTTTCTTTGTCTGCAGCTCTTGCTCTCTTTGTCAATCTCCCTCTTCAGTACAAGGTGGTGAGGCCTTGTGGGGGGATTAGTAATGAGCCTTTGATACATTATACATGTGAACCTCTACTAGAATTCCTACATACTTAATTTCATTCAAGATTAATCCTTCCAAGTGTGGCTTTCAATGAGCACGTTCACAATACCCTTGACTCATTTCATTGTATTCATGTTGGGTAGGAACAACTGTCATTATATTAAAATAGGGGGCCATTTCAGCACATACAGTGCAAGGTTGAATGCTGAGATAGTTTATTATCATTTATTATATTTGCTCATGTTCATCAAGGTTGAAAAAACATCTCTGAACAGAGGGGAGGGGCTGAGACACCAGCTATCTCCTACATACAATATTGTCTTTTCAATCCCTTCATAAAATAGCAAAAAAAATGCATCTAACAAATAAAAATCCACAAATAAACATCCAAATCCACTTTTGGATTTCAAGTGCATTCATGATCATTGCTGCAACAATGAAGGAAACAAAGGTGATTCAACACAAATGACTGTGGCAGGTAGCCATCCCCTCAGAGTAGAGCTGTCCTATCTAGTCTTTGAGCATGAAATAATGAAGCCTGCTTGGATGAGAGACTAAATGTCTTCAATGCCCTGGGAATACAATGACCTGGATACTGTAAATGAGTGTATTCACAGACATACCTATGCAAAAAAAGGATGCACATACAGGATGGGTTCCATACAGTTTTTCACGTAAGGAACCATCATTTTTAACTTGTATGAATAAATATATGAGGCAGTAGAATGGTATTAAATACTGGATTTGTCAGTCAGTGAAATGAAAAATGTCCAAAAGAAACAATTGAATTCAGGAAGCTGTGATCATTTGAACATGATCAATATCGTCCGATTTCCATGATCACCATATGCCGATAAATGCCTGTCAAAGCTGATCACAAAAAGCTAGGGCTGGGCGATATAATATAATATAATAAATATAATAATATAATATAAAAAATATAGATATTATATTAATATTGATAAGCACAATATCAAAAACAAGCATCGATACAGACACGGTTTATGTGTGGTTGTTTAATGAACATAATGAACATGAACATTTCTAAAAAATATATATATGTATATACTATATATTGAACAGTTAATTTCTCATGAACAGTATTTGTCTTACTACTTAACATGCATCAAATTAAATTCAGGTTTGTGTCAAATATCGTAAGCTTAAACCTTGATCGGAGCATCCCCATTTAAAACCATAAACTATACCATTTAAAATGTTTATTTCACCCTTCTAAAGAAATGCTGCTTGAGGTGACACCCAATGAAAAAATTCCCATCTGATCTGCATTCATTCCTGACACTTGATTTCTCATTCATTTAGGCAGAGGAAGACAAGTGCTACTAAAGCGCCACATCCTCTCACAGAGAGCTCACCTTCAGAGCCTAATGAACACGCTGAAACTCAATGAATTTTAATTTGCCATTATATTGAGACAAGGGATGAAAGCTGGTGAATTTATTAAGGGGGAAATTGAAACGAAAGGGGACACACTTTGTGATTTTCACCACAATCTCCATGAAAAGAATGACAAAAAAGAATTAGCTTTGAAGCTATAATCTCCACCTTAATGGATGTAGAGGTACTTAAAGGGGTGTCTAAGCTTATCTTCTTACTCGGTTTCTCTCATGCACCTCCAATAAAACTTACTTGGCCAGAGAGTGACACAAAACAACGACAAGAAGGTAAACAACAAGGTGCTGGTATTTTGTTTTCTTTACTTGCATGTTTTATTTGCTGCAAAGATTAAAAACATAAGTCAGGGAATGTTTCCTTTCATACATTTCACCTTGAAGAAAGGCAATGTGTTATAAAAGTAATTAGAGTCTCTGGAGGTTGCTTTGTGAGTATTATATTGCATATTTGAGTATATAACTAGGACATTCACGTGTATACGCAACTGCATTCAAACTACATCTGTGCATTGTACTGTATGTGCTTGTGCCGTGTAAGCACCATTATAATTAGCAACTGACCTAGCAAATACTTCAACCCCTCCACCCAACAGCCATGCTCCTCCATCATGCATGGGTTCAAATTTTTTTGCATAGAGTACAGGATTATGATGTACTGTTCAGTAAATGCATATCATATAAACACATTATTTCTTGTCACATCAGGGCAATCTGCACAGTGCATGTTGCTTTTTCTTTCCCTTTTTACCATTAAATGCTTCATGATGATTAAAAAAAATACATTCAAATAAATACACAAGTAATAAAACATATGTAAAGAGTGAGTGTGTGAAAAAGCTTTCCAAACCAGTAACACTACACTATGTTGCCTCCTTCCCTCAGACATTGATAAACAGATGGTGGTTCCATGGGCAGTTCCAGCCTCCTCATCAGAAGCAATTAGGTACTCCGTTTCCCGCTCAAGGACACTTCCACACAGAGTTCAGTAACCCTTGCCCAATCTATTACTGGACAACATCTCTGTCTTGTGAACAGGAGAATCCATGTGAAAAGGATATTCTACGTGCTTTAAAAGAGTGTCAGTTAATGTTAATGTTAGCAGTGTAATAAGACACTAGTGTCAATAATAACAGTTTGCATTGCATCCCATTGGGCATCCTTTAAATTGGTTCTGTGTTCATAGGATCTGTGCCTATTAAAGAGACAGTAATAACTGTGAAAAGTATTGATTTTTTTTTGTTTCATTTAATTCTTGTATTTAGTGTTTTAATTATATTATGTGCACAGTGTGAGTTAGTGTTCATTTATGAGTAATAATAATTTTATGAGTTCCGACTTGTAATAGTAATGGAACTCCTTTCGTACCCCGAGGACCTAAAATGTAAAAAACAGCAGGTTGACACAGATAACGCAAGTAATGCATAAGCATCATGGCAAGCCACACCTCTCCGTTATGACGGCAAGGCATCGTCTGTCTCTTATCTCTCTGCAGTACCCTTGCCTGCATAATGTGGTGTAAACAAATAATACAACAGGCGACTATAGGGTTGTTATTTTATGTCTACAGGGCTCTATGTTAAAAATTGTATATATATACAAAATCATTAAATTTTCCATGCTCTATGAAAATATTTCATCTATTAATATTAAAGCATACTTTGCGGAAATTCACTGATCGTGGTCAGATTTGGAACTGATTAAACGCAAATGGGTGACGACTGTACATACAATTGTGTTCTGCCATTTATCTTTCTGTTAATAAAATACAGGGAAAATGATGGCCATCTTTCAAGCACTTGTAAATGATGATTAATTAATTTGAAAATGGATTAATCTGATTAAAGATTGTAATTATTTGACAGCCTTAATAAAATGTACAATCAAATTAAGCTCGTCATCAAATCAATCCAGCTCCACAGTATGACAAACGGTGTAGGAGATACAGCGTGAAGTACCATCACAAACTAAAAGGCAAGAATTTTCAAATTGAACTGCAACCTGCCTGGTGTACATGAACTTGTATCCCTCCCAATTGTGATACAATAACACACTGGTGTGCCTTTAAACTATTATTTTTCAATAATGCATGTCTTTCCAAAAAAATGCAGCCCTGTTTCTGTGGCAACTCATTTCCATCAGCACTGAATGCCAAGCATCATAAAATAAGACAAGGTTACATAAGCCTGATGTCCGGAAATGACTGCAAATTGAAGGCTGGTCAGTGAAAAGAAGCTGGAGAAATTGCAGTCCAATGAAAAAGAACAAACACAAAGTTCAGCCCATGACGTTGGATAAATGTAGCCCCACGCTCAAGGTAAAACACACGGTTCTGGCAAACTTTGCACCGTGTTTGATTTATCCCGGAGAGGGTTGAACCTGGATGTCATGAAACTCCACCTACAGCTCATCCTCCTACTCCTCCTCCCTCCCCATCACTTCCATTGGAGTGAGCGAGCCCTCCCACACATCACACAGCTACCTGTCATTCCACTGGTAAACATTCCATCATTCCTCAAGGAGAGCCATAAAGCAGTCGTTACTCTCCGCATGATGCACCAAGACTCCACCAGAACAATTGTACGTGTTTAAAGTCTGAAGATATCTGCGCCAGTTTAAAGCTGAGGGTATTGAAAGGAAGATATTTTATTTTCAAAAGTAAGATGGGGTGTTCCCTAGAGCAAAAGAGAAAATAGAAAAGAGTTACATGGTGTTCTTGTTGCCTAGATACAGGAAAAGAGGGTGCTCAATTCTTCCCTCGGTTGGGTAGCTGATGCTTAAATTGAAACACGCATGTAATTCAAACTGTGCAACATGTGATCTTGAGCTCCATGAGCATCTTCCAGGCTGTGAAGCCTCTCATCCAGACAGTACAGAAACAGCATTTCTTATGGAAAGGATTCCAAAAAAGCATCTGATCCACTGTGATGAGGCTGTATTTCTGCACCAGTTTCATGTTGCACCCAAACTGTTTTGTCATTTGCTCACGTGGATTAACATACCACCCCCCCATTCTCTCAATGGCACGCATTTCGAAACACAAGCTGCTTGCATGCGTCTCCCATTTGTGTGTACAATGTGTGTGTGTGAGAAAGAAGTGCTGATTTCTGACTGCCAAGCCCACAGGAAAAACAAAGCTCATTACAAACTCTGAAAGATTTACATGCTATTATAAAATGACTCCAACAGTTCATTTACTTACTTGTGTTTTTTGTATGTTTACTTCTGTATTAAAGAACGGATTAACTGATTAAAACCACATCTAATAAAGGTTGTCATTCCTCTCCGCTGGGGGAGGACGACTGGTGTGTGGCTCGGCTTGTGAGGAACACAAATAATGTTCCTGAATGTGTTTGTGACATAGACAGCTTTACGGCAGGAATAATGCACCTTCCAGAAAGGCAAATTGTGTTCTAAGATGTTAAATTAGCATTTTACGAGGCAGGTCTTAATTTGTGGCTCTCAGATGAGATTGTCAACAATGATGAGGCATATGACAACTCTGTATTACTTTTTTCTGTTTCACATTTATCTGAAGTAATTACTGGCATCTGTTTCATTGTATTATGTACTGTGTTTTCAAAACACCATGGAATATTTATATTTGTGTTCCCTTTGTGGGTAAAAAAATATATATGTAAGTAATTGTAACATCAATCCTGACAGCTCTTAAGCCTGATTAAAAGCCTCAAGCAATGCATTTTTGATGGAAAGAAAGAATCAACTCAGAGAAATACCTTTTGCGAAGATAATTTCAATTTTTCAAAAGCCATAAAGGCCACTTGTTAATGTGCATTACATAATAATGCAATGTTATATTGCAAATATGTCCCCTAGGGGCATTCTGACTGGACACTTTGCCTGTGCTGAGGGCCTTCTGCAATACGATGACAACCAAGCCAGGGTGATTGCATGTCCAAATTTCTCAGCTCAAGTGTATTCCTCTGCAGCTTTTCCAGCCTAGTTCTCCAATCTTGTTTAAATCCCACCTTTGTGCATGGTGTGATTGAACTGCCCCCCCCCCACAAGAATCAAATTGTTAATATTTTGGGGTGTTTAGAAGGAATTACAGTTTGCCACTTTGCAGATCAGTTTGGGGGTTGAATACGGCCGATTATTAATGCATATTTAAGCACATTCTAAGGCATTCAGAACACTAATTTAAAAGGTGTAATTTATGTCACTGTAGTGACCTGAAATAAGTATTGTGTAGTTCTGAGCTGCTGTTTTGAGTGTGGGTTATAGAAGGCAGTGACATTGTGCATATTGCTTTAGGGCTAGGTTTTAGGAAATATGTCCGTAGAAGACGAGAACTTGAGCTGCTCATACTGTGTTTTAAGTTTCTGTCTGTAAGATTTAGTGTCCTTTCATTCAGGCATCATTACAGTACATTGGTGAGATAACAGCCACAACAGGAAGTACACTGTCCAGTAAAACAAGACAGAATATTGAGGCTAAAAGAGGTCATTATGCAACTCACCACTACTGCATGTGCCTTCAGAGTGCAATAAAATATATGCAGATTGATAACTTATCTATAACTTATTATTTTATCTGTCACTATGCAAAATACATGTTTCACCTGGAATTAATATAAAACGAATAAAACATTGAATCATGTTCAATGTTTCAAGTTAATTAATATAACATGTTTAGTTTTTCTCAAGTGTGCAGGGGTAAGGGGTACTTCAGGTCAACTGTCTGAAGGGTTACGTGACTGTAAAAAGTTTGCTAACCACTGCACTAAGCTATTAAGCCTCTTTGTGCCAGTCGCGGGGCTACACGAGTGCTAACAGTCAGCATGCAGACGCAAATATGAATGGAGGCACAAAGGCGATAGTGTGTAAGCCAAATGCCACAGTTCCAGTGTGGCTGCGCAGCACAGCCTTCCTCCTGACAGTCAACACTTACTGAGGCTTTTGATCGGCAGAGTAAACAGCGCAAAATGGTGCATAATCACAGTGTTGCATGCTGTGGTCCAGCCTGTAATGTACAAGAAGTGGTGATGTGCAGTGTTGTATTCAAGCACAAACTGTATGGTTACCATCTAAACTCACATAAATTGTGCAGTCTGCTATAGCCATTATTTCTTACAAGGCTCCAATATAACTGTGTGTATGAAGGTTACATTGAAATGTTTTTCAATTTTTATAATGTAGCGTCTCTGGGAGTACTTCCTGTTTCCCAGAGTGCTTTTTTGTACAATTTTTTTGTAAAAAAAAAAAAAAAAAAAGGCTCACATAGGAGTTGTCTAATATTCAGCATTATACGTTGGTTGTGTATTGTCTGTTAACTAATATGTCTCACACAGGTACCCTACACTTGAGTACCATCCAGTGGCTCAAATGTGACATGACACATTTTTGAATGGTAATCTTAATAATTGAAATTATCGAATATCGGTCGGTAGTTATTAGCACAATTAACCAGCAAAATGTGTTATCGTGACAGGCCTACTTTCCAAAATGTAAGCCAAACACTCCGATTTGTGCCTGACTAAGCCAGTTCCAGCCTGTTTTGCAATTTAATGTGATAGTGACTTACTGCAGAGAAGCAGTTTAAGGGCCACTGCTATGCAGCTATGAGCTTGTTGTGAAGAAGTTATACATTAGCTGTACAGCATATGAAAAGCAATACATTGGAATAAGTCTAACACTGACATATGAGTAGGTTTTGTTTTCCTTTGGATGTGTATTTCCAAGGGTTTGTTTACAATCTGAGGATATGTAGTGTATAATTTGGCATGTTGAAAAATGGCTCGTCAAAACTGTCTATAAAACAAATAATGTGGGGCCTTGAGGGAAAAAAAAAAATCAGTTTCGTAACACAACACCCTCAGAACATGGGCCAAATATAAATACTTTATCTTTGTGAATAGAAAATAATTTTTGGAATGCAACATTCAAAGTTAAAGGAAACAAAATTGCTTCTTAGCAAATAGCGCAAGGGCGATTAAATCAATCGAAATAAAGGCGGCAAGGGTAAGAAGAGAGGAAGAAGGGAGAGAGAAATGTCATAACTCAGACTTGCTCTCTGGTGTAAGGTCTCTAAATTACAGTGAGCTATGGACAGCTTGTCGATGCGGGGGCCTGAGCCGGAGCTGGGCAGAATAACACTCACACATATCACCCATCCATCCCTATCCCTTATATCTATCCATCCATCCATCCCTCCGATGGCCCATCCGTTTGTCTATCTGTGCATCCACTGTACTTATAGCACCAAGTCTAACCAGAGACCTGCAGATGTGTAAATCAAGGGGCCCCGTACATTAGCTTACACACCCACACACATCTGCTGAAGCAGAAAATTGGATGCCCCATCCAAGTACATCGCTGGCTACTTTCCCTTTTTGCAAACTAGCGTTGCTTTGCATGGGAAGACCTTCCTGCTCCTCAATTCCGGAGGTGGTTACAATGACAAGTGGCTTGCACAAGACTTGACTAGGACACTTTTATGGTTCATCAAGCCTTCACCTTAGCGATTCATCACCCGCAGTCATAGTTGAAACGAATTCACTAATTTGTGTTAAAGAATTGCTCGCTGTATACAAATTGCAGAGAAAGATTACAAGGACTGTCCTCCTGCAAAATCAATTTAAAATGCAACGCTGTGCTATGTCAATGAAAGCCATTTCTCGCACTGAGGCAGCTTACATTAAATCAATAGGATGACCTCAGTGCAGACATTGTGTATATGCTGCAAATTAAAATGGATATTAGCTTTGGATCAGATGTTGTTTATCCGTCTTACTCAAGAGAATATTTAACATTTATTGGAATGGCGCTGCTGCTTCTACACCAGCATGGCTATGGAAGTTTGTTTTAGATTTCTGCTTCAAGACATTGACAGCACATTTGGAAAACAAATTATCTATAATGATGGTGTGTCATTGATTGACGATAAGGTAATTATGCTTAATAGGGAAATTATCAACACTTTGCTTGTGATAATCTCAATCAGAAAAAAAAATATTATGAAAGATGATTAATTTCTGACTGCGTTGCTTAATTGTGTGGCTGAGGTTAAGCAATTTAAATGAGGTGCAATCAGCCTGCTTGATTGAAATTTAGTGCATGCCTATGTTCTATACGTCATATTAAATATTGAGTAACATAAAAATGCTCAGATAAATTTAACACCAGTGATTTTGAAGACGGTCAGGTCCTTCTTCAACTGATGAAATTGTATATTTAGTAGACCCTGGGGAACTTGGGAGTACTCCTGATGGCGGTGAGATTGCAATCATGCACAGATGAATATAAAGAATTAGGGCCTGAGCACAGAGGGTGCAGAAGTCCTTCTGTATCTGTTGTGTAGATTATTGTCCACCATTCCTCGCAAATTTGGGGTACTAGGCATGCACAAACACTTTTAGGCCAGTCAGGATCGTCCCAAACATGGACCACTAAAACATTTGGCTATTTACCTGCCACCATTTTGATGGTTGAATGTGAAATCTGGTGGAGACATCCATGTCAGGATTACCAAAAATGTCAACATAACCTATTATCGAAAACAAAACAAAGCAAAACAGGAAGCCAGCTATGAAGGTTCACAGAACATGGATACCAGACGGATGGCTAATGATAAATTGCAGATATGGGCTGTGCCATACTATGTGGGATCCCACTTTGATGACTTTATAAATGGGTCCACAAGTTAAGACTTCAATAAATCAGTTAACTGTGACGAGTATGATGAAGACCAGTCCTCACACACAAAATGCCTCACTATCTGTATTTTTAATTGTTACAATGGCTTATTTTAGAATCTCACAAACAAAGTTCTGCTGTATAGCTTCACGCAAAGTGCATATATGACCATATATTTATATACCCAGAACTACTCCATCTCTCACTTGACATTACAAGACCGAAAGGCTGGTGGACTAGAAGCCTGCGGGCTCCACATCCCGTGTGCGTTACGAGGGCCCATTCAAAGCAGCTTGTACAAAGTCCAAAAGGGACAAATATAGCCTCCTAATGGAGGTCAAATTCCTTAAAGGACAGATATGTCCGGTGGGAATCCTACACTATGCCCGCAGGCGTCTGGTTATCATTCAATTTATTTTCTCATGGACTGTCTGTACATTAGAAAACATGTGTTATGTATTGTGGTGCATAACTAAAGAAGCAATACTAGAGAAGACAAAGTAATCAATTAACATGCTACACATGAAAAAAACTCATCAGATTCTAATCTTTAAATGAATACTGTGTTTGTACAAGCACTGCACAACTCGCTGTAGCACTCAACACCAATCACTGACATGTGAGGTGTCGAGGTCGGCATTCTATCATTAAACAACACTCAAGAAGGTGATCCAGGGTCACAATGACAATGACAGACGTACTCCTCTTTGTATATATATCATTCAAATGAAATGAGCGGTAGTAAAAGACTAATAACGACAATTGCCTTGAGGTAAAGGAAAATTACAATTCTATCAAGCTTGTGTAAGTCTCGAAAGCATTCATGTAGGAGGCGTCATGTAGAAAAATAAAGCCATGGTCAGGGCAGTCAATGAATCTGGCCCTGCCTCTTCTTCAGCAATGTTAATCAATGCTGCCAGTCATATTAAGACTCCATTATGAGGAATCTCATTATATTCTCATGGTGGCTCAGGGCATGGTGAACAATTGGAATCGTTAAATCAGAATGTCTAAGCTGAGGCCCTGCTGAATCCCGGCCTTGCCCAGGCACCAACCTGTCCTCACTGCACTCTCAGTTGTCTGCTACCATCCTCATTTACAGTCCGCTTGTGTTGTTTTCATGTGATCCATCTTATCCAGTCCTGCCACAGGCCTCAGTGATTCTGTCTACCTCATGTTCAGCTCTTTCACTGAGCAGGATTTGGAGAAAGATACCTGCTGAGTTGGGCAAAGCTGCATCATCAGCAGCCTGATACACCATAAAGGACTACAAAGGACACCCAACGTCTGTGGCAGCTCCTGTTTAGAACTAACAAATGCAATTTGGATGACAGAAAGTGCAGTTTTGTATGTTGGGGTTACTTATTTTCCATGTCTGGGAAAAGTGATGAGGTACACCAAACAAGTTTCAGGAACCATATGGTAACAAAGTAAATAAAGTAAACTAGTGATGCTCCGATCAGGGTGATATCAGACCAGCCAACACCAATCACATGGATTAACTGTACATTTTTTCAAATTCATTCATGAGGACTGATATTGGTCAAGAGTTCCGTTAGACAATTCCAAGTGCCCCTGGCAAATAGGTGATCAGCTTTGAAATGAATTTATCGCCATAAGATGATCACCTCTTTTTCTTCCAGAAATCCAATTGGTCACCGATCCCTCAGAACATCCCGCCCATAAAAGGTTCCCTATTTTTCTCCTGACAAGGTTGGGTAAATGAATGCCAATGTTCCAACATGTGTTCTGTACTTGAGTTTAATTTTTATGCAAATGCAAAGTGCTGTACTTTTTGGGGTTAAGGTTACAAATTAACACTTAAAACCGATACATTCACAAAATCAGATGTTGATAACATGTTATGTTATTGAAAAGCATGCCTAAAAACATGGCAACTTTTGGAGCAACTTTGTGAAAAAGCTGCTGTGAAATCAAGCACTTTAAGCCAAATAATCACAAAAAAGGCCCATGAAATCCTGGAGGCACTGAAAACAATCAAATAGTGCAACAAAAACAAGGCGGCAAGATTTTATCAGCAGGGAACAACACAGGGTGCTGATGGACTAATTGAAGCGCAGGTGAAGCAAAGAAAAGGTGGAGAAATAAAAATGGAAGGGGAGTAACATGTACTGCATGAAACACAAAAATATAAAAATTAAAAGAGGTAGAGAATTATTCTCTAAATTGGTCAAAGTAAATGTGCATATTGTCCCAAATTTGCTCCATTTTGCATTTGTGCAGTGCCAGACACTTCTTTGATTGTATTATTATTAGACTCCATAAACAGTCCTCCCCCTAGGCCTAAAGGGAAACACACTACTCCAACCCAATGCTAAACAGCAAATGGAGTATGTGAAAGTAAATACGGAGCGACTGGTGATTGATGCTGTCAATCCTGCCCACTAAGCATTAAACAAACCTTAAACATACTACATGTTTCATTCTCGTCATGAAGCACCCCAACATGTGGTTCTTTTCCGCACAGCTTCATGTCCCACTCTGAGACTTTTGGTAGTCAAAACATGCTGATTTGGTCATTTTTTTTCTTGATTTTAATGCTTTTAGCATGACGGTATGCTGAGATGTCTCAATATGATTTGATGTTCATGTTACAATAAATCATTTCCTCAACAACTACTTTGAAAGAATTGAAGCCTGCATTTCCTTAGCCCTGTTTTGGGAGCTTAGCCAAGATGGAACGTGACAGGGGATGCTAACAAGCTCATAGAAGCTTAGAAAGAAGTACAGCAACACGGGGAGAGGTTCTTCACAAAAGCTACCTTGGGATTCAGATCTCCAATGACAGGATGCTGACGCTGCTTGCACATCAGGCGATACGAGAGAGGGATTCAAGGCAAACGAGGCTTGAAAGCATGTGCAATCCAACAGGTCATATTTGACATTGTGAGGCTGACTAAAATAAAAATTTGATCCATATTTAGAACTTAATCCATACATTATAATTTACGTCTTTGGACATTCCTGTCCAAGGGTTGTCCAACTGGATTCCTTTGAATGGGGTAACTTATTTTCCACATTATGGAAAATTGTTTATTCACTTGTGTGGGCATGTGCATCATAACTGATTACATAATTAATTACAGAACTTAATTAACTAATAACATAATTAATTTCACTGCTGCAAACACAATTACACAATATCTAAATTCAGACATGCTTGCTTTCGCTATGTGAAGGGAAAGTGCTGATCAGCAAAGGGGATCGGTATTTAATAGAAAGTATCGTGATATGATACCGCACTTCATGGAAATCAGTCGATACTGATTGGTTGCTAATCTATTGGCGCACCCTGAATTTTTATGTTTTATTTTTTATATAGCAACATATCCCTTACGTATTTTAAGGATAACTTTCATAATGGACAGGTCTACACATTATTATTATTAAGTTTATTTGACAGTAATTATGACAGTAAAGTCGAAACCTCGCTACATCACGGTTCGAACATCGCTCTCTCATTTTGCCCTACTGTTTCCAAAATTAACACATTATGATTGGCCAAAATTGACTCCAAATTGTCTATGTAAGTATGAATGTGAGTGTGAATGGTTGTTTGTCTATATGTGCCCTGTGATTGGCTGGCGATCAGTCCAGGGTGTACCCCGCCTCTCACCTCTCGCCTGAATACATCTGGGATAAGCCCCAGCATCCCAGCATCCCAGCATCCCAGCAACCCGCGTGAGGATAAGCGGTAGATGAATGAATGAATGATTGGCCAAAATGCCCAAGGAAGTGGTAGCATTTAGGTGAAGTTTTAAGGTCACGGATAATTTGCTGGGATTGGTTGAATTTGAATAAATTGGCAACATTGAGAAATCCTGGAAGGTCTATTGGCAGGAGATTACACCAAATGCTATCATGGTTGCTAGTATAAATTTGTTAATTTTCTAGTTGCTCCAACATTGATTGATTTGTGTCCTTCAGAAGTTCAACAGCAATCTGCCTCCAGACAATGGAATTTCCATAGACAGGTGAAGAGGGCCGATGCTCTGAAGCACAATTTACCAAGGGGCTCGTTAGACACACATCAGTTTTAAGCCTGTCATAAACAAGCAGCATTCACCTCCGCAGTGTTCGGGGGCTGAGGTCTACACTGTGTTCACCTCGCACCTCATTAATGGCCATGTGTGGTCATTATAGTCCACCGGTGAGTCATGGGCACTCTCCTGAATGCCTCGACTCCTTCGGGGCTAGAGATGTGGGTTTATCTACAACACGAATGCCGCCAACATTGTTGCTGCTGTTGCTTACTGTGGCTGTCGTTATTGATGTTTATTCTCTCCCCGCACAAGCACAACATACTGACCCACCAGTATGCCTGCAGTCATGCAAGGCGTTGTTTATCTTCCAGCGAGATGGGTGAGATACACACACTCACACACACACAAACTCACATACACATGACAAATATGGATTATCTAATGGAGGATCCTCTCATGCCATTTCTTCCTGCAGACTACATGTTTTTCATTCTGGTTGAATCCTATCCTTTATACACCAAATCACTTCTATTCAATCTATATCTGTCTTTCTGCACTCTTGTGAGTATAAAAGCCTGTCTCTGGTGGGCTCAACTGTGAATTACATCACTATGGGTAAACTCATAGTTGTGTTTCATCAGTACTGAGCTGGGCTGTTTCATCAAAAAACCCATTCCTCAAGTGAGAACCAATGCACCAAAGGCAAAGTTGTGGCTGTCCCTGGCTCTGGATAAAATCCTGATAAAATCCCAGCTAAAGAAAAAGCACAGCCTATAAAGAAATGTGGTGATTTATCCCCCCGAAGTCTGGGCCAATGGTGACTTTATCTTTGTGTATGCAGGGGTGAGCGGCTACCTTTTCCACAATGTGTCTACATCACCTGAAGTGTGAGCACGCATCTAAATAAGTGTTTTGTTTTTTGTTTTTTTTTGGGGGGGGGGGGTTCAATAAAGTCACATCAACATCTTTTTTTGTCATCATTTTGGGAAGAGGGTGGGGTTGTCAGCCGCAGTAATGAATTTTTCAGAAGCATGGTGCGTATTTCACTCTCTCCCCACTGGTGGGCATATCCCAGCGGGATCCCACAAACTATAAAGTCTGGCAACCTCCCTGTAGTTTTAGTAATTACACCACCTATCAGGACAAAGAATGACGATGAATGCAAATTAGTGGAGAGAATGTGTGTACAAATGCTCTTACAGCTCACACATTTTTTTTTTCATGAGTGAGGACGATACTATGCCAATTTCCAAAAGATTGAAACCTGTGAATAACTACCACCATGTTAAATCATACATCAGTCAGCTCTGGGTGGTTGGCTGGGCAACAATCGCTACCTGGAATCAACAAATTAAATTTGACAGCACAAATCCCTTTGCCTCATTTGCTCTCCAAAGACTTGGCTACATCTCAGCCTGACAACTCTGCAGAAGGCAGAAGGACTTTGCTGATCAATATTGCTCATTTCAGTTCAGAAAGGAACAATCTTCTGTTTTGGTGGGTAAAAGCGGAAGAAGACAGAAGAATGATGCAGCAATCATAGACAATGTCAATCTGGCACTGACAAATTCAACCGTCATGGGCTTTGGGGAGAGTGAAAGACTACATTGCGGTCCTCTCAGACAGGCTATTATCTGGACCAGATTCCCTGACCTACGGAGCAGTACAATGATAGCACCATTCCAAGGGGAGATGGAAAGATAGATAGAAACTGAGAAATGAGAATCTGCATCATTTCTTGGCAGAAGCTGAGTGGAGAAGTAGTATGTTGTCATTGATAAGTGGCTGAGTAGGCACTGTGCCTCACTTTATCATCCAGACAACAGTATCTCTCTCAGGGAGGACTTTTGCTTCCAAACGACCCCTACAGGCTTTGGACAGATCTGCCAAGCCTCGCCCATAGCCGGCAAATACAGAATCATCTATTTGCTTGGGTGCTCACCCTCTCGCTCCAACTTCCTCTGACTTCCTGCTTCCCATTGCTCTCCTTCAGAGGGATAAAGTCACTGACAGACATATGGGCAGATGGGGATCGACAGTGTTCTCCAGGCTAAAAGCTAATTGGGAGAGACTGGGAAAAAGATTTTGGCGCAGCTGAATACTTTTGACATGATGGAAAAATCAATGCACACTTCCAGTTTATTTTCATTCTGTGGGATTGAGAGCCATCTGTTGCTTCTGGTTGTAGTCCTGTAGCAATACCTATAAACTGCCACCAGATGGCAATGCCGCTCTGCATTGTGTATCTGCCCGGCTTCTTCAAAGAATGAGTAGTTTTACTTCTTTAGTTTTATTTAACTTAACTAACTATTTTTTTTCCAGACACAACCACAATACATACTACATGTCCGTGAAGTGCTAGTTGTTTTTTTTTGTTCTTTGTTTTTTTTTTTTTTTTGTCTTTTAATTTTATTTCCAGGCAAATGCTATGGAAGATTACAAATATTTGTATATATTTCTTTTTTTAATTGAAGTTCTGAGGTTAACATTGTATTTTTTGCATCTGTATTCTGTTGCTAGATGTGCATAATCTATTCCATCGGTTTTTGCTGCTTCACTGACTTTGACAATGATTTAGGTAACAGTTTATATGAAATCATTCATTCTAAAACCATAGTGGAGCAGTTAATAAGCTGGTTGACTCAATGCTGGGGGGATGAGGTAGTTAAGTGTTCTGTTCTCAGAAATACAGCTCACCTGAAGCACCCAAAGTGAAAGATTGTTGAACATAAAATAACTGTTCTCACTGAAAATCAGAAAGTCTTCAGGGGGACTTTCTCTCACCACAAGGAACTGATTGGCCTCATCACTTTCCAGCTGAGTGTCAATGAAAAATTGGCCTCTGATTCCTCCCCTCTCCCTTCTGAGTCATGTCTGACTGTATGAAAGCCAACAATACATCGACAATACAAACCGTAACACCTCTTTGTACCGTATTTTATGGACGGTGTTGTCTGAATCAGTGCCATCTCTTAAAGCTTTCTCTAAATGGAGAAGTCTCAGACAAATGCTGACTTCACCCAAATTGAAAAAGAATCATGGCATCTTAATCTAAACACATCGTTTGTTGTTTTGTCTGCGCTTCTTCAATAGATACACGTTCTGATGATGGGAAATCCATGTCTTCTGCCGTATGACACAGTATTTCAACCTAGAAACTACCTACTGCCAATGTGCTTGAAAGGCAGGCATCCTCCATGTTTGACCAAATGAAAGCAGCAGGGAGCCACTCAAGTTTTATTCACTGGTAATAACTTCTCTTAACCTTACACCTGTGTTCATCCACGTGTTGTGTACAGTATATCCCAGGTTTACTGCAGTTTTCAGAATGACTGCACCACGTGAAAATATTCAGTAGTCACTGCAAAACTGCTACCCAACAGTCATATAGTTTTAACTGAAGAGCCCAAAGCCATGTATCTATAAATCTTTAAATACTTACATTTGATTTAGATATTCATTTTCTAGGCATCTTAGCCAAAGAATCACAGACTAAGAAGTGGTTAAATAAGCCATGATTGCATTGTGCCATTTAGTCACTGCCAAAACAAAGGCAAACATGTTTGGTATGCACTCATATGCACTTAAAAAAGAAGGAATGAAGAAAATCTTTCCCATAATCATATTTTTCCTATGCAAATCAGACAAATCAGAAAGTGGGGAAATCCCCTGTTGCCATGGAAACAATTCACCCTGATGACCTCCCTGTGACTGGGCCTACTTTTATAGGTGGCATGAAAAACGGTCAATTCTCATTCTGTATGTGTCAGCTATTATATGAACCCAGCTTTCCCATCTCAATAGCACATTTTTCTGCTTGTTACTGCCAACTCTGGAAGACAAACCTCCATTTCGATTCCTTTTCTCTCACAGAAATCCCAACACAAACTGTGAGAAGATGCTTATAGTACTCAGGCAGCTTCCTCTTGGGGTTCTGGTGTCCCAGAAAGCCAAACACAGTGGGAGATTAGCAGTCTAACATGTTTCTCCGTGCTTGTTTGGGAAGAAGAAGAAAAAACATGCAAATATGTGAATGGTGCTGATCGCTGGCTACTAAGTTATGCATTCAAACTTTCATAAAGGCTTTGGAAAACATTTTAAAGATACATCCAAGCATCCAAAGAGAGGCAAGCTAAACTAGCTATAGAATCAAATATTTTGGATAGACCCTAAACACCATCACTCTCCCTCTGTAATATATATCACAGGACTCAAGGTGGTGCATGTATATTCTAAGTGATTTAGGTCAAATTTTTAAATATATGCAAAAATAGTGTGCTAACCTAATGAATATCCTTAAGGGATGTATGAGATCAGGATGGCATCGTAGGTATTCTGCATTTGGTGAAGTGGCGTGCTTACTGCTCAAGTGTCTACAAAAAGTAGGCCATGCAAATCATACCAAGCAAGCACTGTAAAAAAGAAAATGAGGGAGAGTTTAAAAAAAATAAAAAGATAACAACACATACGATACATCCAGAGATGCTATCATAAGTTCAATTATGATAGCTGTAAAGAATAGATTGAGAGACAATCAATCACAATGTTTACTGCCTGTTCTACAGTATGTGACGTTTGCAGTCATAAAATGAATGCAACACTTGCTTTCCACACTGTACGGTTTGAAATGGATAGCGACCCCAGTGAGTATAAGCAGTATAGAAAATGAATGGATGGATTGATCATTCATTGAATTTGTGGCTACTACAAAATATATTGGGCTCTAAACGCAGAGAGGGCTGGACGTCGACGAGTGGTTAGCGCACAGGCCACACAGCTAGGAGACCCGAGTTCGATTCCACCCTTGGCCATCTCTGTGTGGAGTTTGCATGTTCTCCCCATGCATGTGTGGGTTTTCTCCGGGTACTCCGGTTTCCTCCCACATTCCAAAAACATGCTAGGTTAATTGGCGACTCCAAATTGTATGTATGTATGGTATGAATGTGAGTGTGAATGGTTGTTTGTCTATATGTGCCCTGTGATTGACTAGCAGGGAAGTCCAGGGTGTATCCCGCCTCTCGCCTGAGACAGCTGGGATAGGCTCCAGCATACCCTTGCAACTTTAGTGAGGCTAAGCGGCATAGAAAGTGGATGGATAATATGCCCATAATAATGTCTATTTTACACACAGCTCGCTCCTCCACCCATTAACCCTTCTGCTAGCACCAATGTTAGATCAACATATCTATCATATCAACAGATCTACACAATACAGGTTTAAGTCCTAAATATGCCTCATTTTAAAAAGGGAGTATTCACTATTATCAATCGGAGCATCCCTAGGTTAAACTAGTATTAATACAGTAAGACACTATATTGGTTTACACATTCAGCAGCTTGTCTTGACAAAATATTAGCATGTTACATAACTTTCAAAATGAATTGAATCAGCAAATCAATTCAACAGATGAAAAAGAACTGAACATAACACTCATGAAGGGAGAATTTATTGAAGGGCAGTTGCATTGCATTAGTTTTTATCTTGGCACACCTAATAAATTGGCAAGGGAGTGCACTGCAGATAAGGAAAAAAGGTGGGTGGCGAGGGGAAGACACACACGGAGATCGTTCCAGATGGAAATATTAATGAACGTAAGATGACCGCGATACTGAATATAAAGAAAAATAATCTCATCAAGTTCAGTTTGGAAAAAAAAGATGAAAAGATGAAACAATTAATTATGCTGGCTAATTAGCAGGTACTGTATATCCAAATAAAAGCAGAACTGATTAGACAATCATGACTTTATATACACAATAGAGGAGAGGGAAGGCAGGGTGGTGCTGAGTCCTCAGCACCACCCTGCATTAGCATTCATGCCATTAACCCGGCATATACTACATACAGTATCTTGCAATTGAAAACGTTGCCTATGATCCACAACCCTGTGAGACATGGACATATATGTTATTAACAAATTGAGTGTGTTCTAAAGACATAAAAACAGCTAAAAACACACAGCCAAGAAGAGAGGTATGGGACACACTTATTCCACCCATTAAAAGGGATGGTTCAGATTTTTTGACATGAAGTTGTATGACACCCCCATAAGCAGTTAAGTCCGTCAACAGCGACTCACACCCCACATCCTGTCCTTAGTAGATTTCTGGTCAGATTTTGGTGCTGAGGAAAGTAGTTCTATCATTGTAAAAAGAACATCTCTTCCACTGGATCATTAAATTGTGCATGTGTAAACAGTCAATTAGTGTGAGTATTGCAAGGGGGTTGATGCTCCGGGCCCAAAGAAACTAAAAAGTTAGTGGTAGTGGCGCTAGTATAACTTATGATTTATTAACGCATAATATTAGACTTGCATGGTGCGCTTTGATAGCATCATGCTTTGCTCCACTATTCTTACCGTTTTGCTTTCCTGCTTTTCCCTGATGCTCACTTTGTGCTCCTCCTCCTCCCTTCCCCCTATGAAAGTGTATGTATCTCATGGCTGTAGCTGGCAGTAAGATCTCCAAGGTCCGTATTCCTTGGCAGACTGACATTTGCATTATGTGTATATGCACATGAACAGTGATATGGAACACCACCACATTTGGGTGGACTTGATCCGATGCTTGTGCACTGCCATGCTCAAAGAGAAAAATGCAACTGAAGTAACAAGGACACACTACAACCAGATAACTAGGTTTACCACTAGTGAATTTACCAAATGTTGCAGCAGTGATCATGTGACTGCATTACTTAGTTAAACGATGGGTCCCTTGTGAAAATTGACCAGACAATGTAAATATGTAACATCAATCTTATGCATTACCAATTGAGTCAATCAGGTTTAAAACATGTTGAGCCACTACTCCCCATTTTGAACTGCAGAACATACAGATACTACAGGTAAAACCCTGAGGGTGTGATTGCTACTCATTGTGCCTGACAATCTTATTCTTGATCAGTATTCACAGTGCAGTCATTCTGCATGGCCATGGTTGCCGGTGGAGATCCTGCCTCATTATGTCGGGTGCAGAGTGAGTGGGTTGGGGCTCAGTGTCAGCAAAGTCCATTTTGAGCGTAGCTGGTTGGACTGTGCTCCCAACAACTGCCACATCCTGTTATCCAGACAGTCTTTTGGTGCACCTGTGTTGGCAGATTACGGACTTAATCTGAAAACAGGAGGTGCTGCGCTTAGGGCACCATGCCCTCCAAGCTGGCCAATGATCACCTATATTGTGAGGTATGCCGGGTACATCTCTACAGACAATGTGGTTCAGGCAATCTCTGTTGCCTGCAGCTGGACTTTTGTCTGGTCCTCTAGTGGCAAGCGCAGGAAACGGCAAAGACAAGCTCAACTGCACACCCCTGTAGCAACATGCGCTTGCTTATCACCACGGAACATATTGTCACCATTCGGTCTAACCCAGAAAGATGGCAAAACAGACTGAGCAAGATAGGAAAAACTGAAAATGACAGAGCAGGCAAGGGAGGATTTAAAAGAAGAGAGAAAGAAACAGGGATGTGTGTCATTCATGGGAGAGTAACTAATTAAGGGAGGTTGCTGTTAAATAGGTTTCTAGTCTTACTGCCTGCCATACTCCCACAGTGGTCCATGCCAGTATCAGACTAAAAGCAACTCCCTATTTATTGTTCCACATTTTTCCAGTTCATTCATTGGAATTCATTCACTGGAACGTGTTTTTACTATCAGTGCAAGTCATGACCGGGCTGTGCCGTAATTGCTCAAATGACTTTCACATTAACAACCACGGCTGTTTTAAGTCGTCTTCAGATCATGATGTGGCATGCAGTAATGTCTATATCATTGTTAAATAAAGTTTTGTGAGGGAATAACTCCAACTAACACAAAAGAAGCGGTTTACTTCCTTTTAATTTATTTTAACAATTACCAGACAACCAACACTGTAATGCAAAGGGAAACACTATAATGTAATGAGGAGTGTTGCGCAAATTACTTTGAAAAAGTAATTCCAGGTGGTTCTCGGTTACACATGAGTTCCATTCCAATGATGTAAGTTGTTGGTGTAAATGGGATCTTCTCCCTAAATTACACCTCAATTAAATCCAAAGTCACTCACACTTGACAAAGAACACATCTCGGTGGTTGCAAGGAGGCTTATTATTGAGAATATCATTGAGCTTGACTTGCAATTGTCTACCAAGGCCCTCAGAGGCAGTGTTTTCCTGAGAGCGACCAAGTACAAATGTTGACTAGCTATTTAGCTTCCTGTTTAATAGTACTGAACAATGATATATATACTAAAGCACCACATTTCATATCATTAACAGCGGTGTAACATTTAAGTAAGTTAAAGAGTAATTAGATAACATATTGGAATATGGGCTGCACGGTAGACAAGTGGTTAGCACGCAGGCCACACAGCTGGGAGAGCCGGGTTTGATTCCCCTCTCAGGTATCTCTGTGTGGAGTTTGCATGGGTTTTCTCCAGGTACTCCGATTTCATCCCACATTCCAAAAACATGCTAGTTTAATTGGCGACTCCAAATTGTCCATAGGTATGAATGTGAGTGTGAATGGTTGTTTGTCTATATGTGCCCTGTGATTGGCTGCCCCCCGCCTCTCGCCCGAAGACAGCTGGGATAGGCTCCAGCAAACCCTTGTGAGGATAAGTGGTATAGAAAATGGATGGATGGATTATTGGAATACAATAACGACAGTAAGCTATTACACAGTGGAAAGCCCAAAGTTGTACAATTATATTACATTACAAAAGTGCTTAAATGATCAAATCACGGTGATTGATTGGCCAAATAATACTCAATCTCACTCATTATAACACTAAATATAATAAATCTAACTGCATCATCTTGTTGTACTTGACATGCAATAATATGCTGTTCCTGTCACACTCGGTCCTTCCGATGAAGAATACATTTTCAACTTCCCTGTAACTGTCCTTCACCTAAATCCTTGGCCCTGTCTGGTGTAGAAAATAATGAATAAATTATTTATTCTCGGTCGTGACTTTGATGAACTGAATAGAAAGGTTGGAGGCAAAAAGAGGCAAAGCGGAGAAGGATGGTTTCACCATTTGTGGCCTGATGGACGGTCCAGCCTCCAGCAAGTAATTCATTTTGAGAGAGAGCCACAAGTTCTCTTCTCACAGAACAAGTTTAACATAATCCAAATAAATTATGTGCTGCACAGACATTTAAAGAAAAAAATGATAGGCAATAAATCAAACACACTGAGCCTCTCCGGTCAGATAGTACAGTATGTGCTCTTCCTTCAAAACATAAATTCCTTTCCACGTTCGGTTGTGACTTCACTCCAGGTCCACTTGCACATTTCCCTGCCCTTATCTATTCCAATATATTATATAATGTCCTCCAAGGTGAATTAATTCACAGTCGAAAAGAGAACCAGATTAACACCCACCAATTTAATAGCACTCAAGCATACATGTATTGAGGAGATTATTCCGCCTTCATCAACTGTAATGGTCATAGGTCCCAAACGTCAATTCACTAGCCCAAAGCTTGTTAGCCTAATGTTGATTGATGCATTATTCTTGCGACAGAGCATGTTGTCTAAATTGACACCTTGGTCCTTTTTAACATATATATATATTTTAACACATTGCCACAGCACCAAGTATGACATTCTGTAGGTCCCATCAAATAGTCTGGAGTTATTCCATAGGAGGGGAAAAAAATGGATTTCTGATTCATAATATATTTATAAGATTATATTTCCATTTCAGGATTTTGAAACGTTCGGCAATAGATATCATGCTTTATTGCAGGCTCAAGTGGCTTTTGCTCCCCATTCTGTCATTTTATAGGGCTGATTATGTGTGATATTTTTCAGGTTTCGGGAGACAGTTAATGAATACAGAGAAGGGTCTCGAAGTTGCTTCAAAAAGGGTACTATGGTATAATCAATCCCCCACATATCCATTGTCTGGTGTGTAATAAAAACTTTCATTATGATGCTCATTCAATCAATAAGGATTATACAGTAAAAAAAAAGAAAAAAGAAAAGCCTCCAAATATATGCAATGATGTGTGGAGCATGTTGCACAATCACTGAAGTGTATTGGCTAGAAAGTAGGAACATAAACTTGCTTGTACTGTGATTGTCCAACATTGCTCATGAAATCATTGGACAGCCATATATGTAATTTCAGCAGCAATCCTGATTGGTTATGAAGCCTTTCACTGTGTATAGCATGACTGTGTGATTGGCATGAAGTAATAATACTATTCTATTTAAATATCACTATTTATTTTTAAAAGGGGGAAAGAACAATCCTCCAAAATTAAGACATAAATCAACTAGTGAAGCTGAAAAATAAAATCCCAGTGTGAGTACACCTCTCTATGGAACTAAACAGGCCACACTAAGCAATCAACACACATTTATACACAAAATGGCTGAGCGCTGAGCACACACCAAACAGCATAAACAACAGCGCACTTCCTTCAGCCACACACACACAGCAATGGTTGCGAGAACAGGTCAGAGAGTAAACTGCTTGCTGTTTGTCTCTTTTATGCCAGGTCCACTTGATTGCTAATCGCCCACACCTGGGTTGCATCTTACAGGTGTGTCCCCACTCGACAAACAAGAGGGAAAAACACACACACATAGCTACTATCTAATATATTTCATTATCAAGTTCTTTAAAAGAATAAGCCGTAAGAAGGGTGATGATTATTTCATATTTAAGCACCGTGAAACACCGTTCTCATTTCTACTCAACAATGGCAGCACACTGCGTTCATCTTATCCACTCTTCTTTGCCCGTTTACAGAGACCAAGTATTTAAAAAACAATTGATCATGGCCAGGAAGTGGGGGACCCAGTGAGCACCGTAACTGCGGGAATAGAGCAGGTCTGAGACTTCTTTGCATATCACCGACAAAGACTGACAAACGGGGGCTGTCTTTTTTTGAATACATATACTTTCTGCTTCAATGACTTGCATATTTGTCTGCTTTTAGACTGACTGTCACTCACTTGAGTCACCAATTAACCAACTAACATGTTTTTGGAATGCAAAAAGAAACCAGACTTATGCACGTAGCTGTGAAGCGAGCAACAAACCACTCTGTGCAGCTACACATATCCAAATAAATTTAAAATGATAAAATGTACAGATACTCACCACTAATGAATGCTCATGTATATTTTCTTTTTGGTGATGGTGAGTTTAAGGATCAACAAACCAATTGCGGAATCTTAACACCTGCTAAGATAAACATGTAAAAATTGCTATATTTTTACCTGTGTTACCTGTTGAATAAATGGTATGCGATTTCTTTGGAAATAGTAGCCTTTTACTGAGGAAAGAAATTAAAAATATGTCGCCTTGTTGTACAGGTATTTCAACCAAATTGAACATATGATTACTAAAGTGAGTGCGTAAACAGTCTATCGATAAGATGGCATAGTACCACACTGAATGTTGACAGTAAAAAATAACATTATCTTGACACTGCAGTGAGCTTCAAAAAGAGGCATTAAAATGATGCCTCTGAGAATAGCCAAACATGGGAGATGAAGGTTACTTTGGATACCGCCATGAGTGGATGTTGCACATGCAGCCAGCCTGACCCAACACCTACACGCCAGAGGAAGATCAAACTTAAAAGGCACTGGAAATTTCATTAGATTTACAACATCAATATTTTTCCCTCACCGACAACCCTTCATGTGACTTCTTTATGTGTGCAGTATAAAAGCCTGGCAGCACATTTCAGCACTTCTGGCAATTTGATGTTTGATTGCTGCTGCTGCTGCTGCATTTTGTTTGTGAACGGATTCTAAACCTGAGAGATGCAAAATCCGTGTGTGTGAATTTGACACTTTTAAATACATTATAATCCCAACAGATTAAATCCCCACCCACTCTTTAAACTGAGTGATTATTTTACACATCTAGTTCAACCTTCATTACTTTTTGCTATCCTCCACAGGTTAAAGTGTTAATCCGGATTTACTTGCTAACATGGCCTTTTTCAAACACCATGCATATGCCATTCAATAAACCTCTGCAATGCAGTATCTTATTTGATTTTATACCATCTTTTTTTTCAATTAATCTAAGACAAATTATGTGTTTTTAGACTATTTAACAACAATATATTAACTTCAGGAAACTGACAATTTCTCAGGTAACAACAAACAAGTACGTTAACAACAATAAGGCAGCTCGTCATAAAACAAGTGTCATAAAGAATGCTGAGAAGCCAGAAGCACCCCACAATGTATTATATTTTTATACCTCTGTTTTATATATATTTTAGAATACTACAAACCCTTTTTTTGTGTAGTATTTGATATTTGCCCATATTGTACTTTCCACGTAAACTGTGTTTGAGACCCCTGCATCAGAACCAATGAGAGAGTTATGTTCTGTATGATTACTCAGAAGTTAGTAAATATTGTTTCAGTATTTGTTTGTCTTTTGCCAGGATGAGTATTTTGCATTTAAATGTTTTGCCATTTTCAGTAAGGACCCTACTATATAATTTGCACTAATTCACATTTATTACATGCTGTAATTACGCAATCATAATCAAACACTGTTTGATTGAAAAAGACAATTTACTACTGAGAGTTTGCCATTAAGGTTGAGAGCATAATCTAGCGTTGTAACATTGCAGAAAGCCATTAATTTTCCACGGTTAGGTTTATTGTTTGACCCCAGCGAGAGATATCGTAGTTTCTAACTCATCATCCTTAGAGAAAATAAAATAAAAGCATTGCTCTTTTGCTGATCAGAGTATGAACAGCTGTCAATGGGTAGTGGCCTGTGAACTGACGCCTGCCAGTCTGGCTGTCAAGTCTGGCTGGCCGCTTCATTTCTCTGCCTTCCTGTCGGCCCCTCTTGTCCGCCTGTCGACTGCTCTATCCCACTGAAAGGGCTTCCCACTCTCGTCTGGGCCACAATCACTTGCCTACCTGTCACACTTTAACCTTGTGTGACCGCATGTCTTCTCTGCCTGTTAAATTCACTGAGCAGCTAACTGATTCTCAATGCTGTCAGTAACACTAAGCTAGTATTTTGTTTATTTTGTTTGGTTTTAAAATGGGAAAAGCAGTATCTAAGGAGAAACATAATAAAAAGTCTTCTCCCTTTTTGCTGAAAGGGCTTCCTCCGTCTAGAACATTTGTGAGGTCATATATCACTAACCCAAAAGATGTCTCACAATATCTGTTCTCGTTCATCCTAAAAATGTGTTTTTTGGGGTTATGGTTCGGGCAGTCAGGTTTTTTCCCACCAAACTCAATTTTGCCTCTCATTTTTTCTGTTAATATGCTTTTGCAAACCAACACCAAACTGAGCAGAAGACATTAAACGTGTTTTATTCACTATTTATTGCATTGTTTCCATTCTTTAGCTCATGTTAATTTTGAGGATGAATGACTTCTAATTTTATTTTGGGTGGTTATTTTGAGTATTCAACATTTTTTTTTTTTACTTTCCATCTGTTTATACATAATGATGCAAAAATACACACAAAACATATGATCTTAACTATCATCACATACTGGTAACAGTACAGAAAGTGATGGGATTAATCAAATTAATCTCAGTTTTCAAATTAATTAATCATGATTAATCACCATTTGTATTATATCTTATTAACAGAAAAATAAATGACAGTCACAATAAATCAGTCATCCATGAACCTAGGCCAATTATTAGGTAAAAAAAATATTCATACACATCAGATTTGATCTTTTCTGATATGCTCCAGACCTAACCACTAACTGTTTAATCGGCAATCTTCAGATTCATTGACAGAGAAAATTATTGTTAGTTATTTTGATATGACATTTTTGCCCAGGCACTTAAAATGCCACTTAAAACATGTCTCCTATTAGTTCTTTGCTTGGTTGAATTACTCATTTTAAGAATTACAAAGATTTTGAGGTGGCGGATCCATGCTGAGCAAAGGTAACAACTATTTTAAATAACAACATAGACTTTTTACATTTTCTAGACTATCCTTCCAGCTTGTCTTCGACATCCCAATGTCCATATAACCATTGCAATTTGTCCAAGAAGGAGTTTTAACAAGATGTGAAGAACAGCAAGAAGTGAAGCGTGTTGGAGTCAGTAGACTCGACAAGAGACATATGTGAAATAACTGAGGCACATCTAGTAACAGACATCCATTGACATGCGGATTTATCCCATCAGGTTGCATCAAGAAGAAGGAAGAGAACAAATTTAGTGCATTTGCAACTTCAGGAGCAGTGATGCACTCGGTTTTCGTTTTCATTGTAGGAAACTCAAGGAAAAGAAAAAAAAAAAAAACGACCATCTTTTTCCAGGTAGTTTAATTGCTATATTGGAGATCTAACATCCTCATTAAGCATGGATCAAAGTGAGGTGCAAGAAGCAGTGGCATGGAACCAGAGTGTGAAACCTACAGGATTAGCGGATGAGAGAGATGTTCTCTCAAGCACAGAGCATGTTTGAAGTCTCCCACATGGCTAATTGTCGACTGACAATTCCAACATTGAGAAGTGCATCCTCCCCGAGGAACTATAGATAGCTTTCTTGCCCTTGGCTAGCCTCCCACTGTTTGTGTTGACTCTTTTTTTCTCAGCAATTAACAATCGACACTATGACCTTGGACTTGCGAAAGAGTGAGAGACATTGATGCCTCGGAAAGTGGCTGCAGTACAGTGTTGATACAATATGTACAAAGCCTTTGACCAACAATACATTTGCATTTTTTGAAAGTTTTCCTTGAAAATCAATACCATTGTTGTTACATCAATGTTACACAGCTAATATAACTTCTAATATATCCAAATTATTTCAAGAGGAAACTGAGGATGCGTCAGGTATTAGCACAGGCACCAAATCCAAGTGAGAGAATGGACTGAAGACAGCCGCAATAAGCGATATCCATTCAGTTAAGATGAACAGATCTGAGCCTCGACTACCACATAACTGTGCAGAATCACTGAGGCTGCAAGGTGAGTGAACGCAGCAGCAGATAAAGCCGCATGCTGCAGTGTGATTTATTTCTATGCAGGAGCAACTAAATGTAGAAACACATTGTAGATCGCAGCACATTCTGGGATGAACTCTGGACTTTGTGGACTGCTGACTGATCGTTGCTCTCTGCATTCTACTATATGCCGATGATTCAGAGGGACCAATAAGGCTAAACACCCACAAATAAGATACGAGCTGAATCAGGGATAGGAATATTAATACAAATGGTCCTCACCACTTCACACTTCGAATTTTACAGCTTCACTCTATCATGTTTCTTAAAAAATATTCCAATTACCATATTTTCCGCATCACAGGGCGCACCGGATTGTAAGGTGCAGTCTCAATTACGGGGTCTATTTCACATGCATCTATGTTAAGAGTGGTGTGCCAGGAAGTAGTGAATTTGTTGACATTTTGTTAGAATTCATATGCTCAATTGTGTTTTCATATGACAAATCGCAAGTAACTTTGATCACATACAATTACTCCAGTTTCTGCTTGGACATCAATTTCTAAGACTGTGTGTTTGCCAAAATGCATAAGAGCAACTGTCCGCGGAGCAAAGTCATAAAACTAAAACAAATGATGAACTGTCAGCCATTTTTACTGCTATCTTGATTTTAAGTTCCGTCTCTTTAAAGTCGCCGTCTGCAGAAAAATGTGATTTAAGCAAGAGATACCATGCCAAGTATTCACACCCAGCGTCCAAGTATTCACACTTTCACAACATTTAATTCTATAAAATCGAAACATCAGCAGAACACTACAAAGAGCTAATGTATATCATTCATTAACGTCCTCTTTGTCCATGTTCAGTGGTGTGATTCCTAATTAACGTATGTTGAGAGGCTCACTCACAGGTCTGACAGCCATTCATATTTACAAATTTGGAGTATTCAATTAACGTACAGGTCTTCGGACAGCGAAAGGAAGCATCCACACGGATACACGACTAGCATATCAACTGCACACAGAAAGCCAAAATCCAAATCCCGAACCCAACTGTTTTTGCTATGAGGGATATCAAGTGGTAAGGTAAACATGAAATTTAATGTGATGAAGCAAAAATGGATCTCTGCAGAGGTAATGTTTCACAACCAACTGTTTACACATAGGAATGGCCCTGTTATCAACAAATTATCTTAGAAATAAGTGATCAACACCCTTGATTCCAAAAAAATTCAGGGTAATTATAATACAACTCTGACCTGTGACTGACTTTTTGAAGTAAATACTTCTACCGAAGCAGAGTAAATAATTACCTCATTTGTTCTTGCTGTGGACTGAGTTTTGTTTAGGAGAAGAGGCGGCGGTCATACCTCACATTCTCGGGAGCCTGAGATGGTGTAAGTGCAGGTTCCGGTTCCGTTGACAAGCACATCCATGGCCTCGGAATTGTTGGGTTTATAGTCCACATAGTACTCCTGCAAGGGAGAGCTCAAGGTGCGTTCCGTTTCCCTTGACTTCTTGCGCCGCTTGCGGGCCGCCGATGAATTCTCCTGCAGTTGCTTGACACTACTAGGATAGCGCTTCCATGACACGTAGATTACTAACAGGATCATTGCAACAGAGAGAAAAAGGGCAACACTTCCAGCAACTATCTTGTGGAAGGACACGGGTTCCATGTCTTGATCTGGGGGAAGTGCCACTGTTTGGGTAACAGCTGATGAAGTTGGGCTCCTTATAGAGCCGTCTGCTCTCTTTCCAGAACCAGTGGGTGATAGCAAAATAGCTGGGTGATGTCCAGGCTGCTCAGAGACACTATACGGAGTTGGGGGAATGTTTGCGGTGAGCATCGTCACTGGGTTTGATTGACAAACACCAAAAGCTTCAACAGCATCCATCACTTTTTCACCTTGGGCTCTCTTTGGAGAGGCACAAATCATGGTAGTCTCCTTTGCACCCCTGAATTTCCTCAGCCAAGAGACAAGAGGACAAATGGCTGGGCCACAGTCCCACACATTTCCCGCCAAACTAATTGTAGTTACAGAGATCCAGGCATCAACCACCTCCTGGGACACATTGGTCAACTTGTTGGAGTCCAAATTGAGGGTTTGCAGGTTGGGCAAATATTGGTAAACCACAGCATCTAGCTCAGACAGATCATTCCCAGACAAATCAAGCTTTTGGATGGATCCCCAAATCCAGGTTAGGCCTTGACTCATTGAGCGAATGCGATTCCACTGAAGGTAGAGTGCCCGAAGATTGTAGAGGCGAGGAAAATGGGAAAAATTTATCTTTGAGAACTGGTTGTGTTCCAGATGCAGCTCTGTGAGTTTAACTAAACCTGAAAGTGCATTCCGAGTAATACTGCGCAAACGGTTGTAACCCAGATCCAGGAACTCGAGATTTCTGCAATCTTGAAAAAGACGTAATGGCAGGATTTTTAGTGAATTGGAGCGTATGTGAAGGCTGAGAAGCTTCCGTAGGCCTTGAAACTGCCCTGATTGCAAAGCTTCCAGTTTGTTGTATGACAAGTCCAGATTACGTAGGTTGGGTACAGGATGGAATGTGGTGTTATGAAGAGATGTGATCTTGTTGGAGCTCAAGATGAGTTCTTTGAGTCTGCGAACTCCCTGGAAGGCCATCGCATCTACAGATGTGATGTAATTGTGGTCCAAATAAAGCCAGATGAGGTGGTTAAGGCCAACAAACTGACCTGCCCGAAGGTTCATGAGGCTGTTGTACCTTAACGACAGTCCTTCACATCCTCCTGAGAGGTTCTTGGGTACATCACGAAATGCACTTGACTCACAGTACACAATTTTTCCATCACAGCGACAGCTCTTTGGGCATGGGCGCTCTGTTAGAGCAGGGCTTGCTGCAAGCCACACCTGCATCAGGAGTTGGACGACTAGCCAACGACGTTGCAGAGCACAGCCTGCATGGAAGAAGAAGAGAGTGAGAAAAAAATGTTAAGCAGGTCAGATACAACATGAAACATAACAGAGAGCATACAATATGCAATGTCCATTGCAAAGTACATATGCAGAGCACATCCACGCCTCCGCGAGTAGTTATGTTGTTTTTTTTTATTAAATGGCTGATGTACAAAGATAGGAGTTAGGACACCAGCCTTTCTTTAAAAAGCATGAATGCAAAACCAGTAATTTTATTAATAAAATATATTCATATTCACCCAATGTGAACATTATTCATTACACATTCAGCCATTCTTGCCTCTACTTAGAACCTGTTCTTAAATTGCAAATGCTTTGAACAACATAGGTGAAAAAAGTCAGATGTTTCTTTGACCGTTTCCGTGGGCTTGCAAAAATTCTCATGCTGTTTCATGTGATGCTGCTTCAAATGCGCAAATTCAAGTTTGGTTATGTTAAACTTCCCCTGATTCTGTCCCAACACGAGAATCTTGTGCATGACAAGTTTTGGACTCAACTGCAATATCTTTTTTTGGACTAACAAGAAAAACTGTCACACAGCCGACATCACTCCTGCTCCTTGACGAACACATTAGCGCACACTCTTGTTGTGATAAAAGTGCTAGAGCAGAGTCTGGAGTGGACTGTTTGTATCAGAGATTTTAGATGCATGCAGCTATAATATTTTTTGGCTGATATCCGCAATAACAGGGACACACCTAATTTATTTCTCCTTTATGTCTTTAGACATCTAACATTACCACATTAGGCCTCCACTGCAGTAGCTTTGGTTTACAGAACAAATGTCAAGCACACATCATCGCCACAATTCAAATTATAGGCTGCAATAAATCATCTGGCCCTTACCACCTCTCGGCCTGAGTCAGCTACCTGTGAACATGTCAGTGTGGCTGGCATTGACTGCTTGTGGGAAATCCTTCCTTCAGTTAATCCACTCTGTTTTGATTACTTTATCGCATTTTCTGTAGCACTACTCTCTCAATCCTAATCCCACAATTTACCACTACCTATAGATCCCAATGGGGAATCACATGGTTTGACCTGGTTTCCTATATATGGACAAGTTATCTTTTCTTTCTTTTTTTCTGCTGAACTAACCCTTATAGCCTCAAACTCAGGAGCAATGTTCTCTCTTTAGGAAAGACAGTGGGTATTGTAGTACACAGAGGTCTTTTGCAAGAGTTATGTTGCTGTTACACAACATAGTTACGGATTGAGTCGATTCTACTCACCGACTTTACCCACTGCATTTGAACTCATCACTCAGAATGAGGAATGGTAACAAACAACACTGAAGGAGAACTGGGGCCTTATGTATTTACTGGCTTGTGGCTGTTTTTTCCAAGTAGAACCCAAAAGCAGAAAGAAAATGGACCATTGCAAAAAAGTTGAGACTGTGGAGTTTAATCCTGCAACATCAAGATGAAGCACAACAACTGGTTAAGCTAATATTAAGGCAGATTATGCTCCAGTGCAAGAGGCGCCAGCTGGCACCCTTCAAACCCTCCGGCGGAGCTTGACGTGCACCTCCCCAAAAAATTTACCTCGCGTCAACGGCAATGCAGATGATATAGCTGTGATTGGTCGGCTTTCTTTAGTACATCATGCCCGGTTCCATCTTGCAGAAGTTGAAGTTTGACTACTGAATACTTTTTTTTTCAAGTCAACCTTTCTCAAATTTACCAGAAATCATACCGATGATTCCAAATGCCTTTGGGAAAATACTCTGGTCTGACAAGACAAAACTATTTTTGGTGTGTGTCCCATTACATCTGACGTAAAAGTCATGCTCGATTTTAGAAAAAAGGACATCATACTAACAGAAAAACATGGTGGTGGTAGTGTGATAAATAGCACCATGACTGTCTGCCAAAAAATTCTAAAGCAGAATGTCTAGCCAAATCTTTGTAACCTTAAGCTGAAAGAAACTTGGGTTCTTCAGCAGGACGACGACACAAAACACACCAGCAAGTCCACATCTGAGTAGCTGATGAAAATATTAGACTCATATTTAAATGTATACGTGATATGAAACATTTAAGTGTGACAAACATGCAAAAATAAAGAAATAAAGAAATCAGGAAGCAGGCAAACACTTTTTCACACCACTGTACATAAGTGGCGTGTGATACCGCTATATTTACAACCCCAGTATCACCGATATTGATGGCATCATCAATTTGAATAAATCTTAATTTGAATGAATTTTCATGACCCTTTTTGTGATTTGCCTTGCAGATTATTAATCAGTTAAAATTCAGGAAGTAATTTGAGCAGAGTTTACAGGTAAATATAAAATACATTATTTTGCACAATAAAGGTTTTTATTCAGAAACAACACAAAATCACTTGAGAACATTGCACATCTTTGTTTTCTCTTCTTAAATAAACAAAGCCTACATTGGGATCAATGTTATCGATATTTCGATCGACACGGCAAGCACAAGCAGTCATACCTTCCAACATAAGCCTAATGGCTCAGCAGAAAAACTTTTTTTACCCTTGATGGGTGTTTATAAGACACAGTGTGCCAGAATTACCCTAATTTCACTCAATTTTATTCAAATAACAGACGGCAGTTCGTATTTTACAGTTTTAGGTAAAAAACAGACACATTTTGGAGTGTACACACTTGCTTTACAATAGCTAAATAAAAGTGCAGAAAATTGGTCAGTGGTTGCGTTGTGTTAAAAAAGGGGACAGAGTCATTTCCATTAAAATCGTTCCTCTTTACAGAGTCACTAATGATCTGTCATTAAAATATATTGATTTCCCCTTGAGAAGGTGGTGGGGGGGGGGTATTCATTACTTATGTGTGCTCCTCACGGCAGCATCAAGTACAGCCGTTAATACCATTATCAAAGTGAGATACTGCATGCCTGGATATAAGTTCTACATGTTTTTTAATTAGTTTACAGACTACATGAAGGCAGGCACCATGCTGGACATGGTACCTTACTTAAATGATTGGGTTGTGTGAACTTACTTGATGCTGTGATCTTTAGATACTTGCAGTGTAGTTTTAGTGGGCTTTGTGGTTTAAGTTTCAGTGTAATCTCTGCAGGATTTGTTAGTGATAATTCCCTGAAATAGAATAGCTGAGAGGCATGATCGAACATATGCTTTCTAACATAGCCATTTCCCTTCTTGCCAAGCATCTGCGGATCCCATATGTGTATTGGATGTGTGTTTGTGTGTGTGTCAAAGAGCGATAGAGTGAAACATCTTTGTTTTTTGTTTTTTTTTAAAGAAAAGTCTTTCATCATGCTTTACAAATGGAGGGCACTGTGAAAGTATGCAAATGATTTGTACCGACTTGCTGATACCTCATCAATCACGTTATTTGCTTTTGAAGAAATTGAAGAATACAATAGTCTGGTGGGAATGGGTGTAACATATTAGCGATACACAAGCTGGACTGAGGCACAATGTGTGGAGGACACAGACGGCCCTCTGTTGCTTTTATTCCTCCCGCGTATAATAGGTCTGTTTTATTAGATGTGACTGCCTTCTCATTCAGTCTGAAGCTGCCTCACAAGACACCTCTCCCCGCCTAACTGAAACCCTATGTGGTTTAATGAGCGCTCCATGCACTAATGCCTCCTCTAATGGTATTCACAAAGGGGCACAAGTCATCCTCTTAGATGTCACTCATGCAGTTTGTCTCTATTACCTTTTACATAATGTACCTCTTGCCATTGCTTCTGTTCTCCTCCTTCATCTATCTTTGTTTCATTCTATAATCTTACTGAATTCATGCAACGTGTCCTTGACCCGCCCTACTTTTACAAATGAGGTCAAATCTACTTCTACTGCCTTGTTGTGTCTTTATTGTTACTTGATATACAAATTTTCTGAAAAAGTCAAATACAGTCAAGGTTTAAAACCTTGATGTGTTTAAAGGCATACCAATAAATGTTCTGCACTAGACACGACTACTTCAGCCTCTCAGTCGAATGCATGAGTGCACTTTCCTGTTGACTTTAACTAAAATTAATTTGGTTATCAAGTTAGAAACTGACTATGTGGACAAGTGACCAGCTCATCGCTGCCAATGAGAAAACTCTGAGAAATGGTAAAACCCATAAAGGAGAGAAACCCTGCACCAGCCTGAGCCTATTAGTCTCCAATTATCTTTGCGATGATGTCAAGTTCTGCCAAGTTTCAGGCATTTCAACAGTTGCTCCAAAACAACACCCTGCCATGTCCTTGAATATGTGCCACTTTTTCTAATACTACAAAAGTTCTGCAAGACTATCCTCATGAAGGCAACGCACACAGATTGTGTGTTTTGTTTTTCTATGCTGTCTGATTTCCCTTGATAGTAACAGCTCCATGCAAGTGAAGTAATATAGAATAACAATAATAACCAGCTCACTCTTTTCACTATCCTGCAAAGTTCTGAGAGTCAGGACTGTTTTCACACAACTCTTATCAGGTTTTGGGTAACTGTGTGTGCTAGTTGTCAAAGTTAATATATCTACATTCAAGTCAGTATATTTGACATACCTTGATAAATCAATGGAATGATAATGCACCAGTCCTGATATAAATGTCACCTTCATAAAGATTAGGAAGAAACGAATACTACATTCTCTCCGAGTAAGTTACAGTTGAACTATACTAAATTTGACAGAAGAAGAAAAGGTATGCAGTGGAGCCCTGGCCATATTATATTTGTATTCATGCCACAAAGACAACATTCAAGTCATATTTCATTTTTCAAAATTAAAATTTCTGTATATTATAATAGATATTATATAATATTCTGTACATTAAACATACGTATATTTTTTCTTTTGTTGATTGTCTGCCAAATGTAACTGTAAACATCTGGATCCCGGGGTCTCACTACATTGAAAACCATCACTGATTCTGTAAATTATATTGCACTGTCCCAATGACATTTTCCTAATTTATTTGAAAACACCACTGTTTGAGCTTTCCCAGATTATATGCACACAGCCATTCTGCATGCTGGTAAACACCATGATGGGTTGTCAATCACAGGTACTTTTGAGCCTATTTTGAGCTTGTCAAGAAGAAGTTGGCGTAAAGAAATGGGACCACAAAGGACAAAGCATTCTTCATGGCCATTACCTGTCTGGAGGTTATTATGTTTGACATTCATGTCAAAACAACTGGTTCCAAGCAAATGTCACTGATGTGAGGATGGCTTAAAGTTGATGTTTGATGATTATAGTACTTTTGATGTCAAACCTATTTTATTTAACTCAACTACACTGAGTTGTCCTGACATGAAGCGTCATGTCCCTGCCATGTCTCTCATTAAGCTACTCGTTCTGTAGTATTAAGAGACGCAAAACATTTAATGATGATGATTTAATCCAAAACAATTTATTAGAAAACCCAGTTCAGCTTGCACAGGATTAGGCATGGGCAGCTTACCAGTTTCAAGGTATGTCACGGTTCAAAAACGCTAAAATAGTCAGTCATACCAAATTTGCGTCAGAGTGTGCGTTCAGGCCACACAGCTAGGAGACCCAGGATGCCTTTGCATGTGTGGGTTTTCTCTGGGTACTCCGGCTTCCTCCCACATTCCAAAAACATGCTAGCATACTAGGTTAATTAGAGATTCCAAATTGTCCTTAGATATGAATATGAGTGTGAATGGTTGCTATATATGCCCTGTGATTGGCTGGCGACCACACCCCTCGCCGAAGACAGCTGGGATAGGCTCCAACACGCCCCCGACCCTCGTGAGGATAAGCAGTAGAAAATGAATGAATGAATGAGTATTTAGCCAAACTATCTGAACAACTAGAGAAGACAAACAAAAAAATGTTTGTTTTACATGACATACCTACATTTACGTACGTGGTACCCCACCCACCCACCCATGCTTTTTCACAGATGCTCTTCTGCCACCTGTTTTTGGAATCGAGCATTCGGGTTGAAAACAATCAATAAACAATACGGAAGTCCATGCCCACACTTAGACTCGCACTTTTCTTAGAGTGTGACTTGGAATTGACCAGACAACCTCAAACCCAGACCACAGCAGGCAGGACAAGAATATGATAAGATCTAATATGCAGTTTTTGTCTAAGAGCATCTGTTAAAAGCTTTAAAGGTTATTGTAATAATGATGAAAATCAATTCTATATTTGACAGGCAGCCAGTATATAGAGGCAGGCACCAGGTTGAGGCTTCCCATGCCTCTTGATCCTTGTAGTGAATCCGGCAGACTACAGTATTTTGTGTCACTTGGATAGACGGTGGAGGATGATCGATATTAGTTGTTGAAGGAGAAGTGAGTAATATGCTCTAATGGCCAGACAGAATCTTTCATCTAGGTACCCAGACAGGTTTTATTCATTAATTCATTCATACCGCTTGTTCTCAATACGGTCACAGGTGAGCTGCAGCCTCCCCCACCAAGCTGCAGGCAAGAGGCAGGGTACACCATCGACTGGTCGCCAGTCACATTCACACCTATAGTCAACTTAGAATCCCCAACTAGCCTAACATGCATGGTTTTGGTATGTGCGAGGAAGTACCTAGAGCAGGGGGGTCAGCTAACCGTGGCTCCAGAGCTGCATGCAGCTCTTCAGCCTCCTTGTTGCGGCTCCCATGCGGAACCGTTTGAAGTATGCAACTCACTGCAAGTCCATAAAGGCATCTGACTGCTGATAGGATGAGCAGCAGGAAGATGGGGAAGAAGCGGAGCCAGTGTGGGCAGTGAGACACTCAAAACACATCTGGGTGAGTGTACTACCCACACAGTAAGCTATCAATATCAATGAGTCCATCCCTAAAAATAAAAACGTCAGAAGAAAGTTTAATTCTGAAAGGACATATTCCTTTGGTTTTGCTGTCAATAATGCTGGTCATTCATTCTCTATACCCTTGTCCTCACAAGGGTCGCGGGCATGCTGGAGCCTATCCCAGCTGTCCATGATTGGCTAGCCAATCACAGGACACATATAGACATTTTTGGAGTCACCAATTAACCTAGCATGTTTTTGGAATGTGGGAGGAAACTGGAGAAAACCTACGCATGCACAGGGAGAACATGCAGAGATTCCAGAGCAGGGAATCGAACCCGGATCTCCTAGCTGTGTGGCCTGTGCGCTCACCACTCTCCACCGTGCAGCCCAAAAATAAACAGTCCAGTTGAAATCGATTGAAAGCTTTGAGTATACAATGACCTAAATGAATGACAATATCCACAGGAACGATAAAATATAGTAATATTCAATTCCAATACTACTGCATTGCTGTCGAGGGTTTAGTATGTTGGTCATCTCTGTGTGGACTCTGCGTGGGCACTCCAGCTTTTCTCCCACATCCCAAAAACATGCATATTGGGTTTCTGGAAACTCTAAATTGCCCATAGTTGCGAACGTGAGTCTACGTTTGTCTATGGGCCCTGCGATTGGCTGGTGACCAGCTCTGGGTATCCCACTCCTAGCATAGGCTCTAGGTTACCCACCATCGTAATGAGGGCAAACGGTATAAAATGGAACATGGATGCATAGTCTCAAGGAAGCCAATGCCACCCTTCCTGTTTCATCTGACATTTCAAGAATGCTGTCTTTTTGGATGCTGGGGGGCGAGCAGAAGGTCAACTATTGTCTACAGTTGGACTAATGTGACCTTGCTTGTAAGACACGGCCACGGTTTGGTAAGCATTTAACATTTTCAACAAGTTTCTTTTATGTATTTTTACATAAGTAAGATAAGAATTTTAATCAGGTGAAATATGTGTGGGATGTGATTTAGGTCACTCTGTACTTTTTTCCACAATGCCTTCAGTGCCACCTCTCTTCTGGCAAAGCAGATCTCTGATGACATGGTCCATGAAACATAAGTGCGTTGCATGCTGTTAATGAAGAACATCACAGTCAGCTACACCGGAGAATAACTGCACCATGTAATTATCAAATAATTGTGGGAAACCTCATAAAACCCACGTGAGATTGAATTTTTTGCGGGGGAGGATTCTTGGTGGGTTAATGCACCTGGATGCCACTATGTTCTTAGATGCGAGTGTAAACTACCTGCATAAGCTGTTGTAAACTTCACTGCACCACCGAGAGCGTACTGACATGCTATTAAACTGGGAAACAAAAAGCCAGGCTTCCATGATTCACCCGACAGGGTTGCTTTTCTTTGCACATAAATTGCAACCCAGCACCTACAGTTGTATGGTGCAGCTTCATGCACTGCTCTTGCTTATATTGATGTGGTGCAGAAACCCGCCGTGGGTCAATATATCATGCTGCCTTACAATTAATGGTATAGCAATACCAGTGAACTTGATCATCTGTACAGGCGACCAGCTTCCAATGGTTTGGGCGATGAGGCTACCACAGTAGGCCGAAGACTGATAAGAAAATATATTTCTATATATTGAAATAGTGCTGTGTGTGTGTGTATGCACACAAGGAAACCAATACAATTAATTCAATAAAACTGTTTTGTCACTATTAAATAAAAAAAAACACAAAATTATACATTTATGGATGCGCTATGACTACACGCATACTTTTTTCAATTGATGAAACACTTTATAGAGAGAGTCCCTTGATAGCATTTGCATAAGTGTTTGAATTCAGAACAGTGCCTACAAATCACTAAAGTTTTACCTCATGAATGTGCTCCAACTGGGTGGTTGGATTTTGCTCCATTCAGATTAAGGACACCCAATAGATTATGCAGAGGGGGGATACGCTTTTAGAACATTGACTGGCTTCCAACGTTGATGTGATTAGCATTCCTGTCCATACCAGTGTGCCAGCCACTCAAATTGGTCAAGAGGAAAAAAAGGATCCTCTCTAATTTGCACTGCACACCTAACATCATTGAGTGCACAAGCTGGGAAATCACAAATGAAATCTCTACTAAACCTTGCAGCCAAGACATGTAGAGGAGCGAAAACAGATTGCACCACTGTTACTGGATATTAAAGCTTCAGCAGACTCATTCCTCTCGCTACTAAAAGACACATTTCCACAATATGACAATGTATTGGTGCAAAATTCAAGACAGTTTTCTCCTGAGAATAAATGTGATTTAGTAGGGAAACTGGCATGCATCTGGCTAGATTATAAAAATATGTTCAAAATAAAAACATTTTTAAAACTTACCCATATCCGCGTATCTGTACAGTCCAACGACAGGTTTTAATGGATTCTGGTAGGCATTTCCACTAACAGGTACTGTCCTAATCCACAAACCCAGGCTGAGCGCACCTGCTCCGCTTTCCTCTTCTGGACCTGGGTGTGTAGTCCGGTTTAAATGTGCACGTTTAACCGAGCACCACAGCACACGTAGCTCCACTTTACGGTGAATAGATTGGTGTTTTTACAGCAATTTTAAAACTCCCCGTCCATGTTTTTGCCGCAAAAAGAGCCACCGTGTCCAAGTTGGAGCCAAAAAGAAATGCCCGCTGCAGCAAGCGCAGTCCCATCCAAGTGGACCATGGCAGTCTCTAAATGCATATAAAGATCCAACACAAAGCCCGTCAAAGAACTTCACCGTTACCGTGATGTGATGCGATTTTCCACACAAAAAGGAGCCCTAGATTCCTCCCCCAAGCAGCTACAAGCCCGCTGTCGTCAAGAAGAGGATGCTCAGTCTGGACAGCGCATGGCGCACAGAGCAAAGTAACGCTGCTTTCTTCACAAGTCAACATCAAAACTCAGAAAATAGTCCAATATCCAAATATCCACCTTTTCTCGTATATTTGCCGCCCTCATCCACGCAGTTTCAATCCGCGTGACGCTGTTATTAATGCGTGCGTCTGCATGCCAGAGCAACTTTAACCACGCAGAATCCGAATGCCCTCTTCTGGCGGCTTCGCGACCCGCGAGCACGTCCGTGGAAAGTGGCTTGAAACGGGAAAGATGATCAAGACATAAATGCACGGCGAATTCATGCAGTGGTATTCAGATCAGAATGCCACACCGGGGCATTGCAAACCGATTAAACACATGGCTGCTTCCTTTTTCACGCGACGCGTGTGCGCATCGTTCAGTCTGTGCTCATTTAGGCAGTTCAGTATCAGGCGTGTTCTGTGATAATATCTCACCTACTTTTGCTTTATATTTAGCATTAAGCTAACTATTAATGCTGCAGCTTGCTGCCAAAACTCATGGACCCTCTTCTACCTGTCCATTGTTGAACCCTTAATCCCACATGGGGTAAACCCACACAAAATACAGTAAAGCAGAGAGCAGGCAATTATGGAATAATAATTATGCCATTATGGAAGTCAATCTCACAACAATATTTAATTTAATATTTACCAAATATGCGCGTTTTTAGCATGCAGGCCACACAGCTAGGAGACCCGAGTTTGATTCCACCTCTGCCATCTCAGTGTGGAGTTTGCATGTGGGTTTTCTTCGGGGACTCCGGTTTCCTCCCACATTCCAAAAACATGCTAGATTAATTGGCGACTCCAAATTGTCCATAGGTATGAATGTGAGTGTGAATGGTTGTTTGTCTATATGTGTCCTGTGATTGGCTGGCGACCAGTCCAGGTTGTACCCCGCCTCTCGCCCAAAGAAAACTGGGATAGACTCGAGCACCCCCTGCGACCCTCGTGAGGATAAACGGTAGAAAATGAATGAATGAATGAACCCAATATTTTGTTGCACAACCTTTTGAAGCAAGTACAGTAATTCTTCGTTAATTGCAGTTCATTGATTGATCCATCCATCTATCCATTTTCTATACTGCTTATCCTCACGTGGGCCACGGGCATGCTGGAGCCTATCAGAGCTGTCTTCGGGCGAGAAGACACCCTGGACAGGTTGCCAGCCAATCACAGGGCACATATAGACAAACAATCATTCACACTCACATTCATACCTATGGACAATTTGGAGTCGCTAATAAACCTGCACTAACCACTCGTCCACTGTGCAGCCTAAGTTACATCATAAGACACTCTCCAACATAAACAACAGGACATGTTTTTTCCATGAGATTTTCAAACATAAAACCATTTCTGAACATGTACTCCTGTGAATAGCGTCTTGAAAACATGTATGTTCAAGTTCAACAGTTTGAATCATGCAACATCGACCTGTGAGAAATTCACAATACAGTAATTAAGTAAATATTGATATAAAATCACAGAGACAGACATTTCATCCAAGAACTTTGGTTGGTGCGCTCATTTAAATCATGCAAACATTTATAACTGTACGTCTGAAAAGAATCTAAATCAAGAATCATCCGGAACCGGAATCAAAAAGAGGAATCGGAAACGGAACTTCTCAAGGTTTTGAAAACTGGGATAGACTCGAGCACCCCCTGCGACCCTCGTGAGGATAAACGGTAGAAAATGAATGAACCCAATATTTTGTTGCACAACCTTTTGAAGCAATTACAGTAATTCTTCGGTATTTGCAGTTCATTGATTCCAGACTGTGGTAAGCAAATATTACTGTAGTTTGAGCATAGAAAACATGTTAAGAACATTCTATTTATGGGTTTTAACATAATTAGAGCCACACCCATATAGTTACCTTGACACTCGTATTTCCCAAAATAGTAGACGTAATACCAGAAAATTGGCATTTGGAGAGTTCCTTGGTTTTTTTTTTTGTTTTATTGCCTGTTCAGTGCACTTCCTGCGTCGGTTATTGTCTCACCAATGTAACATTATTGACACATTATTGACACTTAGTGACTAGTGACAGTGACATATCATGCCCTAAATTAGTCTTTTGAATGCCTTGTATTTGTATTTTCATTGTTTCTACTTTGCTTGAAGATGCTCAAAAATAGGATACGGTACATAAAATGTATATGCTTATTTATTGACTAGTAATAGGCTGTAGTCAACCATGAAACAGCAGTAATTTATTTATTTTGAAAAGCCGTGATAGAATGAAGCGGCAAAGATTGGAACTGCAAAGTGGTGTGAGATGTCTGTACTGCTAAGCTCTTCCTGTATCTCTCAGTGAGACTCCTGCACGTGTCCACAGGTATATCTGTCCACTCCTCATGAGCAAACTGCACCAACTTTCATGTTTGATGAGTGCCTTCTCCAGATTGCATGTTTCAGCTCTTTCCACAGATGTTCAATTGGATTTAAACCAAGGCTCGTAGTAGACCAATTTAGAATACAGAGGATCCCCACAATCCCCGCTATTTAGCATTTACGGCCTTGCAAATTAGCAGATTTCTGATCAAAATATATATTTAGATTTTTTTCTGAAAATAGGCCACTTTTCTGCATCTGCAACATCTCATTCACCCTCAGTCAATAATAATACATTATAGTACATATACATTAAAATGAACACCATACATGTACAACTGTTTATTATATTATATGATTTTGTATTTATGCTGTACTGTAATGATGTATCGTCAAACATTGAGGTTTCACACTTTGCTGGGCTGTCCTTGAAAGCACCATAGTACTGTAGCTGCACAATGCAAAAGTTAAATTTATATGTAACTTATGCCACATAACTACAATTAATCAATCATATTATACTATTATTCATTAGTGGTGGGTACCTATACACGTTATACTTAAACTTAAGGCATATTGATGACAGACAGTTGAGGGTTCTGTGGTTGAATCTAATCTAATAATTACAACAGTCACTCTTATTCCAAATGTTGATCTGAGGAGAACATCAAGCTCGCAAATGCATGTGTCAAATATTGACATTTCTATGGGTGTTCAGTTACTCACGGACACTCTGTGTTGGATGCAGCAAAGCAAGCTTCGTAACTTAGTCTTCTCACAGCAGGTATGGTGTTCTTTTCTCTGTTTGCTTCATTTTTGCATCAAAAAGGTCACCATCTGAATTTAGCTAAGGAAATGGGGAAGAGACTCCCATTGGATAATTACTGCATGGGTGACTGTTTCAACTTGCAACAAGTTATTAAACCCTAAGGTCAAATTATTTGGCATGCATTAGGCATGAGAAAACATCTCCCGAGACTGTTGAAACTGCTTAAAATTGAAACTGTCCAAAGAGCTTGGTGAAAAATGAATGCAACTCAGGACAGAAATAAATATTATGACATTGTGGCCACAAGAAATGCACACCATAATCAAAGCTAAAGGCAACTCGGTCTCTTTTTTTGGCCAGGTAGTGTATGCCCACATACTGTGTAGATCAGATTTGCAGGAAACTGTTTTCAATGGTGACGTGACTGTCTAGGCACACACCTCGTGGCAGTGTAGCAAGTGACTAGCACAGGACAACATGAGGTGCATTCATGGCCATAAGGTCACTACTACAGCAATGGGAACTGGGACTAACATTGCGATTCTCCTGGGATTGTTACATTTTTAAAATGTTGATTCCTACTTTCTATGAACGACCATTCCGCTGACCGGAAACAAATGGCTGCATAACACCAACAAAGAAGAAGCTTCAGGAATCATTTGTGTTCATCAATTTCAACCATGGACAGTGTGTGACAGCGATAGAAAGTTCAGCTGAAAAATTTACAAATGCCGCAGTGCAACATTTGTAACGGCATCATATCATACAAAGGAGGGTGCACCACTAAGATGATTAAACACCTACAGATTCACGGTGTGCAGAGTGCCTTTTTTTTATGTGGAACGCCAGACTTCTCAATTAAAGTAAAACATTTAATTATGTTGATTCTGTGGCGTGGCCAACTCAAATATCCAATATCCAATACCCAATTTCCATCCATCTATCCATTTTCTATATATTCTTTCTATATCCATTTCCATTTTTCTATACTTATCCTCACGTGGGCCGTGGGCATGCTGGAGCCTATCCCAGCTGTCTTCAGGCGAGAAGACACCCTGGACTGGTTGCCAGCCAATCACAGGGCACATATAGACAAACAACCATTCACACTCACATTCATACCTATGGACAATTTGGAGTCGCTAATAAACCTGCACTAACCACTCGTCCACTGTGCAGATTAGACAAAGTTACACTTTGTCTAATCATAAGACACTCTCCAACATAAACAACAGGACATGTTTTTTCCATGTTTTCAAAAATAAAACAATTTCTGAACATGTACTCCTATGAATAGCGTCTTGAAAACATGTATGTTCAAGTTCAGCAGTATGAATCGTGCAACATAGACCTGTGAGAAATTCACAATAAAGTAATTAAGTAAATATTCATAGAAAATCACAGAGACAGACATTTCATCCAAGAACTTTGGTTAGTGCGCTCATTTAAATGATGCAAACATTTTAACTGTTCGCGTGAAAAGAATCTGAATCAAGAATCATTCGAAACCGGAATCAAAAAGGAAAATGGAATCTCTCAAGGTTTTTGGGTCATGACCCACCAGTTGAGAATCACTGATAAAGTTCAGCTGCCTTATGTGGCATATAATTAAGATAATCAATTAAAAATAATCTGCTTCCTTGTCAAGTTCATACAGATGAACTCAAACTTGAGAAGCTTCTCTTTCTGTGTTGTCATGACAACATCAAGGTCACTCACAGTTTCAGAACCATTTATTCATAAAGGGAGGATTTCTGTGTGGTAACAGGATCAGTGGCATTTCTTGCTTAGGGCCACAATTGCCCAGGGCGGAATTCTCTTGTGGTTGCCGCAGGGATGAGGGGGAAAAAGATTGATATTTATTTGTGCTCAGCACTTATTTGCTTATCAGGTCAGAATATACAGTATGCACACAAAACGGGTGGGATTCCAGGTTTGGTTTAGTTGACTAAACCATAATTGTATGTATTAATTTATTCAGAATAGAACAACATGCTTTATGCTGTGTTTCTGCTTGTGATAATGTTTAAATAATTTCATGCTTTACACCAATCAGCACTCATCTTTAACATAAACTCAGTGTTTGCTGCTTATTTGGTTATTCCATCAGCTTTCTTGTCATCCCATCCAAATAAATAAGCATTTAATGTCATGCACCACCCACTAATCAACTCTGGGTGCTGGGTGTCTGGTGCTCAGAGACCCTTATAAAACGGAACCAAACACCAACCACCACCATCTTCGTCATTGCTCTTGTAAAACTAAACATCTTGCAGTGTCGCTCAGCCTCAGAATCTGCTCATGCAATTTGGCTGATGACTGTACTTCTGGATACGGTTCAACAAGCAGAGGCCAATCTGCTGACAGCACTGAAACAATTAATATCCTGTGAAGTCATGGTGATACAGCCAGTGCCAGACCACAGGCAACATCTTTTTTTTTTCTAAAAATGATAACTGTATCTTTCACTATCCTTTCTTCACTCCCCCTGAAGAACAGCCTTGGGTTTCTCTCTTTCTGAGTATGTGACATTGAGTAACATGGGACATATGAGGCTTGACCCGAGAGTTTTCTACTCTCACCCCTTCCTCTAGGGGGTTTAACAGCACAGCATCGTCACAGTGCGGTACATACCATAATTTTGAGCTCACAGTTCAGTTTACTAATGGTAAAAAAAAAAATCTATACATACTATATGGTAACTACTTACCAATACATACAATTTATTTGAGAATAATTAAAAAAAATGCTATATCAAAATTCAGGGTTTAATTGACACACACAAGAAAATATCAACAACAGCCAGTTTGTGTGACTGGTAGAGTCAGTGATTGACATTGACAGATCGACTGTAAGATAGGCGTAGTTTGTAAAAAAAAGTATGGCTAAACTAAGGGCAAAGCAAAAGGCTTGAAAGACATAACAGGATGCTAGCATAAAAAATGGCAGTAGGCCAAAGGAGACATGGAAGACTCCTTGTGTGTCTCCTTGCCACGACCCTATTCAGCACTCAGGTTGTCTGGGCATAAAGAAAAACACAACGAATGAACAGAAACCAGCAAACACAATGGTCCAAACAAACACAACACACACAACATAACAGCCATCGCCATGTAGTTGGAACCCTCTGATAGGTCACACTGCCATTGCCTACAAGAACGAAGGAGTCACCAGCAAGGGTGTTCTCAAGTAGCCCTCTGATACACTTCAAGAAGGCTGGGTAGTTTGACCTTTGCAACCTCTCACACAAGCTTGGGCTCCTTCATCCCCTCCAGAGGGATGTTCCATGCCCCAGTAGTCAGATTTTTACTAATTATTATTAGTGTCAACATTTCAGTTCTTCATGTTACATGTTGCCTTTTTGCTTTATTAATTCATTGTTGCTCATTTTATTTTACGGTCTCTTAGGCTGCACTTTAGAAACTCATGATTAATGTATGTCACTTGGAAAGTCCAACATTTTTGTTATGACTCTGTACCAAACCAGAGGCTTCATACCATAAAAAATCAGAATACAAACACATGTACCATTACTCCCCTACCTTCTTCCTATTTAATATTCAGTTTACTTAGACTTATTAGTTTGCGATGACAGTTTGACGGAGGCCATGTTTTGTTCCAGCATGGTTGGATGAGTTTGTTTTGGAACGTGAGATCCCTGACTTCACACCCATCAAACACCTATGGGAGGACAAGGACAAGGACCAATATAAGCTGTGATCACCCATTGTGCGAGCCAGATACCAGTTGAGGCAATAATTTATATACTTTTATAAATCAGACTGGAGAAAAAAAAAATATATATATATACGTATATACATGTGGTTGATATGGATGTGAATGGCATAGTAACCTAACTCTCAAAAAACACCCAGCCCTTAGGAAGACATTTTCAGACTCTTTAGTGTGAGTGACAGCTCCGTTATGTCCTTTCTGTGTTTCCTTTAGACTAGGACTTGTTCAATATTGTGTTCTTTTCCTTTTTCATTTCCTCTCATCTTTAAGCCTAGCAGTATAATCTTAACCTGCCTTGAGGCTATTTTCATTCTCGGGCAATTTCCTGACACTGAGCTTTTCAAGTTCACCTATGAATGTGAATCATTGCGCAAAATATTAAGGGACCACTTGTGGGCTGAAAACACAACTTTTGCCCAGATCAGCTCCCCCCCCCCCCCCCCCCCATAAAACATATGCAGTATTTGCTACAAAGAATGCCAATATGTCAATACATTTAAGGTTTTTTTTTAGGGGCTTGTTATAAATTGGGAATATATAGTAGTTAAGTCCATATTGACAACAGAAGTTGCAGCATATATGTGCATGCAGCAAAACAATTCCTATTAATTAAAAAAAGAGGTTTATTGACAAAAGGTGTTTGCAACAGCTCAGCTGATAAAAAAATAAGAGATAATTGCATTACAAACTGTAATCCAATCAGTACATAACTCATCTAATTATATTAAGTAAGGGAAAACGTCCACTATGTTCACACAAACATACATTATTTGAAAAGCCATATTTTCCCATGCCTTTTGGCCTTTCATCCACATATAAACGAAGGTTTATGCCCTTAAAACTCCAGCCTCAGTGTATGATTATGGACGGGGAAAACAGATTTTTGGCTTGTTGCCATCAGATGACATAATTATGCATGGTCATTTCCATTTTGCAATAATGAACATAGCATAGCTGGTTTTAAACACACCGATAGGCCTTTTCACATATTTAAGAGTAAGATACCCTTACGTTTGCTTTATATTGATGAGCAAAGGCGTCATTTTGGGCTTTGAATTCACTCTCCAATACTACTCTGGCGGGCCCATCAGCGATGACATTTTTGAACAAGACCGGACCTCTAACTGTGATGATAAAGATACCATGTTTGACTGAGTTGCTTCGCCCACATAATTTCCTTTGTTATAATGTACAGTATATGCCTGCTTTTATTCATAACTACAGTCATGGAAGTGATTCAGCAAGACAAGGACAATTAGCCACACACACACAGGATTATTTCAAGGAAAGTTCTGTGTGAATACCTTGATCATAAAATGAAGTACACTTCACAGAATGATCCACAGAATCAACATCTGTTACATTTGTAGAATTAGGTATCCAAAAAATTGCAGGCAAATGTGAAATAAAAAGGAAAAGCGGCATCGGAAATTGATGGACGGATGTGTAATATAGTACCATAAATTCTTCAGCCACACCAGACTATATGTCACAGTAATATAACAGTCTGACTCACGGTGTCATCTTACAAAGTAACTAAACTACACAACACTAACCTAATCACACAGCAACTTAACACTCAAAAGGTACACCTAAGAAATATACAAACATGCACCAATAAGAATTAAAAATGGAAAAAAAAAAATAGAGGTGCAGGCCACTCAGCGAGGAGACCAGAGTTCGATTCCACCCTCAGCCATCTCCAAATTGTCCAGAGGTAGGAATGTGAGTGTGAATGGTTGTTTGTTTATATGTGCCTTGTGATTGGCTGGCAGTCCAAAGTGTACCCTGCCTCTCGCCCGAAGACACCTGGGATAGGCTATAGCATGCCTGCAACCCTTGTGAGCGGTCGAAAATGAATAAATGAATGAAAAAAAAAAAATCATAATGCATTACGTGTGAGCAAAACATTTCATGCTTCTGCAATGCTACCTCCGTCCACCAGAGAGAGCCAGAGGAGTCCAGAGGGAGGCTGACACCATTGCAGCGCCCAACAGGCATCAGTGAATGTTTTGCTCAGATGCAATGCATTATGGGAAAATAAATAAGAGTTGGGGTTTAGGAAGCGTTTATTTCTGCAAAAGGAGAATTATTGCACACTTTTGGAAACATCATATGAACATAAAGGAGCCTAAAACTGCTGTCAAGTCAGTTTATTTGTACTCTTTTCATCTTGTCCCATTTCAGTGATCATGTCAAGTCCTTCCTTACTTTGGCATGGCTACCAAAAGTCGTCTTGCTACAGATGCACCATGAACTTGCACTGAGGCTGTTCTCCTGCCGTGCTCGTTGGAAATCTTAGTGATTTGTTGTGTGCCACGAGGGAGGGACAGATGAATGAGTGCAGCCTGTGTGGTAATGACAATCCAGTAGCACACTGCAGTTCTAGTGCCAAGTACGTGTGCATCTTATGGCATCCACACCTGCTCACAGCAGGATGAAGGCTCTGTTATTATCTTGAGGAACATTTTGTTCATCTAATATTCCATCCAGCTCACACATTTTAGCTTTGAAACAGCACAAAGCCACACATTCCACTTGCTCTTCTACATTGTAATTACTCTTTAAACAGACGGATAAGATGAAAATACTACTTTTTATTAATGAATGTGTCATTTTACAAGTTTGTTAAAAAAAAGTACTCTGGGTACTTTACTGACAAGCGCGATTGCGTCTGAAACATGTTCATCAGCACAGCTGGCGAGTCCATTAGTCCATTATAAAAGTAGTTATTACCATTAATTCTTAAAGGGGACCTATTGTGTTTTTTTCACTTTTCTAACCTATAAATGTTATTAGAAATTATATTCTTGTGTTATTGATGACAAAACCTTAAGATGATGAGGTTTGCTCATTTGGAAGTGAGCCATGACAGAAGTTTGGGATAGCTCAAAGTACTTGATTTCAGAGGGCGTTGCAAAACTGTTCCTTTGTGATGTCACAGAGGAGCGGGCTTCCTCATGCTCTGATTCCCCTGTGCTACCCCAAGCTCTGCTTTGCTGTTTACGAAACAAGCTCAG